>NC_064848.1:109346171-110011171 GCF_024139225.1 Suncus etruscus
TGTTCAAAGGGCTGCCTGGGTGTGATCCCTGATAGAACATGATTCCTCAAGTATCATTTGGAGCATCCCCAGAGCAACATGCCTGGAGTAGCCTGTGAGCACTACTATCCTGTCCCCCAACCCTCAAATAAGAATGAGTAAGTATGAAAAAAAAAAAAAAGAATGAGTAGGGTTTATAAGGCAAAGAGAGGCTCCAGTCTCACATGTGAATGCTTGGTAGGAAAGAAACCATGATGTAGTCACTGAACAGAGAGATCAGCAAAGCTAGCCCTAGTGTGAAATGGTATATATACTGAAAATTGAATCAAGATTTGAAGATATCTTATGGAGTTCATAACTTAGTTTACGGAACATTACTCACCAACAGACTATAAACCAAGATGAGAGATAATAATGAATTAAATTTAACAGATAGAAGCATACAATAACATATAATACTAAATACAATAAACATAAAAATAATAAAATACATATAATAATTATGTACCATTATTACCTCAACATAGAACATGAGTAATGAATATATTTTAAAATGAGGTGTAATTTATTATAAATAAAATATATGTCATATATAAATATATACTATATAAATATATGTGTCATATATAAATATAAACTATATATAAGTAATATAATATACTTATATAATATATAGTATATATTTATATATCCCATATATAAATATACATTATATAACAACTGCTAAACTTGGTATATATTTGTGTTTTGTGAATTCAAAGAGAGTGTTTTAGTAAACTATTATGTGATTTACTTAAATAATATTATTGGACTAGATTTTCAAGATAGTTATTAGTAGTAATCAGTTCTCTTTTAAACGTCCTTAATTCCTGAGAATTGGGTATAATTTATCAAGACAAATTTCAGGTATCCTTTAATGATAGTATTTATAGAATTTGAAGAAATTTAAAAAAAATCTAAATACATTTAAAAGGAATTAAAATATAAGACGTTTAAAGAAATTTGAATATAAAGAAAATGTTAAATTTAAAGAAACTGTCATCTCAGAAATATTTCTAGTCAGACCACTAGATGGAGTACGTTTACTTAAAGATACATGAGGTAAGTTATAGGAAGCCTGTTCAATGTTCCTTGTCCCTTTCATAGTGAAAAATAATAATTTTATTGACTCGAGAATTATTTAACTTTTGTGAAAGCACATTAAAGCAAGCATAATTTGAGTTAAATGTTGTATAAGAAAGCAAATGTTCACCATGAAATGATGAAGTACACACAAAATATAATATCACAAATACCCCCAAATATACAAACTTGGAGTGAAAAATAACAAGGTTAAATAATAAACTCCTTGACACATTTCTAGTATGTTCTATTTTGCATGTTATCATGTTCAACTTCCCATGTGACAATGATTTTAAAAATAATTTCAAGGAAAGTAAATGCAATATTCTATCATAGTTTTAAAAGTAGTTTTATAAAATATAGATTATAACTTACAAAGATGTTTATGAATGTCATGAGCACACAGAAATAGGAGTAAAACTGTGTTGTGAACAATTTCCATTACAAAATAAAATTTCACAGTCCTCTTTTAAATCAACCATTTACAGTTTTCAACATGGCTCTTACAGAAATTTCATTGTGACAAGGTCTCAAAATGACTGACTTTCTACAAAAAATCTTGACATGCTCAAAAATGTTTGTCTACAGACTAACTTCTAGTTATATACATATTAAAATGTATTACTTTCTTCACTACTAATTTTGTACTTCCTTTTTAATACCAAGAGAAATACCCATATAATGAACAAATCTATGGTCTTAATAGCTCTTATCACTAGGCAGTCATATTCATAACCTCTATTAAAATTTATATGAAATTTATTTTAAATATCACAAATTAATTATATTCATGATTCAGTAAACATTGAGCACAATCATCAGCCAGACATTAGGCCAGGACCTGAGATGGCAGAGATTTCATTGGATAAAGATGCATTACAAATTATTCTACTAATATAATAAGGTATAGCTAATGGAGTATTTGCTATAACATCATTAAGATGAAAAAGAAGGGCTGATGTATGAATTGGAAAAAAACTTAAAATATTTTAAGCAGGAGTATTAGTGAATGTTTAAAATATATATAAAACATATATATACTTATATACAATATAAGTATACCCATTTATCAGATGCTGGAAAAAGAATATAAGGTGAGAGGAAAAAAAGAAATAATTTCCCTCGTTCATTCACATTGTTACGATAGTTCTCAATGTAGTTATTTATCTAACAACACTCATCACTCTTTGTGGTGAGTTTCATGTCGTGAGCTGCACCTACCAGCCCTAATCTCTTTTATCTCTAAGAATTATTGCGAAAATATCTTTCATTTTTCCTAAAACCCATAGATGAGTGAGACTACTCTGCATTTTTTTCTCTCCCTCTGACTTATTTCACTCAGCATAGTAGATTCCATGTACATCCATGTATAGGAAAATTTCATGACTTCATCTCTCTTGATGGCTGCATAATATTCCATTGTGTATGTGTACCACCATTTCTTTAGCCATTCATCTGTTGAAGGGCATCTTGGTTGTTTCCAGAGTCTGACTATTGTAAATAGCGCTGCAATGAATATAGGCATGAGGAAGGGATTTTTTAAATATATTTTTGTGTTCCTAGGGTATATCCCTAGGAGTGGCATAGCTGGATCGTATGGGAGCTCAATTTCCAGGTTTTGGAGGAATCTTTATATCACTTTCCATAAAGATTGGAGTAGACGGCATTCCCACCAGAAGTGAATGAGATCTCTTTATCTCCACATCCCCGCCAGCACTGCTTGTTCTCATTCTTTGTGATGCGCGCCAATCTCTGTGGCGTGAGATGGTACTTCATAGTTGTTTTGATTTGCATCTCCTTGATGATTAGTGATGTGGACCATTTTTTATGTGCCTTTTAGCTGTTTGTATTTCTTCTTTGACAAAGTGTCTGTTCATTTCTTCTCCCCATTTTTGATGTTTTGTTCTTGTAAAGTTCCATCAGTGATTTATATATTTTTGATATTAGCCCCTTATCTGATGGGTATTGGGTGAATAGTTTCTCCTACTCAGTGAGTGGCTCTTGAATTCTGGGCACTATTTCCTTTGAAGCACAGAAGCTTCTCAGCTTAATATAGTCCCATCTGTTTATCTCTGTTTCCACTTGTTTGGAGAGTGCTGTTTCCTCCTTAAAGATACCTTTAGACTCAATGTCATGGAGTGTTTTACCTACGTGTTGTTCTATATACCTATGGTTTCAGGTCTGATATCAAGCTCTTTAATCCACTTGAATTTTACCTTCCTACATGGTGTTAGCTAAGAATCATTTCTAATGACAATTACCTCTGCTTTTTATTTTTACTTTCTTAAGTAATAATTACCTTATTTAAGGACCGTGCATAAAAAATGGTTCATGGTTAAGTTTCAGTCAAACAATGTACAATTTTCCTAACCAATATACCTTTACCATCCCATGTCCTCAATATCCCTTTCACATTCGCCCCTGCCAAATCCCAATCTCTCTCTCTCTCTCTCTCTCTCTCTCTCTCTCTCTCTCTCTCTCTCTCTCCCTCCCTCTTTTTCCAACTTTTGACATGATGGTTTGCACTATTGTTAGGGAAGGGATAGCATATATATCATTTTATCCCTTTTCAGCACCCAGGTCTTGAGAAGAGTGATCAGTTCCAACTATTACTGTCATAATGGACATTTCTATGCTCTAACTGAAATTCAGGCTGTTTGTTGCAAGCAACTTTTTCTCTTGGCCTTCATCTCTAACATTGCTGGATGTTATTATCATATTCTCTTTTATTTTTCTAAGATAACCCTATGACTAATCCTTTCCCTATGACTCATTTCACTCATTATAATAATCTCCATATCCATCTATGGATAAGCAACTTTCATGACTAATTTTCTTCTAACAGTATTAGAATTAGTAGCATATATTACATTGTGTAAATATACCAATTTTTTGTAGCCACTCCTAATTTCCTGGACACTTGGATTATTTCCAGATTTAGCCATTGTAAATAGTGCTGCCATGAAAATAGGAATACAGTAGCTTTTCTTCAGAGTGTTTTGAGTTCCTAGGATATATCCCTAGGAGTTGTATTGCTGGATGAAATTTAATCTCCATTTTTAGTTTATTGAAGACTAACCATATTGTTTTACAAATAGGTTCAACCAATCTACATTCCCACCAGTAGTGAAGGCCATCATCCATACCAGTATGGGTTGTTTTTGTCCTTGTGATGTGTGTCAGTTTTTTCTCAATGTTCCCAAAGAAAAGCATAAACTAAGTTATTTTAGTCAATTTTAAAGTCACCATCAAAAATCAGGCTTTATATGTCAGTTCCTAAGATGTAAAATATGTTAAAATATGACAATGTAGGAGAAATGTTCTAATTCAGGAAACTTTTTAAAGGGAGGTGGTAGCTAGGCAGGTAGTACAATGCTTAAAGCACTTACCTTGCATACAGCTTACCTGTTTCCATCCCTGGCATTGCATAATATTCCCAGTGCAACACAGGAGTGCTTCCTGAGTAAGAAAAACTGACATTTAACAAAAATTAAATAAATAAATAAAAAAGAATAAAGACTAAAACACATAAAAATTATCTTTGAAAAGTATCAAGAGATATAGTGAAGTCAGTAGGGCACTTGTCTTGCATGTAGCAGTACTAGTTTTCATCCTGGGACCTCATAAGAGTCCTCCAAGGTTGCTGAGAGTGATCATTAAGCATAGAGTCAGGGGGAGGCCTTCATTACTACTGGTTATATCGGTAACAACAACAAGTACCAACTGAGAGTAAGAAATAGGTGTACAGAAATTAAGGCATTTGACTTCTACAAGACCATCAATGGTCTGATTCTGGCTCTATGGAAGATCCTCAGGCACCATAAGAGCTCATCTCTAACCCTAGAGCCAGGAATAAAGTCTGAGCACCACTGAGTGTGACCCTACCTTTATTCAAACCAATAAATAAGCACCACACAAATTATGACTAAATTAAAGACAATAAAGGTGAACATCAAAATTAATATATTAAAATAATACACTGAAAAATAAGTAAGACAAAGGAAATTTTGAATAGAGTTGAACTGAATTCAAATTACAATTAAAACCATGAAAATTAGCTGTTTCCAAAGTAAGGTCAGAACATTTAATAGTTGCTGCCTACTCTTCACTGTTCCAGTATGAAAGTGCAAACAATCTGCAGAAATGTGAGGTAATTGTCTTCAGATGAAGGAATCTTGTTCTCACTCTCATATGCCATTTTAACCTGTTATAATGTTCTATTGTAAAATCAGAACAACTGCTGATCAAATTTTGAGCCCCCTCACTTTTGTTTCATTCCCTTAAATTTGGTTCAAATTATTCCTAAATGTGTCTCTTCTTTATTATTTTAAAATGAAACCTTGCTTTATGATTTACAAAGCTTTATTTGTTCATTTCAGTTAATATCAGTTAAGATTTAATATTTTTAATTAAACTTTGTAGAGTAATCTTAATCTTGCCATTTCTAACTATAAATTATAATTTTGAACTAAATTCTTTAGTTCCTCTTTTCTCAACATTTGGCAACCACTAAGATTTGCAGTATGGTAACTGTACTTAAAAATAATATTCCACTAACTTCATGTTTTCAAGAACTACTGAGATTAGCCACTGAGCCAATAGAGCCAAAAGTATCCCCCAAGATTTAAAATGTGAACACAAAAAAGAAAATTAACCAAAAAAAGAAGCTTAGTCCAGGAGCAAAAGGTCAAAGATACCAATGTATATGTCATAAAGTCAGAGGGTAAATCAACACATATTTCTAGCAAAATATATATTTCAATCATGCCTAGTTTTATGAGTACAAAACTTAATTTCAATTATTATTGAAACCAGTAAGCACTAAAGTAATTGCTCTGTGTCAGATAGTGAAAAATTTTATCTAATATAATGTCACATGATATATGTGGGCCAGAAAGAGTTCTTTTTTGTTATTCATTCAGCAAACTCCTACTAATCATCCCAACAGAAAAAAATTTAATAGATTATAAAATAAGACATAGGCATAATTTTATGATGACTTAACAAAGAAGATACAAAGAAAATGGCAAAGGTTTTTTGGTAGAATTTGACAAGCTGATTTTTAAATGTGTATGTAAATGCAAAGAATCTAAAATATGTGGGGCAATTTTATAAAGGTTAAGTAAAAGAACCCACCATAGTTAATTTTAGACCTAGTTCAAAATGACTGTGTCTACTAAACACAACAATGTACAACTTGAGGAAAGTCACATAGCTTGATAGAACATTTACTAATTTAGCTAATTCAAAATGTATCAAATTTTTCTTGTGTACAATAATTGATGAGTAATTTTACCAAAATAAACAAAAAATAAAAATACATCATAAAATCTAAAACAATAATACTCCTAGGAGAGGGCCAGAGAGATAGTACCGTGTATAGGGTTGTGGCGTGAACCAAGTCAAAATGTTATTCCAGGAACACTGGTCCCTGCCTGGACTGATCACTGAATCCAAAACTAGGAGAAAGATTGAGCAATGTGAAATGTTGCATCCAAATAACAAGAACAACAAAGCAGGAGCAACAAAACAAAAATAGAATATTCCTAGGAGAAAACATTAGAGAAATTTGGCAATGGAAGACTTCTTTTTTTAATATATTTTTTATTTAAACACCTTGATTACATACATGATTGTGTTGTTTGAGTTTCTGTCATGTAAAGAACACGACCCATCACCAGTGCAATATTCCCATCACCAATGTCCCAAATCTCCCTGCTCCCCACCCAACCCCCCCCCCACCTGTACTCTAGACAGGCTTTCTATTTTCTTCATATATTCTCATTATTAAGATAGTTCAAATGTAGTTCTTTCTCTAACAAAACTCATCCCTGTTTGTGGTGAGCTTCATGAGGTGAGCTGTAACTTCCAGCCCTTCTCTCTTTTGTGTCTGAAAATTATTATTGCAAGAATGTTTTTCATTTTTCTTACAACCCATAGATGAGTGAGACCACTCTGCATTTCTCTCTCTCTCTCTCTCTCTCTCTAAATTATTTCACTCAGCATAATTGATTCCATGTACATCCATGTATAGGAAAATTTCATGACTTCATCTTTCCTGACAGCTGCATAATATTCCATTGTGTATATGTACCACAGTTTCTTTAGACATTCATCTGTTGAAGGGTATCTTGGTTGTTTCCAGAGTCTTGCTATGCTAAGTAGTGCTGCAATGAATCTAGGTGTAAGGAAGGGATTTTTGTAATATATTTTTGTGTTCCTAGGGTATATTCCTAGGAGTGGTATAGCTGGATCGTATGGGAGCTCGATTTCCAGTTTTTGGAGGAATCTCCATATCGCTTTCCATAAAGGTTGAACTAGATGGCATTATCCAGCAGTGGAAAAGAGTTCCTTTCTTTCCACATCCCCGCCAACACTGCTTGTTCTCATTCTTTGTGATGTGTGCCAATCTCTGTGGTGTGAAGTGGTACCTCATAGTTGTTTTGATTTGCATCTCCCTGATGATTAGTGATGTGCAGCATTTTTTCATGTGTCTTTTGAACATTTTTATTTCTCCTTTGTCAAAGTGTCTGCCCATTTCTTCTCCCCATTTTTTGATGGAATTAGATTTTAGATTTTTTTCTTGTAAATTTCTGTCAGTGTCTTGTATATTTTGGGAATTAGCCCCTTATCTGATGGGTATTGGGTGAATAGTTTCTCCCACTCAGTGGGTGGCTCTTGTATCCTGGGCGCTATTTCCTTTGAGGAGCAGAAGCTTCTCAGCTTAATATATTCCCATCTGTTAATCTCTGCTTTCACCTGCTTGGAGAGTGAAGTTTCCTCCTTGAATATGCCTGTAGTCTCAATGTCCTGGAGTGTTTTGCGTACATGTTGTTCTATATATCTTATGGTTTCGGTCTGATATCGAGGTCTTTAATCCATTTGAATTTTACCTTGATACATGAGGTTAACTGTGGGTCTAAGTTCAATGAAAGCAGAAGTTGGTTCTTTAAAAAAATAAACAAGATTGATAGACCACTGGCAAAACTAAAAAAAAAAAGAGTTAGAGAGAAACTTGATAACTCGTATTAGGAAGGAAAAAGGAGAGATCACTACTGATATGGCAGAGATTCAAAGGGTAATCAGAAACTACTTTGAGAAACTCTACGCCACTAAAAATGAGAACCTGGAAGAAATGGATAAATTCTTGGACTCTTATAATCTTCCATGGTTGAATGAAGAGGATGTAGCATATCTAAATAACCCCATCACTACTGAGGAAATTAAGACAATAATCAAATGTCTGCCCAAAAACAAAAGCTCAGTCCCAAATGGATTCACTAATAGATTCTTTCAAACCTTTCAAGAGGAACTACTACCAATCCTGGCAAGATTCTTTCATGAAATCAAAGAAACGGGAACACTTCCAAATAGCTTTTATGAAGCCAACATCACCTTGATACCTAAACCAGACAGAGATGCTACATAAAGAAAAATTACAGACCAATATCGCTGATGAACACAGATGCAAAGATCCTCAATAAAATCCTGGCAAATAGGATTCAATACCGCATTAAGAGGATCATCCATTAGGATCAAGTAGGTTTCATCTCAGGAATGCAAGGATGGTTTAACATCTGTAAATCTATCAACATAATACACAACATCAACAACAAGAAAAATAAAAATCACATGATCATATCAATAGATGCAGAGAAAGCATTTGATAAGGTCCAACACCCATTCTTGATCAAAACTCTCAGCAAGATGGGAATGGAAGGAATCTTTCTACATATAGTTAAGGCCATCTAAGACAGGCCTGTGGCAAATATTATCCTCAATGGAGAAAAACTAAAAGCTTTCCCTCTAAATTCTGGCACAAGACAAGGCAGTCCTCTCTCACCACTCCTATTCAACATAGCACTGGAAGTACTTGCTACAGTGATTAGGAAAAAAGAAAAAAATATTAAGGGAATCCAGATAGGAAAGGAAGAAGTCAAGCTCTCGCTGATTGCAGATGACATGATACTCTACTTAGAAAACCCTAAAGACTCTACCAAAAAGCTTCAAGAAACAATAGACTCATATAGCAAGGTGGCAGGCTATAAAATTAATACAAAAAATCAATGGTCTTCCTATACACCAATAGTAATAAGGAAGAAATGGACAATAAGAAAACAACCCCATTCACAATTGTGCCACACAAACTCAAATATCTTGGAATCAACTTGACTAAAAATGTGAAGGACCTATACAAAAAAAACTTTAAAACTCTGTTCCAAGAAATAAGAGAGGACATGCTGAAATGGAAACACATACCCTGCTCATGGATTGGCAGGATTAACATCATTAAAATAGCAATACTCCCCAAAGCATTGTACAGATTTAACGCTATCCCTCTAAAGATACCCATGACATTCTTCAAAGAAGTGGATCAGACACTTTTGAAATTCATTTGGAACAGTAACCTCCCTAGAATAGCTAAAGCAATCATTGGGAAAAAGAATATGGGAGGAATTACTTTCTCCAACTTTAAACTTTACTACAAAGCATTAGTTATCAAAACAGCATGGTATTGGAATAAAGACAGGACCTCAGATCAGTGGAATAGGCTTGAACACTCTGAGAATGTTCCCCAGACATACAATCACCTAATTTTTGATAAAGGAGCTAGAAATCCTAAATGGAGCAAAGAAAGCCTCTTCAACAAGTGGTGTTGGCATAACTGCTAGCCACTTGCAAATAATGGAAGACTTCTTATAACAGAAAACAATGAAGAATTGTTTAAAAAATTAACAAATTTTCCTTCAAAAAATTTTTCATGTATAAAAATACTGTAGAGGGCCAGAGAGACAGTTCAGGAGTAAATAACATTCTGTGCATAAAATTTCAATTTGGTCCTTGATCTATTCCCAGCATCATATATGACCCATGATTAAAAGGGGAAGAGACCCAGGTGAAAATAAACAAATTGGGAAAAAGATAAAAAAAATATTCACAACACATAAAATAGATAAGAATAAAAAGAATGCTTATAAATGAATAATTATAAAATACGCTGAGTTTGAGAATTTTGTTGTTCTTTTGTTTTTGTTTTGTGGGCTAGACCCAGTGGTATTCAGGGCTTACATTTGGCTCTGGCTGAGGAATCACTTCTGGTAGTCTCAGGAAACCATACAGAGTTTCAGGAATTGAACTTGGGTCAGCCACATGCAAGGCAAACACCCTACCTATTGCACTATAGAGCGACAGTGTGGCCTCACAATGCTGTTATTGCAATGGAAAAAATTAACATTCAAAGAGTTGTATTCAAATAAATGTTTACAGAATGCATACCTTAGATTTTAACAATTAACTGGTAATAGTATAAAATTATACAATTATTTTGAAAAGAAGTTTTTAGGTCCACTTTTTAAAGTTTAATTTTTTAAAACCCACAAAAATATGACCACACAAATATGGACAAGATAGTCTTAGTGATTTAATTTTAAAGTAAATAACAATTTCAAATAAAATAAGTGCTTAAGAGAAGATAAATGAATAAGCAAACTGATATAACCATTAAATTTAATAATTTAATTTAAAAGAAAAAATTCATGCTATATTTGTAAAAAAAAAAGGTACAAAAGCATTATACTGGATAAAAGAATCAAGTCAAAAAATTAGAAGCAAGCTAGTAAAATTTTAAAAACATATCAACATTATTGTCTAATTACATATAAATTCTAAAGAGTATACTATTCTACAGTGATCAAGAAATGGAGACACAGGAGCATCAGTAAGGGTGAATTAAAAAGGGATATAATGAAATTGTTTATTACCCTAATAGAATGACTCTTTAGGTTTGTGTATATGTATGCAAAATAATAAAATTTTAAATATTAAATATTTGAAACTTAATAAAACTTAATTATATTGCAAAGTTTTGAAAAGAACCAAAAGTCAATAAATGATAATATCACATCCTTACTGCTCAACAGTTGTAACCATAAAAACAATAAAATAAACTGTCTGAAATTTTTTTTGAGAATAATATTCCATATAGTTGCTGTCTTAAAAATATTTCTACATTTTATGTGGTTGGACAAATACGTTTTCTCATTCTAAGTAAACTATAACAAATAAACTAGGTAAGTGTGCTCAGAGGGAAAGAGAAATACCTGGATAAAGGGAGAAGGTCTTCCAGTCACTACAGCTGGGTCTGCATAGCTGCACAATCCCAAAGAACTGAGGCAGACAGACAAACAGACAGGCAACAGGGTCCTCTTTGTGACTTGGAAAATAATTTTCACCTTAGGTCAGTGCACCCTGAGTGAGTGAAGCACACACTCACTCACTCACCCTGTGCAGTTGTGCATTTCTTCTAGTCAGCGAATGACACCACAATGCATCAAAAATACCACCATATTGCACAGGTCACAATGGGAAAGCAACATAAAACCCACCACACTAGTGAGTGGAGATAGTAGTTTTGAACACTCAACTATTATCAGAGTAGAAATAAGAAAACTTCAAACAGAAGTAATGGAATTGAAAAACTTGTAGGCGAAATGAAAAACACACTGGAAGGCTGAGGACAGAAAAAGTGAGATCAAAGGTGAGCTGCATCTCTCCAGAAAACCATAACAAAGATATCCAATTATATTTAAAGTATTTCAACTTTATATTTTCCAGTAAAATATTAACATTTTGGGAATGATGCCATATTTCAATCTTCATGGATTGGTTTAAAGCTTATTTTTAAAATATGTTTTCTAAAATTAATTTGAATGCTCTAAAATATATTTAATTATATACTACAAATGGGAGTTAAACAGACAACTAAGATATATATTTAAATGGATGAATAGATCGAAAAAACTTAGAAAAGGGGATGCAATAAACTTTAAGAATGTTGAATGCCTATTACTGTACCTTAGTGTTTTTTGTTTGCTTTTGTTTTGAAGTACACATCTGGTTGTGATCAGGTCCTTGAGGTGCTCAGAAACATGACACAGATAGACTGCATTAAAATATAAGTATCTTAGCAGTTATTTTGGATTCTATTTAAATTTATTAATTAATAAATATTTGCATGAATATTAATAATATTAAATAATAAATAAATGATATTTGCCTAAAATGCATTTAAAATTCAAATAATTTGTTTAAAACAAAACACTAACTATAAACAAAACTTAGAGTAAAAATTAAACAAAGAAAAAATTTTTCCTGAAGTATTTCCTATTAATTGAGAAAATGAAAAATGCAGACCTGGTTATCAAATGGTTTAAAACTAACGGAATCTATTATGCTGAGTGAAATAAGTCAGAGAGAGAGAGAGAAAAATGCAGAATGGTCTCACTCATCTATGGGTTTTAAGAAGAATGAAAGACATTCTTGCAATAATAATTTTCAGAAACAAAAGAGAGAAGGGCTGGAAGTTTCAGCTCACCTCATGAAGCTCACCACTAACAGGGATGAGTTTAGTTATAGAAATCACTACATTTGAACTATCCTAATAATGAGAATGTATGAAGGAAATAGAAAGCCTGTCTAGAGTACAGGCAGGGGTTGGGTGGGGAGGAGAAAGATTTGGGACATTGGTGATGGGAATGTTGCGCTGGTGATGGGTGGTGTTCTTTACATGACTGAAACCTGAACACAATCATGTATGTAATCAAGGTATTTAAATAAAAATATATATTAAAAAAACTTTTCTTCCTGAGGACAGTATAACTTACAGACCTGTGTGAAAGATGTTTGTTCTCCATATGATGGAGCACATACAAAAGTAAATTTTTTATAATCCAAATACAGTACTCAAAGAAATAGATTATTTATTTAGAATTGAGAAGGCTGGATTAAAAATCAGACACATCTCCAAAGCCTTATATTTTTAAATAAAAGCCTTCAAACCCTTATATTTTATCATTTTTTTGCTTTTTATCTTTCACTTTATTTTTTATTTTTTATTCATTTTTTATTTTTAATTATGAGAACAAAGATGCAAAGAAAGAGGACAAGGTAAAGTTACAGTGGAAGGACAATCACCCATAAACAGAATTCTCAGTAGTCCCATTGCTGATATCTTAACTTTGAACTTTCAACCAAAGAACATTAAGAAAAATAAAACAGAACCTATGTACAATTGCTTTGTCCCTCAAGTCCCCAGATTGTAGTACATAGTATTTCTTAGCAGCACACAAAGCAATCTAAAGACATAACACTTATGTAACTCCTTAAACATTGAATATTTTATCATTTTTAATGTAACCATTGTCATATAGTGAAAAGTAAAAACGATGATAAATTGTATCAATAGTCAGTTAGTTGTAACTGCTGATGTCTTAATTTAATAAATAATAAATTGCTAACCTCAAAAAAAATTAGAAGTAGAACTGTCTCCCTCTCCTGCACAAATACCAAGATTGCTAACTATAGTGGCTTGATTTTCTCACACACAACTGAGAGGAAAGTTTCCTGGCACCACAAATAGCCTTTGGGATGGGGTAACGAATATATATGGAGCCAGGGGTTGATCCTATGACGGTATGCTTCAAGGATAGAGTAACCCTGAATCTCTTAGGTCACGGGAATTCCCTTTCTTCCCCAATGCTTACTGTACCTATGCAAAAAAAAAATTGGTGGGAAATCCAAACCCTGCCACTCCAGCACCTCTACTTTTTCTTGTTTTGTTTTGATTTGTTAGTTTTTTACTTTATTTTCCTTCTCTTTTTTTCTTCTTCCACTTTTCTCTTTCTTTTTCACTCTTGTGGTTATAATTTGGTGATTTATTTTTATTTTTATTTGCTGGGTGCATTTTTTTCTTCCATTTTTTTCCTCTCTTTCTTATTTTGGTAGTTGTTACCAAATTTTTTTTCTCCCTTTTTTTTTATCCTTTTTATCTCCAATGACGGTGGAATGGATGCTCAATCTACAACAAGTAAAGTAGATACCAGTTGCACTAGCATTCTGGGGGGTAACAGAAGGAGATATGGGATACATGCTGGGAACAGGGGTGGAGGGAGGACAGCACTGGTGGTGGGAATGCCTCTCATTCATTGTCACTATGTACCATAAATGATGCAGTGAAAGATTTGTAATGCACTTTGGTCACAATAAAAATTAAAAAAATAAGTAGCACTGTCCGGAAAATTCCTAAAAGAAGGTTAAAGAAAAATTCTTCTGATTCTCATAACTTTAACTCTGTACCTAGATGTTAATCTAGCTTGAAGAATAGCCATATATAATAACCTTTAATGATTAATGAGCCATTATCAATAATTAGTTTGTATAGCAATTTGGGAAAAATCTAACTGGAAAGTTGCTGACAAAGGGGTCTGGGGACAAAGTACAGGGATAGACTCTTTGACTTAGCAAAGAATGGAAATATTTGTGCTCTATGAAGATTCACAAAAGGAGGTTATCAGAAGTAATATATTTGACAGGACTTAAGACACTTGCCTTGTAAATAGCTGACCTCAGTTTGATATCCAGAGCACCACCAGGGGTGAGTTCTAAATACAGAGCAAAGAGTAAGCCTGAGTGCAACCAAATGTGCCCTAAAACCAAACAAAAATTATTTTTCATTATGATCATCTGAAATATATATATATAGATTAGGAAAAGAATTTTCCCAGTCAAAGTTTATTATATCATCAATTCATATATTCTTATTTATATTTATTTTTGTCAGAATATTTAGCTTTCTTAGTCCATTTCACTCACAAAATTCAAAGTTACTTATTAAATCACCAGAATGTATTTATTATGTAGCTGCACTTCAAAAGTTTTATTAACCTTCTTTCCTCTAGCAGCCATTTCCTATACTATTTCTAAATTTTGGCATTCTTTTTACATTCCATGTATATTAGAAAACACTAATTATTACACTTTTGTTTAATTTATGTCAATTAGCATAATGTTCTCAAATTTCTGTTGATGTTCTTATAAAGGACAGGCATTTTCTTTCCTAATAACTAATGTTTCATTGAATATATGTGCACATATAAACATATACAATTTTGTTCAAACATTCATACAGTTATGGAAACTTAGTTTTAACCCACATTTTAACTATTGCAAATAACCAATGAAGTGGGAAATGAATATTCATGTTTGAATTATGTTTTCATTTCCTTCAGTAAAGAAATGATGTTTATATACTCTCTGGAAGTTATTGATTTTTAATTTAGTTTCTGGAGAAAGCTATACATTTTCCATAGTGAATGATTTATATTCACACCAAAATTCTATGGTTCCATGTCTTTGTATTTTCACTGACATATGTTATCTATAGTCTTTTCTATGGTAGTCATTCTAACTGTGTAAAATATTTTCTCATTGTTGAGCTAATTTGAATTTTTATAATGATGCTGAATACTCTTTTATGTAACTGTGGTGATTTATATGTCATCTTTGGAAGAAATTTTGAATTAGGATACTTTACCATTTTTAATAACATCTCTTTTTTTAAAAATCTATATATATACAATATTAATTCCTTTTAAGGCTTATAATTCACAAATATTTCCATATATATAGTCCTAATGATTTCCTTTGGTTGCACAGGATATGATAAAAAGAAGTTGCTGATATTTTTTGAAGAGATATAATATAGAATGGTTTGCTAATAAAGGATAGTTGCCATGGCAGAAAGACAATTTGGGTACCAATATAATGTGGAGTGCTGTACTGCATTTTCTCTCTTGATCATAATAAAACACCATTTTTTTCGTACCTCTTACCAAACAAGAGAAGCTTTAGAAAATTAATCTGGATGTGTTATAGGTATTTCAAGGAGCTTAATGAGAAAGGCTCTGTTGAAATTAAGACTGAGTTCGCAGAGGTGATGACTGTCAGATAATTCCTTTTTCCCAATACAGACTCTTCAAAAGCCAGTATCTTCTATGGATTCAGTTTGAAACAAGAGTCAGTGAGCCAGCCCATGATCTACTAAACCCCACAACTAAAGATACTAAACCCCCAAATGTTGATGGATAACAAAACTGCAACTCAGAGAGATGTAGGGGATAAAAGGAACTTCACTTGCTAGTACAGCCATTCTCTGATATTGATGTATTATGACAAGTATTCAAAAATATCAACCTTTAATCATGCTGTGATTTAACAAGCTTATCAAAGACAATCCTACTAATAATAACTAAATGCAACAACTTAAGTGACAGTAACACAATTTCACCAGCAATCTGTTTACTTTGTTCCATTGGCTCCTGCTCCTCACTGTAGTTTGCAAATTTTCTTTTCTTCAGCTTTTAGAGTAGAAACATGAAGTCTACTGAATGTGAATATTTTTTTAGTAACATGATAATGTGCTTTCAAAATCTCCCCTTTATATATTTTCATATGACAAAATCATTTGGAGTCTCTCCACTGTAATTCCCATATAATTGCCATTGTAACTCAAAAATACAGACTATATCTCCCTTAGGTCTTTGTTAGCTTTTAAATTTCTGCTGAAGTTAAGTCATGAGAATTCCATCTTTAAATCAGGTTAATAAACAAATAAATCATTATATTTGAAGTTTCAGTGCAGTAGAAACACCATAGAGACACTAGAAAAGAAAAAGAAAGCAGCCTAAAGAAAGAGATAAAGGAGAAGCAAGAGTAAATTATAAGTTAAAAGATTGAATTCACAATATCAGGGGAAATAACAAAGTGATTTCTACATAAATTCACCAAGTTGAACATATTTTTTATTTATAGTTGCCCCAAAATTTGTATTAAAATACAAAAATAAATTTTAAAAGTTGATATCCAAATTTGATATACAAAATAAATGGGTGAGAAGACAATCACAAATATTTTTTATCACAATACATGAGGAATGATTTCAAATAACTTATATTTTTGATGTCAAGACTGATAAGACATACAACAAGAATATATGGATAGGTTTGCTACATAAATAAAGTATTTGGGGAGAGCAAGGCAGGACTTTAAAACAAATTTGAAGTTGCTTGATATTTTTAAAAAGATGACTGATTTGAGTTTCTATTACCATAGAAGCCAACTGAGAATTTTGAATTTTGGACTGAACATGCTTGGTTAAATCAGCTGCAGTCAAATGTGCACTTTTATCAGCTTGAAAATCTGAATGTACAAAGAAATGTTGGAAGGGGCTAATCTTAAAAAAAATAACCTGCATCACTTATCATCAAGGAGATGTAAATTAAAACAATAGTATCAACTCAACTCAGTTCATTTGGCATATATCACACGCAAAAAAAATCCATAAACAATCAGTGCTGTAGAGATTTGGTAGTAAAGGATCCCTCATATATACTTATGATGGAAATGTAAAATGATTCAGCTCTTACAGAAAACAATAAGGAACATTATTAAGAACTAATGATTGAGTTTCTATATGATCTAACAATTTGATACTTGGTATCAAAATACTCTATTCAAAAAAGACACTTTATTTGTTGCTATGTGGATGGACTTGCAGAATATAAAGTTGAGTAAAGTTAATCAGAAGTTGAGGAGACACAGATCTGCCTTTCTTATTTCTGGTATAAAGAAACACAGTATTGCAATAGCAAATAGCCAATGGCAATATAAATTGATACTGGTCTACAGGATGAGATAACCATGCTTGGGGATTTGTCTGGGCAGTGTGCATTCTAAGAGAGGGTGTGCTATTGAAACAATGCATGCACAAATCATTATCATTAACATATTTAAATTACGATTGCCAATGATTAAATAATAATGAAAGGTAAATGAAATAAAGAAAATTCATAAAGCATTTTGTATAAATTAAAATATATCAGCGGTTAGTGAAAATTTAAATAATGAAGTATTCTCATTATATAGTAAATATATTTTCTATAACTTTTTGAAATAGAGAAAACATTGTAAGAATGGCTATTAAACTAAGCAAATATTAAAGTATCGTATATTCCGGTATATAAAATGACTGGGCATATAAGACTATCCCCTATTTTTCCTGTTAAAATATAGGGTTTGGGCTATATTCGCCATATAAGTACCTCTTTTTTAACGCACATGAAATGAAAATTAAGAAACGTAAGAGAAAAAGAGTAGAACCCTCCAAGCTTAACAGTATATGTTTAATAAAGATAGACTTTGGAGTGCCAACAATCATTTTATATTTATCATTTGTAGTGAGTGACTGTGATTTTTTAATTGTGATCTACATTGAGAGCAGGGGAGGGGCTCCTCCTGGAGCAGCTCACTGGGGTGCAGTGATTAATAGGGCAGCTAGAGGGAGACAGAAAGCCTCCTCTGTGTCCCATAAAAACTGAACAGAGGACTGAGCACCAGAAGGCTGCGTACCTGGCTGCTGGATGACTTGTGGTGGTAACTCAGCTCCTCTATGTGCCCTGAAAGATGAATCAAGAGAAGCAGAGGACTGGGTGATGATGTCTGGCAGCTGGATGGGATGTGGCTGTAAGAGGGGAGTGGATCAGCATGTCTTATACAGGCGAATAAGACGACCCCTCACTTTTAAGTTTTTCATGGGTTAAAAAGTCATCTTATATGACAGAAAATGCAATCATCTTCCAGCAGAGACATTCTGATTAAAGGAGAACATTTATAGTACAGCCAGTCTAGGAGATAAGGAAATGTGGAATGTGTTGACACAGGTTGGAATGTGTCTTATGTTTTTAGTAGGAATTTATGAACACTAAGAATGATTGGAATAAAACTCTCAAAGTTCAGAAACAAAAAAAATTCTCAATTATTATTACTCTTATAGACGAGTATAGATTTAATTTCGGAAAGTTAAGGTAAAATGACATACATACTAACCATGATAGCATTTTCTAGGAAAGGACTATAAAATGCTTTTTACTTGAATTGAAAAAATACAAAGGGAAGTCAAGGGAAATGTTGTCTAGTGCCAGAAAACTACAAAAGCAGACTGAGTTAGAGGAAATACTTAGAGAAGTAAGAGGGAGAAAGACAAAGGAATAGTTAAAGGTATAGAGTAAAAAGGAAAATAAGGAAGAAAAGGAAAAGCAAAGACTGATGTGCTGAAATACTTTCCAGTCATTTGACTTCTTGGAACAAAGAGAAGAAAATAATAAAAGTTAATAGAAAGTTAAATCTTGGGCCCGGAGAGATAGCACAGCGGCGTTTGCCTTGCAAGCAGCGATCCAGGACCAAAGGTGGTTGGATCGAACCCTGGTGTCCCATATGGTCCCCTGTGCCTGCCAGGAGCTATTTCTGAGCAGATAGCCAGGAGTAACCCCTGAGCACCGCCGGGTGTGGCCCAAAAAACAAAAAACAAAAAAGAAAGTTAAATCTTAATAAATATTACTGATAGGAAATAAATTATATGAACTATTTATTAATAGTGCATAATAATTAGTCTCATAGGTATTTAAACAGTCTGAGAATTTAACTAAAAATCATAATGTAAGTAGAAAGATGTAAGTATCAGAAATAGAATCTTATGAGAGACTCCTATCTACTGTAATAGTATGAACATAGACATCAAATATCATCACTAAAATGCTCTAATGGGGGCCCAAATGATAGTAGGTAGATAGTGGGTAGGGTAGGGTAGGGTAGGGTAGGGTAGGGTAGGGTAGGGCGTCATCCTATCCCTGAGCCCTCAAAGAGTGATTCCTGAGTGTAGAGCCAGGAATAACACTGAGCACTACTAGGTGTGGCTCAAAAACAAACCAGAAAAAATTGCCCTAATAGTAATAAATGTAAATATAAACAGTACTCATAAAATAAAATGGATAAAAATAAATCAAGTTATTTTGATCATTAGAAATATAAAATAAAATTGATAGTTTAAAGCATTATAGTTTGGAATAATGCATGATAGTCTTCAAATTTTCTGCATATTATCAGTAAAATAATGGGGTTATAATAAATATACAAATTCTGAGGTCTTACAAAGAGAAAACCTTAACAAAAAAACAGTATTGTCAAGGTATAATTTACTTAAAAAATAGTAATACATATTGAAAAAATGTAATGTGACACTAAATTACAGAAAGATTGAATTGACCTATTTTTTTTGAAATTCAATCATTTATTTTGCCATTCACTATAAAATTGATACACATTAAGAATAGCGTATCCCATCTCAAAAAAGAAAAATTAACTGAAATAGAACAAGAGAGTTAATAGAGGGGTAAAAGTGTTTACTCCACAAAAAGTTGATCCCAGAATGATCCCCAGCATCACACAAATCCCTCACAATGTCAGAAGTGACCCCCAAACACGAAGTTAAAAGTTTCCTCCCATTAAGTTTCTGCCAGGGCATCCCAACCCCATCCTCAAATAAATTAGCAGGAATAGTTGAAAAAGGCAAAAGTAAACTAAGACTTTAAGCAGAATGTCTGTGACAACAGTAGGTGAGAGGGATTGCTACTGTATTTTTCTACTCAACCTATTCATTATGTTTTAAACAATCAGTGAAAATTCTACCATTTAATGACTAGATTTTTATCTTCTCTGTTTAGGACAAGGGACTAACATTACAATTATGAAATATTCTCATTATTGAAAGTAAAAATACCACTCTTTCCATAGGAATTGAGCATTAATTTTTACAATTAATACTTTTCAATGGCTTACTAGCTTCTATTTTCTTTCATAAGATTATAAAATACTAACCAAAAATAACTAAAAACAGATTCCATGATCCCACTGATCATGTCCTTGAGAGGATTTCAAAATGAGGAAAACATCACATTCCTTCTTCTGTATCACTTCTCAAGAAAATGGCTTGATAATAAATAATCTCAC
The DNA here is from genome assembly GCF_024139225.1 of Suncus etruscus. Classification (NCBI taxonomy): domain Eukaryota; kingdom Metazoa; phylum Chordata; class Mammalia; order Eulipotyphla; family Soricidae; genus Suncus; species Suncus etruscus. The sequence continues at coordinate 109,366,953 of NC_064848.1, forward strand.
AAGAATTTCATAATGATGAACATATGTTTGGCCTTTCAAACTCCTATTGTGTTTGCAATGTATCAAATGTAAAAGAAAAATTTGCAGGCAAAAAGAGATTTGCAGAGAAGCCCCCTTTTATCATTAAGAGGCAAGAATGTAAAGAATGTCTCTGCAAACACAAAAAGAAAACACTTTTTGTGTATTTATAATTACTCCCTTAAGGATTACAAATTGAAATTAGATTTTAGTAAACCTATAATATCATGCCTTAAATGCTTCGAAATATTTTGCTGAGATTTATTCTACCGCTGTTTTCCTTTCCATACTATCTAAAATATAGAATTATTATCATGTAACATTTGCAAATAAATAAGTGATGTTTTGCATTTATTTCATTTCTATTTGATATTACAGTTAACTATTTTTAAAGACTTCATTCTTTTGCTCTTATTCTTTTACAAACATCTATTTATTGTCAATTTTATTTACTAACAGCATCTATATATTATGATAATACTGCTTTCAAAAATTACCAACTTCTTCATGTTTCTTAAGTATTGATTAAATTCATATAATACAGTGGTGTTAATCTATAAATGACATGTATTATTTAGAAAGAGAAACAAGCTCAAGGTCAAAACAAAACAACACATTTAGCATTTGAGCTAAATATTATAACAAATAAATCAAAGATAAAACTCTGAGTTACAATTCTACTAATGTCAGAAAATTGAATATAGCACTTTTTAATACGAGGAACTATATATAAATATATGTTTGGGGACCACATCCTATGATGCTCAGAGAATACTATGTGCTCAGGGATTATTTCAGGTGGTGTGTAGGGGAACATTTTCAGTTATTGGGTATCAAAATTGGCTCTGCCACATAAAAGAAAAATCACTTTAACCGAGAAAACCACTAATTTTATTATAACAAAAACAAACCTTTGCAATTACATTGGTAGAAACATTTTAGTACAGTTCATTTGCTATAAAATATGGTGATTTTGTCACAATATAAATCATTTAAATAATTTTGATTCTTTACATATTTTTTAAAAATGTCCTAAATAAAATATTTAATAATTTAGAAACTAGGGGCTGGAGAGATAGCACAGAGGCAGGGCATTTGCCTTGCATGCAGCCAATCTAGGACTGATGGTGGTTAAAATCCTGGCATCCCATATGGCCCTCGTGCCTACCAGGAGCGACTTCTGAGTGCACAGCCAGGAGTAATCCCTGAGCACCAACAGGTATGACCCAAAGGCCCAAAAAAAAAAAAAAAAAAATCCACACACTATAAATGTTGCTAACAATATTGGGATTCATTGGACAAACATTTATCATTCTTTTTGTCTCTGAAACTTAATTTAAAAACTTCAAAGATAGATGAACCTAAGCATGGTGGGTTTTTATGTAATTAGAACAATGTGATTAATATTACATTTGAAAAAAATCAGAAAACTTGAAAACCAGGTGTTTTAGGCATAACAACAAATTCTATATATTCATTTTTGTTTGCTTATTTCTTTATTCAGGTAAGAGTGTTTTTGCAAATGAGTTTTGATTTAGAAAAGACTTTTACATCTAGAAAGAGAACACTACAAATATAATAATAATAATAAAAATAAATTAGTGTTAATATCTGCTTTATGTCACATAGTTAATAAACAAAGGGTATCTTCAACAGTTAAAATCAAATTCCTTAACACCTTTCTAAATTTTAGGTGTAATATCCTGATGGCCATGTTCACTCTCAAAGTATTACTAGAACATGCATTATCTACTATTATTGCAACATCTATCATTTTATAAAGCCATCATGTTAAAAAAAAGTGTTTTTACTGTGGAAAGGTGTAGAAATTTGCTGTATTCCAGCCATTATCAAGCAGGTTACTGCAGTAGGCTGCACTTCCACCTGCTGCTCAGCTGCTGTGAAGATGCAGAGAACCATGGCTGCCAAGGCTGCAGGGCTGTAAACAGAAGAGGCCCAAGGTTGCCAGGGCCCAGTACTGCAAGTCTCGAAAAAGCTCGTGTGGCCCAGCTGCCAGGTGAAGCCTAGAGCCCACTACTCAGAGGGAGAAAAAACAAGTATTGTTTTTTTCCTCCTGGAGTCTGAGGCCTGCATCTGCCCTCTCGGGTGGTTTCTGAGACATAGGGAGAGACATGAAAATTCAGGGCCAGAGATGGTGGGGGAGGCCTGGATTTAAGAAAGAAAAGGGAATAGATACAAAGCAGGCAGCATTTCTCCAATGCTTCATCACTTTATCTCTGGCTCCCAGTGGACCAGCAAATATTGCTCTGGTCACTACCTTGTGTCCCACCAAGGCCCACGATTTTTCTTTTATATCCAGCAATGGGGTGTGCCCAATGATATATCTGGAGGCATGTCCAGGTTCAAATGTCATTGAGTAGGGTTATCCACGGGGCATTTCCAGCTGTCATATATCAACAGACAGGAGATATATCAGACTTTGAAAATACTATTAGATAATTATTGCATATAATTTTGATGTATTTCCTGTTGTTCAATATAGACAAATTAATTATGTATTTTTCTTTCAGTAAAATTAAAGATAAAAATAACATGGTCATGTCAATCTATGCAGAATTATGCATTTGACAAGATTCAATGCTCATTCAGCAAAATAGGTGTGGAAGAAATCTCTCTAAAGATAGTAATAGCTATCTATTAAAAGCCTATAAACAATATTATTCTTAATGGTGAAAAGCTGAATGCATTCCCACTGAGGTCAGGCACAAGACAAGGATGTCCATTGTCTCTACCCTTATTCAAAATAGTATTAGAAATTCTAGCAATTAAGAAAAATCACTTTTCTCAGGCGAGAGAAGAAATTAAAATGAATCCAAATTGGAAAAGAGAAAGTCAACTTATCTCTATTTGCAGTTGACATGATGATATACATTAAAGAACTTAAATAGTCTGCAGAATAGTTCCTAAAACAATAAACCAATATGCAAAGTAGATGACAAATTCAATACAGAAAAATTCAATACACAAAAGTCAGTTGAATGACTTTATACAAATGATGACTCAGAGGAGAAAAAGATTAAAGAGTTTATACCATTTAAAATAGTGTCCAAAACCATCAAGTACCTAGGAATTAATGAGGTGAGAGACCTATACCAGAAAACTTCAAACATTTAAGAAATTGAAGAAGACCTGTAAAATCACCCAACATGCCATATCTCAAACCCCTAGTGAATAAGTCTGAATCAGGGTTGTGCATGAAATAATCAAAAACCAGGCTGAGGGTGAAAAACGTATAGTCTGGCAATATTCTACCTCATATGGAGAGCAAGTTGCCTGCCAGAACTGATGTTTATATTGAGTACAGATAGCCCCCCTAGGATGGGCAGTAAGGACAGATAGCTCAGATATTTCAGGCTATCCTGAACCAGTCCCACCCAGGATTACAAGTAAGAAAATCTCTGTTTTGAGATAAATCCAAGTTGTAAACAATCATACAAAGGAACCAGGAAAGATCTTTGTGTTAGGGAAAATAAGATGTAACCTAATAAAGACATAGGAAATGGAAAAATATTTCATGCTCATGGAACAGAAGAATACATGTTACCAAAATGATCATCTTACCTAAACTATATACAGATTGAAATCAATCCCTATCCAAATTGATTAAATTTTAAGGGATCCATAGCTTTACCATAACTTTTGAAGTAGGAATATAGAATAAGCTGACACACCAGACCTCCATATACTGAACTTTAACCCTGGGTGAGTTATATAATAAAACAATTCCTGTAGGTAAGCCAAAGCTGTGGGGGCTAGTTTCCTGTGCATTGCTACCTGCAGTTTGCAGTTTCCAGTGTTTACCATGATTGAGTTAGTGGCGACCCTGGAACGAATGGTTTGGCAGGAAGGAAATAGCAAAAAAAAAAAAAAAAAAAAAAACCAACAACAGAGAGTCACTGGAGAAAAACCCAGGGTGTAGAGCAGCCTCTTGGATCTCACTGAGCCTGCTTCTTTCTAAATAGAGATTATTCCCTTGCCACTTTTATTAGCCAGAGTTAACAGAACAGATAATTCACCTGAGAAGCCAGGTTGACTTGGATAAAAGTACTTAAGTTAATTAAACTGAGACTGGGTGGGTTTTTACAACTCAAAAAGGGTGTGAGGGGAAAAGCAAAAACAGGAAGTGATCTAAGAATCAATAAAGATAGGGCATATAGGGCAAATATAGGCATATTAAAATATAGGGCAGCAATTTATTTTTAGTGGTCCAACATTACATATGTTTTAATATATATTTCAATTGTACATGAAATATATATAATTCAACTCTTCAAAATACAATGACAAGTTGCTGATAGAAGGATGTCACCTTAGTTAACTAACTTTATTATCAACTAGCCTTTAAATCAAATAATAAATTACTTTTACTGTATTACTTGTTTTCATGTATTGTGAATAGAATCTAACTCTGGATTATTTTTGTTTGTCCATCCAAGAGACATTTGTAAAAAAATTAGTTATCATTATAATAATTTGGATGATGGGAGACGGAGCAGTTGCACAAGGGTAAGATATCTGCCTTGCATGCGCTAGCCTAGGATGGACCTCAGTTCGATCCCCCCAGCATCTCATATGGTTCCCCAAGCCAGGGACAATTTCTGAGCACATAGCCAGGAGTAATCTCTGAGCATCACCAGATGTGGCCTAAAGATGCAAACAAAAAATGAATGATGGATTAAAGTATTCAATGCATTCTCTTTGGATATAACAAGGTAATTATAGAAAATACTCAAAAATATTAAAGAAAATATTTTAAAATATTTTAAAATATTAAAGAAAAAATAAATTTCCTGATGCTATCTATATTTGCAAAGGACTAATTCCCAACATTGCTCATTAACTGAGGCTACTGATATCCCCAGCAGTTTAGTACTTAGATCTTGCAATGAAGTGCTGCTTAGTCCTAGTGTTTCTGTGGGTCACTCTGACCATGCTCTATTTTTCTCAGGTGACCATGTACTGTCTGGGACTAAATAAGGTTTGCCCATCCAAAGAGGTTTTTTTTATCTCTTTTTGACATCTCTGCCATGTTTTGTTTACATTTTAAATTTCGATATGAATTAAAGATGACAGAACACAATTATCATTTTTTCCAACTACAACTTATACCAATGTTTATTGGTATCAGTTTCCTTGAACATCTTGCAAACTTACAAATAACCTTTATCTTCAGGATGAAAGCTGATATGCTGTTTTAAACTTCCACAAGAGATTAATCCAGCTCAAGATAAAGTATTTGTTCTTATTACTATTTCTATATTATTTGTTTTCATGTATTATGCTTAGAACCTAACACTGGAATATTTTTGTATGTCCATCCAAAATACATTGCATAAAAATGAAAATTTATCATTATAATAATTTGGATGATGGGTTAAAGTAGTAATGCATTGTCTTTGGATATAACATAATAAAAGAAAATATCTAAGAAATTAGATGATATTTGGATATAGTCCAGTTATCATTTTCAAGAGAAATTCTCTAATATTTTATGCCTCTTCCAGTAACTAAATGAAGGCAGCACAGGTAATTATGCATGTGCTATAAATATAGAGTAATGAATTATAAGTTGAAAGAAATAGGACAATGTGATTTATCAATGAAGATATATTTTAAGTTAAAAGCAAAGGGTAGATTGAATTAAGGGGTTCTAATTTAATAGTAATCAATGATGAGATATATAAGAAAACTTACCTACAAAAAATCAAAGAAAATTACAAATATTACTATTGATAAAATCAAAAGTCAATACTCAAATAATTTCCTTTTGAAAAATGGGAAGGAATAGAAAAAGAGAAGCAAAATGTGGGATGAGTTGGGAAAAGAATGAAAGAGGTAAGAGAACAGGGAGTGATAGAGAATTAGAATTCTTTTGGACTTAGGCAGCTTCACAAAGTGTTCAAAGAACAAATTGAATGTTATTCATGGCAACGTGCTGGATTATTATATGCAAATGTCAACACGCAATGTGAAAATCTCAGGTACAACCAGGGCCCTCCTGACAGTGCTCTGTGATCTTTACGGTTAGGGTTTTCAGGAACCTCCAGTGACAACTTTTGGTACTTTGGAGTCTTTGTATTACTGTGGATTGAACCTGGTTCGAGTTAATGGGAAGCTACTATTTATCCAACCTAACTACTTGTTTGCTGGTTTTTGTGTTGGGACTGCACTCAAAAGTGCTCAGGGATTACTACTGGCTCTGTGCTCAAATTTTACTCTTGGCAAGACTAGGGAAACATCTGGGGTACTGAGTTTAGAATCTGTTACTCATATACAAAGCAGTTATCCTACCCACTGTATTCTATCTCTCAATCCCCATAATTTTTATTCAACATAGTTTCGGGGATATTTTACTCTAAAGATAATTACTAACAAACCAAATTTCTAATTTTCCTGAGAAGTTTGGAGTCTGGAAACACTACAGATCTATTGGTTTTATTACTATTATTAAATTTTTGTGTTGGGGATTCTTGGAGGAATAATGAGTACCAGGAATTAAACCCAGGATGGCCCATAAATGACAACAACAACAACAAAGCAACACCAAGATGGCTAAAATTACCAAGTTAAACTTCCTAAATGCAGTTCTCAGTGTTCTATAGAGAAACAGAACCAACATGGTATATATCTGTGTATATGGAGAAAGCAATAGAGACAGAAATAAAGACAGAGAAACAGAGTTAAGAGACAGAAAAACAAAGAGAAACAGCAAGTTTTCCAGAATCAGATATGTGGACTAGTAAAAGAGAATATGACATATATGAATGCAGTCCATTGTTTTGTCTCAGGAAAAGAATGCTCGCAAGTACAAAAGGTGTACTCCTGGTGGTCCCAGAACATTTACTGGAATGACCTTGGTGATTCCCTAGTATTTATGTGTCTGTGAGTCCCACAAATGAAAACAAAAGTGCTTTCCTACTTAAGATAATATTCGGAATTTGGAGTCTAAATAGAAAAACAGAGAGAACAAGATTTTGAGAAAAAATGCTAAATCATTCATTAAAATAAAATTTTCTGCTAGTTTGTGAGTATTATATGTGTACATTGTGAATTGTAGTAATAATAAACACACTTAAACATAACTATTTTACAGTAGAATGATGAAGTAATGGGCAATGTCATATACAAAGGTGGACACTTTGATGACAGATGAAAGGTATAAATTAATAAGAAATAAAACTAAAAGTGCCAAAGAAACTATCTATAACAATAATTAGATATTAATTGAATATTTTGAATTTTCTTGGGAATATGATAAACCTTGTGTGAAGTGTGCCAGAATCAGATAATTAAAGATAATTAACTTTGGATAAGGTAATTGACAGGAACACAAAAATACTAAAAACAACATAGCAAGTTTTGAGGCTAATCCTTATAAAACAATTACTTAGAAGACAATTATGAGGCCAGAGCAATAACAGAGCAGTAGAACATTTGTACTGCACTAGGCCAACCCAGGACAGACCCAGGTTTGACTACTGACATCCCATATAGTCCCCTGAGCCAACCAGGAGCTATTTTTTTCTTATTTTTTAAATTTATTTAAAGAAAATGCATTACATAGTTGACATAACTGATCATAATACATATGTTTTAGGAAGACTAAAAGCAACATGAATTAAAAAAATAGAAAATTGAAAGAAAAACTAAAGAGATGGAAGAGAAAGGAAAGAAGAAAAGGTTCAGTAGCAAGTATATTTTTGAAAGTTATTGCATCACCAATGAACTCATTCAAGCATGAGCAGAAAGTTTAGTAAGCTCTTTTTTTTTAAAGGATAAGAGTTAAAAATACAGTAATAATGTTGTGAGAGTGGCAATTGTTGTTTGCATAGGCCCAGAAAAATATGGAGCAATGGAAAAGAAAAGCTTTGGCCTAATTACAAGGAGACCTTACCCCTGAAGTTTTCTGACATAAGACTGAGTTTGGGCTCTAGGCCTACTGCGTTGTCCAACCTCTGAGTCATTCTCTCTGGTCTGGTGAAATTTTTCGCACATTAGCTATTATTGGTGTCAGGTTTCTGTAGTTAAAGATTCTAGTTTCTGTGCATCTCCTTCACTGAAGTCAGGATGATGTGGTGCATCCTCTAGTTTCACCTCACCGTTAGATGCAGAGAGCCCTACCCTGCAGGCAGGTTGTTGCTGTTGGCAAGTCATCTGGGTGTCAAGAAAAACTCTTTGGAATAAGTCAATACCACGGCAGTCGTAGGGTCTTTTCTGGTAGGGGTTTGCTTCCTGATGATGTTATAGACAATTGTGGTAGTTTCCATAGATGGTATTCATGGTTCAGGGGTGTATGGGCAATGCCCATTCTTCTGAGGCATGAGCCAAGTCATTATGCCAATGTTCAGGATATAAGGCCCAACTGCATTGAAAATTTGTGTTTATATCTCTATTAGATAAGAATTTGTTTGCATATGTAATATTTTCCCATCTTAATGTGCCTATGCAAAAGAAGAACAATGCCACAAGTTATTATTGGTGCATCTGGGGGCTGAGGCAACAAGTCCAACAATCTCCGTAACTTGATTCTAACATGATTTCTAAACATAGACTCTTTTTTACCAGAATTCCTTATTGAAAAAATCACAAAGAAAAAAATATAAACAATAGGTGAAATTGTCACTATATAAGAGGATATTCAATAAGAGTTATAGCTGTTAAGGGAATACATCTAAGATATTCAAAGGAGATATACATGTCCCTTTTATGTCTTTAGAAATAGTCAGGGGAGGATGATGAACCCGGGACACCACTTTGGTCTGTAATTTGGCCTTGTAGAATCTGCAAAATGACTCCCAGAAGTCCCATATCAGGAAATGTCTTTGAGTGGGGACTTCTCAGAAACCAAGTATAGAGTAGCAAGCACAGGTACACAGTGAAGGGAGGTGGAGGGCAGGAAGCCTCGGAGAGTACATATAGGAACAGAGTATTGGTTTTTTCTCAGCCTGATAGTCTACTTTTTTACTTTGGTAGCCATTTGTCAGCTGGCTTGAGTGGGGATAATGATCTGCTTCATAAGGAGCCAAGAACTTAGAGTAAAAAGGATTAAATGTGGGGTCATAGGCAGTGGGGGTGAGGGAGTAAAGGACTAGAAATGAGCTGTATGGTGGTGAGCCAATGGGGAAGGACAGTATCCAACATAGACATTCTGTTTTTCAAACATAAATTAAACCCTATGATATCCTATTAAAATAGCTATGCTTTATGAGCTGGAGTTGGAGAATAGATAGTAGAGGGAAGGAAAGTTGCAGGCCTCTACCTCAAGACCCAGAGTCCGAGAGAAAGGAGAGGGAAGGCAACCCAACCCTTGATTGGAAGGCTTTTGGCATGGGACCTTGCCATTCCCCATGCTGGCGAAAGTTTCCAGATCCCAGAACAGGAGAGAGTTTGGTATTGAGCTAGAAGCCAGAAATTCACCAGTCTTCAAGAGAGATTTCTGACCACAGAGCAGGGGTAAATCCTGAGCGCTGCCAGGTGTGACCCAAACAACAAAAACAGAAAAACTTTAAAAAATAATATAAAAATTTTTATTTTTCAAAGATCAATAATTACAGATAAATATTTGTCTAAGCTTATTAACTAAGAGTTTCAGATATTTATTTGTCCCAGTTTATTTATTTTGTACCAGTTTATTATAAGTTAACTTTTTCTCTGAAAATTATATTTTTTGTTTATTGAATTACATTCCAAACAGGTCCAAAAAGTTCTAATAAAACATTGATACTAAATATGAGGGTTTTTTTTTATTTAATCTAACAAGGCTTTCAGTCCTGTTATTTCAATTTGGAGTTTTCTGATTTCTATCTTTGTGGTTTGTTCAGCTTGGACCATGCGTTCTTTGAATTCTAAGGGCATCTTCCATATTTCTATTCTAAACTCTTATCTGAGGTAGGTGGTTGATACTTTCTGGATCATCAGAGCTGCCCTCTATGCAGTCCTGTGGGCAGAGTCAACCTCATTTGTGTAGGTCCCTAGAGACCTTATGTTTACTGGGGTCTTCTTTGGCTGCCACATGCAGCAAAATAGGAATCAGGCAGGAAGCACAGGTACAGCTCGATATCATGTGCCCAAACACAGGCAAAGATTCGCCTCCAGGCCTTGTGGGTGGAGTCAGCCTACGGGTCTTGAAGACCTTATGTTTGTTGGAGTCTTCTTTGGATGCTGCACTCAGCAAACCAGGAATCGGGCAGGAGGCACAGGTGCAGCTCTGTATTGCTTCTTCTTCCTTCTTCTTCTCCCTCTTCTTCATCTCCTCTTTCTCCTTTGCTTCCTTCTCCTTCTCCTTTGCCTCCTTCTCCTTCTCCTTTGCCTCCTTCTCCTCCTTCTCCTTCTCCTCCTCTCCTCCTCCTTCTCCTCCTCCTCCTCCTCCTCCACTGATCCTCTCCTCCTCCTCCTCCTCCTCTCCTCCTCCTCCTCTCCTCTCTTCTTCTTCTTCTTCTTCTTCTTCTTCTTCTTCTTCTTCTTCTTCTTCTTCTTCTCCTCCTCCTCCTCCTCCTCCTTACTCTTCTCCTCTTTATTCTTCTCCTCTTCCCCTCCTCATTTTCTTTTTCTTTCTTCTTTTACTCAAAACAAATGTGTCCCCAATTTCCTCTTTCTTTTCTTTCTTTTTTTTAAATTAATATCTTTAAACACCTTGATTACAAACATGAGCATGGTTGGGGTTCAGTCATATAAAGAACACCCCCCTTCACCAGTGCAACATTTCCATCACCAATGTCCCAATCTCCCTCCTTCCCATCCTTCCCCGCCTGTACTCTAGACAGGCTTCTACTTCCCTCATTCATTCACATTGTTATGATAGTTCTCAATGTAGTTATTTCAAGACCTTTGATTGTAAAAGTCGGGTTCTGTTTGGCTTCTTACAGACTGGGACCACAAGGCGAGAAGCAAACATGATTCCCTCCTTACTGGCTTGGTTTACTAATTCTTCACAACCATGCCTCTTTAGACCTATTCACCCAGTATTGGAAATAAGGAACATAGGATGATTTCACAAGTGGCTTCTAAACAGAAACTAATGGACCTGCGAAGACATCAACTATGGTGAAAGACTTGACCTTCCGGCGGATAATCACATTATGGCAGATAATCAAATCCTCAAACTGGATTGAGTGTGTATTGCTCTTCACCGGAACATCAGTGTACATGGCCTCCCTTCTGAATAGCTTCATATTGCTCTGGTCCATCAAACTGCACTTCTCACTCATACCATATGTGCCAGACTCCTAGAAATTTTCCCCAAGAGGAAAAACGTGCCTTCCCAGTTCTCCATCTAAAGTGATGACACACCTTTCTTCTACCAATGGCACTTTGTTCAAGGATTTTGCCTCCCCCCAACACGCAGCATCTTACCGAGGTCACTGAGGATATAGAAGCCAAAGAGACAGCCCAATTAAATGGGGCAGCAAAAATATGAACAGGTTCCCCCCACCCAGATTCCAGCCCAAGCACTGAAGGCCTTTCCATGTGTCCTCAGCAGCTTACCACAGAAGGTGAAGATGGAAAATCAAAGCTTAGCCAAAGCCAACTGTGGAGAAACTGCTTTCAGAACCTCCTGCACCTCAAAAAGGTAATTTTCTTCTAGGTTAATCTCTTGGCTCTATTTTTACTTGCCAGTATATACTGGTTAAAAGTTGTATTCTACCTTATAGCTATCCCATTGCAAACAGGTAATTATTATCCAACTCCAGTGGTTTAATATTAGTTTGCATATTTACGGGGGATACATATGTTGTTATATCTTTAATAGTTTTCTCCTATCCTAGTGAATATTTCTCAATTTCTGTAATGCTTGTTTATATTATTTAAGCAACTTATTCTCAAATAAGTCTGCAAAATGATCTAATATTTTTGTATGTCTTTGGAAAGAAATTTGAATACTATAGAATCCTATTACAGTGCTAATTATTACAATGATAACAAACTTATTTTCAAATTCTAAATATCTGCAGAAATGGTCTTATAATTTTGTTTAGAGTAGTTTATGGAAAAGGAAGTTGGATGCACTAGACTCATATTAAAGTGTTTGGTGTAAGAATGTTTAAGAACTTGTTTTCAAATTAAGTATATCTGCAGAAAGGTTCAAATGTCTATGTTCAAAGAAGTCTATGAAAAAAATTGTTATATGTATATGACAAGAATATGAAAAAAGTTGATTGGTTTGAGAATGATGAATGCACAATCTTGCCTTTTACAGCCAAGTTTACTCTACCAGAAGTGATTTCAAGGAATTAGAATGTTTCCTCACCACCTTACTTAGAGCTACAAGATATTTTTCTTTTTATTTATCTAACTTTTATTGTGCTTATGCAAATTAATGGACACTCTGGTGATTTACTTTACATCTAGTGGCAACAAAAAACTTATGTATCCCTTCTCTTAATTTTTTTAAACAGAAGGTGAATTGTTAGATCACACCTGGCTTTTACCAAAACATAGGTATTCCCAACTTCCTCTTTCTTTTCACCCAGCTCTTTGACTTGTAAAAGTCCACCTAAATAGGTGGCCTGTCTGTGGCCTCTCCCTATCCTGGTTAATTTTGTACTGATAAAATAAAAAGAGGTTTCAGTTTGGCTTGGTGAAGAAGAGAGGGATTATGAGGCAAGAAGCAAACCAACTCCATGATTCTCTCCTGATTGACTTGGTTTATTAATTCTTTGTGGCTACCTTGCTTCAGACCTGTTCATCCAGGATATGGTGTGTAGGGTGATTTCACACTATTCCTCCTCTTCTTTTTATACTTCCTTTTCCTTAATTTCCATTTATTTTGTGGACGTATAAGACACCCTTATTGACATCATTTTGAAAATTCTCTGATATTCATGGAGATACATTATATGTTTGCTCTTAAACTTTGTTTTCTATGACTTTGTTATTCACCTGAGATTGGTCATATATAAGACATATTAGGAAGGAAACATAATATATAATCATAAAAACAAGAGATTTATATAATAAAATGAAGTGGATTTGAGACATATGAAGCACAGTGAAAAGTGGCTGTGAAGAGAAAGACACAGATTAAAAAGAATATGGGAATATTTTTGTGAATAGGAAATTTGCCTCCTGTACAGCGGACTCAATCCTGAACACAATATATATTCCCCTGAGTCTTTTTTGAGAATAATAATAATATATAATGCGATAATATCTGAGCGTAAAACCAGCAGTAAGCACAAGAACCACCAGATGTGTTCCAACCACCCCCTATTCAGCAACAACAGCAACAACAAGAAACAAGAACATGGTAAGTAGAAGTTGATAAACATATAGCTTGAAATTATAAAACATGTATATACACAGCTGAATATTTCTGTCATGTCATTCTCTAAATTATCTTCATGTAACTTCTTGCAATAAGTCACAATTTGCATGACAAACTATTCTGTGGTGAGTTTTGCTATAAAATACAACAGCTGTGAGTAACCTTATTCCCAGGTAATCACTCACTGTCCATGATCTATTGATTAATATGCAATGCATAAGAATATAATTTTATCACACTAGTAAGTAAAATTGTTTTCCAAAAAATCATAAAGGATTGAAGAAATTGATAACCATATGAACCTATAAGCTTTTTTAAATGTAGAAGAAATATTTATAAGCTATAAATGATATTGAAAGAAAACTATTTTAAAAGTTTAAATCCTAAAGAGCCAGAGTGATGGTACAAATAGTAGGGCATTGTCTTGCACGTGCTAACCTAGGATGGACCACAGTTCGGTTCCCAGCGTCCCATATGGTCCCCAAGCCAGGAGCAATTTCTGAGTGCATATCCAGGAGTAACCCCTGGGTATGTCCCAAAAGCAACAACAAACAAGCAAAAAAGGTTTAAAATCCCAGACATGTACAACTCTGTCTACAATGTTTTTATAATACATGAAGAGAATAAAACATGATAATTATATCCTCCCAAATTGATGAAGCATGTTTATTAATAAATTCTAAACAATAAATTTGAGTAGATTTGAGGCACAGTCAATGCAGAATGTATGGTGTTGTACATTCTTTCATAAATGGCTAATATATAAGAGGTCTTAGGCATCTATAAAGACCTTTGGAAGAGAAAGAAAAAAATTGATAAAGGTACCAAGTTAAAAGTATGCAAAGACTGATTCATGAAAATTTAAAGCATATAAACCTTTAAGATGTGAATTATTTGGATAATGCAATTTTATCTGACATTGGAGCAACATATTACACATGGAAGTGAAGACACCTAATGAGAAAAATTGAACATAATTCACAGGAAATTTTAATTCTTAGTGACCTCAGGTTTTTGCCTTTTCTAAAAATTAACATCTGACAATTTTATTTGAGAAAATCAGAAGTAGCATACTAGAATTGTTATTAATAGTACATCTAAATTTACCTGTTGTAATTTATCTGTTGTGTTTTAGTAATTCAAAATAGCTTAAATTTAGGTAAGGCCATTCTCCTCTCCTCCAAATCATATATAATCACAGATTTATGGGAAAAATGACAATCTATATATCTCTGATTGAAAATAAAAAAGAGACTAAATTACACAAATAAAAAGAGTCTAGGTTTTACTCTTTTGAGTTTAAAAATACTTAGAAGTACCACCTGGTAAGTAATAAAGTAAATTCTATGTTCGTAGAAAATTTTGTCTGGCAATAGTGCTTGCAAAAGATTGGAAAAAAGTGAAATTATAAATGAAAAAACATTAAAACCTCTAAAACCTCTGATTTAAAATAAATCAATAAAAGCTTGAACTAGTGAACTAGCGATAGAATTAGATAAAGTGTCACATTAAAAAGAAATTGATCATTTGGAATCTATACAAAGTGAATGTACAAGATAAAGACTAAAAAGAAGTCTAAAGCCTGACAGATTTAGAAATCAGGAGAGACAAGTTTATTCATTCAATACTGAGTATTGAGCCTAAAAGTAGCTTGATACTGAGCTAGATACATGACTAAAAAGACATATAAGGTACAGTCTTTACTCTAAAAAAACCTGATGTTTATTGAAGAATAAATAAGGTAAAATAAAATATGAAATCTTATGGAGGGTGTAAGTAACCAAAGGAACCTTTGAATAGATAGATCATGAATAAGCATCAGATATGTAAAATAAAAATATTTTTAATCTATCATTCTATTACTTTTATAATTTTAAATATAAATTTAATGAGATAATCATCTGTGAAAAGCTTCAGCAAGCAAGCATGTGATTTGTAATATAAAAATGAAGTTTTTTTTATAAAAAATGTAGTTGTAAATTAATTAATTATGAAAAGTTACCATCGGTCACTATTTTGTTATGAATTATCTTTTCTTTGAAAAAATTGAAAATAAAGGAAATAAAATTAAATACCTAATCCAAGAAAATAAAACTTCTAACAGTTTAACCATGAGAGCTTTAGTTGTGCTCTGTAAAATAGATGGTACCAATTTTATTTAAGTGATGTGTTAGTCAAATTCCTTGGTGGCAGGATAACAATGGTGACTTTTGTCACTGCATCACATTCTTGATTATAATTATGTTTCATACCTTCAATTTATATTGAAGTAGCCATGCATATGTTATAAAAGTATTATACAAATTTTCAAATAAACCAATTATAAACATATAGGAACACAATTAAGAAATTTAAAATTTTTTAATTTTGGGTCACACCTCCTGGCTATGCGCTCAGTAATCGCTCCTGGCTTGGGAACCATATGGGACTCGAGGAATGAAATCTTTCTGTTTTATATACTAATATTCTAGTGACATTCAAAATTTGTTATACACAGAAATATTGAAGACATCAGATTGAAGGAATAGTAGAAAAAACTTAAAATATTGCAAACTATTAACAGATTCATTAATCATGTAATTATTCTAAGGTAATTAATAATACATATCACAGCATACCATTGTAAATGAAATGATAACATCTGGTGCCCATGTGCACTGACTGATTCCTTGGAATGTGAGGAGTCCTGCTTTGGTAATGTGATGATTTAGCAAATGAACTTAAGAAAACATATTTAAAGAGGAAAAAGCTGTACACAGTATTATGCAAATTTACAGAGAATGTTTTTTACACGAGCATAATGTGTCTTCTGTCTACTTATAAAGTTTTTAGTATGCATTTAGAAGCTATGTCATATACATATTATTACATCTGTTATATACATAAATTTACATGTTATGTATGCATGAATCTTAAGTATATACTTACATTCACTTATATCAGGACATTAGAAATAGAATCCAAGGAAAATAATCTGTTAAGAAGGTTTTTGGCAAATTTTAAAAATCTCTAGTTTTGGGCCCGGAGAGATAGCACAGCGGTGTTTGCCTTGCAAGCAGCCAATCCAGGACCAAAGGTTGTTGGTTTGAATCCCGGTGTCCCATATGGTCCCCGTGCCTGCCAGGAGCTATTTCTGAGCAGACAGCCAGGAGTAACCCCTGAGCAATGCCGGGTGTGGCCCCCCAAAAAACCTCTAGTTTGTTATTAATAATAACAAATAATAACAAATAACAGAATTTCCAAGTTATAGTTGTAGCAATATCACTATTCCTGAGTTAATACTTTCATTAAAATACCATTATAATTCATAAAAATAGAGAAACAGGCTTACAATTTGACCTTCACACAAAATATTAAGATAAGATATTTAATAAATAACTCCTGAGTGTATCTCTAATCATGCTAAAATTTAGGGTTTAGAAACTTAGAATCATCACTAATAAAGTTTATGTGGAAGCGTAAAACATTCTGGATAACCATGACCATATAGAGAAAATAGAAATTGGGAGTATAGCATTACCTAACTTGAAGCTTTTAGAGAGAGAGTAGAAAGAAGGATTGAGAACAGAATTCTTTGAAGCGTAATAACCAAGAAATTCAGCGTTCGAACCAAATTAAATCAAGAAGATGGCGCTGGAACAAAAGTACACCAGGTATTATATATTACACATGGTTGAGCTGGGTTGATCCCGGATACCACATATGGACCACACCACATATGGATACCACATATAGGACCATATATGGTCCTATGAGCACCAAAAGGAGTGATCCCTGAGTACTCACAAGTCTAACCAAGAATACATATATCAAGGCCCATTATAATTGAAAAGCAAATAAAAAACAGAAAAATACAAGAAGCAAAAATATAAAGGAAAATCGGTATATATAATGACACTCCAAAGGATTACTTACAGATAGCTCATCAGAAAGTGTACAGGCTGGAGAAAATGACATGGTATGGTCAAAATACTAAATTTAAAAAAAACTCCAAACCAAGAGTACTCTACCCAACTATGTTATTTCTTAGAAATGAAGAAAAATAAAAGAGCCTTCAAATAAATAATAGTTAAAATTAATCCCCATTAAATTATATTTCTAAGAAACAAGGAATATTTGTACCAGGAAAATAAAAAATAGGATAATCATAAAATGTGGCAGAAAAGAATATTTAGGACTCTATTTTTAAGTTATTCTTAAGTATTCATTCACATTTTCTTAACTAAAATTTGTATTTCAGATTGTATTTGAAATTTTCAAGTTAAAATACCCATAAATTGAAATTTCAAATATTTTCAATTTTTTTCTTTCATTTTTTTTAAATTTGCACTCTATATAAGTAGGTCTTCTTTGTTGAGATTTTATATTTTATGCATATTCACTTAATACATTTTTGGGGGAGTGTTTGTGTCACACACCACGTTGCTTAGAAGTTACTAATGGTTTTGTGATCATAAATCGCTCCTGGCAGGCTCGAGGGACCATATGAAATGATGGGAATTCGTCCTAGGTTGGCTGCTTGCAAGGCAAACGTCCTACTGCTGTTCTATGTCTCTGGCCCCTTCATTTAATACTTTTATTTTATAATTGAAAGCTGTTTTATTAGATGTTTATGTATGTGTATATGTGAGAGTGCATGTCAAGTGTGAGCCCACTCATGTTAAATTCAACATACGATATGAATTAGAATTGAGTATAAACGAATATATTTATAAATATATAAAATAAGTAGATGAGCATCTTTAATCACTTTCTTTTATTTTGAGAATAGGTAGTACTGTCCTAATTTGCTTCTTTTGTTAAATAATTTAGATTGTATCCCAGATGTTTTATACATTTTGAGTTTTTGTGTCCTATTTTATTCCTCTAAAATTGTTGCTTTTTGTTTTTTTATTTTAATATTTAAACTAATATTTAATATTAAATATTAAGTAATATTTAATATTAAACTAATATTTAATATTTAAACAAAGTCTTTTAAGTAGAGCGTGCTTCCTGTTCAGTTATTTTATACTTTATTGAGATGCTTAATTAGACTGTAAATATGTAATATACACATATACAGATGTGTAATATAAGGAACAGTAAAATATTTAGCTATTACATACAAAATTTCCTATAATTTTACCAATATATTTATTTCCCAGCTCCCAAATTACTTCATTATAACATTAATTTGCAGTTATTCTTGTTGTCTTAAACTCTCTTCTGATTTTTGAAGGCAAGGAAGATATCAAGTTTTAAGTTGACCTTTCTAGTCATTATCTATACTGAATGTGACCATGAGGCAAAACTATAAAAATTTTTTAGGGTGTAAAGCTCATCCCAAACTATTTTCTAATTCTTGACAATTTTCTAAAATTTACCTGAATTTATGCATAAGGCAATACATTGTTTTAGTTTAGTTTTATTTATTTTGTACAATTCATAGTCATTCTGCAATGGTACTATTACAATATGACTTTGTTTTACCATATAAGCAGCTCTTTAAATTAAAATACAAGTACCTGAGGATAATGTAGAACAACAATAATAATCTGATTTCTACATCCTGTATTCTACCCTACTCCTTTCTTCATTCAACAACCACACTGGATTTCTATTCTATAAATATTACATGCCATCTCTCTTTCAAGATCTTTAAGAGCAGTTCTAGAAAAAAATTTACTTTCTTTAAATACATAATGATTTATTATTTGTACTCTTGAGCATATATACCAAAGAAACAAAAATCATGTTCACACACAATAGATATCAGCTTTATTCATAATATAAAAATTAAGAAGTAATCCAAATATTCTTCCATATAGCTAAAAAAAACTGGAATAATCATAGTTAATGCTATTTAGAAGTATAAAAATATGGGCCGGGCGGTGGCGCTCGAGGTAAGGTGCCTGCCTTACCTGCGCTAGCCTAGGAGACGGACCGCGGTTCGATCCCCCGGCGTCCCATATGGTCCCCCAAGCCAGGAGCGACTTCTGAGCGCATAGCCAGGAGTAACCCCTGAGCGTCACCGGGTGTGGCCCAAAAACAAAAAAAAAACAAAAACAAAAACAAAAGAAGTATAAAAATATGCCATTAATATCCTGAGTAATCGTCAGGTTTTTGGATCTTATGGCAGTGAAGACCATGTCTTTATCAAAATAATACAATTACGCAAACGGGTAGTAGGACACTGATTGCTGGAATATACAAAGTACATGGGTAGGGGATGAAACGAGTATGAGTATATACTACCCAATTGTAGTGTTTTATCATTGAATGTTTTGTACCATAATTATCCAACTATCTTTGGAAGAGGTTCCTGGGCTCCTGAGAATAACCACCATTCTACCACCCCACACAAATGGATGGCAACAAAAGAGAGCAACATATGAGGTCCTTGTGGTGATAAAATGTTCTGTAATGTAACTGAACCAGTATAACATACTGATTCTTATAATCTACAATGATTTCCCAAAAAATTAAATATTGAGGAAACTATAAAAAAAATAAAAAGGGTGCCACAGGGATGGTAAAAATTAAGGCACTTGCTTAGCACACTGCTAACTGGAGTTGGTTCCCCAGAGTCATGTATGGTCCCACTAGCACTCCAAGGTTGAAACAGAAGCTCTGGGCCCGGAGAGATAGCACAGTGGCGTTTGCCTTGCAAGCAGCCGATCCAGGACCAAAGGTGGTTGGTTCGAATCCCGGTGTCCCATATGATCCCCCGTGCCTGCCAGGAGCTATTTCTGAGCAGACAGCCAGGAGTAACCCCTGAGCATCGCCGGGTGTGGCCCAAAAACCAAAAAAAAAAAAAAAAAAAAAGAAAAAGAAACAGAAGCTCTGCTTTCCAAATAAATAAATAAAGTAGATGGATATTCCCTATCTACTTTTTTCCATCACCAAATACTCTTTTAGTTCATTTTAAATATAATGTTCTTTTTGTATAGAGGTTTACATATGATTTCTGTGATACTCGTCCTCCAGTAACAACAATTGCTCATAGCAATCTTATTTTATCTATATATCTACCCTTTTCTACTTACTTAAATTTATTGAAAAAAGTATAAACATTGTCTAATTTCTTAAATAGTTATATAAACATTTATAAATAATTTTAAAAGTACTTCCACAGCGCTTATAACATATAATGCCAATTTCTAAATATTAAGGACACTGAAAACATTAACATTTATCAAGTGCTTGATCAACATTTTGATCTTATCTCATCCTTTACTTCCCTCCATTTCTTTCTTTCCACCATTCAGTAGTCAACAAAACTTCTTCCTATCAAGCACAATATAGTGAACATTTTAGAGTTAGTTAATAGCTTCCATTGAATAGAATGTTTTAGTTTCATTTTTGTTGCCACTATTTAAATGTATAATTTATTATAATTTCATATACTGTATATAGGTCACTAGCTGGATTGGATTTACTATTTATATTTGTTGCATACTTTTATGTTCAAATCAGCATTTGAAATTTATCTTGGTTTCATTTATCTATGAATGAGGTTTATTAAAGTAGATACAAGTTAAAAATTTAGGAAAATTGCAATCTGAATATTAGAGAGCAAGTCTATCTCTCCCTACCCATCCCAGAGTTCTTTTCTTTTACTGAAGAAATTTATTTGGAAAGTGGAGATTAACAAATTGAAATTGGTTATATATTATTGGACCTAATAACATTAATCTTTGCCTGCTATGCTATAAATTTATAATTATGTCTCTAGATAATTTCAAGAAAGAAAGATTTAATCATATTCAGGTTAAAATAATTAGTTATATCACTTTATACATAGTGTTATATATCAAAACAGCAATTGTGTTTTTTTTTTCTTTTTTTTGTTTCTCAGACTTCGCATTGACTTAATCCACACTTGACTTAATGTAGCATGCCTTTCAGTCACTAGTGTAATGGCTCTATAGGACCTATTATTTCATAGGAAATCTTTCTTATTGGATTCAATATAATTTGACTTCAGACTTGCTGAATGAATTCACTTGTTACCATGACTTTTCTTGATGTTTCACCTGTTACCATAACTTTTCTTAATGTCCTAGGTAAAAAGACAGAGGAGTTAAATTTCTGAGAATAGGAGTTAGTATGCCTAATTCTCCTATTTCAATTGAAATTAATATGTGGCTGTTGTTACTTAAGGTTCGGGTTAGCATTAGTTAACATTAGTATTAGTGTTAGGGCTAGAACTGGATTACAAAAAAATGCAGAATTAGAGCAAGATCCAGAACTAAATTTAGGGTTAAGATTAGAGTTTTGATTATTCTTAAATAAAGTAATTGATTAAAAAAAAGATTAGGGTTAGAATTAAAAGTAGAGGTAACAAGAGCATTAGGAATAGAGTTAAGATTGGAGTTAGGGGACCATAGCGATAGCACAGTGGTAGGGCGTTTGCCTTGCACGTGACTGATCCAGGACGGACCTCGGTTTCATCTCTGGCATCCTATACGGTCCCCCAAGACAGGAGCAATTTCTGAGCACATAACCAGGAGCAAACCCTGAGTGTCACCGATCACTGAGTGTGACCCCCCAAAAAACAAACAAAAATGATTTGTGTTAGGGTTATTAGTCTTCATATATTTCATCTCTTGATTCCCTATAATAACTTCTAAAATTGTTCTTCAATATGTCAACAAAGTAAATAATTTATTAAGTTTATTTATTGATTTTTCTTCATAACTTTAACTAGAAAATAAAATGACAAAGTGTTTTTGATATTTTGATAAAAATGAAAAAACATAAAAAATAAAATATCAAAAATTTGGAAGTTAGGGAGATTCAAATTTTTCTATTTTTTGTTTAAAGATTAATTTCTTGGATCTGAAGAATAGATAAGTATATGCATTTATGAATACTTAACTTTGAATACAATGTTAAATATTTTATTTTCACCAAATTACTCCGTAACTTCATTACTATTCAATATAATTATAAGTTAGATTTAAAAACAAATTTGCCAAATCTATTTACAGAGTTTACACAAGGAGAAAATTCTGTGAATGGTCAAACCAATTTAAAATATAAAAGAAAAATTATACTATTAAATATTAAGAGATATATTATAACACCAAATGATAAAATGAAACCTATAAACTTTCAAATTACTAAAGGACCTGAATATGAAAGTACAATGATCAAGCTCATCACATATTATGTTTACTATAACAAGTAATTTGACTTGTGACTAATATGCATATTATAGAATACATGTAAATAAAATTTATTTAGTAATGCTATTTTACATAATTTATATAATTTAGAACAAACACTAAAAATGTGTCTGAGCAGTTTTAGCATGCCATGTTCTGAAGTTAATATTTTTAAGAAGTATAGAAGGAAAGGGAGTAAAAGAAGCATTAGTAGTCTTTTCTCCCAAATGTCTCTTATCAGTCATTAATCAAAGGTTTAATTAAATTGAAGAAGGTTTAATATGTTTTATAAAACATGAATAAAATATTTTAATAATTTTTAAAAATGATTGGAATGTATAGTTAGAATTTAAAACCATTATAAAACAGGATTTATAGAAAAGAAAGAGAAGGGGCTGGAGCTATAGCAAACGGTAGGGCTTTTGCCTTGCACACAGCTGACTCAGGAAGAACCTGGGTTCGATCCCAGGCATCCCATATGGTCCCCCAAGCCAGGAATGATTTATGAGTGCATAGCCAGGAGTAACCTCTGAGCATCACTGGATGTGGTTCAAAAACGAAAACAAAAGCAAAACAAACAAACAAACAAACAAAACAGCACGAATACAAAATAACAGTAAGTTGGAAAATGATTTATTTTGGATAGATACATCTGAACAATAAATTGTTTTAAAAATGTATAAATTTTTATTTTTCTATTTTTTGAGGCACTGTAATTTGAAATATTACAATTGTTTCATAAATACAATGTTTATTGATCAGTTTTATTGTCAAGATATTAATACTTATAAATTTACATTGTTTTCTAAATGAACATTTTAACATATTTCAAGAGCCAAGAGTCAGTTTTATTGTCAAAGATCCATTCCCAAGCCCCTACAGTTGACTTAGAAAGCTCAGCTCTGTAGACCAATATTGTTTTCTAAAAGGCCTGAACTAGTGAACATTCTCACCAACAGTAGATTTAAGGCCCTTTTGTCTGTCACTACCAATGCTCCTTGTCTCTGTTAAAATTTTAGTGTGCTCTAGTCTTGCTGATGTGAGCAGATATCTTATTGTTGTTTTCATTTACATTTCCCGGATGATAAGTAAGCACTTTTTCACTTACTTACTATATATTTGAATATATTCTTTGTAGAAGAATGCTGTTTCTGCACCAGAAAACCATATAAAATTAAAGTTTTCCTAATTTATATTGTAAAAAATTAATTTCAATTCTATATGCCCTCAGAAGCCTAAAATCAGACTATCATTTTTTTTAGAAAGGTTCAAAATCATGGAAAATATTTTGGACAGAATTAAGATTAGTTCTCAGGCAGAGAGTTGTTGATCACTTTTAAGACTAGAGATTACACAATTCAAAGTTTTTCTCACAGATCTCTTTATGTCTATTATAGCTGGTGAGCTATAAAGTATACATAGTTAAAGACCCCATATTACAATGTCACAGAAAATATCAATCAAATGGACAGCTTCCAGGTCAAAAAATCAGATCACTATTCTCAAGTTCAGTGTATACTGATTTCTAAATTGGGATTATTAGGTGCAGATTAAGAAAATATGTCCTTTGTTTTCAAAATAATTGTATGGCATATTAGAACTTTAGAGGTCTATTATATTAGAGACATTTAGATGTCCTGAGCAATGGTAATGACATAAACTTTTATGAATCTCATCTATAGCTCTCTGAAATAAATATGTAATTTAAAAATATATTTAATGTTCCTTCCATTTCCTGCTCGCAAAATTTTATTTTTATTACTATTATTATTATTACATCAAAATACTTAATCACTTAAAGTCATAGTTTGAGGATTAAAAAAATAAAAATGATACCTGAAGTCTATTCTATAAAAGAAAGCACAATAATTAGTATCTTCTCAGGCTAGGCTAGAAAAAAGAAAACATCTGTTCTTACCATGTTAAAAAAGTTAACAAAATTGAAAATCCTATTTTTATATAATACATAAAATCAGCATTAATGAGTGCCAAAACTTATGTTATTTTACTATCATTTAACCGAGTGGTAGCCCCAATTGCTACTTCTGTGACAGATGGTATTAAAAAGCAGCTGTGATTGGGTTGCCACTCGGATAAATTTATAGTAATATATTCATCTGCCAAGATCCATTTTATTTTTTTAGTGTTCACATAGGTGAACTGAATATAAATATTATGTTTATAATAATTTCTTCATTTGCTAGTACTTTAAAGTTGTATTCTTATCAGTAGTTCCTCCCATAATGTAGCATTACTTCTTTATAAATTTGCTCATGACAGAAATGTGATTTCACCTGGCTTTGATGCTCACTTACATTTATTCTACAGATTATAATTTATATATTCTGAAAAATGCTAAGTATTTCTCTATCATGCACATCATGGAGACTATATAAATAATCATCGTTTAGGTCCAACTATACTTAGATCTTTTGTCAAATGAACCTGTACCAAACTCTGTCAAAACTCTGTAAACTCCCTTTAATAAGTGAGCAAGGAGGAGTTTCAATTATAAGGCATAAGTGTCAAGTCAAATCTAAATTTCAGTCATATGAATGTCTGGATTTTCCAACTTCTCCATTTTTTTAACCTGGAAATTGTTCCAGATCTCTTTGGAGAATAATAGAATGATTATTTATTGACTAAATTTTATGTGGCATTTCAGAAATCTCTCTCAATGAGAAGATGTGTCTTGATCAATGAGTTACGCATTTAAGAATTAATTTAATGTTCTGGAAATTGGATAAAAGATCATTATTCCCATTTGATCCGTTGATATTAGCCTCATATCAACTTCTACTCTTCTCTTCCTTCCTTAGATACTTGTCCATGTACGTTGTAGAATACTATGACATATTAGCTATTGTCACAGATACACGAATGTCAAGGCAATTTGAAGGCAAATTTGGCAACTTTACAGAGCTCTGTCATTATTGAGTGCTGTTGACATTATTAACAATAGTTCATAGCCCAGACTCTTAGTGCCAGCAAAGCTCTGACAAGGAAACTCCTAGTACAAGATCCTGATCCATGTACTTCTCTAATGAGAACCCTTTCCTGAGAGGATCTCAGAAACTTATCTCCACTGTCCTCAGCAGCTCAACCAAATTGATCCCCCACATGCCTCTGCAACTTGTATTCTGCAGAGCTGAGACTCCAAAGATACAGCCAGTTCTCTAGCAGCACTACATGTGGGTTTTTTCCTCAGACCCATCTACAACACTCCAATAGTCTCTGCACTTAAGCCCTACAACCCTCATCTCTGCCCCTTACTTTGAGAAAAGTAATATGGTACCCTACTTTCAGACTCCTAATTTTTGTGCTTCTCTGGTGTTTCTATCTTAGATACTGTCCTATTAGTAAATCCCCAGGAACTCTCCCTGTGTCCTTACCGTGTACAATATTGTCAACACGACGGTGGTATACAGAACAATCCATAAAATTCCTAAAGGAATCATTGATAAAAAGTGCTCTCCAAATCATTAAATAATTTAGAAACATCGTTTCAATCAGCAAACATCCATCAAACAGCAATAAGAGCTTACTAAACCTTCTGACAATGACTTATTGACCTTATTATGAGATACAATAATTTTCACAAAATTGTACCCTTTTTAATGTTTTCTTTCTTTCTTGTTATTCTGTTTGTTGATGCTGTTTTTTGTTTTGGGTGCACACCGCATGGTGCTCAGGGTTTACTCCTAGCTATCATTTCAGAAATGGTCTCCTGGTAGGCTCAAGGGACCATATGGGATGGAGGGGATCACTTCTCAGGTCTATCCAGGTAGTCCACGTGCATTGCAAATGCCCCACTGCTGTGCTATTGCCTAGGTCCCTCTCTTTATTATTTTACAATAATTTTGCTCTTACTTACCTGTGAACACATGTATAATTATCAACTAGTTTATCCATGGCCTTTAAATAAAGTAACTTATATAAAAAATAAAAAGTAAAAAAAAAAAACAATAGTTCATAGAGTGCAAGAACTATCATCCAATTTTAGACTTGGTATGGCCCTCTAAGCACTGTATTCTTTATTCAATGAAGTCTTATCCAGAGATCTTCACCAGGTAATGGATGTTAAGTTTCAAACTATTATAATATCTACATATCTCTATCCTAAATCTATTACACCTTATGGGAAAGTTCCATATTTTTATTTTTTGTAATATTAGTAGGCCAAAGGGAAATCTTAGAAAAATTATTTCTATACAAAATTCCATTTTATTGCCAAATAAGGTTACCAAATTCTGATCTTGAATGATAGCTTCCATTGAATAAATGACCACCTTCTGTTCTAGTCAAGAAGTAATCTCTTATAAACTATATTCATATTTTTATCTCAGGACACTAGTTTGCAAAGTATTGTCTGTGTCCATTATTTTGGCATATAAGTTTTTATTTTTATTTGATATTATTTTTAATAATTTCTTTATTTAAGCACCATGCTTATAAATATGTTCATAGTTGGGTCAGTCATAAAATGTACATGCCCCTTCACTGGTGCAACTTTCCGGTCACCAATGTCCCACATTTACCTCCTCCTCCCCCTACCCAAAAGTCTTTGAGATAGGCGTTCTATTTCTCTCTCACTATCATTGTCATGGTAGTTGTTAGTGTATTTATTTCTCTAACTGCACTCACCACTCTTTGTGGTAAGTTTCATATCATGGGCTACTCCTTCTGGCTTTCATCTCTATTGTCTCTAGGTATTGTTACCAAACTGTCTTTTATTTATTTATTTTGGTTTTTGAGCTACACTTGGTGACACTCAGGGTTTAAACCTGGCTATTCGCTCAGAAATAGCTCCTAGCTTGGGGGACCATATGGGATTTGGGGAATCGGATCGAGGTCTGTCCTGGGTCAGCTGTGTGCAAGGCATATGCCCTACAACTGCGCTTTCACTCCATCCCCAGTCTTTTATTTTTCTTAAATCCCACAGGTAAGTGAGACTATTCTGTGTCTATTTTTTCCTGTCTTATTTTAATAAGCATAGCAGTCTCCATGTCTAACCTATAGGTAAATTTCATGACTTCATTTTTCATGACAGCTGCATAGTATTCTACTGTGTGGATATACCACAGTTTGTTTAGCCACTCATCTGATTTGGGGCATTTGGGCTGTTTCCAGATTCTTGCTATTGTAAATAGAGTGCAATGAACATAGGAGTGCAGAAGGCAATTTTGTATTGTGTTCCTAGGGTATATCCCTCTGAGTGGTTTTGCTGGATCATATGGGATCCCAATTTCCAGCTTTTTGAGGAATATCCATATTGTTTTCCAGAAAGGCTGGACTAGACAGCATTCCTACCAGCAATGAATGTGTACCTTTCTCCCTGCATCCATGCCAGCAGTGGTTGTTCTTGTTCTTTGTGATGTATACCATATCTGTGGTTTGAGATGATACCTCATTGTTGCTTTGCTTTGCATATCCCTGATAATTAGTGATGTCAAGCATTCTTTTCATGTGCATTTTGGCCATCTGCATTTGATTAGATATTTTTGTTAAGTTCTGTCATTATCTTAGATATTAGCTCTTTTTCTGATGGGTATTGGACAAATATTTTCTCCCATTCTGTGGGTGGCTTTTGTATTCTTGTCACTATTTCCTTTGAGGTGCAGAAGTTTCTCAGTTTAATGAAGTCCCATTTGTTTATCTCTGTTTCCATTTGTTTCTACAGTGGTGTTTCCTCCTTGAAGATGCCATTAATTTCCATTTGTTTCTACAGTGGTGTTTCCTCCTTGAAAATGCCATTAATCTAAAAATTATGGAGTGTTTTGCCTACATTTTTTCTAAATACTTTATAGTTTTGGGTCTGATATCAAGGTCTTAATACATTTTGATTTAATTTTTGAACTTAGTGTTAGATGGAGGTCCAATTTCACTTTTTGCATGTGGCTGACCAGTTGTCCCAACACCCTTGTTGAAGAGGCTTTTCTTGCTTCATTTTGAGTTACTTGCACCATTGTCAGATTGATTGTATATCTGGGGTGCATTCTCTGAATACTCAGATCTAGTCCATTGATCAGAGAGACTGTCTTTATTTCAATACTATTTAAAGTTGAAAAATATAATGCCTCCCATCTTCTTTATACTAAGGTTGCTTTAGGTATATGTGGGCATTTTTGTTCCAAATGAGTTTCAGGAGTGTTTGATCCACTTCTTTGAAGAATGTCATGGGTATCCTTAGTGGGATTGCATTAAATCTGTACAATGCTTTGTGGAATACTGCCATTTTAATAATTTTACTCCTGCCAATCCATGAACAAGATATAGAGGTGAAGGACCTATACATAGTGCTTCAAGAAATAAAAGAGAACACAATGGAATGAGTTTTTACATTTAAGAGTTTTTTTTAAAAAAATGTATTTAGAACCACTTTTTAATGATATATTTTTATATGTAGAATGTTCTAAAACCATACTACCACCAGAGAATCAATTTTCCTCCACCAATGATCTATGATCTATTCCTATCTACCCCTCCCTTTGTTGTTTCAGTTATAGCCAACTATAAGTTTTTGTTAACGAATTAATAAGTCTCTTTACATACCACATATGACATCAGCTCTTCTATATGCATTTCTCCTCTTCCAACTGACTTCACATATTATTGGACTGTCTCATCATATCCATATATAAATTCTTCTGTATTTATCCCTCTCTTTCCAACTGACTTCACTCATCATTGGACTGTCTCATCATATCCACATAACAAAATATTGCATTCATGTTCTAGCAAAATTGTATTATATTGTATATGTATAAAATATATACTATATATTGATCCACTCAGCTGTTCTTGGGCACTGGAATTGTTTCCAGATCTTGGATATTGTGAATAGAGTAGCAATATACATAGGAACACATATCTTTTATTTTTGTCTGTTTTTAATTCCTTTTTCTTAAAGAATTGTAATTGATACTTGAGTTTTAGGCCAGATATCTTTTCAAAATAGTCTTATTCAGTCTCTGTGGAAACTGACAGGGAGTGAAATAATGGGGTGTATGAAAACTCACTTCTTAATTCTTTGAAAAGTCTTCATACTATTTTCCATATGAGGCTAGATTAGTCAACATTCTCAGCAATAGTGAGAGACATTTTTATCCCCTAATAGCATTGGTTGTTTCTATTATTTTTATGTGATTCCATGCTATTGTTTGAAATTATATCAGTTGTTCTGATTTATATTTTCTGATAATAAAGTATAAAGATTGCCTTATTAGACATCTATTAGCCACATATATGTCTATCTCTTCAGCCCTTTCCCCAATTTTTGATAGATACTCTTTTAGTTTTGTATATTAAACATTTTCAACATAAATATTACTTCCTAGCTCAGATTGGATTGAGGCCTATTAAAACTCAAACTATTGATTAAAAGGTTACAAGAAAATTCAAGAGAATGAAGAAAAACTGTTTTTCTTAGGCATCCATGGTACTAAATAGTCTGCATGGCTAAGGTAAAATAGCTTGTCCTTCTGGTCAAGATGTTTCATGTAAATTTGGACTTTCAAGATTTTTAGAGATGACTTCTCTGCCATATGACTTGCTTCTGGGTCACAATATTTTAATACATTTTCATAATTTCACTAATTTTAGAAATAGTACCTCTAAATTTTGCATTCTGGGAGTTATGAGGCATCTATGATAGTTTCATTAAATTGAGTCTGAGTTTTTATTCAACACATTCAGTTCATATCAACAGGAAATGAAGATCTGACTAAATGCTGTTGGAGGCCTTCTGGGTTTCTTAGTATCCCTGATTCCCTCATTGTTGGTTTGTGAGTAATCTGAGCACATCCTTTTACATTTTCATAATTTTTCCTTAGGTATTGCTCACATTTGATGGGCAGAGTTTGTGTAAATCTAATTGTAACTTATACTAACCAATATTCATAAGATTAGTAAAAATCTTTTCCAGATATCTAAGAAATACTTATTTTTATTTTCAAGCGGTCTTTTAATTTATTAACTTTTCATCTTCCATTAATATAATAACACATTCAGTGTTATTTCAATGATGGCTTCTATGATGTTTAAAGTAAGCATATTTTATCTGAGTTAAAGTCTGTATCAATAATGATTTTTATCAAGGGCATGGACATTACATGCCCTTTCCCATATACCTTCTCCTATGCAAATCTTATACCAGGCTATTCCTAGATTTAATCTTTAAAATTTGTTATAATAAACTGGCAACTCAGTACACTAGTTTCATAATTTCTATGAGATGTTTAAGTACATGAAATTAATCCTGAGGAAGGTATTGTTAGAATTTCCAATCTATAGGCCACTCAAAATAGTTAAAGATGGGGGCTGGTGGTGGTAGGAGAAGAAAAAATAGTTAAAGATATGAACTTGTAATTGACACCTGAAGAGAGAATGTCATTATTGTAGAACATGTAATACTTTCTTCTGTGCACTCTGGCAAATATTTTCTGAGTAAATATTTTCAAAACTGCATTGAATCATAACAAGTCTGGTATTCAATATTTGCTTGTTTTTTTTCTTTATTATATTTTTGGTTTTTTGAGGGGTTATACCCAGTGACACTCAGGGGTTACTCCTGGCTATGTGCTCAGAAATCATCCCTGGCTTGGGGGATCCTATGGGATGTTGGGAGATTGAACCGCCATTCGTCCTAGGCTAGTGCTCGCAAGACAGGCGCCTTTTATGCCCTGCACCACTGCTCTAGCCCCATGATTTTCTTGTTAATATGGAGAATTCTTTCAGCACTGGAATTGGTGTAGATTCCTTTATTGTAGTTCTCACTATTAAAGAGGCTGAATCCCAAAACTGCAGTCCAAGAATCTAAAAGAGAGACATGTTTTGGGTCTATTAAGACATATATCTTTGATTAGTAATTTCAATTTGAAATTTGATTAGTAATTACTAGTTTAAAAAGTAAATAACAGGAAATTAATGATAACAGATGATTACACTAGGAAACAAACAAAAATCCAACAAAAACAACCCAGTGTTACACTTCAAAGAACTAAAGAAAATTATAAACCCTGTTAGTAGAAAGAAATAAATAGAAGCTACAAAGGAAATATAGAAGATCAATGAAAATATTGCTCGCTTTATTTTTAAATATTTTAATAAAATTAAGAAAAATTATACTCCCAAGCTAAATGAGAAATGACTCAAAATCTGGAAGAAATATTGAGATATTATTATTGATAACACAAATGCAATGAGCAAGGGTAGGGCTATCGTACAGTAAGTAGGACATTTGCTTTGTATGTGGGTGACCTGGATTTAGTCCCTGACAGCACATATGGTACCTTGAACACAATCGGGAAAGACCCAAATCACAGAGCTAGGAGAAAGCCCTAAGAATAAGTAGGGTGTGACCCAAAAACTACAAAGAAAGGAAAAAGAAATATAATGATCATTGAACTACTATGAACAATTATGTATCAAAAAATTGGGAAACCTACAGAAAATAGATAAATATATAAAAAGGTGTTATTTATCAAGATTGAATCATAAATCTAATAATTGGACAGAGTATTTTAACATAGTATCAATAATCAAGATGTATTTTCACACTTCACTATGAGAAAACTGTTTTCCTTTTTTAAATTTTATCTATACTTGTATTTCTATAAGAAGATGGATGTTAATTTAGTTGAATTGGGAATCACTTCAAAATATATGTAAACAAATCATCACGTTATTCATTTTAAACTTATGCACTAATGAATAGTGGTTGTTCTAAAGAGAGAAAATATACATATACAATAAAATGGTTGAACAACAAAAGTCTAGAACCAAATAACTGCAAGTCTAAATTCTAACATTTAAAATGTAATTGAAACCATTCTAAAATATTTCCATTAAAAGATAATGAACTCTCCAAAATTTATATTAAAAAATTAAAGTCAGACAAGGGTAATACAAAAAGTGCAAATTTCCTGATAAATATCAATTCAAAAACTTCAACAAAATGTTAGCCAGCAAACCAAATTTAACCACACATTAAAATAATCATTATCCAGTAAGATTTATTTCAGAACTGCAAAGATGAGTCAATATTCTAGATCAATCAATGTGATAAATACCACATTAGCAAATGAAGAAGTAAAAGTATGATTACCTCAATAGATATAGTAAAATACTTGGAGAAAATTCAACATCTGCTTATGATAAAACTCTAAATAAAGGGGCTAAAAATAGGTTATACCAATAATACACACTTATTCACATATAAGTTAAATCTCAATAAATTTAAGACAAATTCATTAATTTTAATGGTTTTAGGATTAGCTCTTTAAAAATGTAGGTTTTGTATAAGCTGCTAAAATAATTGATTATAGATAACTAGGTTTGAATGCCCAAAGAATTATGAACTCAAGTTCCTTGAGTGCATGTACATAGACACAAAGACATACCATAAGAACACACATATATACATATACACAGACATAATCTTCTCCATCAAAGCGTTAGATAGACTTTGAAATATTAATTTCAAAATCACAATGAGATAAAAATTATATTTCTGAGATTTCACTGGTATGTATTTTATCAGATTATTTAGATACATTCATTAATTGAGTGGACATTGTGTGTGTGAAACAAGTCTTTCCCTGTAGCCTAATTTTGTGAGAGCATATCTTGTGGCAGCACTTCATTTTCTTCACAAAATAATAAGTCTGAGGGAGAATCTGTATTCATTGATTCATTTCTTTCTTCACTTTCAGCTGAAGCTTTTCTCTTCCTGCAAGTCATGAAATGAAGAAAAATAATATTACAAAAACAATAATTAGAAAAATAACTTCCAAGCCTCTAACATATTCATATTCACATTTTATTGTCCATACTTCAGTTGAATGGTTACTCCTGACTGCAACAGTCTGCAAAAGTGAATGTTTCCTTGAGCACTCTTTACAATTCGAAGACAAACAGGGTCTATGAGTAAGGACTAAGAGAACAAACTTCGGTAGGACATTATAGCTGTCTACAGTTTCTTTGACTTCATAATGCTATAAAATCATATCTAATATTTTAAACATTCTCATTAGTCATACTGAATATCATACCTATTCACTTTTGCAATTTCAGGTTTTCATAAGTAGACATTTTTTACATTAAAATATAAATAAAAGTTATAGATATATCCCTAACATGACAGTTACTTCAAATATCATTTCTTTTTAGATATGGGATGTTTCCTCAGGATACACATGTTAGGTCAGAAAGCAGGTTCACTTCTAGTCCTGCTTCTCTAGTGAATCAAGCAAATATTTTGGCTCTTGATCCTAATAAAGCAGCATTAATAAGGCTCTATAGTGCTGGGTCACGGAGGCCATTATCAGCACTGTTAAGGATCACTAGTGGTATGAATCAAACTCAGGCAAAACCCCATATCTTTAAGCTTTTTCTCTAACCACATATTTCTTTATCTTTTATTTTTGCACTACAAAGGACAGGACTTAAGATATCATACATTTTAGGCATATGTTTTACTATTTAAGCTATCTTCCACACACCTGCTAACATTTCACAAATTTATGAATTTTAAATAAATTCTTCAAGTCACATATTGGAAAATTTATCGAAGACACTCTGCTAATTTAATATATCATTGAGGGGCTTAATATCTAAAATTCAGCATTTGACATATTTGTGGAATGTGACTTATTAGAAGTATATATTTGGGTACTTCAATTACCAAAATCACTTTTTCAAATGTAATTTGTTTTTATATACAGTTCTTGTCTCATAACTTCCCTCCAAATCTTGATGTTTTCAAATGTAGAGAGTCATATGAAAGTATCTTTTGCTATGTTAATGAAGGAAACTTTTGGAAAAGACCTGATAAGGGTTGCCAGGGAAACCAATAGAAATAAATGGTGGGGCTATTCAGCAATATTCCCTGATTTCCTGGAAGGTGAAAGGGACAAGAGATTAAATTCAGTTGCCAATGTCTAGTGACTGCATCACTCAGATCCATGTAATGTAACTTCCCTAAAATCCTAAACTGACTTGTCTGGAGACTTTCTGAGTGTGTGAAAAGATGCAACTTTAGGGAGAATGGAAGCTGTGTGCTTTCACACACTACCTGCCCTTTACATTTGCATGTTGATTCACATCACTCAGTATCCTGTGCAGTAAATTGAGTGAGTAAATAGCTTTCTTGAGTTCTGTGAGTTATTATTGCAAAGTAATTAAATCTGAGGAGGGTGTCTTTGAGAACCTTTGATTGCCCATTGAGCATTCTGAGTTTGTAAAAGGCACCTGCAACCTGAAGAGCAGATCATGGGAACCCCTAATCTATATTAGGATTTAGCCTGCATCTGAAGTAGAAGTCAGTCTTGTAATACAGAGCCATTAAACTATGAATACAGATATTCTTTAGGGGTCAGTGTATAAGAACTGAGTTTAATTCTCAAGCACTCTTCCGTAATTCAAATAATTGTTTGTTAATGTGGGAATTCCCACACTTCAGTTGGTAATTAGTTTTTGCACATCATCTACATTATTAGCTTTTAAGGATGTAAAAATTATTAACTCTCATATAACAATTTTACATTTATGCAATATTTTTAAATATTCTGCTTCACTCAAATGTAAATTAACGTTCTATGAAAGTTTGTATAAAATATTTACTATCTAAAAAGATTTATTTTTTCATAAAATGATAGGGAGAAGATAAGAGAGTAAAGAAAAGACATCTGTTTTACAGTTCTGTCTAGATAATACTCAGAGTCAATATGGTAAATTTTTATAAATACAAATATATGACTTTTTGAAATATAATGTAATATATTACAAATTTAAATATTATTTCAAATACTATGTGAATTCAATTAAAGTAATTCTACCTCATCTTGCATATCTTATTTGAATACATTTTTTTTTCAAGTCTGATTCAGATACTGTTAATTTGAGGTGATTGGTATTTTATAAATATGATGGGATGTCAATTAAATCATACAACATGAAACTTAGGTTAAACATAGATTCCCCAATTATAAAGAAATACATAAAATTTTGTATAAAAGCTTTATTAATATTTACATATAACTAAAAGGTTTGGTAACAAATGAATTGTGAGAATAACCAAACTAAGAATTAAAATAATGAAATCTGCAAAAGACAATGTTTTCCATTTGATATGTAAATGTGTTTATATGATAAGTGTATATCTTAATATATGATGATGATATTGAGACTTGTAGATAATGTAAGAGTGGTTATCAAACTCTACTCTTGATTTGAACTTTTCAGTCTATAACATTAAAGAGGTTATTTTAATTATAATTTTTATTTTGACCAAAATGGATTACAAAACTTTTACAGTAATATTTTAGATATATAGTGACATTGAATCAGGAGCATTCCCACCACCAATGTTGCCCTCTCTCCACCCCTTTTCCCAGCATGCACCCCATATCACTCTCTTCTGCCCCCCACCACAGTTTGCTAGTGTGAGTGGTCCCATCTGTGTCTAGTTTGTTGTAGATTGGGTATCAATTTTGTTGTCATTGGCTTTGGATTTGGAGTTTAAGTCTGATCATCTTTTATATCTACTTAATGTTCATACAAATGTTTGGTCTTGGTACCCTGCATTATTTCCCCATCAATTTGTGAGGCGGAACCAGATGATTTAAGTTATGTGATTCTGTTCAAAGAAAAGAAAAAAAAATAAAATGGGGCAAAAATCAGACTGTGCCTACGCAAAAAAAAAAAAAAAAAAAAAAAAAAGCACAAATTAATTTTGTTGTTGTTGTGGGGTTTATTTGTGCTTTGTTTTGTTTTTATTTCAGGACCATGGTTATTGTGTGGTTGTTGTCTTTATTGCTGTGGTGCTTTTTGGGTTTTTTGTTTGATATTTTTTGTATTGTTATTATGTTTTTTCTTTTTTTCTTTCTTCTCTTAAATTTATAAGTACAGCCTTTAGAAGTTTTTTCTCCCTATATAATGCCCAAATTGATATGTTCAGAATCAGCATGTGAACACTGAAAAGGAATTGCAAAATGCATATAAAATTTTCAATGTAACCCCTTTAGAATGCGTCAGCATCAAACCCCTAATTTTCCACATGGGCAATTCAGCACCGAACCCCTAACCTCCCAACCATCGCCGCCCACCACCTAACTTTGATTTCAGCACTGAACGCCTCACCACCCCCAAAGGGGAATTTTCATGAGTCACCCACAGCCCAATCGGGCAGAACCCCCATCTGGAAAAAATTTATTTCTATGGCACTTTTGACTGACCTTTGGCAATGGAGAGAGTGGAGGAAAACCTTATTGACAGGCAGGCACAGCACATAGACACCAAGTTGCCTGGGGGTGGAGCAGCGCCTTTTTACATCATATAGTCACCCACATGTGGTACTCCTCGCCACATGGCATCCGGAGCCCTCCAGTGACATCATCAGCAACTTGCGCACCAAGCTCCAGGCACAAGGGCGCATCAGTGTCCCTGTCAACACTGCCCTCATGCCCACCCTCCCAGCACACAACAAGCCGTGGGTGGAGGCGGTTGACGTCATCCCTGAGAAACCATGACACTGAGTGTATATGCTGGCAGGTATCTTGGCAACCAAATAGCGCTCACTGCTGGCAGGCCGGATCAGACTCCTCTGTGGGCCGCATGTGGCCCGCGGGCCGTAGTTTGAAGACCCCTGATTAAGAATATCCAAGAGGGAGTTTGTTTCCTGGAGTTGTTGCAGAGAACTGTGTTGGTTCTACTTCTGAAATCTAAGGTTCAGGGTTGGACAGTCACTGTCTAAAACCTGGAGTCTAAGTTGGGTCCACATATATGTTCAAGGTGGGAGGTGCCCCTGTATTGTATAATGTATGAGTTCTTATCCCTAGTAGATAAGAGCTTGTTTCTATACATAAAATTTCTCTCTTTTTAGTATGCCTTTGCAAAAAAAGAAATGGTGCTATACTACATTGCTCATGGATTTGGGGGTGAGAGTGTCAGGCTCCATCATCTATCTATGTGCCCTGGTTTTGACCTAAGCTATTATCCTAGACAAGACATTTTTTGTGTTTTTTTTGTACCAAAAAGAACCAAAATATATGAAGTTAAGGAAGAGAAGTAAAAAGACACCAGAGAAAAATAAAACTATATATATACATATATACATATATATGCATATATATATATATAATTAGTTTAAAAAAGTAATCAAGGGAACAAAGTGATACAAAGTGATGCAGGAGACTTCCTTACTTTTGGGGATAAACAGATTAAGAGGTAGTATTATATAGGTCTTAAACTTATAAAGGAAATATAGGCTTCCTCCTTGTCTTTTGAGATATTTTTGTGGGGTTTGAAATCCTGGGCACATTTTTATCACACACCCTTGTCTTATTGATTTTGAGAAATGACTTGCAGCAGAAAGGGCTCTCATAAATTTCTTATACTATGGATCCTTCTGGATCTGAGTCTGGTATCAAGCAACAGTCCACATTTGAGGAGGAGTGAGGAGAGCACAAAGCATGAGTCAGCAGGGGTGTTGGTTATAGCCGAGATGTGGGGCTGAGTGGGTGTCCCTTCGCTTGTGAGCTGGTGATGGCTTATTGGGGCAGGATGTTAGTCTTGCTACCTAAAGGGTCAAGAACTGAGGGTAATAATAACAAGGCAGAATATTGGAATGGAAATGGGGGTGAAGGAATAGTAGGATCTGAAGGGGGAAGAGAGATTGTATATAGGAGGGGATATATCCACTATAGGCATGATTTATAATTTAGGTTTGACTCTCATAGAGGAGTCCTCTCTCTATATACTTACGCCCATATAATGACATACATTAGTGATCTATTCTTAAGATGTTAGAGGTCTGGCTCTAATAAGATGGGTCTGAGCTCTTAAGAACTCGTTGAATTAAGATAAATAACTAGCTTAGGTATAGCTTAAGGAAAAGAGGAAGGAGAGCAAAAAATAAGAGAGAGAACAGAAAAAATGGTAAATATAGTAAAAATAAAGTAAAAAAATTAATAAATCAAATAAAAGCAATTGGATCTGTTAGTCAGAGTTGGGAGGTTTTCCCAGTTTCTAGGCGTTTCATCAGTGATGGGGTTGGGCCTTGAGAAATGAAGGTTTCAGGGTTAGATAATGGCTGGAGCAGTTTAGGATACACAAATGTTTAGCATCTCAAATACTAAACAATGTGTTGAGGCATACTATGTAGGTGACTAGCTTATGTAGTATTGTCTGTTGTATCTTATGTATTGAAGTTCCTTTCCTAAAGAGAACCTAAGAGTGTGGATATTCTTATACATAGATTGAATTGATGATGAGGAAGAAAAGGTAGAAGAGGAAAGGGGAGAAGGAAAGAAGTAGGGAGAAGAGAGAAGGAAAGAGAGAGAAAGTAAATGTTAATTTACCCAAACCTGTAATATAAGTCAGTGGTTCACAGTTGACTATTTCAGTAGTCTGAATGATCATATGCTTCAGGTCCTTATAAAGGACATAAACCCGAGAAAAAGGGTATTTCAGGTATCAAATTAAGGTGTCCACCTTTTGTATCCAAGAACCCCTGTGTACAGAGAAGCTGAGAAGTTATTTTATATGTAGTAAGATTAAGGCATTAAAACACATTGTTAGGAAATACTGCCACTGGAGTCTCTGGCTTCCAATCATATTCTTCACCTGTATCTGTGTATAAGCTTCCCAATACATTATTATAGGTCTTTGTAGTAAAAGGCTGATTACATACCTGTTCACTCTAAACCGTTGTTTCCATTGTTGCTGGTTTCTTTATGGTATAATGAATAATCGAGGCTTTGTGTTGTTCTTCTTCCACTGGTTTTGAACACTATTCCCAAGTAAATGCTGACAACTACAGTGCTTGGAGTTTCTATCTTATTAGACCATTGTATTTGTTCTTGAAGTATTACATGTATATATGGTATATATTCTAAGTACCTTAGAAAAGTGCTATCATTCTGTATTTATCCTTCATCTTCTGGTTTACTTCATTTAAAATAATATTTTGCAGATCCATTCATGTTGCTGCAAAATTCATGGTAGTATCATTTCTAACTGCTGTGAAGTATTCCATTATGTATAAATACCACATCTTCATGATCCACTCATCTGTTGTTGGTCATCAAGGTTGGTTCCAAATCTTAGTATTGTACTGAGTGCTGTGATAAATAGTGAAGTGCACACATACTTTGGGATGAATGTCCTTCCAACTTGGGAATAGATATTCAGGAGATCAATTGCTGGGTCATATAACAGCTCAATTCTGAGTTTACTGATCACTCTCCACACTGTTTTCCATAGAGCTTGGACCAGGAAGCATTCCCACCAACAGTGGATGAGAGTTCCTTTCTTACTACATCCCTGCCAACAGAGATTGGTCTCATTATTTTTGATATGAGCCACTGGTGTAAGGTGGTACTTCATTGTTGTCTTGATTGGATTTTCCTAATGATGAGTGAAGGTGAGCATGTTTTCATGTGTCTGTTGGTCATCTTTCAATCTTTCTCGAAGAAGTGTCTATGAATTTCTTCTCCCCCATGCAACAGAGATCAAGATTGACTGTAAAAAGAAGCTATGGAGAAAATAAAACATCTAGAGATTAAACAACATGCTGCTCAACAGCAGCTGGTTCAAAGAGGAACTCAAGGAAAAAATAAAAATGTTCCTTGAGAATAATGATAATGAAAAGACAAATTGTCAAAATCGGTGGGACACAGCAAAAGTAGTAATTAGGGGGAAATTCATAGCAATACAAGCCTATGTGAGGAAAGAGGAAAAAGGAAAAAAATCAACTATTTAAATTACTACCACTGATCCACAGGCTCTTCCAAAACAGAGAAAAGACAGGAACCCTTCCTAATTCCTTTTATAAGGCTAATGTCACACTCATTCCCAAAGATGGCAAAGACACTGCTAAGAAAGAAAACTACAGACCAATCTCACTAATGAATATAGATGCAAAAATCCTCAACAAAATCTTAGCATGGTCATGGTCACCATGACCAAGTGAGTTTCATCCCAGGGATGAAAGGATGGTTCAACATACCCACATCAATCAACATCATACACCACATCAACAACAAGAAAGACAAAAATTACATGATTATATCAATTGATGCAGAGAAGGTGTTTGACAAAATGCAACACCCATTCATGATGAAAATACTCAGCAAAATAGGACTGGAAGGAATCTTCCTTAAGATAGTTACAACTATCTATAAAAGCTCACAGCCAACATTATCGTTAATGGCAAAAAACTGAAAGTATTTCCACTAAGGTCAGGAACTAGGCGAGGCTGTCCACTATCCCCACTATTCTTATAGTTTTAGAAGTCCTAGCAATAGCAATCAGACAAGAGAAGAGAATCCAAGGAATCCAGATAGGGAAAGAGGAAGTCAAATTATATATTATGCAGATGATATGATAATATGAAAATTAGATTTATATCCTAAGCATGGTCTATTCTGGAGAAGGTTCCATGAGCACTTGAGAAGAATGTGTATTCTGCATTATAGGGGTGGAGGGCCCCTAGAAAATTTATTATATAAGTCCATTAGCCCTAGTTCTTCTAATTTCTCGTTTAGGGCTTTTATTTCTTTGCTAGTTTTCTGTCTGGGGAATCTGTCTAGTGTTGA
This sequence comes from Suncus etruscus, assembly GCF_024139225.1. Lineage (NCBI taxonomy): Eukaryota > Metazoa > Chordata > Mammalia > Eulipotyphla > Soricidae > Suncus > Suncus etruscus. The sequence continues at coordinate 109,408,004 of NC_064848.1, forward strand.
CAGTGGAGTATTGAGATCTCCTACTACTATCACATTTCCTTCAATATGTTTCTCCAGGTTTGCAAGCAAATGCCTTACCTATTTTGCTGGCTCTGCATTTGGTGCATAAATATTAACCATAAATATTGGTGCAAAAATATTGTTACTATTTCTTGGTCTAGTGTTCTCCTGATCAGTAAGTAGTGATCCTTTTTGTCTCTGATCATTTTCTTGAGGTTGAATGCAATTTGGTCTGATATAAGAATGGCTGTCTCAGCTTTTTTTTAAATTGTTTTCCATTGGCTTAAGTAATTTATTTCCATTCCTTTTATTCTGAGCCTGTGTCTATCCTGTAGTTGTACATGTGTTTCTTGCAGGCAGCAGAAATCCTGTTTTCTTTTCATTTTTTTTTTTTAGTTTTTTGGGCCACACCCTTTGATGCTCAGGGGTTATTCCTGGCTAAGAGCTCAGAAATTGCCCCTGGCTTGGAGGGACCATATGGGACACTGAGGGATCAAACCACAGTCCTTCCTTGGCTAGTGCTTGCAAGGCAGACAACTTACCTCGCCGGCCCCAGCGGTTTTTGTTTTCTAATTCAACTCTCTACTCTGTGTCTTTTAATGGGAGAGTTTAGTCCATTGATATTTAAGGAGATTATTGACAGAGAGGGCTGTTGTGCAGATGTATTGTGTAGGGTGATTATTGTTACAATCAGGGGTTTGGATTGTGTAATTCATCTCTGAGTAGATCATTTAGAATCAGTTTTGTTTGTGAAATAATGCAAGTTCTTTTTTGTCTGAGAATGTTTTTAGTCCTCCCTCCCATATGAGTGAGAATTTTGCTGGGTAGTGGACTCTAGGTTGGAAGTTTCATTCAATCGTTAAAATATATCATTCCATTGTCTTCTTGCTTGAATTCTTTCAAAGGGGAGATCTGCTTTGATTCCTATATTCCTTCCTTTGTACTTGTGTACTTGAGAGTTTTTTTCCCTTATTACTTTAATCTTTCTCTTTTTTGTTTGTTGTTTGTTTTTTTTTTTTGCCATTTGAATTACTATATGTTTTGGTATTGGTTTATTAGCATCTATTTTTTTAGGGACTCAAAGACCTCCTGGATTTGCACTGGAGCCACTTTCCAGAGGGTGGGAAAGTTTTCTGTTATTATTTTCCTGACCACTTGTTCTTCCTCTTTTCCTATTTTCTCCCCTTCTGGTATTCCTACAATCTTTAGATTATTTCTTTTGTCTTTGTTCATTAAATACCTAACTTTTTCTTCCAATGCTTTACCTTTTGTTTCCTTTATTGGCTTCTCTGTCATTTTTGGTTTGCAGTTTTTCTTCAAGTTCTTCTATATGATCCTCCAGCTGCGTAATTCTGCTATTATGGCTTGTTAAGACATTTTTTTTTATTTCCTTTAGTTCTATTTGTATGGATCCTCTCATATTCTGTAAATGTTATTCTTTAATTGGTTGATTTGTTCATCTATGGAATTTCTTGAACTCACTGGCTAGTGATTCCTTGATTTCTTTTGCCATGGCTTGCATTACTGATTTTACGTTTTCATATATTAGGCCCTTGTATTTTGCTGGACTTCACTATTGCTTTCTGGGTTTGACAGGTGTCAAAGTTGACTCTTGGTCTTTATTTATGAAACATTTCAGTTCATTTTGGGAATCTCCAACCATTTCTTCCTCTCTCGGTCTACCGGAAGACATCTCATGTGTATTTCACTGTAACTTGGGTGTCTTTATCTATTTTTCTGTGGACTCTTACTTAAATAATACTGATTTTAAATAAGTCCTTTTGGATTATTTACATTTCCCTATTTTTATAAAGACATCATTATTTTAAACATTGTTAATAATAGTTTCATGCATACATCATTTCAACAACACAATCAATATTAGACTGGCTACTTCCTTCTACCATTGTTCAAAAAAGCCACAATGTAAAACTTTACATTTTATGTCATCCAATTTATTTTTGTTTTCTGTTTTTTGGACCACACCAGGCAATGCTCATGGATTATTCCTGGTTCTGCTATCACAAATTGATCCTGGCTCAGGGGACTATAACGGATACCAAGGATTGAACCTTTGTCCAGCCTGGGTCAGCCAGGTGCAAGGCAGAGGCTCTACCACTATGCTACCACTCTGGCCCTAGTTTTGTTTTTGTTGTCAGTCTCTGTAATCAGATCATGGAAGACATATCTAAAGATAATGGCTTAATAAAATCTAAATTTTATTCAAAGCATCACTGAGGCACAATTAATTTTATTTAGTCATAAATAAGAATTGACTAGAATATTTAAAATAATTATAAGTGGTGAATGTATAACTATTAAAATTGTGGGCATAGCTAAGGTAAGCCAACATCCTATTTTCACAGAATAAAATTAAAATAGTTTATTTAGCTACTGACTAGGGATGATAAAAGTCTTATATGATTAATTGAAATAAGATGGAATCAAATATATATGGGTTTCAGTCCTATCTCCAAAATGTATCTTTTAAAACCAGTTAACCTATTTTAGTAAGATGTGTAATCTCAATTTATTCCCTTTAAAATGGATAACAGCACTAATATATCAAGTATCTAACAGAAAAAAGTATTCACTTCCTACTACCTGTAAAGTTCTTTCCCCAGATTATAATACAATAGCCAATATTATTCTTGAGGTCTTTATTTTAAATATTATATCTTTGCAAAGAACATTCCATAACTTACCAATAGAATAGTGCCACTCTATCATACCAACATGATAATTTTTTATTTCCTTAGTTTTTGAAACCAACATAGAGAGAATAGAATATATAACAAGTGCTGATTTTAGAAACATATTTAACATACCTGCCTGCCCTTGATCTTTAATCTCTGTAAACTAGACTATGGAAATCATAGAGATTGCTTAGTAACATTTGATGTGGTACTCTCTGGAAATTTGTTAACTGGCACTCTTCCTTTTTCTTGTAATCAACATATTTTGTTCACCAGTAACCAAATGAGCATGACTAAAGCAAGAGACCATTTTAAAGATTTTTGCATTTTATTATTTCAAAAGGACAAATCTCTAATGCAATATTATCAGGCAATATGACTAAAAAGATGAAGAATTTTGGAGAACAGAAAATGTGTTTATGTAATTACAAACACGCTTCATATTTATGTACATGTATATATACAATGTATAAGTATATGTATGTATATATACACATAAGTATATAAAAGTATATGTACATATAAACGTATAAGTTTTGCAGAGAGAGCTAAATTTGTCTCCAGATAAAGGAATAGGAAGTAAATTTCCATTAGTGCTAAGAAATGTTATATTTCTTTTATTTAGCTTCTTGTTGAAGTAGGAGCGTCTAGGGATGTTTATATAAAAATTGACATACTTTAAAATATTTGGGAAACTTTATGAGAAAATGCAGTAAGTTTGATCTCTTTGTTTTTTCTAAAACACCTGAATGATTCCCAGTATTCTTTATAATAAAATCAAATAGATCAAATGTGTAAGTCTTGTTACATTATCAACTGTCATTTAGAAAAGAACCCCAAGCACCTATGTTGCCAAATGAAGGAAATACATTTTTATCTTTTGTTCTCTTATCAAGATACTAGTGACAAGAGGAATAAAATATAAGCAAACTCTAAAATAAGAAGCACACTTAATTTGTATTAAAAAGATGCCTCAATATACATTTTTTTTGTTTGTGCAGGATAACACCAAACTGTGCCCAGGGATCACTTCTGGCAATGCTAGAGGGTCCAAATGCAGTACTGTAAATCAAACTGACATTACTGAGGGAAAAGAAGCAAGTACCTTGCCCTAGTACTATCCCTCTTTGGCCTCTGTCTTCAGTTTTTTTGAAACTTTATTAAAATAGCAAGTACTGCTCTTTAAAATATCTAAGTTATGCAAGTTTTAACATCAATACAAAACTAAATGGAAGTCACTTCAGACTATTTTATATATATAGATATATAGATATATAGATATATATATCTATATATATATATGAAACTAACAACTGATATTATGACTGTTATTAAATATACAGAACACATGAATTACTTTTGGATAACAGAAATGAGTTTTAAATAAAATTTACCATACTTATGTAATTTTTGAATTACATTGCATTCATTTGTTCATAGCATAATTCATATTTATACAGTACACCTAAAATAAAATATATATTGAGTAAATTTGCATTTAGCTTACGATATTAAAATTTTTGACAGAAAAGAATTTATTGGATTAGTATATAACACTGAGATTTCATGAGTAAATTATAGGTTTATTATGTACAGTCCAAATATGGAGAATATGTTTAAAGATCATTTGCAAACTGAGGTTTTAGTGAAAGACATTAATCACATTCTACTCAAATGCACATGGGACATTGTCCAAGATAGACAACATGCTAGGCCATAAAATATACCTCATAAAATCAAGAGGACAGAAATTATATCAATTTTTTCTCAGATCATGAGGCATTGAAAATAGAATAAATTATGAACGCAAATGGAGAAATAACATTAACTGAGAAATAAATTAAACAGCTCACTACTGAAAAATCAGACAGAGAAGAAATCAAAAGATTCCTGGAAACAAGTGAGAATGAGAAGACACAAATTATCAGAATTTCTGGGACACAGCAAAAGTGTATTAAGAGAAAAATTTATAGTTTTGCAAGCATTATCAGGAAGGAAGGGTCTACATAAATAATTTAATAACACATCTTAAGAAATTTGAATATAAAAATGAGCCATTAAAAGGCAGAAGAAAGGATAAAATAAAAGAGAGTAAAAATTAATGAATACACCCCAAAACAATACAAAGATCAATAAATTCAAGAGTTGTTTCTTTGAAAATTATGTCTGCAAGATTAACAATAGAGTGAAATAAGAAAGAGAGAGAGAAATTTAAGAACCTGAACCAAAAAAAGAAAAAGATTGTCACTACAGATATTACAGAAATTCAAAGAGTAATCAGAGATTACTTTGAGAATCTTTATTCTACAATACAAGAGAGGCTAAACAAAATGGATAAATTCTTGGACTCCTATAACCTTCAAAGATTAAATGAAAATGATCTGGACTACCTGATCAGACCTTTCAATAAGGAAGAAATAGAGATGTAACCACAAGTTTTCCCAAATAAAAATAGACCAGCCCAAAATGAATTCACTAGTGAATTCTTTTAAATCTATAAAGTGGACCTACTGCCAATACTTTTCAGGATTTTTAGGAATTTCAAGAAACAGAAATACTGAAATATTTTCTATGAAGCTAACATCACCCAGATACCAAAAGCAGAGAGAGACACCACCAAAAATAGATTTATAAGCCAATAACCTTAATAAGCAGAAATTCAAATATCCTCAATAAAATATTAGCAAATAGAATACAAAAGTTCATCAAGAAATTTTTAGACCATAACTACATAGGATTTATTCTAGAGATGCCAGTATTATTTAACATATGCAAGTCAATCAACAAAATAAAATATAAAAAATCAAATTATTATATCAATAATTATAATTAAAACATTTTACAAGGTTCAGCACTCTTTTATAATAAAAGCTCTCATAAGATAGGAATTGAAGGAATTTTCATCAAGATAATCAAATCCATTTATCTGAAGCCCATTGCAAACTTTATACTCAACGGAGAAGACCTAAAAGCCTTTCCTCAAACATCTGGCATAAGACAAGTTTGTCTCTTCTTATCACTTTTATTACATATTTTACTGGAAGTAATTGCCAATGCAATTAAGCAAGAAAAAATATCCAAGGCCACCAGATAGAAAAGAAAGAAATCAAGCTCTCATTGATTGCAAATGACTTGATAATATACTTAGAAAATCTTAAAACCTCTACCAAAAAGTTATAGAAACAATATATTTTTATAGTAAAGGGTAAACTACAAAATTAACATGCAAAAGTCTATCTCCTGCCATATAAATAGAAGGAAGAGATATTAAAAACACCATCCCATTCACAATTGTGCCTCAGAAAATCAAAGATATTGAATACAGCTTAAATAAAGAGGTAAAAGATCTACACAGAGTAAACTACAAAAAAACTACAAAAAAAAAAAGAAAAGAAAGAAAAGAGGACACAGAAAATTGAAACACTTATCCTTCTCATGGACTGGGAGGATTAGCATAATTAATAAGAAAATACTTCCCAAAGAATTGTATGGATTTAAAGTAACCCTATAAGAATCCCCATAATATTTTTTAGTAAAGTGGATGAAACACTCTTGAAATTAACATAATTAACATGGGACAATAAGTGTCCTTCAATAGCTAACTCAATTCTTGGGGAAAAAAAAGATGGAAGACATTACTTTTGCCAAATTTAAACTGTGTTATAAAGCAGTAGTCACTAAAACATCATGGTACTAGAATAAAGATAGACCCTCAGATTAATGTATTAGACGTGAATATTCTGAGATGTGCAGCAAGTTTGTGAACAATTATTCTTTGATGAAGGGGCAAAAAATACAAAGTGGAACAAGGAAAGCACCCTCAATAAGTAGTGTTGGAGAAACTGGTCAACTACATCCAAACAAACTCAAACCTCTCTTTAACTCTATTCACAAAGATCAAAATGAATTAAATTTCTTGATATCAGACTTGTAACCATAAGGTGCATAGAGAAAATCTTAGACATAACACTCCATGGCATTGAAGCTAAAGGCATCATCTAGAAAGAAACACTACTGACCAAGCAAGTGGAAGCAAAAATAAACAAATTGGACTACATTTAACTGAGTAACTTCTGCACCTCAAAGAAAACAATGACTAGAATTTAAAGAATAACCAGAGAAAGGGAGAAACTATTCACCCTATGCACATCAGATAAAGGGTTAATATCTAAGATATACATGAACTGTTGGGCCAGTCTATGGTTTGAAACTTGGCATAAATATTGGAGTAGTGAAGTTAATGGTAGAAAAGGAACACTATGATAAGATATGATATGATAGTTGATACTGATTACTCTGGACAAGAACTCAGTACTGAAAGGGGATGACATGCCTGGTATCCTTTCATTAGCAACAGAGAAAACTATGTTAGGGTTTGGGTTGACACTTGGCACTGAGAGTCAAAGACCACCTCTGATAATGCAAGGTGCAAAAGGGAGTTTATTTGATTAACCAAGGTCTGAGTTCATCCCACTAGTGGAGTCTTGGTAAGGACCCTGAGTCCCATCTTCAAGCAGTTTATATAGAAATTACTAACACAATATTAACAGAACAATCATTTCATTGTATAATTGTCTTAATTAATCACTGATTTTTCTGGCTCAACTTTGGTTGTTTAAGGATACTATAATTCGAACTCTGGGTGTTAGGAGGATCTCTGATGCAGAACCTTGGTCATCAGGGTATATTCCTGGTTGTCAGGGAAATCTCTGATACAGAACCTGATTGTCAGGGGCGGGGGGACTCTGATTCAGACCTTGGCTGTCAAGGGTTACTCTGATTCAAAAGTTTGATTGTTAAGGGAGCCTTAATCCAAGCTCACTCAACCCCTAGTTCCTTATTCCTGTAAGGCACCAACTTTGGTTTTATTTCTAAGTTAACTCTTTCTCTGCCTTCAGCTAGGAGTAGAAAAGTACACTTTACTAGGATTTGGGCTTGTCATAATCTAAAACTTTTATCATGGATTTACATGGAGAATCTTGGTTCTTACAACTATAATGTTGAAAAAGGAAAAAATAGAAAGAGAAATAGGGAGGGTGAGAGAGTGAGAGAAAGTGAGAGAGATATCATGCCTGCCCCCGTTATGGGGGGCTGCATTGGAACCTGGAGACATTGGTGGTGGGATATGTACAATGTTGAAGAGTAGTATTGTATGACTTAAATTCAACCATGAACATTTTGTAAACACGTGTTAAAGTAAAATAATTTATTAAAAAATAAGAAAATATATGGCATTCAAAATGTTCAAAAACAAACCATAAAACATTCATTAGTGTTTGGAGAGCTAAAAAAAAACTATTAATGGGGCCAGAGAGATAGCATGCAGGTAAGGCATTTGCCTTTCATGCAGAAGGTCAGTGGTTCGAATTTCGGCATCCCATATGGTCCCCTGTGCCTGCCCGGGGCAATTTCTGAGCTTAGATCTAGGAGTAAGCCCTGAGCACTGCCAGATGTGACCCCAAAACCTAAAAATAAATAAATAAATAAAAACACTATTAAAATCGTATAATTAGAATTATATTCCTATTGCATCTCAATAACCTTGCTAAGAAATCATACTTTTCCTTGAAAATTCAGAAAGATTATGTAAATTTTGGGGTGAAATGTGAAGATTTCAAATAATATACTTAGTATAAGGTTAGGTGTCATTGCCAGAGATTTTTTTGTTGTTTATACCAAGCTGTGGTCATGGCCTAGTTCTGGGTTCTGTGCTCAAGGATCCTGGTGGTACTGTATGGTGAACCCTGTCAACTATCAAGTTTGCTGTACTATTTCTCTCGTCCAGCCAGATATTATATTTGTTTTGTTTTGGGGTCACACCCGGTAGTGCTAGGGGTTACCTCATCTCTGAATTCAGAAATTACTCCTTGCAGATGGGATGCACAGGATAGAACTCTGATTGGCTGTTTGCAAGACATGCTCTACCCAATGTGTTTTCACTCTGACCTCTGCCAGATGATATTTAGATAGAAAATAAAAATAAGTTTGCATTAAATTAAGTAAATTTACTTTATAAATATGGATAGTAATTTTGTGACTACAATAGCAAAAGTAAAGGAAATTTAATAATAGAAATGTCAGTAGATAAACTAGAATGTTAAATTTATCACTTATTTTTACCTTTACCACTACTACCACCTCTCCTAGAGCCTACCTGCACCCAAGGTCTTGAAAAGTCTGATTGTTTCCTCAATTTCAGACTCCTGGCTAAAAAAAGTGTGATATTCACACTTTATGATATGCTTGCCTCTTACTCTTTGGTAACATTAGTACTGGTATATGAAATATTTATGTGATACTTAAGATATTGAAGATAATTCAATACTAAAGATACAATTTATATTAAGGTGGTGGTAAAAATTGAAGTTTTATATGTCATCACTTTAGTCATGGAAGTTATTAGTAGAATTATACTGAATATTTATACTATATCAGAAAATGTGCAAGGTGATAAAAATATAAAATATTTTATAAAAGGGTCCGGAGCGATAGAGCAGTGGTAGGGAGTTTGCCTTGCACGTGGCTGATCCAAGAGGGACCTCGATTAGATCCGTGGCATCCCATATGGTCCCCTGAGCCAGAAGCAATTTCTGAGCACAGAGCTAGGATTAACCCCTGAGTGTCACAGGGTGTGGCCCAATACAAAAAAAAAACACATAAAAATTAAAAAATATTAAGGTGAATTAAAAAAATAGTCTACCCAACATTCTTGACAAGGAATGTAGGTTTAAATAAAGACCATTAGAAGCCATGCCCCCAGACAAAAGGAAAGTTTTTGTTATTTTGGAAGAAGGAAGATAGTTGCTTTCTTTGGATTGTTGTTTTTAAGAACAAGAAGCTACAGACATGTTTTAGAAAATAATCAGTTGTGGGCCAGAGTGATAGCACAGTGATAGACGTTGCCTTGTACTCAACCAACCTGGGACCGACTCTGGTTTGATTATCAGCATCCCATATGATCCCTGGAGCCTGCCAGGAGCGATTTCTGAGAGCATACCTAGGAGTAACTCCAGAATACTGCCAGTTGTGGCCCAGAAACAACAACAACATAAAAGAAAATAATCAGTTGTAAAGTACAGAAGCCAGGTCTAGGTATATATGAAGCAAAGAGAAAGAGGAAGTAGTATAGAGTGCCAAGGAAACTCAAGACTCATGAAAGCTGAAGCAAGGCTGTCATTGAGGAGACATGGCTCTCTCCCTACCTTAGAGCCCCTTAGGGTCAGCTGCTCCATATCCTAAGCATAGTGTTGGTCTGGGACAAAATTCACAATATGTACTTCACTGTTCATATCAAAATATTTTCAATTTTTAATTAACATAATATTTAACAGGATTTAGAATTCTTATTATGGGGTGTTGTATGAAATAATTAACGACGGGGCTGGATGGCGATGGATGGAGGCCTTTGTGCTTAGGCCCCAGCCACGTGGCTTCATCCCCATCCAGCTGGCGGATTCCAGGCCCAGGTAATCGGCATAATCAAGACTCACTCACATGCAGGCATTAGGAAGCAACTTTATTCAAGCCCTAGCCACCACATGTGTGTGGCCTATTCATAACCTTTCAAGCACAGCCATATTTTGCTAGCCCTGCATCTTATTTTCTGTTAGCCATCTTCCCTTTGGGCTCCATGCTGGTCAAAGACCAGAACACAGAAACCCAAAAGCCAAAGCGCATAGCAGCGCAGAAAGGGCAAAGAGCCAAAAGGGGCCAAAAAGCCAAAAGGGGCGAATTCCCTTGGTCCAAGCCTTATATAACATTTCCCAAACCCCTCCCAGGAATGGGAGGGTCTAGCAGGTAAGGTTACACCTACTATCCTGTTCCCAAGACCCCTCCCAGAAGTGGGTGGGTCTAGGGTCTTAAATAGGTACACCCACATTTCCTCCTTTTCTTAATATTTTTATGCACCAACGTAATAGAGTGAAAATTAATATACCAGCCCTTTTCAAAAACATATTTTTGCAAAATATACTTTACACCTGTAACCTAAAATTTTATTAATGCTTTTTTACCAAGCACTATTTCGGAACTTTCATGTTCCTATACTTTTAAACTATATTGGGGGAACTTCATGTTCCTATACCTTTTCTATACACAAGTACTTTAGCATACATGCATAACATACATTTTAAAAACAGGCTAAGTACATTAAAATACACAGTAAAACATTTTGCAATTGAAAATATTAACTTTGAAAGACAACAAAACACATTTAAATTATAAAGAAAATGACTAAGACAAAGATGCAGGTGGTTAGAAATTAGATGTTAAACTGTATTACCTCCCTTTTTTTATTTTTTAACCACTAACTAATTAAAACTTATCCCATTACCAACTATGAGTGAAATATATGACTATTTGCTTAGTTCCTATACTTATAATGATTAATTTGTCCCACGCTGATCTCACCACGTGGCTTCTGTAAACTTTTAAAGTTCAGATGCTGGTTTGTTCCACGCTGATTTCACCACGTGGCTTCCTTTCATATAGGTACACCCACAATGGGGTTTCCTTTAATTTCTCATATCTCATAAGACCCACATTACTAGACTGACTTGGTTTCCAGTTATGGTATGAACAGGAAAAAATGTGGCCAAAGTACAGAAAGTCATGTGGTGATGAAGAGTGTGAATATTGTTGTATGTTTAATGGGCAACACTGGAAGCAAAGACAAGAAGGATAACTTTCAGAAAGATATCTTGGATAAGACTGTAAGAGATTTTGTACTAAAAGCCAGGATAAAACACACTATGGGCTAGTTAATCATGTACCTTCAAAGAGAAAAGAAATAAGGCCAGAGTGAAAGAAGAAATAAATAGCAGGTAGGGCTCTTGCCTTTCAGAAGTTTGACCCAGGTATGATCCCCTATCCTTGGCAACTTATATGGTTCTTCATTCCAATCAGGATTGATCTTGGAGTGAAGAACCTGGAATAATATTTGAGCATCTCTGTGTGTGACCCCCAACCAACTCAAAAGACCCCAAAATATAAACAGTGCAGATATACATAATTAACATCCTGAAGTATTGTAGAAACTATGTCCTCCCCATAAAGGCTTCCAAGATTTAATACCTAATCCTTTCATAGGTTACATGGAAAATGGAAATTAAGGTAATATGTAGAACTAAGATTAATAATTATCTAAATTAAAATTAGAGTTTATCTCAAGTTTTCCAAGTAGTTACTTATGTAATAACAAGAGTTCTTGTAGGTGAAAAAGTCATTTTTAGAGTGAATGGATAGAATCAGGACTTGATCAGCTATCTCTAGCTTTGAAAACAACAATAATAACAATAATAAATATAATATATTATATATTCTATAATTTTATAATATAATAAATAATAATTATAATAATAATATTAAAGGACTACATAATGAGCCAAGAGGTAGAGGGAATATGCAAGCACTAAAATTCTCGTGCTCAACATATACTAAAATTGGAACGATACAGAGATTAGCATGACCCCTGCACAAGGATGACATGCAAATTCGTGAAGCGTTCCATATTTAAAAAAATGAACTAAAATTCTCAGACTATGGAAGCATATTAGGCAAAATGTTTGCTTTAAATGTAGCTAATCTGGGTTTTATTCCTAGAACCCCAAATGGCCCCCAAGAAATTTTCCTAAGTACATCCAGGAGTAAGTGAATCACCTCTCATCTAAAAAAGCAATATGATTCTCTCCTATTATATATTCCAGAAAGAGCATGGGTCCATTTTCTGCGATGTCCACAAATGTTTTATTTATAATTAATTTTTTTTAATATGCTCAGTGGTTCTTGAAGCCTACTGCCAGTTCTATGCTGGGATGTATTCTAAAGAGCATGTCCAAGTGGTGATAGGTTGAAATTGGGCTTCCTACATGCAAAGCATATGCTCAGTCAGCCCTCTTAGTCTTCTCCCTGCCCAATGTATATCGTTCTAAATCTCTAAGTTTTAGGGCATTTGTTAGAAAAGCAGTAAGACGTTTATAAATACCCGATTCAGCCAAAACTTACAGGACTAAAAATACCACATTGAATGTATATGTTCTTTCTAAAATGTGGGATGCTTTTACATTTCTGAAAAGCCAGAAACAGGTTTTCCCCAATGGATCATATCACACTTTTCAACCTCACCAACCCACAGTTCCTTATCCTACTGACTCAAACATTTAAGAGATCTCTTAATATAATTTTATTGATAATTTGTTGATCAATAATTTTAGGGTTTGTGTCTGCTTGTTAACTACTCAAAAATAGAATTTAGGGTCTTTAATTGTAATACATATCTGGGATAGGAGTTTTATAGTCACACAAACCATTACACTGCTTATTGTTAATGTGACTTCAAGCAATTGAAAATACCTAGATTTCACCTGAAAACACAATTGTCATCAAGGTAAAAAAGAATAGAAATTCTTAGGTCAGTATGCCTAGAATAATACATTGAGGTTTGACTGAGCACATGTGATTTATTAAGGAAACATTTAAAGGAAAGACACAGGTTACCAGAGGCAAGATAGGGAAGGAAGTAATTTCAGGCAAATTCCTAGCATCAGCATGATCCTGCAGGGAGAGATTCAGCCTATAAATTACACTGCGACTTTATTACCACTAAAGGCTACAGGAAGAATTTTCATACCAGGTTTCTTACTGAGCAGGGAAGTCTTTGGCAAACAACGTCCTGGAAAGAAATCCTCTGGGGTTCCTTCTGCCTATCAGGACATTAGGCAAAGTTGAATGCAGTAATCCATGGATCAATGGGTGACTGCCAGAGTCTGGTACTGGATGTGATAGGAAAAAGAACACAGGAGCTGGGGGAAGGGCATCCCAAACCAATGGCATTTACCTCATATAAAGCTAAGATTTAAATACACATTTTTTCTTTAGCTGTCCATATTTCAAGAATTTTTAATGTCAAGTAATATCTAGAGTCATATTCTGTAGGAGAGCTAAACAATGAATGTATTCTTTCTAAACACAGGTATTGAGTCCAGAAATGGTAAAGACAGAGAACAAAGATAATGTGAAGGTTATCAGAATAGAAGGTAAACCAAATTAGTCTAAACTCTAGCCAGAAAACCAGTAATACTTTCGAGTTGGAAATTTAACTTCAGACTCGGGGTCTTGCCCAGTTTCAAGCAATGAAGCTCGATCCGAGTTCAGATCTTGTCACAGTCCTTGGCTAATTGAATAATCTTTATCTATTTCAGTTAACTCACTTGGGGTTGGTTTCAGAGGGAGTGGGGGGAGCATACACATGGTTATTTGGTGAAGCAAAGTATCTTTAACAAACATCTTTTATATTTTTATAGAAAAATGAAACCTATTTAAGTCTCTAAATAATGAACTATACTGTACTTGAGGCAAAAGGAAGGGAATTACCATTCTGCGGGCTGACTTGCCCGTATCAGGCAAGTACTTGGCATGCATTAGCTGATTTCATCAGTTCTCTCACATTAGTACTCGTAACTCTATTTTAGATAAGGGGGAAAAAAGGGAAAGGTCAAAAAAATCACCCAATATCATGCTCTTGGTAAGCAGTGGAGCTTGGAATCACTCCTGCTCTTCTATTTGGGTAGATTGAACCGTTTTATCAACTGCCAGTGCCTCCTACACCAACATCAGCTCAGACATCATCCAGAAGTGTGTGTGCTAAGTGCTTTCCATTCCATGCTTGAAAGGGAAGAGTGGATATACGTGTGTGTGTGTGTGTGTGTGTGTGTGTGTGTGTGTGTGTGTGTGTGTGTGTGTGTGTTTTCAGAAAAGGGGATTCACTGGAATCATTTCAAAATAAAACAAGTGAAACTCAATTACCGGTTACAGGAATTAGAAAAATCACGTCTAAAAATCTTGTACCCCTTGCCTCCACATCTGCAAGCTGAAAACTTGAAAGGAAAAACTGTCCAGATTGTGAGCAGGGAGCAGAGTTGAAACAAAGTTCTGCCACAGAGTTCCCCTTAGCGACTTCTTGTCCATCAGTGCAGCGGGATGCTAGTCGGTCGTGCCAGGGAATCCTCTTTCATCGCTTCGAAAAGTCCACTCCACTTTGGAGGCTGTCCTGGACAAGATGGGACCTCAGTTCCCAGGATACACTCTCCTTCTCTCTGAGACTGAGGTTCAAGGCCAAACTAACCCCATCAAAGCAGCGCCCTTCTCCCAGCGACTCAGCACCCTGAAAAAAGAGCAGCCCTTTCTTTCCCTTGGATCCCCGGAATCTCCTAGAACAACTATCCCAAACCTCCACCCACCAGACAGGCCATCTCCCCCACCCACGACCTATTATTGCCAGGAGCGCTGAAACGCCCGCTCCCGCCCTCCAGGTAGCAGCTTCCACGTCCAAGTTTTCTCTGCTCCGTGGGAACCCTCTGAGCTCTCGAGGCGAGTCTGGGCCTGCAGAGCCCCCTCACCAGACCTGCCCCTCCAGAAGGGCGCGCCCAACGCCTTGCAGCCGGGCTCCTTCGCAGTCCGAATCCCTCTCCCCGAAATCCAGCAATCCAGCGTCCAGCTAGGGCGCGCGTTAGCATCTCCTGCAGCTAGATCGGTCCACGGCCCGTCGGCTCCGCGGCAGGAGGCGGCTGCGGAAAGAAAGGTCTGCGCTGGCTCGCGGCCCCTTTTCCTGCCGGCCTCCCCGCGCTGGGCCTCGGCTTCCCTCCTTCCACGCTCGCTCCCTCCGCCTTTCGGTGGCGGCCGGGCGGACCCAGCCTGCCTCTCTCTCCGCCTTCACTACCGGGTCATGCGGCGGAGAAAGGGAGGGAGGGAAGGAGCGAGCGGGCGCGCAGAGCCCCGGTCCATGTAGCGGCTCCCTGCGAGCGAGCGGCTCGCGTCCATCGCCGCGACCCGCGCCTCCTCCCTCGCTGCCCGCCTGCCTCTACTGTACAACTCGCACACACGCACACGCACGCACGCACACACACACACACACACACACACACACACACACACGCACGCATACACTCAGACACGCGCCCGCGCGCGCTCACCAGCGGGCCCGGCCGCTGCCACTGCAGCTGCCATGGCTATCCGCTGAGCACACACCCCCGGCGCGCGCGCGCTCCCACTCGCACCACGCAGGAGTGGCCCCCCGGCATCCCTGCCCGCCTCCCCCCACCCCCACGCAGCTCTCCAGCTCGGCTCCGGCTCTCCCCGGCCGCCGCCGCCACGGCTCCTCTCTGCTGCGGGGCCACCGCGCTCCGAGTGTCATTCCAGGGACAGCCCCAGCGCACCACCCGGGCTCCCCGACCTCTGCCCGGCCATCCCTCCCTCGCGTCCTCCCTGCTCCTCGTCCACACTCCACCCCCAAGAAGAGGCAAAGCCCCGAACTGAGGGCAGCTTTAGGGGACAGGAAGGCAAAGTCGGCTCCGGAGGCATCCTCATCCTCTCTCTCTCTCTGTCCTCCACCTCCTCCCCGAAGCCCCTTCCTTCCCGCTTCCACCCCTCTACCCCACCAGCCCCTCCGGAGCAGAGACGACTCCTCCCGACCCCCACTGCCATGTCCAAAAGCTTGAAAAAGAAAAGCCACTGGACTAGCAAAGTCCACGAGAGTGTCATTGGCAGGAACCCGGAGGGCCAGCTGGGCTTTGAGCTGAAAGGGGGCGCCGAGAATGGACAGTTCCCCTACCTGGGGGAGGTGAAGCCGGGCAAGGTGGTGTACGAGAGCGGCAGCAAGTTGGTGTCGGAGGAGCTGCTGCTCGAAGTGAACGAGACCCCTGTCGCGGGGCTCACCATCAGGGACGTGCTGGCGGTGATCAAGCACTGCAAGGACCCCCTCCGGCTCAAGTGTGTCAAGCAAGGTGAGTGCTCGCTGGCTTGCTCGCGGGCCGAGCCCGAGCGGTGGGTTTTGCATGTGGAAGGGGGTGTGTTTGCGTGATGGCGCGGTGAGCTTGACAGCTGGACTGGACAGAGCAGCGGAAGAGCTGGGCAGAAAGAGCCCAAACTGGGGGCTCCGGGGCGGGGAGAGGAGGGATGCGGTGTGCGGTGCAACTTTGTTGGCGCAGTTAGAGCCCCGCTTTGGGAAGGAGGTGCAGGGCCTGGCCCGACCCCAGAGGTGCAGCCCAGAGCACCCCGGACGAATTGAATGTGCGTCAGTAGCACCGCCTGCTGTGCACCGGGAGCTTTTTTAGGGAAGAAGGAGAGACTGAATGCAGGCTGGCTGAAGGGAGGGCAGAAAGAACTCGAGGGTGCAGCAGGATCGCAAGCAGGGCGGGGAGAAAAATCTAGGGTGGCATGATCCGGGCACAGTCTTGGAGATCACTCGGTCCGCTGTGTCTTGACCCCCTGGACATCCCCAAGCTGCTGGAGGACGGAGCAGGGAAGCTGCAAATTGCTTCGGACACTCGGATTTCTCTTGCGCGCAGGGACCTGAACTTTTTCCTAGCTGCACCCCTCGGTCCCCCTCCTCCCAACCCACCCCCTCTCGGTCATGTGGGCACCGGGAGTCACGTGCACTAACCCAGGGCGCTCACCCCGAGGTGGCCAGGAGGAGGAGGAGGAGGCCTGGCTAGAGTAGAGGACTCTAGTGTTGGGGAGTAGAGAGAAGAGAAAGGTTGTCCCCTAAAATACTTGAACAGCGTGGAGGAAGAGAGGCTGGTTTCGAAGGCTCTAGATTTTGGGTGATAGGGGAGAAAGGGGCGTGTATCTACGGAGGAGCTGGCTGGAAAACAGCTGGTTCCAGCTCCTGTGTTCCCTCCCAGCTACAGCCTGATTTAAATGAACCTCAGTTGATTTCAAAAAGAGCTCCAGGGCTATGATGAGGTCTTCGAATGATAGAGTTCTTGCAGACCTCTGCCACGGACTTTGCTGGAAAGGAAATTATCATTCTAACAAAGGGAGAGGAAGATAAAAGTTTCTTGAAAAGAGGACTACAGAGTAAACTGATGGTGTGTTTTTCATACATGGTTGCACACGTTTTATCGTTCATTCGCACATTTCATGTGTGCCATATATATATGAATATATTCATAACAATATGTAGGTTTGTTGATGATGTTCTACAGCATGCCCTGCTGCCTTCTTTACTTCGAAGGGCAGTTTTTATCTCTTAGAGAGGGGCTCCCTCGTTTTTCATAGTATCTTGGGACAAGAGTTATTTGTTTTGCCTCATATTTTTGCATTTTTCTATGAGATTAAAAAAAGAGGGGGAAGGATGGGAGTCAGAGGCCAAGTGGTCTCAGGTGCATTGGTGAAGATAAAAAGGATAGAACTAAATATCCAAGCCAAAGGCAACAACAATAGAATCAAGAGACCCAAACTTTAACAATCTAAACTTAAAATGGCCTGTTATACTGGCAGGCCAGGGAGGAGAGGGTATGGGATGCAATCTGAGAACATTGGTGAAGGAAGGCCGACATTGGTGGCTTGGTGGTTGGTGGTCAACATCGGTGGCTCTGATTCATTGTATTTCGTCTGAAATCCAACTATGAAGAACTTTCTAAATCACAATGATTTCAATAAAATAATGTTTTTAAATGAAGGTTCATCAAATTGCATGATCTAGCACCAAGAAAAACTCTGGAGATATTCTCCATAAAACCACCCTTAAGTAAACATGTGGAAAGAATCAGGCACATTGCTTTACAATACACCCTTTTCATTTGGTATTTTTGGCTATTAGTATCTGAAGACTTGATGTAGGAGGCAGCTGTGTAAAGATTGATATACAGACTACCATAGCTCATCTGGTGAGCTATTTTATGAGTTCCATAAATATGAGTTTCATAGGAAGGCAAATAGAGTACCTTGGTATTTTCAAGTTGAAAATGTTGAGTCAAATATGGAATTTCATATTAGCCCTTGATGTTACTATTCTAACTTCTGATCATTAAACTAAATGTAAAGCTCTGGTTTTAAGTTCAAAAAATCTGCCGCACAATTAATGACCACGATTTTGGGAAAATGAGCTTGACATTTGTAATAGAGTTTTGCTGGAGAAGTTAATGCATCATTAAATTGGACTAATGACGGGATCCTAATGAGGGAGTTGACTATCCTATTATAGTTTGCAGGGATTCTCACTTTTTTGAAGCAAACATTTATTTAAGAAAGTAAAAAGTAAGCACAACCCGGCAGAAGCGGGGGATTCCAACAAGGAACACGTGATTACCACATTTTAATATAATATGTTCTTTCTCACCACTGTATGTGATGGTGGTCTATGACAAACTGCATCTAGCTAATATGACTAGAAGAGAAAAGTAAGGAGGTACTGAATATTGTGGATATATTCTGATAAATCAGTAGAAATACTTGGAAAAGATAAGGCTTCAAATCTCATTGAAAAGTGAAAAGGCTATCAGGAGATAGGACAGTCATATTAAATGAGAAATAAAACTTCTATTAAATAAATACATTTACATTAAATAAATAAAATAAAATAAAAATAAGATAAAATAAATTAAATAAATAAAACTTCTATTAAGATGTATGCATAAAAAAGATAGTGGATGGTCAAATTTCATTGGAAAGATGTGCTTTGCAGCAGATAAGCTTTAAAATGAGCTTTTAAAACTCTAGTCTGTATTATGATCTCATGGGGCTGCCACCTTTGGGAGTTTTCATGAAGTAGTCAACTTTTATAATGTGCCTGGATTTCTATGTGGAATATTGACATTAGCTACATGCCTTATACACAAGATCACTATTTTTTTTTCTGGTTTTGGTTTTATGGGCCATACTTTGCAGTGTTCAGTGCTTAATCCTGGCTTTACACCCAAGAATCACTCCTGGTGGGCTACTGGGAATCAAGAACTGGAATATATATATAACCCAGGCAGAGCTCCTGCATGGCAAGTGCTTTCTCCACTGTATAATATCATTCCAGCCCCAATCCTGGCATTATCGATCTAAGAAATCTTTGATATGATCACTCGACTTCTGTGTTGTATTTTATTTAGAAGATTTTGCTTCTGGAATTTATAGGATATATATATATATATATATATATATATATATATATATATATATATATATACACACACACACACACACACACACACACTACACACAGACTTATGGAAATCGCTTCTCAATATTAACACTCAGCTACGGATTTCACTTGGGACATTGATTGTTGTCCCTAAGTCCCTACAGAAACATGATTCACCTCCTGAACTGCTATTGATCAAAAAAAAAAACTAATTACTTTTTAAAGCTTTTGTGTAAAGTATAATTCCCTTGCATATTTTGAATATGTTGATTCATGTATGTTGTGCCTTATTCCAATGATTTTCTTGTCAAATAATAAGTAGGTTCACTTTATTTGTCATCATATATTAAGTGAAAATTTTAGAACCTTGGATAACCTTGCCTACATGACTTGGAATTCACTTTAGATTTCAATTTCAGGAGAACTGTTTAGAAAATTTGAGCTCAGTAATTTTATCTGCAGGGAGCCAATAAATAAGCATAGTTTAAGAAACAAGCCATTATTTATTTAGCAGTTTTATTTTAAAAATACTTAATGATATCATTGACATTTTGGGGTATTTATTCCTACATTGACTATTATACAAAAACTATGTACACAACCTGATAACTAATGTAGATTTCACAATGATAGGGAGACATCAGAATAATAAGAGTATCTATAAAAAGTACCAGGTAAAGTTTTCATATTCAATTTTATTATACATTATATTAATATTACACACTAATGGATTTTTAGTCTTGCTAGGTGAAATAGATATATAATAGTTTTTGCAGCATTATTATCTTCAAAACAATTCTAGAACCTTTTTAATTGCTTTCAGGAGATTTCTTTTTCATCTATCTCCCTTAATTCCACAGAACTTACAAATGAAAATATTATTTATTGTTACATGCTTTTTATCAGCTACCATAGTGTAGTTCATAATAAATATTTTTCACCAATGGGAATTTACACTTCTTATACCTGATTTCAATAATGCATCTATATTCGGTTGAAGAAAGTTTTTATAATTATTTTGAGGATTATGCTGAAGTAATCTAAATTTAGATATAAGCTAAATGTTTCCTTTCCTTTTTTTTTAAGGTGTGCCACTAAAGATCAGAGCAGCCTGTAACATAGACCAGTATGTCCTACATTCCTTGTACGATGGCTGGTACAATATCTAATACTACATTGGGACCTATATAGCCTGAACTTGTTTCCCATTTAGAATTTCACAATAAAAAATAAAAGGCAAAAAAATTTTTTCCTATGTGAAGAAAGACCAAAAGAGGCATTTGAAATTCAATTCCAGAGAAGATGAACATCACTCTCCCTCCTATTGCTCCTTTCAAAGACCCCCTTTAAAGTAGAATAGATCTACATTTATCAAAATCACTATTTTTTCTTAGCTAACTTCAGGCTACTGTCACAGAGTTAAACCTCTTTACTGATTTTTATTTGGAAAGAAAAGAACAAATTAGATCAAATTTTGTCAGAGACTAAATTTAATCCACAGAAACTTGTGCTTTTTGAATTGCTATTGCTGTTGTTGTTGCTTTGATTTTGGACTGTAATACCCAGTATTGCTCAAGGGTTACTACTGATTCTGCACTCAGGAATTACTCTTGAAAAGCTCCAGGAGACCATATGGGATACCTGGGATTGAAGTGAGATAGCTGTGAGCAAGGCAAATGTTCTACCTGCTGTACTATTTCCTTGATTCCTGATCATTTTATTGACCATAATAAACTGTTTAAACAAGTTGATAAATTAATTACCTTAGGAACAAAATATCCTTACTCTTTGGACAATTACTTTTGTGTGTAATTTACAGGAGAGGTTTCTGCCGTTTTTAGTATCAGATAAATGGTTTGAATGGTATATTTTTGACTATTAAGTATGACTGCTTGTTCAAAATGTGTTTTGTTTGAATGGAAGTAATTTTAGGGTGAAATCACAACTAAAATATTTAAGTGCCATCATCTCTGCTCTTAATATTTATATTGTGCAATCTTTCCACACATTTATTATGTTGTTTCCATTTTAGTGACTGGAAACTCATACATTCACTTTCACAAATTGCAAAAGCTTTATACATCTAAAAGTATGAACTCCTTGTATTTTAAACAGTAGCATTCAAATGTAATACTGCCCTTGGTTGAATATTTTCCCTTAGGAGGTGAATAAATAGTTTAATGTGTACTCAGAATAGACTAGATTTGAATCTTAAATGTATCACTCATAAGTAATTGTATGTACATTTACATACAATTATATACATTTACAATATAGGATACATTGTGTTTTTAAATGTGTGTCTTGCAAATAATCAGTATCATGTAAATATTAGTAATAAAGTTCTGTGTTAAGCCTTCTATAAAAACTTTTAAGATTTTGGTGCGCGATTGATTATCTACTTTGTGGCCTCCAGATTTGACCTCATTAAGTCCACAAACTTATTAAAATGAAATGGTCTTCCTGTTTTCTTCAGTTTCTTTGCTTTTTTATATAGGTGCCAATTGAAGATTAAATTTGACGTTCCCAAGTTTGAAGGCTAACAAACATCTTAAAACTATCTTATTGGACTTTAAAAATAGTTTGTTTATTCTCACTCACTGCCTTTTAACTTCATTAAATCTTTATATATTTCCTTTGATAAAAGTGAGTTGAAATTAATGCTATAGCGATAATTTAGTAGTAATTCATAATTTACTGTATGCACATAGCTAATAAGATGTGCTTGGTACATTTGTAAAATGTTTTAAATATTCATGTCATCATAGAAAATCGTTAATTAGTCCTGTTCTTTGACATATCAGTCCTTGAAAATAACTCCATTTGGCATTCATTAATATTAAAAATTTGTATTAATAATATAAATTAACATGTTTTACTGTTGGTTATTTTTTCATAATCTGTAAGAAGCAAGGCAGGTTTCCTTTGACAAGTAATCAGAGATTAATTGAAATACAGCCCATTATCTTATGATGTATTCAAATTTCAAAACATTTTGTTATGTTATTGTTACATAAGTTTTTCTGAACTTTTGTGTCATTTTGAGTTATATTAATTGAAAAATCCATTGTCAAAATCATGGCAGATATTATATGTATTATACATAATATGTATGTGTATATTTGCATATATACATTTATATGCATATATTCAATAGATCCACCCTGTAAGTGACAAAAGAAAAACTTGGATCTGTATAACGGAAACTAGAAGATCATGGATATTTGCTTCTATGATTAACTAATTTTATTTGGAGAAATAATTTGTTGAATCTGTTGACTTCGTTTAATCAAATTCATATATGCAAAATAAGATTTTCCACTAATAATCATAGGTTTTATTAATCTTCTTTGTGAAATAAATAGGTAAACAAATTTGTTTATTTTTTAATGTAGGACATGAGAGATTGCTTAGTGTATTAAGTTCATGATTTCATGCAGGAGAGCTAGCCTTGACCTCTGAATTCACATGGACTTTTGAGTTCTGCTGGGAGCAACCCTCAGCCTGTGCATGCAATCAAGAGTTGCCCGAGTAGGAGTAGGAATAACCACCAAACTAGATGTGCATAACAAAAACTCAAATAAAATGTGCAAAAAATGCATAAAATGTATATGCTTATTTTTAAATCACATCACATAGTATTTCATTACTTTCTTTTTGTTTGCCTTTTTTGGGGGGGCCACGCCTGGTGACACTCAGGGATTACTCCTGGCCATGGACTCAGAAATCTAACAGAGGGCCTCCTAAGTCAGATGTGCAAGGCAAACGGCCAGCCACTCTGCTATTGCTCTGGCCCCATTTCATTAGTTTTATGAAATGAGTTTCTCAATGTTACATTGAATTATTTATAATGCCTTCACTACAGGTAGAAAAACTGCTGTTTACAAATTACATTGCTATTTTGTAGATCATAGAGAATGTGTAATGAAACAAAGTACACAAATCAATTACATGTCTTTAATATTAAATTTTTTCTCAGTGAGCAGTTTGTTATCCTAGTAATTTATATTTCTGTGTACAGAAAGATACATATTTAGGTAGAATATATATGCATATGTATAAAAATTAAAGCAGGGATCCTCAAACTTTTTAAACAGGGGGCCAGTTCACTGTCCTTCAGACTGTTGGAGGGCCAGATTATAGTAAAAACAAAAATTATGAACAAATTTCTATGCACACTGCATATATCTTATTTAGAAGTGAAGAAACAAAATGGGAATAAATACAACATGTGGCCTGCAGGCCATAGTTTGAAGAGCCCTGAATTAAAGTAATAAGTGCTAAAGATATCCAGAAATTAATCTAAGGACACACTATAAACTTTCCAAGATCAGATTAGGTGGACTATGAGCACATGGAAAATAAATTTTAAGGACATAAACTGTCTAGTGTTTAGTCTATGAAAGATTCTTATCAGTTCACAGTTGACCATAGTTTGTCTTTCTTTGCAGTCATGATTTAAAGGTGTTAAATCTGTTCCTTACTAGACAATGCTATTTTAAATAATAGCAAGTTTGTAGGTCTAAAGGGTCATTGACTCTCCTAAAAGTCTTGACTTATTTCTGAACATGAATAACTGTAATCTTTCTGGTCTAACATGAAAGGCACTTAGGAATGACCATTTTGCAAATGTTAGAACCATTCTAAAAAGACAGAAGGGAGTTAGTTGATCCCTCCCTGGAAGATCAAAAAGTTATTAAATAATAGCAAGAAATGAAAACCAAAAAATCACTCTTACCCATATTCAGATATTATTCTAAACTTTCTTATATTTATTCTGAAATATTACCTATAATATTATTTTGTTGGCCTTTTTGGTTGGAAGTACCTATTCTCTTATTACGTTAGTGTTAGAGTAATTTTATTGAACAAAACATTTGATCTGCTTCTTTGAAACCAAGAAAAACATATATATATGCATATATATACATATATATACAATTGTATGTGTAGACACACATACATATTTTTCAAAGCTTAAAGCTTACTGTCTGTTTTAAATAGTCTTAGAAATGCCTTAAATATATGATAATGCGGTCTTATTTTAGAGATACACATAATTATTCCATGTGTGACAAATTAGGCTGTAAAGCTTGTATTATTTGTTAAAAATAGGTAGCATTTTATCTCAAATAATGAATTCCATAAAGAAGAAATTAAGAGGGCGGGAGGTATATTTGTTTCAATTTTATTAATTTATAAGGGATTATAATAAGAAATCTAAAATGATTATATACTCATAAACCAATTTTTAACAATGAATTAAAGAAAAATATTAGAACTCATTCATTAATTTGGAGTTTGTTTTGTTTTACTTGTATTATCAAGTGTGATAATGCTAGGATAATTCTGTTTTTTATATTTTTTTGAGAGTCATGCAAAGTTGTGCTCAGGGATCACTCATGGTCTTGCTTGAGGAATCATATATAGTGCTAGCGATAGAACCCAGGCCAGTCTAATGCAAGATAATGACTTAAATAATGCACTAATCTGGCATATTTTTCTTATTTGTTCATATAAAGAATGAACTTAGGGCATACTTATTTACAAACTGATTTTGTATTTGCAGAGTTGTTAAATTTTTACTGGTTTAGATTTCTCATAATAAATTGAGAGATCTGAAACACATATGCCATGAATATATTATATATTATAAACATAAGAAAGTAATTAAAACAAGTTAAATGATCTTTGATGTCTTTATCTAAAATACAGATACTATTGTTGCTTTAATTAATTAAAATGACATGACATACTAAGTTTTATTAGCACTGATCCCAAGAGGATTTGTTGTGAACAATTTATTGTGAATTAAATCACTGTTTTAAATTTACAACACTTTCCTTAGGTTACATGAATTCTCTGCAGGGTGATATTGAATATATTATGAAAGTGCATATATACAATGAAGTCCAATAAAATCTATGTGATAATATATGATAGGTCCTAAATATGCTACTTGATTATATAAATCAAGGAAACGCCTTTTTATAGTTTTATTCAAGGTGTTCCTTTTAAAGTTAATTGGAAAATTGTAATTGTCTAATGTGAAGATACTTTTTATCCTTGGGGAAATTGATACTTAACATTGGCTAAGTAGTTGTCTTGATTCAGTTGTCTATGCTTTTATACCTTCTTTAGGAAGCCAAATGATTCTTAGAAAGTTTGTTCTCTGTTGAACACATTTCTTTCCTTTTCACTTTATTTCTTTAAATAGAATGCCATTTTTAATTGGGTATTCACATATTGATATGATGCTGACATGTATTTTGTAGCAGAGTGACTTCATCCCATGAGAATGAACTTAGATTAATCTAAATCAAGAAGTTAAATTTATTATTTTTCTTTTTGCCAATAATGTTTAGGAATGACTTGATTCAATTCTAAGTGATTAAAGAAATAGGTGAGGTCTCTTGGGATGTTATGAGAACATTTTTAGTTCTTAAAATATGATTTAGGTCAGACCTCTTTATGAACTTGGAGCTGCTGCCTGAAGCAAATAAAACAATCCCCTTTTTGTTTGTTTTGTTTTGGGACACATCTAATGTCTCTCAGGGATTTCTTCTAGCCCCATATCAGCGATCATTTCTGATGGACTAGGGACAATATGGAGTGCTAGGGATCAAATCTAGGTCCACTGAGTACCAGGCAAGCTCACTAGATATTCTACTATAGTTCTTTTTTTGTTGTTGTTTATTTTCTTGGGCCACACCCGGTGATGCTCAGGGGTTACTCCTGACTATGTGCACAGAAATTGTTCCTGGCTTTGGGGACCATATGTAACTCGGGGAGTTTGAACCAATGTCCGTCCTAGGCTAACGCGGGCAAGGCAGACTGAGCCACCACTCTGGCCCCCTCTACTATAAGTTCTGGTACTAAAACCATTTATAATCATAAGGGGCACTAGTCAAAAAGCAGAGAATGAAAAAGCAACGTGAAGATGATGATCCTTGATTAATTTCAAGAAAAATTAATCCATAATTATCTGTATCTCAGATCTTCTTTTTATTAGGTAAGATTACGCAAGATAGTGTAAAGATAATGGGGTCCCTTTTCCTCCAAAAATACTTCTTATAGATATAACTATAAAATGACATATAGTGGATATTTCACTATTTTTTTGGGGGGGTAGCATTGATGATGATCTTTCTAAATAAGTAAATTTGTAAGAAACTTAAATCAAGAAGTCTTTTCCTGTTTCATATACTTGGACAAGTTTAGGTATGTCTCCATTACTTCATGCGGTTTTCTCTTGTTAATTCTTTAAAATTTTAGAAAATCTTAATCATTCTGAAGTAAAATATGGAGAATAAAATTAATTTTAAAATTATGCAAAGTAGGGCATAATCAAGAAAGAAAATCAGTTATAAAAATGTTCCCCACAATGTATTCCAAAACCAACATGAAATATTTTTGAATTATATAGTTCCATTGATCCAAGAGAGCATACAATTATAAAGTGACTCATCTAAACCAACTCTATGTTTCCTATATTAGAATATATTTGCTTATTATTTAACAAACATTTATTAGCAACTTATACTCTAGCAGACACTGACTTAAAGACAAGATAAAAGAATAATTTAGACATTATTTACATCTCTAATTATTTTATCCTGTGGCATGTTTATGTCACCTGAGTTAAAATTACTAAGAAGTAAAAGTTCTTACAGATTTTTTTAAAAACTTTTTATGAGGAGGGGTTTGAGTGATGATGCTAGAGGTAAGATGTCTGCCTTGCAAGTGCTAGCCTAGGACAGATGGTGGTTCAATCCCCAGCATCCCATATGATCCCCCAAGCCAAGGGTGATTTCTGAGCACATATCCAGGAGTAACCCCTGAGTGTCACCGGATGTGCCCCCCCCCAAAAAAAAACACACACAAAAAAAACTTTTTATGAGGAACAGGGATGCATGTATATATATAGTCTTAGCATATATACATAGTCTTTTCAGTTTAGTTAAATACTATTTGCAAGAATTTTCACTATAATACATGCTTCAAAATATCTATATATAGCATTTCATATTGTCCATATAGAGTTCATATTGTTTCTTGAGGATTCAAACATCTTATAAAGAAAACACTTGAATAAGTATGTAAAGGCTAGACAGTAAGATGATTCTTCTATAGTAGAAAAAAGGAGGCATTGACATTGTGGTTTTGAAGAATGTGGTAGTTTCCAAATACAAAGTTTGAGATATAATGTAGATAGTATAAATTAACCCATGTCATGTAATTATATATAATTGGAATTATATATTACTTTATAAAACATGTATGTAGTAGATATTATATGTCAAGGAATGTTCTAACCACTTAATGTTAAGGATAATCTGATATTTTGGTTCTTTAGAAATAGGTGCTACTTTTCAGATAAAGTTAGATATTTTATTGAAAATTAAAAATCTGCACCAAAAAACTATAATTAGCAAAGCCAAGATTTAAACACGAAAGAACTTTATTAGTATGCATCTCTATATTTGAAAGATTTTAGGGACATTTTGGCCATTGTTTTCAGTGTTGGAACATATGGGCAGCATTTTGTGAGAACATGCAATCAATGAAGTGACTTAATTGCACAAAGTTAAAAATACGGGTAGATGTAATCAATCAGATAACTATAGCATTATCTGGAAGATACGTGTTAAAGTATTGAGCTGTAACAAGTATTGTAGAAAGAGGAAAGAAGCGAATGAATTAGGAAATATAGATGGCATGATATTCAGTTCATATGACTGGATAAGAACAAAGACGAATCTTGCCGTATTTTCCAACATTTTTTTAAATAAGACAACTTTTTTAAAAATAATTTTTATTTTTACCACAGTGGATTAAAAATCTTTCATAATAATATTTTAGGTACATAGTGACATTGAATCAGGGGCATTCCTACCACCAATGTTGTCCTTCCACCTCCCCTGTTCCCAGCATACATCTCATATCCCCCTCCTCTGCCCCCGGGGTGCTAGTATAAGTGATCCCCTCTGTGTCTAGCTTCTTGTAAATTGGGTATCAATTCTGTTGTCATTGGCTTTGGATTTGGTGTTTAAGTCTGCTAATTTTTTATTTCTACTTGATGTTCATACAACTCTTTGGTCTTGGTACCCTCCATTATTTCTCCTCCAATATGTAAGGTAGAATAAGATGGTTCAAGTTTTGTGCTTCTATTAGAAGGAAAGAAAAAAATGGGGGCGGGGCAAAAATACAACAAACAAAAAATGGTAGGAGTCCTTCTAGAGGTTATAAATACCAATTTAAGAGGGAAGAAAGGGAAAAAGGAAGAAAAAAATAACAAGAATACAAAAAAAATCAAACAAAAAAAACCTGAAAAGCACCACAGCAATAAGCACTGTAGTGATAAAGACAACAACCAAGCAATAACCATGATCCTGAGATAAAAACAAAACAAAGCACAAAAACAAACAAAAATAAACAAACAAAAAACAAAACCAAGCAACAACAATAACAAAAAATTAATTTGTGCTTTTTCTTTGCATAGGTACAGTAAATATTGGGGAAATTAGAAAGGGAATTCTTTTGGCCTGATACAGGGTTTCTCCACCCTAGAAGTATACTGTCATGGGAATAACTACAGGATCCATACATGTTCTTATTCTCTCCCCTAGGTCCGTATGTGATGTCTGGAAACTTTCTGCTCAGTCGTGCATGATAAAATCAGGCCTCTGTACCTAGAGATATTGGTATTTGCACAGGTCATGGAATAGAGCCTAGGGTTGAGTCTTTCTTTATGGTTCTAGAAGTTCTATTCCACACTCTTGTTTTAATCAGTCTTCTGTACTCTGTGGTCTTGGTTTTTGCAACGATCCTAGGGTGAAGCCTAGGATAGTCTTTCGTTTTCAGAAGTTCTGCTTAGTTACTGTTGTTTCAGTCTGGCCTCTGAAATTAGATATCTTGGTTGTTGTATAGGTCGTAGGCCAAAGCCTAGAGTAAGGTCTTTTATATTGGTCCCGGGATAGGTTCTGCCCAGTCATGATTGTCACAGTCAATCTTCTGAAGTTAGTAATTTGGTTTTTGCACAGATCAAAGTGTGACATGTCTTCTGATTTCATCTTATTGTTAGGTGGTGAGGTAGTACAATCTGCTCTTAGGTCAAGTTGTTATTTCCTCATTGTCAGGATATAAGAAAACTTTTTAACCCATGAAAAACTTTTTAATAGTTGAGGGTCATCTTATATGTGGGTAAAAGGCATGCTGAAACTTACTCCAGCTTCAGAAATTAGTGATCTCCCCCCCTCTTACCAATGCATCCCATCCAGCTATTAGGTGTCATCACTCAGTCCTCTGCTTGTCCTGATTCATCTCATCCAGCCTCTTGGTGTGGTTTTTCAGGCTCAATCCTCCATTCTGCTTTTGTAGGACACAGAGGAAGTGCTGTCTCCCTCTAGCTGTCCTATTAATCACTGCATCCCAGCCAGCTGCTCTTGGAGAATTCCCCTTTCCCTGCTCTCAATGTAGAATACAATTAAAAAATCACAGTCACTCACTACAAATGATAAATGTTAAATGATTGTTGGCACTCCAAAGTCTAGCTTTATTACACATATACAGTTAACGTTTGAGGGTTCTGCTCTTTTTCTCTTAGGTTTTTTTAATTTCCTTTTGGTGTGTGTTAAAAAAGAGGTAATCTTATACTGCGAATAAAACCTAAACCCTATATTTTAACAGGAAAAGTAGGGGATTGTCTTATACGCCAGTTGTCTTATATGCTGGAAAATACAGCAATTTCTCTTTTATAGTGTAAGTCATTGAAACCAAAGGAAAGGAGTTGACTTAGTTAAATGGTTATTCTATTTGGAATATATTTAATATAATGTTCTTTGGGGTCTGAGTGACAGTACAGTGGGTAATGCATTTGCATTGTACATGGCCAACCAGAGTTAATCCCCAACATCCCCTATGATTCCTTGAGCCCACTGTGAATAACCCCTGAATACAGAGGCAGGAGTAAACCCTGAGTACTGCAAGACCAAAATACTCCCCAAAATAAGATGCCAAGAAAGACTTGAATTGGTCGGCATATGATCATCCCATCCTTAAATTCAGAAGTAGAATATGTAAATCAGGGAATATTAGATAATTAAAAAATAAAAAGGGACAAAGAAAAAGAAATGGTGTGTATCTATATCTGAGAAATCAGGGGATCCCAAGAAGGAATTAAAAATGTTATCAAGGGGCCGGCAAGGTGGCGCTAGAGGTAAGGTGTCTGCCTTGCTAGCGTTAGCCAAGGAAGCGTTAGCCAGTTCGATCCCCCGGCATCCCATATTGTCCCCCCAAGCCAGGGGCAATTTCTGAGCGCTTAGCCAGGAGTAACCCCTGAGCATCAAACGGGTGTGGCCCAAAAAACCAAAAACAAAAAAATGTTATCAAATCAGGTTTTTGTTTTATTTGTTTATTTGTTTTCCAAACCTGGTGGAACCTGGGGCTTACTCTTGGCTCTGAGCTCAAGGATCATTCCTTCCAGGATCGTACAATAGCAGGATATAGAAACATCCCTTGTATCCAATGACAGACAAACAGATAAAATTGTTTTGGTTTATACAGAATAGAAAATAGTCATCTATAAGAAAGTATTAAATCTTTCAGTTTTCTACAACTTGGATGGAACTGGGTGTATCATATTAAATGTAATAAATCAGAAATAAATACTGGATAATATTACATACATGTATAAAGAGAAAAAAGTTGGTAAATAGACAATATGAAATGATGACAAATACTATTTAAGTTTTGGGTCGCACCTGGCAATGCTCAAGGGTTATTCTTGACACTGTAGTGGCATGCTTGGGGAGCACTGGGATGCTGGAGGCTTGAACCTAGGTTGACTGTATGCAAAGTAAAGACCCTGCTATTGTGCAGCTCACCTGATGACTAACCCTTGATATCAGATTTCAAAACGCAAGTTACTGAGCTTTTGGGTATGGGGTACTGGAGTATTTTTAGGGGAATTGAAATAATTGGTAGTAAAATATGGACCCTAGTAGGTCTTGAGTACTTTGGTGATGATAAGTTATAGTAAATGCATGTCAAAGCCAAAAATGTCAAAACTATTGTAGCCATTTTACCTAAATCACAATGAAATTAAAAAGTAAGTAAATAAAATGATCCTCCTGTAAGCAGGACTATACTCTTGGTGAAAAATGAAGAATATACAGAAAGGGATCAGAATCATAGCATTAAAAGAAAACTCAGAGATTGTATGTTATACTTTAAACAAAGTCACCGAAGATGCTTAATCAAGGGAGGAGCATAATCTATGTGATTATATACATGTTGTATTATTAATTATAAAGTCCTAGGGGTGCATGTGTGGATGGTGAGACCTTTCTCCTCCAGGCCTGGTGCCTGCAGCACCTAAGGTCTGGCGGGTTTGTAGGTGTCAGGGTAATGGCAAGGAAATGACCCACAGCAGTCAGATGAAGTTTCAGGAGTCAACCAACTTTATTACAAGGTTCTAACCACCATGTTGTACATATTAATCGCATGGCCTTTCTAAACTAACCAGCCTCTCTGCCCCCAACCTGTGTCTCCTCTCTACCTACCTCTTTCTTCCTGCTGCTTCTGTCTCAGCTCTCCTCCAGGCCACTCTAATTACCAACCACAGACCCCTCCCAGGTGTGGAAGTGTTTCCCTTTCCAGGTAAGACAGGCAGGAAGTTGGGGAAGGGGTAAAATATACATTGTTGCTTTGAAAGGAGGCAAGGAGAGAATTTGGTTTCTGGTGTGTGTTCAGTAGAGAAGGAACCGAAAGTAAGGCCTCTTATATCTGGTATCAGTAGTGAAAATGAACAAGTGTTTATCTTAGAGGCAGAATGAAAAGAATTTGTGCGTAATTAATGGGAGGTCGTTTTAAAGGGAAGTCAAGAGTCAAAATTAACATTAGGATTTCTATTTTGGGGTGCATTTTATAGAATAGATGAAGATTTCATTAAATACAGATATTAAAGTTTAGTCTATAGTGTAAATGGCTCTGGGCTGTTCTAAAAATGAAGATTGCTACCTCTAATGAGTGAAGCTTGTCACTTTCAATATGTTTTGGCTCGTAGTGAATAAGTAAAATAATTATATTCATGAGATATTTATAACTAATATTTTACTTAAAACATTTTAGGCTAGTTTTTAGAGTTAGCAATAGTAAATCAATAAAATTAAGTTATAAGGTAGCCTATTTTTGGCATATTATTTCATTCAGCTCAAATTGATTTTACTAAGAATGAGTGGAGAATAATAAGTGCCTGGGAATATAAAATATTTGAGATGCTTTGTAAATGACATGTTTCTGACAGTCAAAAGTCATTTGTCACATACACCTAGAGCAGACAGAATGGTTGACATTACAAACTGGAGAGTTGAGTGGTGGTGTTTCTATAGAGAGAGGAAGCGCTAGCTTTAAAGCAGAGGTCTCAAACTCGCGGCCCTCCGTACAACATTTTGTGGCCCTGCCCTAGAGAAAACTTTTTTGTTTTGTTTTGTTTTAGTTGTTTGGGTCATACCCCCCAATGTTCAAGGCTTACTACTGACTTTGCACTCAAGGATCACCCCGACTTTGCCTCCTGCGGCTCCCAGGTAAATTGAGTTTGAGACCCCTGCAAAGTAACAAAGACCTACTAAGAATGAAGAGTGAAAATAAACTACGAGAAAACTACATAGGTTCAGGAAGATTACCCAAACAATCACTGTTTCCTGGGTCCTCTAAAGTCACACCTAGTGGTTCTCAGGATTCAATTGGTGGCAGGAGAAACCAAATCACATGCATCCAAGGCTTGTGATTTAACTCCAGTCCTGCTTCTCTGACCCAGCCAAAAAAAATCTTCTTTGATAGTGTTTTTTTAAATGATATATTTAACATAAAGGGATTTTCAAAGTTAATATACCATAGTTAAATACAGAATACAATGCTTATTTATTAGCCAGTGAAATACAATACTGAATACTGTGTGTAGCTGTGAAGATCCAAAAACTTCAGTCATGCTGTCTTTATATGCAGGGGCATTTTGCTTCTGGTTCCAAGGTTAATGAACTAGCCAGTTTCACTTGTAAAATTATGGGATATGTTTGTTTTAGACTAAGTTCTCTGACTATTGCTGCAATATTCTAGGCTATATTTATAGCAAGCTCTAAGTTGTGTTTTGAATTCTTTATTGGAACTATACTTGTAATTATCTTCCATCTAACATGTAAAAGTATTAAAATGTTTCCATATGGTAATGGTTGGACTATGAATCCTTTGGAATAATCAAAATTTAATGCTTCTTTTAGATGATGTACATTAATTAAAGATTTATAAATAAAATATGTTTAACATGTATTTATAATATATTGATATTTATTTATATTATATATTATAATATATTTATATATTTATAATATATTTAACCTTCTGTTTCAAAATATAATTCAGATACCATAAAATTTATCATTTTAAAGAGTACAATTCAATTGTTTCAGAATTTTTACATTCAAGTATCTTAAAAATTATTTAATGTACCCTCCATTGATAAGTGAAAATTATATATATATATCTTAATTTATAATTTCATAATAAAATATATAACTCATTTTAATTTGCTCTAATATTGGTTTACTTATAAAGTTGTCAGATCTGACACTTGATCTAGGCCTGGAACTCATCAAGGATAGAACAGCTCCTAATTTGTATTTATTTTCTAGAAACTGGAATGACGCCTAAAAATATTAGAATGTTTCAAGAACATTTGTTGAATGAATGAATAATTTCTCTCTGGTCTAGTTCTTTATTTGTTTAAAGCACAAAGAATTACGTAGGTTCTTCAAGAGGGAAAAAAAGCCCCAGATCCTGCACTCCATTATGAGAAAAAAAAATACAAAAGCGGTACTCTGCACTCCATTATGGATTCACCCACAGCACAGCTCATGGCATATAAAATATTTTATTTTATGAAACTCTCACTTTTTATGCCTTTCTTTCCTTTTGAATTTTTAACTAAAACTATTTTATTTCATTATCATTCTTTCCCAGAAATTTTTTTCTGTAGAAAAAGACAGATAGAAATTGCAGGTAGGGGGCCGGGCGGTGGCGCTAGAGATAAGGTGTCTGCCTTGCCAGCGCTAGCCTAGGACGGACCGGTGTCCCATATGGTCCCCTAAGCCAGGAGCGACTTCTGAGCGCATAGCCAGGAGTAACCCCTGAGCATCACTGGTGTGGCCCAAAAACCAAAAAAAAAAAAAAAAAAAAAAAAAAAAAAGAAATTGCAGGTAGGAACAGATTTCACTTAGTTTCCTGTGAAGCATTTTTGCCTCCTGGGCATTTCTTTGCTTTAGCCTAACAATAATGGCTTTCTTGGGGGGAAATAAAAAGGACTGGGAGATGACCCAAAGGAGTAAAATTCAGTCTTTTCATAAGGAAACTCCAGGATCAAGTCATTGCACTTCATGGGATCCTTTCTGAACTATAAAGACCTAAAAATGCAGTGTTAGAAATAGCCTTTGGTGGGTGTAGCTCAACATTCTCCCAAAATAAAAAAAGCAAAGCAAAGCCATGTGTGTAGAACACACACATACAAAATACACAAACACATATTGAACATATGCAGTTTTACCAATTTGCAAATAAGTCTCCAAATACCAAGAGTTGGGGCTGGCGAGGTGGCGCTAGAGGTAAGGTGTCTGCCTTGCAAGCGCTAGCCAAGAAAGTACTGTGGTTCCATCCCCTGGCATCCCCTATGGTCCCCCGCAAGCCAGGGGCAATTTCTGAGCGCTTAGCCTGAGCATCAAACGGGTGTGGCCCGAAAAACCAAAACAACAACAAAAACAACAAACAAACAAAAAAACACCCAGAGTTAAGTAAGCCAATTGTAGAATAGAGAAAGACAATGGTGAATCTCCAGTACCATAAACAGAAGATCAAGATTAAAAAATTAAATGTTAGTTTATATCCCTGGAAGGAAAAACCTGATGTTTTAGTTCAAAGACTGTCTTTCAGGACAAATTTACCCTTAGTAGAGGGTGAGTTACCTTTATAATTCAACTAAAGTCTTTAACTAATTTGATGAGGATTGAATTAGGGAAGGAAATATACTTTGCTTCATCTTAATTTTTTTTTTTGGGCCACACTCGGCGTTGCTCAGGAGTTACTCCTGGCTGTCTGCTCAGAAATAGCTCCTGGCAGGCACGGGGGACCATATGGGACACCGGGATTCGAACCAACCACCTTTGGTCCTGGATCGGCTGCTTGCAAGGCAAACTCCGCTGTGCTATCTCTCCGGGCCCAGCTTCATCTTAATTTTTGTAAATTTCATACAAAGGCACTGTCAGATGTTTAATAACAATCATAAAATATATCATTAAACCTTTCTATTATTTACACATTATAATGGATATTTCTACTGCTTCAGATGTCAAAAATAGCTTAAAACATTTCAAATAATTTCTAAAGAATTTGTATTTTTGCAGTTCACTATATTATTCTGTAGTACATTTTTTGTTCATACCTGCTGGAGTTCAGAGATTATTCCTGGCTCTAAATTCAGGGTTCATTCCTGGTGGGCTCAGGGGACCTTATGGGATGCTGGGAAGCAAACCCAGGTCAGCTGAGTGCAAGGCATACACCCTACTGCTGTTGTAAAGCTCCTGTTCCTGCTATAGTAGATTTTGCTATCTACTTAATTTGTTATGAGATTCATTTTACCTGAAGTTATTTTTAATCCAAAAATGTGCATTTTTTGCCCTGAGATATAGTCTGCTTCTTATTTAATCTGAATCACAACTTTATTTTTAGTTTATTGGGCATTTGATCCCTATAATGAAGCTGTTATGAAAGGAATTTGTTTCTGTTTAATTTTAAAGTTATATGTTAGTTTAACAGTATATAGTCTTTGATTACTTGATTCAAAATAATGTGAGCCCTGCTAAATGCTATTGTCAAGTCAGTTACCATCAACATAAAAGCAAGTATAGCTACTACTGATTGAATTGAATGACACTGCTACAGAACTCTAATATTCTAAGTCAGCTTAGAAGTTTAATTATAATAAAATTTTCTTTATTGGAAAAATCAAATACTTCTTACTTCAGTAGGAATGTTTTCATCTAGGATGAAAAACATTTTAATCTGTTTTAGAAAAATGCCTTATTTGTGAACTAAGGAAAATGTCAAGGTGGTATGCTAAGTAATAATGCGATGTCCTTTTAAAATACCTTTGAATTATTTGAATAATCTGAGATAAGAGCTAATTTAGTAGCTGGAAAAGCAGTATGCCTTTTGTTGTACTAAAATATTTTTACTTTCCTTTTCTTTGTTCTATGAAACATTTGATGGGCTAACTTGATAAAGTGGTTAATTTTCTCATGTTATAATTTTCATATTCATGTGGAATTTTATTATTATTGTTAAACATTAAAATGTATGCCTAATTTAGCCCTGAAATGTAAGTATTGCTGAATTCACTTGTAGGTAATTAATAAAATAGAGTTAGTGGTAATAACAATAACAATGAGGTTATATTGACTATTATGACAGTCTGGCCACATACTCTATCTCAAGAAATTGAACTTGGTTGGCTGCTTCCAAAGCAAGTGCTAGACCTACTATACTCAGTATTAATGTACTCAACACTAGTGTTCTATTGTAGTGTACTACTGTACTCATCATTCTGGTGTATGTTGCAAAATTTATTAAACAGATTGGACTTAAACTCTACAAAGAAAAAATAATTATCTTTTACTTCTGAGTTCATGGCTTTATTTTTAATTGTTTTATTTTATACATCAGGATAGTTTTACTGGGTGAATTAAAAAGATTGTCTATTGAAATATGAATTAACATGGCATCCACTTTAGAGGTTCACCTATCTTTTGAACATGTCTTATCAATCAGAAGCCAGTGAAAAAGGTGATCTGTTTTCTAGCTTTGTTTGCTCTACTTAGCTCAACTACAGGGACGATGTTTACTCTTAGGATAGAGAAAGGGAGAAAGAGCAACAAGAAAAAGAAATAAAGTCTTGCTTCTCTAGTTCTTTAAATTTCTATTCATTTTTCTGCTGTTTATTCTCTCAAGCCTTCAACTTGTTGATGCTATAAGGATCAACTGGACTGCTCCAATTCTTTTAAATCTGTCATTCATACAGTGGGTCACATGTCTGTGTATTTCAGAAATTCTCTAGTTGCTCACCCTCTTCTTCATCTTTTCATTTAACGAATCATTTTCACAGAATCTCTTTTCAAATATTTAGTCTCCTCATCTAGATTGAAATAGTTTTGTTTGGGATTTTTTTTTTTGTCAAGGATAAAGTTCATCACTTGCTTATTTCACATTGCCCTCAGCTTTGATGACTAGTTATATTTTAAAAATTGGGAAAGCCCCTCTTCACATCTAATGTTTATTAGATGAACTTTTCAAGTGTTATTTCTCATCCCATCAAAACACAAGGAAATTTAAGCATCAGAGTATTATTACTTGCCAAATTTCCTCAGTCTACGCATAGTACTCATTACAAAAATGCTGCTTTTTAAAACAATTTTATTCACTTTGATCCATTGTTAAAAGATAACATGATATAGGATAAATAGGTAGCCCCATAGAAAGCTATATTAAGTAGTAGAACAGTTACAGAGCTCAAAGGTATGCATTTTTTTCTCACTTGTTTTCTTTTACAAGGTTTCAAAAGTTTTTAATTAAAAATAACTTCATCCTTTATCTCCAGTTTTAGAATGAGTCACACAATTAAATTTCTTTCATGAAAATCTATAAACATTTTAGAAGTGTAAAAATATTTCTTTTACTCTTCACAATATTATATAGAACATGCTAATGGTTACTGTTAAAATGCTATCAATAGACTTGTTGAAATAACATGGGTAGTTTATAGTCTGGAATTTAAAAAAGTCTTAATTTGTCCTGATGGGTGAGGATCTAAACAAACAGAACCCCAAAATTCCTCACTGCACTCCTCATTTTTATATCCTGTAAACTTACTACAACTGCTGCTAATAATAATGAATTGTACTGATTTTGTATTGGTGCCCTCTGAATTTAGAAACTAGTATTATTTTGTGAATTTGAGAGATTATAAATTTATATATATTTTTTACACAAACAAAGCATTTGTATGTCTTCTTTCTTCTCCCTAGAAAATTGTTAGTTTTCCTCTTACAGAGAACATAAATCTGCTCTGTTTAAACACAGTGGCATTCAGATATATTATAAACATTACATTTCTAAAATGCATCTTTATGTAAAATATAAACTTGGGCATTGACTTTATAGAACTGTTTTATCTCAGGTGTTTCATTTGAGTATACTCATGCAGAGCTTATATTTAGTATTACTTGAGTTGCAGATTTATTTCGCCTTGCCTAGCAGCATCAGCTATTTCCTTCTGCTGGTTCCAATTATTATGATTATTTCCAGCCTGAGTGAAGTTTGGCAAAAGCAAACATATGAAGAAAAATAAAATAGGCTATTCCTTCAAGTTAACACTCACACTTATCAGCTTTTATTTGACTGCAGAAGCCCATTTCTTAATATTTGAAGTTAGCAATTTTATATTGGCTTTTGTCTTCTTTGGTATTGTAAATACAAAGCTAAGTGTATGCAGGGCATAGTGTAATACTCTGACACAGCATGAAAGGTTCAGTTGCCCTACCTATTATAGATAAGGGTAATGTTTTTTTTCTATGAGAGAAGCTGAAAGATATATTTGTTGAGATCTGTGATGTTATTTACACATATGAAAAGTAGAGGTTCTGAGTCTATTTCTGATAATTATAAATATTAACAGACGATGGTTACTATATATTTGAAGTTATTTTGGAGGCTAATAGGCATATGTCTTGTAATTCATGCTTGTGATCATCAGACAGAGGTATACTTTGACATTGTGGAACTGGTCATCAGGAGGCATAAAGGTATTTGCAGAGTTTATTTTTCTCTTTCTATGTCTCACTAATAACTTTCTGGCAGGAAACTATTTTTAAATAGTTTTCATTTTATTCCCAAGGGTACAAAGGAATTGATAAGAACCTCTCAGAATTTGCATTAAATCATTCTCATAAAATTTCTCTGGCATTTTTTTTTATAATATATATAATTTTTATTTTGATCATAGTGTCTTACATATTGTTGACAATAACATTTTAGGTACATATTTACATAAAATCAGGGGGGATTCCCATCACCAATTTGTCCTCCCTACACCTCCGTTTTTGTCCTACCTCCCATTTCCTCTTCCCTCACCCCCAGGGCGGCTAGAATATGTGGTCCCCTCTGTATCCAACCCACTACTTAGTAGTCTTGCCCCTGTTTGGTCTTAATGCCTCCCTTATCTCCCCCTCTAATTGTAGGCAGGACTAGCTAATTCAAGTTGCATGATTTTGCCTGAAAAAGAGAAGATAAATAAACTGGGGTAAGAGTCTAATACTCCAAAAATGGATGGAATCCTTCTAGAGGCTCTCATCATCGATTTGGGAGATGAAGGAGAAAAAGAAGTTGAAACACTCCACCAGTACCAAAAAAAAAGAGTCAATTATCCAGTGGGGACTCCATCTATATCGGTAAGCACCACAAAAAAAAAAAAAAAAAAACAGATGAAAAACAAAGCAAAACAAAACAAAACAAACAACCAAAAACCAAACAAACAAACCAAAAACACGCCATGGTCTTGAAATAAGAAACATGGCATAGCACATAACGAAAGAAGAGAAAAGAAGAGAGAAAAAAAAATAAGTATAATTGGGGACCACGATTTCAGTAGTCACACCCAAACAGAGAAATCGACCAAAATAGATAGGTATATAAAAATAATAATAACAATAATAAATGAAGGGAAAAATATATGTATATATGAAATAACCAAGGTTTTGTGGTTTTTGTATTTTTGTTTTTTTTCCCTCCTGCCCTGGCACAGTAAATATTGGGGTCATTCTAAAAGGAATTCACTTGGCCTAAGAAATATGGGGTTTCTCCGTCCTTGGAGTATACTGTCATGGGATCAGCTCTAGACTTTGCTCAGGATCATTTATTCTCCCGGTGGTGTTTTTTTTTTTTTTTTGTGTGTGGAAGACTTCTGCTCTGTCCAGGGTGATACAATCAGAGCTCTGTGTGTAGAGGTCTCCGTATCTGCACAGATCCTGAGGTGGGACTTATAATGAAGTCAGTCTTTGTGGTTCTAGAGGTTCTGTTGCCTCAGTGTCGTTTTAATCCATCTTCTGTGGTTGGTGATCTTGGTCTTTGCACTGAACCTAGGATGGCTCCTAGGATAGCATCTTTCTTTGTGCTTCCAGAAGCCCCATTCTGTTGCAGTTGTCTCTGTCAGACCTTTGGGACTAGGGATCATGATTATTGTGCAAGTCATAGTGCAAACCCTGAACTAGGGCTTTTATATTGGGCCCAAGGTGTATACTGTCTGGTCGTGGTTCTAGTAGCCAGTCATCTGTAAGTCACGATCTTGGCTTTTGGGCCTACCAAATGGTGCCGCGTCTTCTGGTTTTGTCTTGTCGTTATCTGGTAAGGTATGCTAATCTGCTCTCAGGACAAGTTGTTCGCATTTTCCTCATTGTCAGGATATCATGTTAGAGCTGGCCCTTGTTGTTGACCCCGCAGTATTAAGGCTGGCTCAGATGGAGTTTGTTTCCTGTAGCTGTTGTGAAGAGCTGTGCCAATCCTTTGTCTGGGATCCAGATTTCAAGGCTGGATGAATGGTATCTAATCACCTGAGGTCTAAGCTGATTCCACATGACATATTTTCAAGGTAGGAGATATCCCTGTATTGTAAACAACTATGAGTTCCTATCTCTAGTAGATAAGAGCTCTTTTTGTTTTATATATATATATATATATATATATATATATATATATATATATATATATATATATATATATATATATGTAAGATTTCCCCTTTATTTAGTGTGTCTTTGCAGGGGGAAGTGGTGCTACATTATATTGTCGGTGTAGCTGGGGGTGGACAGAGGGTATAACAGACACAGGTCACATACCCAAAAATGATAAAAATAAAAATTAAAATTAAAATTAAAAAAAAAAAGAAAGAAGAAATAAATAAAAATGTATGTGCTCGCAAATGTATATGTAGGACCAACATTTAAAAAAAAATAAATAAATTTAAGAAAAGAAGAAAAATGAGTTCGCGAAGGTTTTAAAGGGCCAAAGTGGTGCAAAAGACTACCTTACATTTGGGGGAGAGCAGGTAACGAGGTGGTGTATTACAGGTCCTATGCCTATGTTGGAAGTACAGTTTTTCCCATTGTCTTTTGGGTTTTTGTTGTAATGTGTGGGTTCTCAGGCATCTTCCTATCCCACCCCCTGACCTTCTTCAGGTTGGTAAAAATTTGCGGCAGGGAGGTCTTGGAAGAGTTCTTGCATTGGGGATACTTTTGGACCTAGGTCCGGTTTCAAGTAACAGTCCACATTAGGGGGAGTAGGTAGGGAGGGCCTCGCAGCATGAGTCCGCAGGGGAGTTGGCTGTCTTTTCTTGTCCGGGACGAGGTGTGGGTTTGACTGGGTGTCCCTTCTCTTGGGTGCTGGGTACTGGTTCGTTGGGGTAGGAGGTCGATCTTGTTGCCTAATAGATTAGGAAATGAGGATGAAGTGTTTTAATATAGAGGGAGGTCTGGATGGGATTGAGGGGTGGAGGGATAGTTGGGTTTCCAGAGGGGGGAAAGGGTAAGGTGTATGGAAGGGGTAGGGAGGGAGAAAAGAGAAAAATACATTAGAAAGAAAGGGAGAAAAGAAAAGATAGAAAGTAAAGAAAAGAATAGAAGAGAAAAAAATCAAAAAGCAAGTGGTGAGAAGAGAGGAGAGAATAACAAGGGAATGCTAGTTTGCTTGAATGTGTTCAGTGAATAGAGTATGTAGTTTGAGTCTGTTCGTTGCTGTTACTGCTTTGGTGGTTTGACTGGTCACGTGCTTGAAACCCTAAAAGAAGGTAAACCTAGAGATAAAGTGTATGTTAAAGAGATTTCTCAAAAAAAAAAATAAATAAATAAATAAATAAAGAGTTTTCTCGGGGTCATCTCGTAGTGCAAACTAGGTATGGTATCTCGTGTGGTATCCCGAGCTGCCATCTTAGCTTGTCCGCCCTTTGTATCCAAGAACGCCTGGCCGATTCCGCGCCTCCCGGGTTCGCAGGGGAAGGGGCTCGGCCTGGGAGCCGCGGGGGACCGGGCCTTACCTGGCCGATTCCACGCCTCCCCTCTCTGGCATTTTTTATATAAACCTGAAGATTCTGTTGGAGGAGGAGGTCAATAAAAGTGCCTCTCATGCTGACTTTGTGAAGTTGCCTCCTTGTAACATATTTCCATATATTTCTAATTTTCAAAACAAAAATTCTACAAGGTCATTTTTAATGACAGTAAGTGCACAGATGACTAAATGCAGGGGTTTGATTATGTATTCAGTAATTTAAATATTTAAAATGTGAAACCCAAAATTTACCACTTTATATCAACCACACATACAATTTTTTGCAATAAATTTTACATTGTTTTACAGTTTCTTCAGAACATTTAAGTTGAAAAGTTACACATTTAAAAAAAATTAAGAATAAAAATATTCAGAATAGTATTATTGGTATAAACATTTAATTGACTGCTGTCAATTCTAAACTTTGAAATGTATATCATTTTATAATTATAAACCCTCTTAAAATAATGTAAAAATTATAATCCCTTTAAAATTAGTCTAGGCCAGGGGATGGGACATAGTGATAGCACATCCGTTGAGTATTTGCCTTGCAGGCTGATGACCTGAGATGGATCCAGATTTGATTCCTGTCATTCCATATAGTCCTCCGAGCCTGATAGGAGAGATTTCAACAATTGCACTTGCCTTGTACATAGTCAATCTTAGTTTGAATCCCTCATAATACAATTTCTGAGCACTAACAGGACTGATGATCTCTGGGCACAGAAAGGAATAAGACCTAAAAGTCAAGTCTGATCCAAAAACTTAAACTTTAAAAAAAACTAAAATAGCCTTTAGAGCCATCTGCTGAATACTCTCATATACTCTATCTGTAATTTGTGGGATTAAAAAACCATTGGTAGAAGAGATTATCAATTTTAATATATTTGAAAAACAAAATTATTGAGAAATTTTGACTTAATAATTTTTATATTTTATTTTATATTTATTTTATTTATTTATTTATTTATTTATTTGGTTTTGGGGTCACACCCAGCAGCGCTCAGGGGTTACTCCTGGCTCTACGATCAGAAATTGCTCCTGGCAGGCTCAGGGGACCATATGGGACGCCGGGATTCAAACCACAGTCCTCCTGCATGCAAAGCAAACACCTTGTCTCCATGCTATCTCTCCGGCCCTATTGACTTATTCATTTTTATTTTGCCATTTCCAACTTAGAAAACAGTGCAAAACTCTTTTGAAGCAAGCTATTTCTAGCAATGTTGTAAATTTTAAGACATATAAAGAAACCACACTATTGCTTTTATATATTGACTTGTCAGTAAGCTTATCACACAATGTTTATGCTGAAGATTTATTACAAATTGAAAGTTTTTTTTTTTTTTTTTGGTTTTTGGGCCACACCCGGTAATGCTCAGGGGTTACTCCTGGCTATGCGCTCAGAAGTCGCTCCTGGCTTGGGGGACCATATGGGACGCCGGGGGAATCGAACCGCGGTCCGTCCGAGGCTAGCGCAGGCAAGGCAGGCACCTTACCTTTAGCACCACCGCCCGGCCCCACAAATTGAAAGTTTTATTTGATTTAAGTTCAGAGAAGAAATAGGTTGAAATTGTTTTGCTGAATAACGTTTCTTAATGAAACATGAATGCATTTTTGTGAATGTAAATATACAATCCTAATTTGTGAAGCATTTAAGTGTGGATTTGGTTTGAAAACATTT
The DNA here is from genome assembly GCF_024139225.1 of Suncus etruscus. Classification (NCBI taxonomy): domain Eukaryota; kingdom Metazoa; phylum Chordata; class Mammalia; order Eulipotyphla; family Soricidae; genus Suncus; species Suncus etruscus. The sequence goes on from NC_064848.1 coordinate 109,452,486, forward strand.
ACATAAACCTGAGAAATACTGAGAACTTATAAACAGGTTATTTCTATTAAATAGTTACACATAGTCAATAGTATAAAAGTGATATAAAACATACTATGCTAGTGTTATGATTGATTAACAAGGTATGTTTATAAAGGTAATATATTAAGACAGCCAAAATCCAAGTAAATATTTATTAGAAAATGTAAAACTCTACATGTTTTTCTGTACTTAAAATTAAGCTTATCAGAACTAGAGAGATAGCACAGAGGTTTAAGTTGCCGTGGTGGTTAACCCTCTTGAACACCAAAAAGGAGCAGCCCCTAAGCACTGCCAGATCTCCTCCAAGCACACTCTGCCCACACCAAGTAAACTTTCTGAAGGACACACTGTTGGCAACTGAGAACCATGTCAGTTATACATTTTTAGTGCCATATTAACTCAGCTATCTTGACAGCCAATGTAATTCAATAAAAGCATGCAGCACAGATTGATTTTCAAGTACTTTTTCTTTCTTTGCTTATCAACAAACTTAAAGTTTTTGAAAAATTGTTTTATTTGTTCCTGGGTTAACAGGAAATCTGAAGACAGTCATGATTTTGTTTAGAATCAAAAATATTGAGAATCAGTGATAAATGTGAGCATTCATTACCTTTATGCCAAGAATGAAGATATGTCAGCCTGTTATTAAAAGATGATGTTTTGAATTATTTTATCTTTCAAATAAACACCAGTAAAGAAAGAGGGTTACTCTTTGCAGAAATAATGGAAAGAATATATCATTGTCAAAGGACTGTGGGATGGTCTATAATAATACTGTTTCATATTGACCTGAACACTATAAATACCTATATCTATGTACATATATCTATATATATCAAATTTATTATATTTTCCTCTGAAAATCACATTGTGAATTCTAAAACCATACCTCGCTACCAATTATTTAGTAAGTTTATGCACTGTCTGTTCATACCTGACTTTGAATCTGACTTTGAGTCATGGTTCAGTGCTCATGGGTGACTCCCAGCAGTGTTTGAGGGATTATGTGGTGCCTGGGGTCTAGACAGAGGCTGCTCCATGAAAAAACGTGGGCTCCAGCTCAAGCTTCTTCTTGGCTCAAAGTCTAGATTTCAGTCTTATATTCGTTTTTTAATCAATTTTAGTTATTCTATGGATTACAGTTTCATTCTTTTTGCATTTACTATCCAGATATCCTAGTACCTACTATTAAAGAGACTGCCTTGACCATGGTCGTATCTTATTGGAACTTTTGCCATGTGATGTTTGATCATATGTAGGTAATTTATTTTTGTGTCCTGTATTGTGTCCCAGTAACATATGTGTTTATTGTATTTATCTGAAAACCATACTATTTGATTACTATAGCTTTGAATATGACTTATACTTCCAAACCAGGATATGTAACATATCCAACTTTAGCTACTCTATTTTTTTATAGTTTTATACAAGCTTTAGGGATATTCTTTCTATTTATGAGAATATTACTATTAAATTTGGTATGTATTGCATTTGATATGTAGATATCTATGGTATCTGGTAATTTTAACAGCTTATTTTAAACTCATGTGCATGAAATATATATATATATATTGATGAATGTCTCCATTAATTACTTTTTATCAATGACCAAAACTTGTATGTTCTAATTGCAAATAAAATTTTATATTAAAGAGCAATACATATATGGGATGAAAAATGGAAGTAACATTTTATTTAATCATTTATTATAAGCCATGCAATTAAAATATAGTAAATTCCATGGAGGAAAAAAAAAACTTCCCTTCATATTTTTTAATTGTTTTTTTTGGTTTGTTTTTGGGCTACACCCAGTGACACTCAGGATTTACTCCTGGCAATGTGTTCAGAAATTGCTGAATAATAGTTGAAAGCTAAGAAAGTGAAAACTTTCTAGTTTAGTAACATCTATGTGAAAAATATAAAATCAATTTTATATTTACTGTTCTTATACCTATTTAGTGCAGTATAATACTTTTATATAGGTCACAGAGGAGAATGAGGTTAAAAGTGAGAGAATGGTGATAAATATGAAAAATAAAAGATAAGAAAAAAAGCACAATATGAGTGTAGACCAGAACTTGACATATGATAACATTTTCTTATTCATTCATCTTTAAAAGGTATTCAACCATAAATTATTCAAATTATAATTACCTTTAAGGGGACAGAGAGATAGGACAGTAGATAGACTAGGACACTTGTCTTACATGCACTGACTTGATTCGATCCCTGAGATCTCACAGTCCTCCACAACCCATTGGAGCTATTTCTTAACTCAGAGGCAAGAGTAAACTTTGAAATAGCCAAGTTTGACCTCAAGGCAAAAAAATGTATTTAATAACTTCCATACTGAAGTTATGTGATCATATGAGTTTAAAGTATAATTAGGCATGGAGTTCCATACAAAAATTAGTAGATTTCCTTTTAGAAAGAATCTTGCAAACTGTGATTGAGAGACTTGGGCAGTATAACTAATCACCTTTAGCAAACACCCTGGGTTTTTTTTTTGGGGGGGTGGCTGGGCCACACCCAGTGATGCTCAGGGTTTACTCTTGACTATGCACTCAGAAATCGCTCCTGTCTTGGGGGACCATATGGGACACCGGATGATCAAACTGCCAGTCTGTCTTAGGCTAGCGCTGGCAAGGAGACGCCTTACTATTTGCACCACCACTCCAGCCCCTCAAACACCCTGCTTTAACACAAAGAACCTTCCCTAATCCCCTTATCCTGTCTTCTCTAAACACAGAATCACACACCCTCTTTTAATCCTTTCTCATGTCCAGTTTTACATGATTGGTTGATGCAAAGTTCACTCCCAACTCTTTCCTAATACAAATATCCCTTTCTTGCCTAAAATAAATGGAGTTACTCTCCTGAAGTGGCTGGTGGATGCTTCTTTGTGAGTGCTCTACTCGCCTGAGATCTAAACTTCACCGGTGATTCATACATCCAGTACTGTGATCTCAATAGCGACTGTGATCTACCAGTTACTTCTACATCTTGGAATGTAACCTTACAGGCTTCATTTACTGGGCAGCACTCAAAGCAATACACAGCCTGAATTTACAGGCCTATATTTCAGTTCTCATGTCCAGCATGCATTGGTCCATTTTTACTAAGGGTCATCATAGGTGACCAGGGTTCTCAGTGACCACCAGGGATATACTTTACAGTGCTCCAAGGTGCATACAGTGCTGACTGCCATTCAGAACCACCCTGAACTATCTACCAAGTTCCTAAAATGTTTGCTCTTATAAGCCCGTGAATCTACACTCATTTTGGCACATAGATTTTCCAAAGAAAGACTAGCCCACTAGATTTTGTTAAACACAATAAATTAAGCAAACATCTGTATTTCTTTGAAAGGATTCTTTCTTTAAAACAACACAGTGCCCTCATTCAAGTTGAAGTGTTTCTGAGTTTTCCTGCTGCAGTGTTTTATTGTTGTTAAATAATATGAACAATGCTTTATAGTATAGTACAATAAAATAGTCATTGGAATTTGGTTCTCTCTTTTTTCTCTATTCTCTTTTCTTAGTGTGCTCTCAAACAAATAATAATATGGTTAGAGCAAATGCTTATCAAGTATATTTTCAGCAACAACTGAGTAAACAAAATTAGACTTAGACAATTTTGTTTATTCAATTAAAAATGTAGGTACTGGGGCCAGAGCAATGGCTCAAGTGCCTTGCATGCACTAACCTAAGACAGACCTCGGTTCGATCCCCATGCATCCTATATGGGCCGCCAAGCCAGCAATTTTTGAGCACATAGCCAGAAGTAACCTGTGAGCATCACAAGGTGTGGCCTAAAAACTATATATATATATATATATATATATATATGCTGAAATTTAATTTTATGCCAAATTCCTCTGGAGTTCCGTCTCCTTTATCCTCTACTTTCCAACAAACTTTTCTACCTTCTGATAAAATATATGTACTTTATAGTTTCTACTATATCAGTATATATATATATATATCAGTGTACACAAATTTAATTTTAAGACATTTGTATTCTTTTTGCCTGGATATACCAAGAAACCTCTCTATCTCCCAGGAAATATTGACCTTGCACACAGGTACTAAGGCTGGTATGGCTGCTTAATAGATATTTAGAACTCAGAATATTTCTGCTTTCTTTTTTTTATTTTTTCCCTGAATAATAATAGTTTTCAAATAGCATCAGGAACAAGAGAAAGAAGACACACATTTGGGAAAATTTCGTGACATTCTAAAAAGGAAAAAGACTCTGAGGCTTATAGTGCTGACTCATTGTACTATAAGTACATGTAGATATTATTTTATTTTGGAAGCTTAAAATTTAAGAATTCAATGAAGTTATGTGGTCTTGTATTAAATTTCCAGCACTTTGACCATCAAATGAAAATTCCTAGAAGGTATAGATGTAAATGATTACTGAAGTATGCTATTACTATATTGACTTTCCATGATATCAAACAATGGCATGAAGAAAATTTTTGTCCAGTTAAACCTAGATACCAGAGCTCTATTTTAACATTCCAAGTATTTTAAAATTTTTGATTCTATCAAATTATTTCTATTTTGGAAGATTCATCTGGAAGATGAATGCCTTAAATTTGCTATATACATTGGAACTAATATATAACGTCTAAATTTTTTTATAAAGGTTGATGAGGGATGCTTGGGGATAACATGCCCATATAGCATATGCTCAGAATATATTCAATTCTCAGCACCACATGGTACTCTAAACATAACCAGGAACATACCTAGAGGCCCCCAACACACCCCAAATGTCCTGAGTATCTGCAGCATTGCAGGTTTTTCAGCTGTATCACACATTTGTGTCCTGATGATGAACTCCTAATATTGGCAAAGAATTTTCAGGAGTCCCAGAACTCCATAGCAACTCTTAGGATCCTCCCTTCTACATCTCCCACTCTACCAAATGACAGATGGTTGAGTAAGGTGATTTGTAACATTCTTTAATTTGCTCATCAAAGCCCAGTAAAGCTTGAGGAAACAAATTATTACTCCAAATGCTACAAATATAGTATTCTATGATAATATATAGTTAAAATGTTCAAACCAAAGAGAAGACATTTTTTAAAATTTCTGACACTATATTCAGGTTATTTTCTCTGTACCTTTAGTAATTTGAAATAAAGGGCCTAGAGAGATAATATAGGTGTTAAGTACTTGCTTTGCATGTGACCAATGCTGGTTCAAATCCTGCAATGTATAGTTTTCTAGCACTACCAAGAATTATTCTTGAGGGCAAAACCACGAGTAAGCCCTGAGCAAGTTAGGTGTGACCATTATTGAAATAATATGCATTATTATGAAGTTTTATATTTCAAATTTCTGCAAGTTAGAAAGTCAAGTAATCATTAACCATGAAGAAATTTGCCAAACAGGAAGTTTAAAGATAGGAAAAGCTCGACTGGTTAATTTGATCACTAAAAATATTCCTACTTTTCATATCTCTGCTGGGTCATCTTCAATGGTATACTTATCCAAAATAGATCGGGAAAGAAACAGTGTAATTCTAAATATCCATAAATAATTTTTTCTAACTAAGCCTTTTTAATTTTCCCCAATTAAGCTTTCAAGAAAGCCGTTCCTATTTATCTCTTCCCTATAGAACTGTTCTTAGACTATTTTCATACTTAATTTAATTTATAAGCTGCAATAAGTATATAAAAAGATTTAGCTTTACCTTCAGATCAGGTAAAATGTCCAGTATATATTTTATTAACATTTTGAAATTAAAGAGAACTTGAGAATTACTATGAGGCGGGATTTTGGGCAGTTTGCTGACTCCAGGTATCTACATCTTTATTGCTAAAACAGACATATCAGTGCCTACCTAGTTCCATGTAGTGTTGAATATAAATGTTAAAACCTTCATAAATAAAGGAGTTCCTTATTTGTTAATTATGCAATAATTTCAAAATCTGCACAAAACCACTTCCCAAAATCTGCAAATACATCTTTCCTTGCTATTCTGAGATCTGAAAATTATCCTAATGTTTAAGAACAGATGAGCGGATAAAGACAATGAATGTCTAACCAATGAAATACTACTCAGTTATAAGTTGTTGGGCATCTGGGTTGTTTTCAAAGAAACTGTGGTACATATACGCAATGGAATACTATACTGCCATTGGGAAAAATAAAGTCATACAATTTTCCTATACATAGATGGACATAGAAACTATTATGCTGAGTTAAATGCTTCAGAGGGAGAGAGATAGATACAGAATAACTTCACTCATCTGTGGGATTTAAGAAAAATAAAAGACAGGGACAAAAGAGATGAGATTTGAAAGGACCAGCCCATGATATGAATTTTCTCATAAAGATTGGTGAGCACAGTTAGTGAATAACTATATCAACAACTATTATGATAATGGTCATTAGTGAGAGAAATAGAATGCCTCTCTTGAAGACAGACAGGGGGTGGGGGAAGGAGGGAGATGTGGGGCAGTGGTGATGGAAAGGCTGCAGTTGTGAAGGAGGGCGTACATTTTTATGACTGAAACCCAACTACAAACATGTTTGTAATCATGGTGCTTAAATAAATACATTAATAAGAACAAATAAGTAATACTCAATTATATGTGAAAATGATAATCTGCTTTTTGCTATACGCTGCATAAAACAAAAAGGTGCCATGCTAAGCAAAATGAGCTAGAAGCAAGAAAACAAAATCAGGGAATATTACTCAGTGTAGAAAGGAGCTAGATAGTAGGAATGGACAATGGCCAACAGAAAAATTTTGCCATATACTGGCAATAAAACTTTGGTTTGTGAACCAAGTGAAAGGATAGATAAGATTATGGACTGGTGCTGCGAGATAGCATGGAGGTAAGGCATTTGTCTTCAATGCAGAACAGTGGTTCGAATCCTGGCATCCCATATGGCCTCCTGAGCCTGCCAGGGGAGATTTCTGAGCACAGAGCCAGGAGTCACCCCTGAGCACTGCCAGGTGTGACCCCCCCCCAAAAAAAAAGAAAAGTAGATTATGGACTACTGTGAGTGAATATTGGCTTTGAGTGGTTGTGGTGGACTGACATTGTACCTCCTTATATACAAAAATATTTACACACTTGTAAAAGCAAGTTGAAATAAACTAGAGCTTTTAAATACATATAGTTATCTATGTATTTATATTTTATTTCATGTGTTGCAGTTATTCTAGAGCAGGGGTCCTCAAACTTTTTAAACAGGGGACCAGTTCACTGTCCCTCAGACCATTGGAGGGTCTGACTATAGTAAAAACAAAACTTATGAACGAATTCTTATGCACACTGCTTATATCTTATTTTGCAATGAAGAAACAAAACAGATACAAATACCATATGTGGCCCGTTGGCCATAGTTTGAGGACCACTGTTCTAGAGGATATTATTGCCTTTAACAGGCTATTTATTTCATTGCAATATAACATCTTTTTGTGAATTTTGTGAATCTTTTATTTCCTCTATTTTTACGTTTTATATATGTATATTTGTAAAGATATTTTAAAATTTATTAAATTGATTCAAATTTGAAAAGATATGAAAGAAAAAAGGTCTGTTTGCCAAGAATGCATTTCCTTTGTTTCAGGTTTATACATATTTGGCATTCTGTATTTATAGTCATTGGCCTGTTCCAAGTTTAGTTTCTGATTGGGTCTTCTCAGAGTTAGGCAGTATTTTTGCACTAGAAACCTTGCCTTATTCCCTTGACTAAAACTTGTAATGAAAAACCCTCCTAAATAGGATTTAGAAAGCAAAAAAAGAAAGCATGTAGCAAGTTTATTGATTTATACTTTAGTGTTTGAAGAAGAAAAAACTATGAGTTCAGCTGAACTTTATATTTTATGCCAGTGTAGTTTTAACTACTTGGGATAACTTCAGTGTATTATAATTATTCATTTTTAACAGGTAAGAAAATATAAATTTGTTATTTAGCATGTTAGTTATGAAATTATTTGTATTTTGTGATTGTTAGTCTTGATATGTATTATTCTATAACATCCAAATTGGGGGATAACATAGATTGATTTAGATAAATAGATATATATCCAATATATATTACTTCAAAATATACCTCAAAATTTGAATTTATGTTGGGATATCCAAATAAAGAAAAAATCCTGTCTGTCAAGCACAGAGGAAATTTCTTAGGTAAAGTCAGGAGAGTTAATTTGGCAGATAGAATTGAACAAGAAGTGAAGAGCCTGGGCTTAAATAAGTCTAATATTTTGCTAAAAGGGCCATGTAGTATGCATTAGTGCAAGATATCTTCGCTGTTATCTTGGCTGGGTATTTGTGAATCCAAGAACAGTCCCCAGAATGAGAAATTACTTCCCATCCCCTTGTCCCCTTTCGGGGGAAGACCTTGGAAATATTTATCCGCAGCAAATAATAATCCACACAGACCAGAACGATAGGGTTTAAAAGATCGGGCAAGGAGAGCCAAAGAATCCTCCTGCAGCCAGCAGCTTTTCACAGAAGCACCCTTAACTCCTGTCCCTCCAGCTATTTATTCCCAACTCCACAGCGCCCCACCTGGAAGGGTTAGGTGGGGCAAAAGTCACAGAACAATCCTAAGGAAACACTTTTATATACAATTCCAAGAATCATCTTATGGAAACTTTTTCATATGCTACAATTCCCCCTTTTTTTGTAAAGAAACAATAAACAATAATAATGTACAGAAATAAATAATATTTGTTTTTAATTGTAAAAGGAATAACTAAGCCATTGTAAAAGAGTGGCTGTTTGCATAAGTGCATCACGGGAAAAAGTATAGAAAAAAAATTTTTTAGCCTAACACAGGGTGTTCAAAACCAGAAACAGATGTAAAGGAATCAACTACAAGCTCCAGAGTAGAATAAAATGTACAGCGTCCAAGATGATCAATTCCGAGTAAGTATTGCCTTGAAAAGCAGAAGTCGAGTAAGAAATTCCAATATTCAGGACCTAATAGGCCATGGGGAGCTCCCGGGGCAATCACAAAGCCCGAAAGTAATTTGGAGACAGAGATCCTTAGATGAGATGCTCACAAAGCTGCGTAGCAGGTGAGAAGACACACATTTTCCATTCCAGTCCAGTTTGAGCAGAAGAAAGCCCATCTTTGGAGGCAGGGAATTAGGCCCCTATTTCGAAGGAAGAGGCACACACACACACCCGCACAATGGGCGCCAAAGTAAATAAGATCCATATGTACTTGAATTCAATCCAAGATGAGTTCTAGTCCAGTCAGCAGTTCATAAGAGGTCCGAAAATGAAGAACCATGTACGGCCGATTATTAGGTGGGAGCTTAAGTTCAAAACCAAAACAAAATGCTTAAGGCAGAGAACCTCCCCGTGTAAATGAAAAAATTGAGGCTCTATCCAAAATGGATAAAACCTCCTTTTGCACCTGCTATTTTTTCCAATGATGCACCCATGCAAAAGGCCAAAATACCAGCCAGGATTACAATTAGCAACTTATTTATGACAGTATCTAACCCCTAATCCAAAGCAACATCTAAACTTTAAAAGTTTACAGAAGCCACGTGGTGATATCAGCGTGGAACAAACCAACATCTGAACTTTAAAAGTTTAAAAAAGCCACGTGGTGAGATCAGCGTGGAACAAATTAATCATCTGAACTATTGACTTTAGGTGTAGGGACTAAGTGGGTAATCATATATTTTACTCATAGTTGGTGATGGGATAAGTTTTAGTTAGATAGTGGTTAAAAAATAAAAATAAAGGGAGGTAATACAGATTAGCCCATTTAAACATCTAATTTCTAACCACCTGCATCTTTGTCTTAGTCATTTTCTTTATAATTTAAATGTGTTTTGTTGTCTTTCATAGTTAATATTTTCAATTGCAAAATGTTTTACTGTGTATTTTAATGTACTTAGCCTGTTTTTAAAATGTATGTTATGCATGTATGCTGAAGTACTTGTGTATAGAAAAGGTATAGGAACAATAAAGTTCCCCCAATATAGTTTAAAAGTATAGGAACATGAAAGTTCCGAAATAATGCTTGATAAAAAAGCATTAATAGAATTTTAGGTTACAGGTGTAAAGTATATTTTGCAAAAATATGTTTTTGAAAAGGGCTGGTATATTAATTTTCACTTTATTACGTTGCTGCATAAAAATATTAACCCACCTTTGGCTAAAGGTGGAGTCAAAATTACAAAAGGCTCTTTTTATATTTTTTTTTGGTTTTCATTTTGTTTTATTTTTCTCAAGGCTCTTTTTATATTTTAAAGAAGGGAGAAATGTTACTCCACCCTGGATTTACGTGTAGCGACCTAAGACCCACCCATTTCTGGGAGGGGTCTTGGAATAGGTAGATAAACCCGAAAGCCAAGGGATTAAGGGCCTTTGCCTTTTGGCCCTGCTGGGCTCTCTGGGGGAGATGGCTGAAATAAGACGCAGGGCAAGCCTGCTTGAAAGGTTATGAGATAGGCCACACACCTGTGGTGGCTAGGGCCTGAATAAAGATAATGCTTCCTGAGGTCTGCCTGCTTGTGAGTCTGATTCCGCCGTTCTCCTAACCTGGGACCCGCCGGCTGCATGGAGGTTGCAGAGCCACGTGGCCTGAATGGCATCCACCTCCATCCAGCCCCATCCAGCCCCATCGTTATTTATTTAACACAACACATTAGCATATCATAGATGGCTTATATTGAGATTGTGGTAATATTGTAGAATTGCCAAAAGTAATTTTCTTTAGCATGACTAACTCTGACAACCAGCTTTCTCAAATTCAACGTTCTTCAAATGCTGCTTTTGAGTGTATTGTAATGGAAACAAATAGATCTGACATTAGAACAGGGAAATATGTTTGTTTTTTGAATTCAAGTAAAGGATACTTGCAATCAGAAAATAAATGAGATAACAATACTAATATAGAAACCAGAAATCAGAAGTTATCATACTGAAAATGTATACACTAGATACCTATTTATTATGGAAAACTTATCTTTTACCTTTTGCCACTGAAGTGTAGGTGCATTAGAACTAAATGTTTCAGGAAGAGAGATGGCTCAAAGTGCTTAAGCACATGGTTTGCATGCAGGAGTCCTGGATTTGGTTCCTAGCACCATATAGTTTCCTGATCATTGCTTCAGGTATGACCTTCCTTGAGCAGCACAAGTGTAGTCACACCAGTTATGACCCCAAAAGCACTATCAAAAAAAAAAGTACTCCAAAACTATAAACCTAAATGTTTTGAGTATTTGCAAAAATATTTCTATAACTGTTAGCTTTAGCTTTTTCTTTTGTCTCATAATCTTTTGATTAGGAACTTCTGTGTATGTAAGCAAGGAAAGCTATATTGCCATGAAATAGTGTCACTTTGAATAGCTGACAATATGATGAGAGAAGAGAAGTAAAATGACACAGGGTATTCATTCAGACTTACAGGTTAATGTAAACCCTAACAGCTGTTGATAATACTGAGCGGCTTCTGTCAGTTAACTACCATTATCTTTTTGTTATTGTTGTTTTTGTTTTTTTCTTTTTGGGCCACATGCTGTGACACTCAGGGGTTACTCCTTGCTATGCGCTCAGAAATCGGTCCTGGCTTGGGAGACCATATGGGATGCTGGGATCAAACCAAGGTCCATCCTGGATCAGCCGCGTGCAAGGCAAATGCCCTACCACTGTGCTATCAGTCTGGCCCGATAACTACCATTATATTAATTATTTTATCATTGTTAACTAAAGGATCTTATTTTATTATTTTAATGGATTTAATGGTTTAATTTTATTAAAATATTTTACTACATAATACCTTTTATATAGTAAGTTTAATACTTATAAAAATTTAATTTGTTTTTGAGAACTTAGAACTCTTTTTTTTCTGAAGGTTTAGTATAGTTTTGTAACTGACCATATGGCATATATTTCTGGCTGTCTCAGATATTTTTGTTTTGTTTTGTTTTTTGGTTTGGGTGTCATACCCAGTGATACTCAGAGGTTATTCCTTGTTCTACACTCAGGAATCACTCCTTCTGGTGCTCAGGAGACCATATGAGATTCCAGGAATCAATCTTGGATCAGAAATATGCGAGGCAAGAATCCTGTCCTCTGTATTATCTCTCATTCCCCTCTAATTGTCTCAATTATTTAGTTTCATAATATTTTATTTTATTAACGTGTGTTATTTCATTGGTTGATATCTCAATATTTTGTCAGATCAATTTTTGCTGTCTAGTATTATTTTTCTTTTTTTCTTTTTTTTGGTTTTTGGGTCACACCTGGCAGCGCTCAGGGGCTACTCCTGGCTCTAGGCTCAGAAATCACCCCCGACAGGCTCGGGGGACCATATAGGATGCCGGGATTCGAACCACCATCCTTCTGCATTCAAGGCAAACGCTTTACCTCCATGCTATCTCACCAGCCCCTAGTGTTATTTTTCTTTTGGCCTATGATCATTGCTTTGGCACTCTCCAAATTTCTTAGATTTATTTATTTTCTCCCATGTTCCAAAAATCCAATCCTCTAGCGCTCTTATTTCTAACTTCTGTTTTTAAAATACTAATTTTCTCTAAGTCCTGCTTGAGAATAGTTACTACATAAACTTGAGTTTATGGGCCCTTAGCATAGTTGAGAAGGAGTTTAAGCAGAATCTCACTAAATGAATGTAGGTAAAATTTATAGAAAGATAGTGTATTTGTTATACTAACTGGAGGCCTCCAGAAAGTGAGTCTTGCTTAGCACAACCTTTGGGAATTTTTTATTATTTGTCTCTAGATTGCATCAGTAGAAAGTTAATTCTGGGACTGATATAGCCAATTCTGGGAAGGGAGTGAATTTTATATAAAATAATTTGAACCTTTCCTGGGAAGAACATGACTGAGCCAGCTTTACTAATTAAGTGGCAGGACTTAGTGACAGTTGGGCCTCTAGGATCTTCTGGGCCCAGCTTGATTATGTTAGCAGGGACAGCACTGCTGATTGTGCTAACAGGGATGTTAGGCACCTTAAATATGTAAAGTAAACTTGGCATCTTTTTAGAGGGCTAGTAGTATAGGTCGCTTCACTATGGATCATTAATCAACTTGAGAAATATGAATCTCATAGTCTGTTGTATCTTGGATAGAATGAAAATGTGGTTATTGGATGAGTCAGAAAAGACAAATACCACATGACCTCAGTCTTATATATTGAGTATAAAAAAAAAAAAACAAAGCAAGGAATTAGACAAATTCCAGTAGAAACAACCCAGAGATAAGGTCAGTAAGTTCAGTAAGTTCTACTGACCTTATTTGATCTGAATATTTTTAAGTTCTATTTTTAAGATCTATAATAACAATAACAATAATATTGATTCTATTATACAATAAGTTAATAAATAACTTTTAGCATTAAGTATTTTAAAGGCTAGATAGAAACATTATGTCATTTTTAGTCTGATTTAGGTTTGTAAAGCCTAAAGTTTGGTATTTAATTTTCTCTCTCAAAAATTCTTTTCCCTGGAGCTGAACCAATAATACAGTAGGAATGATACTTGCCTTGTACTCAACCAACATGGCATTACAACCCCAGCATTTCATCTGATCCTTTGAGCCTCTTTGAGCCAGGAGTACTAATCCCTATCACAACTGGGTGTCACCCTTATTTACATAATGTTATATACCTGTTGTTTAAAGTTTATACTTTTTTTTTATTTTTAAATTTTACATTATAAAAATATTAAGACATTACTTGACATAGTTATTCATAGTTGAGTTTTAGGTGTGCAATGTTCCTATACCAGTCCTTCCACCACTGTTGATTTATAGTAATTAAATAGTAATTAAATATATAAATTAGTTTTGTGTATTATCTGAAATATTATTGAGATTATGTATATTAATTGTTGTTGTAGAGTACTGCTAGATTAAAACTATACTTAAATTTTTCTTTCGAGCCATACCTGGAAAAACTCAGGGTTTAATCAGCTCTGTGCTCATGGACCACTTCTAGTAATGCTGCAGGAACTATAAGGGATGCCAACATACTACTTAGTTGGGCCTTATGCAAAGGAATGACTTACTTGTTTTTACATTTTTCTGGCCCTTAAAACAAAATTTTTTATTTTTAAGAGGAAATACCTATACTGATAATAACTGCTATGGTCTAAAAGTACATAAGGTGATAGATATGATACATAATAGTGATTTGTTCTGATAATGGATATTATCAAAATTAAAATATCATTTCACCATGATGTAAAATTTTATATCTTTGTCTTTTAAATCACTGACTTTTCTAATGTTAAGAGTTCTGTATGCATATTTGTATATCTCATTTTTCTCTTCAGGTAAAGCTTCCACATTCTCATTATAAGAATTTTTTTATTGCCTCTTGCACTAGCTATTGTTCACCCTATAGAAATATTTCAAATCTTTTAGCATTCTTTTCATCCTGATGTACTACACATTTTATTTACCTCACTTTCAAATTAATGCAATAGTTTCCTAATTGGTATACTTTGCTTCTGTCTTTAATTCATATGTCAGACTATGCCACATTCATCTTCCTAAAGTGCATTTATCAGATTACTTCCAAACTCAGAATCTCCATTTTTCTAGAACAAAACAAACTCCTTTATCAAACCTTCAAGAATTTTACAATCTGTCTCCAGCCTACTTTCTTTACAGTGTTTCTTGGTATATATCTTTGAATAGATTCGTATGCATCTGTTACCAGGGTTACCTTTTACCTACAATCACATTTTCTTAGTTTCTTGTAGCACTTTGTGTCCAAATGTATTTTCAGGTCAAGGCACATCTAGATCAGAACATGATTCTTTAATATTAGGCCTGTAGCTGTGCTACACTTTATTATGAAGCAGATGCTGCTATTTGAAATGCATAGTGCCACAAAAGACAACATGTATGTGATTTATACAAAGTATCTCTAAGACTGTCTTATATCCCCAACTCTAACATTTACTGTTGTTTGGCCATTTTTACACAGCTTTTTACTAGTTTTCCAAATGACATGAATACATTTTTTTAATTTATGCTCTCCCTGCTACTCTCGTTTGGTATGATAATTCTGCAGGTATTTAATTTTGAAATATGCTTCTGAATTTTTTTTGACTCGGTCCATTGTGCCTTTGCTAATTAGCTCATATATTTTTGTAGTCTTACAGATCTCCTGAACTTTGGTACATGTGATAATAGAAACTCTCCTTAATGCTACAATTTTTTCTCTTTTTTTCTTTTCTGATACCCCTTACTTCAGGTTTATTTCTAACCTGTGGTTAAAAAAATAAAAATTCCCCAGAGTTATATAATTCTGGCATTCTAATTTATAACTGACTACAGAATAACAGATTTGCTCAACTGCTTTAAGTTATGAGTATGCCAACCCTAGAGGATGCCAGTTGTGATTTCTTGTTTCCTTAATTCAACCCCCTTTTCCTGTTTTAAATTTCAGCTTACAAGCCCAATTACTAGCACCAGTTCACAGATATAGTCATCTCCTTTAATAGCTCTGGACATTTTTTTTGGCATAATGTTTTAGAGAGATGTAGTTTTTATTAAAATGAGGAGGGCCTGGTAGTTAGTACTTCATTTTGGAGTTAGATAAAATAATCTTCAAATTATTCATTTTGTATTATTTTAGGGTTTATGTTATTTTGGGGTGAGTGTATGACATCCACCAGTGCTCAGAGACTACTTCTGGTCCTGGGTTTAGTAATGACTCCTAACATGTGGTGGCAGGATTGAATACAGGGCTGTGTTTAGCTTGGCCTCTCTCTTTCTCTGTGTGTTATTTTTAAACAGTTAATTTTCTATTTTGTTGAATAATAGTCATATATGATTAAATTATAGCAATAAAAAGTAAATTAATAACTAAAATGACTTGTAACTTTTTCTAATAAATATTTGATTGTACACTACATGTACTATAAGTCAAGTATAATAAGTATAACAACATATTTGAAGATCATGAATTTATCCATGATGATGTAATTTTGTTAGCAAATGTATAAAATAAAGTATTAATTTTATTTAAATTTGCTTCAGCTTGACTGACTGGTACCATCTTAATGAAAAGAAACTGCAAAAGCTGACTCCATATTATGTACCTAGAGAAAACACATGTTTAATTCCTGTGGACAAAAATGCTATGTTTGTTTTCTTTTCTTCTACATTTGTTCCCAGAAAATATGAATAATGCTGAATTGAAGGAAGTCAATTAAGAAAAAAAATCATGTTTGGAAACAGTATGGTTGGAATAGTACGTAGAAAATCTGTGTGGTTTTGTTGTAATAGAGCATATTTATTGAGCGTTGACATCGCTAGGAATACTATAAATTTTGGAGTAGTTACTTGACTTTGCAATACATTGATTTTAATATTATTGATCTTCATTATCTTTTTTGGGTGGAAGTCAGAAACATTTGGCAGTGTTCACAGAGTTTACTCTTGACTTTGAAGTCAGGGATCAGTCATGGTAGGATGAGTGGACCATATGTGATCTGGGAATAGAACTGGAAAGGCTGCATGCAAAGCAAGCACCCTACCTGCTGTACTATTACTATGACCATAGGTAATATTTTTAAAGTGACATCTATCCTGTAATCTATTATTTTAAACTTTAATTCTCAGGACTAGGAATGTGATTCCAGTGAGATTCCAATCACTTGCATTGCATGCCCCCTGGTGGTAGGTTGACCCCTGATCTTCTACTTGGTGCCTAGTTCCCCCTAGGGCTACTGTCTAGGCCCTAGACAGTAAAGTACTTAATTTTCTGAGAAAGGGCAGCATCAAGAGATGTGTATTAGTTTGTGGATGTGTAGAATCTAGCCTTACTTTAGAAATTTGTTTAAAATGCTTTCGTTTAAAGATAAATCTACGTATGCCATTTTCTCTGCTTTCCAGGATAATAGAATTAGAACATGGTTTCTATGAAGTTGCTCAGAGAAAGATCAAACTATCTAAAATTGGATTAGATGGTCCTGGTCAAAGAAATCAAAGCTGCCTTATATTAATTCTTTTGGAACATCTTATTATGCTTTGATGTAACCATAGTATACCTTCCTCAGCCAATCTGGGGCACTGATAAACTCTGCGATAGACCCTTAGTTATATTTAGATGGACAATTATTATTCTTGTAGAAAAAATAATTTAAAAAATTTTATGCTCCCAGAGAGTACCAGAGTTATTTTCATCATTTGTTCAAATATATTTTATATCATCTGTTTTTTACAATAATAATTATACTTTCTATTATTATCTTTGGTTTGGGCCATACCTGGAGGTGCTTAGGGTTTACTTCTGGCTCTACTTAGGGATAATTCGTGCTTGGCTCAGGAGGACCAGAGGTGGTGCTTGAGCTCAAACCCAGGTTGTTCACTTTATGCAATGCAAAAGCTCAACCTTCTGTATCACTTTGGCCCCTCTTTCACAATTAGTAAATTACCTCTTAAGTATTTTATTTGCTAATTAAATGTCATAACTTTTGTACCATAAAACTCACTCTTTCCCCAAAAAGAATTGGGGAAATGCCTATGTGTCTTATGGAGAGAATACCCGCTAGAGCTGAAGCCTGAGTGCAAGGGAGAGAGCATCTACTAACCACTTGACAACCGCAGTGTTATGCCCCCTTTATTATGCAGAGATACCAATAGCACAGCAATCAGGTTAACACACTTTCACCTTCACATATAGAACTTTCATTTAAGATTATTTGATTGCAGTTGCTACTTTTATTTTTATAAACAAAAATGTATGTAAAATGATTTTTTTCTATTCTCTGAAGTAAAAAAAGTTAGATAAATGTGTTTAACCAGCTGTGGACAGCTGTATTGTAATATACATCTTGTCTTGCACCATTTACTTTAGAATATTGTTTTGTTGTCTTCCTCATCTAAAACCTATGTGCATCTTATGGACAGGTGCATATTATAGAGTGAAAAATACTGTAAGTAGGAAGATAAAAATTTCTAAAATTAAAGGAAGGTGTATATAACAAGAAATATCATACTAAATGTAATTTGGTATATAAAACATAATTCATATCCTCTTATAATACTCATGGTTGATTCTCTATATTTTATGAAAGCCCAGATTGTATCTTCAGATACAGGAACAAACATAATTAATGGCAATCTCAGAAAATTGCCTGTTGTCATTTGAAAAATAAAGCCACACAATAACTCAAAGGGTTCAAAGCTAAAGCTGCAACATCCTCACACTTCATACTTATTGGAACAATCAGGGAAAGTAAAAACATACATGATTTTCTTCTTTTTCTTTTACTTCTTTACAGTATTTTGTTTCGAATAATGTCTAATTTTCTAATGAACTGCTTCCTTCTGTTCTAAAATAGTATTAGTTAAACAAATTTGTTACAATAATTCCCTTGTGGATAATGAATTTTGTAGGGCTAAAGATAATAGATCGGAAAGCTAGAAAACAGACTGTGCATGCAGGAGGCCAAAGTTGATTTGACCTCCAGTTTCACATACAACACTGTTAATTACTGGGAGTTAGATTCTCTTAGAGCTACGCTATAGGCTCCATAAGGATTGAGCAAGGAGCAGTTTTAAAGTACCATCAGTTATGTTCTGTCACCAAAAATAAAAAGAAAGGGGGGCTCTTGGGATCTCAGCAGCATTTCTTTTGGGCTTTGTATTGTTTTAGGGAGCACAACTGGCAGTGCTCAGAACTTGCTTCGACTCTCTGCTCAGGGGTCACTTATAACAATGTTCAAAGAACCATATGTGGTGCCTGTTTTCTGCTGCATGCATGATAAGCCTTTGGCTTTGCACTCTCTCTCTGGTCCCATTAGTATCATTTTCCATATCCATTAAGAATAATATATCAAAAATACATAGGAAAAACAATAATTTACTAAAGAAAATGTCAAGATTTTCATCATTTCAGTTTTAAAAGTAGACATTACAATAGAAATTTTTGGCTCCAAAAAGAATGTGTTCAAATAAATAAAATGAATTTAAAATATATTAGTATATTAACTTAAAGGTAGGGTTCTGGGGCTATTGGATTCAATTTATCTCTCTAGGATTTACACATCTTGGATTCAATTAACATCATTCATTATTTCTTATTTTTTTACACTATAGATAATCTAAAACAAAACTGTGAACTGAGTTTATGAATATGTGTGTATCTTGATGATCTCCTTGGGGTTGGAGATATAGTACAGCCTTGCATGCAGAATATCAAGGTTCCATATGTTCCATATGATGATCCAGGAAATATATGTTTCCCACACTCTAGAACCTGGCCAGGAGTGATCTCCTTGAGTGCTGAGCTTGAGTAAGTCATGAGAATTGTTGGGGATGGCCCTCAAATGAAAACAAAACAAAATAGTAACTTTCAGTTTACTTTTACAAATATAGTTTTATAGGAAATTTTTTTTCAAACTACCACTTCTGGAGCTTTGTTGCCCAGGAAGTTCTAAAATGAAAGGGCTTTGGATTCCTTTTTCTTTTCATATTCTTATCACCATCATTTTTTATTTCTTGGACCTTATTCTTTTCTGAGAGTATCCACCCTCCTTTAGGTGGTTCTTTTATAATGCTGGGCTACCTTGGTGACTTGGGGCTTGTTTAAATCATATCTTGGTTTTATCACTTCACCAAAAAACTCATTGAGAAAATTCCCTATATGCCTACATGCAACCTGTTAAAAATTAATTTCTTTCTTTTTACCTTCCACAACTCATTCTCTCACTTTTTTATTTTTTTATGTTTTTACTGTATATCTTTCTCATAAATTATTAATCAGGGTAGAAAAGTTTGAAACTCATATTTAGATTATTATATCCTTAAAGTTCTCTGTCTCTCACTCAACTCCCCAACTGCCCCTCTCATAGTAAGAGAGAATAAAAATAAGAGTTAACTTATTTCTCTACCTACCCTTCTCACCAAGCATACACTGGTCTGCAGATTTCAGTTTTAAAAACTTTTCCCTCCAAGAACCCATGTATTAGTTCAACCATGATATTGAGAAAGGAGACCAGTAGAACTGTTTTATGGTTATTTTTCTTGCACCTAGATTAGCCACATCTTCTAAGTTAAGGCTCACTGATAAATGAAAGAGCTTCATGTCTCTAGATAATTTATTTGGGTATTAAAATTAGGCTGTTTTCCAGATCCCTAAATGTTCAATTTTTGTCGTGAAGTATTTTTGTGGCTCTTCTGATATTTTCACTAGGACTTTTTGACAGACAGTACTCAATGTCCTTTTGGATCATTTTCACAGTGATGTTCCTTGTTGATGTCCGAGTGTCTTATGGAAATTCTTCTTGAAAATAGTCCCTTTGAACTTTTAAGAACTGTCTTTTTCATAAACCCACTTGACAAATGAGATGACAAATAAGTTCCTTGTTGGTACAACTCTAGAATCTGTCCTAATATAATCAGGTATTAGAGCTCTTATCTTCCCCCACCTGTACCCCCAAGCACACTTGCTTAGAGAGATACTAGTAGCATAGCTCCCATAGATTCCAGTAAATATCAATTTGGACTAATTGGGAAGAGAAAGACTTGAGTTAGAAGAAAAAGAGTACTCTTTTTGCTTTCTTTTTTGAATTCTTCATCAACTTTTTTTTTTTTAAGAAAGAAAAACCACTTCTGGATATTGAGCAAAGTGTTTAACTTTATTGCACCTATTTTCTCAAACATAAAATCCATTTACAATCAGGTACAGTGTCAGGTATTTACTAAACTGAAAATTTATTTAAATTATATATACCTAAATAATTAGGTTTTGTTTGTTTGTTTGGGGAGCCACACCTGTAGACACCCAGGGGTTACTTCTGGTTCTCCACTCAGAAATTGCTCCTGGCAGGCTCCAGGATCATATAGGATGAAGAGTCAGTTGGGTGCAAGGTAAACACCCGGCCCATTGTGCTATCAATCCATACCCTCTAAATAGTCTTAAAAATTGAATTATCCGGGGCCAGTGAGGTGGCGCTAGAGGTAAGGCTAGCCTTGCAAGGGCTAGCCAAGGAAGGACCACGTGATTGCGGTTCGATCCCCTGGCGTCTCATATGGTCCCCCCAAGCCAGGGGCAATTTCTGAGCGCTTAGCCAGGAGTAACCCCTGAGCATCAAATGGGTGTGGCCCAAAAACAAACAAAAAAATTGAATTATCTATGTTACAGAATTATGCATAAATAAGAAGACAACTGAAAAGTGTGTTGGGAGGAACCAAAATAATTGTTTCCAAATAGGTGGGGAAACTTCTCAGTTCTGTATCCTCCCGATTCTGAATCAAGGTAGCAATTATTCAAAATGTGTATCTCTTTATATATGCATATATGTATATATAGAGATTTATCTTTATATATGAATTAATTAATTAAAATATAAAATTAAGGAACCATTCACTTAAGAGTACTGAGCAGGTGAAGTTGACCACTAGAAGATGACATGTTTGTAATTTTTTTTTTTTGTTTTTGGGCCACACCCGTTTGACGCTCAGGGGTTACTCCTGGCTATGTGCTCAGAAATCGCCCCTGGCTTGGGGGGACCATATGGGACACCGGGGGATCGAACCACGGTCCTTCCTTGGCTAGTGCTTGCAAGGCAGACACCTTACCTCCAGCGCCACCTACTCGGCCCCATGTTTGTAATTTTTAAGAAAGGAATATTCTCTAATGAAATCCTTTTAAAATAGCAAATACATTTGTAAAGTCATTTAATATCAGTTAAACCACCTCCAGTAATTTATGAGACTCAAAGATATTAACAGAGAGATCCCATTCATGAACTCTACACTTGGCCAAGCTGTCTACTCAATTTAACTAAATATCTGAAATTTTCTATTTGTTTATAACACATGTTAGTTGGGGCCAGAGTGGTGGCACAAGTGGTAGAGTGTTTGCCTTGCATGCCCTAACCTAAGACAAACCACATTTCGATCCCCCAGCATCCTATATGGTCCCCCAAGCCAGGAGCGATTTCTGAGCACTTTGCCAGGAGTAACCCCTGAGCATCACCTGGTGTGGCCTAAAAAAGCAAAAATAAAAATAAAAAAGACACATGTTTGTAGATTCAACTTTTGCAAAGGCACAAGGAAAAAGTACTTGTAAAAAAAATCTCTGGTGAATGAACAACCTAAAAAAGGAAGGTCAAGACTATCTAAAACAAACTTTTGTTTCTGCTTGGCCACTGTGATAATTAGTTAAAATGATAATTAGTTAAAATGTGTATGCATACACATGAACATGCACGATTTCATAATTTTAAAAACTCACTTAAAAAGGTACAATACTATAATTTGAGATTATTGTTTTCCCAAAATGTATGCACTACATGAGATATTTCAAGGAATATGTCAGTTAAATTCAACATAAATTTAGTCTAACTTTTTAAAGAACGGTACCTATTAATTAGTTGTCCTGGGCAATATTACCATTTATAATATATATTCATTTAAACAGTGATCTATAACATTTTTATTATAGGTTATATTCTTTGTATCATCAATGGAAAAATTATCATATCAATAAATTTATTTGAGTAGATAATTTGTTGAACAAACTAGTTTGATGGAGAAATTGTCTCAACTTTCAAATATAATCAGAAAAATATTATTGGCTGGAGTGGGAGCAGAAGTAAGAAATTTATCAAGCACTTGAAAAGGGAAAGAAAACAGAAGCAAGATAATCTTATAAAACCTCACTATACTGAGGGAGGATGAAAGAAGATAGAAATAAAGCAAAGAACTTGGTCCTGAAGCAGTTGGAATTAGGAGCTCAGGCAGTTCACTTCTGAGATATAATTAAAAGAGCCATCAGTCTCCAGCACTCGTTGTTAAAGGACATCTTGTAGTACTGACATAACTTGACCTATTATAGTTCCTTCCTTTCATGTGATAGTTCTGTTGAAAAAATAAAAGGGCCCATATGAATCAACAAAGTCCTATGATTCACAGCAAATTTTAGCTTGGCTAATAAATGTCCCTCCTGTTTCACTGCATAATTATGACACTCTATTTTCAGTCCCAAAATATTGTTTTATAACCTTTCATTGAATAATCTAATAGTATAATGATGTTGTTCCTCATGAGTTTAAAAGGTAAACAGAGAAGCTATGTATGTCAATTTCATCTCACATATGTCTTTGTCTTCTCATGAAATATGAGACTCTAAAATTCTCAGTCTCTTAGTACTTTTAATACATATAAACAAACTATTTGCTGTTTGTAAAACAAGTGGATTATGATCAGTTATCAATCGATGTCACTAGTAATATTAAGTGCCTGTTTTTGGTACTGTTATACACATGACTAATTAGATTTGGGACTTTCTCACATGAAATGATCATCAAAAGCTTCAAACAGACTGGATTTTCAAATGCACTGGTGGACCTGAGGATTGAACGTGTTGTGGCATAGTGAGGAAATAAACACATTTTATTTGTGTGACTGATGACAGAGTGTTAGAAAATGAAGCAATAATAGCTTCACAGCATCCTAGGTCATAGAATAAATTTTGTAAATGTGTACTTTGCAACACTGTAGTAGTTTTTCTTGTAGTATGTTAACTGTAATGCATAAAATATAGTAACAATTAATGTTTTAACTTTTATTTTTTTCAGACCTGAAAATGTTTGTAAACGATCACAAAGAAATATAATACATGACAATTTGATCCCTTTTAGCATGTTTAAAAAGAGTTCAAGGCATCCTAATCTTGTACCAGACGTTTTAGTAATCAATTATTTTTAAGTAATATTGGCACATTGAAGAACAGCTTTATATAATGGCCTCACCTACCTTTTTAAAATAAAAGTAATTGACATAAAATGTAGTGATTATGTGATGAAATATGGCATCATCTTTATATGATTGAGCATAATTTTACATCATATTTGTAGTACCCATGAGGAAAAAATCTTTTGTCTAGAGAACAGAAAAAATAATAGGAAGTAATTATAAATAAGTTTCTTTAGGAGTTGTACATTTACAATCTTAAAGAAATAAAACTGCATATATTTAGTATATGAGCAGCCTGCAAATTGGCTTTTAAATATAGTCACAGCCAACTTTATTCATATTCATTCTTGGAATAAAGTTTAGGTTGTTTTCAAGTGGCATTGCCTGTCTGTCATCCAAGGTGTATTCTGACCACTGGAAGAATGTAGTACTGTTTTTAATTTTTCATATTGATCCTTGAAAATCTTGAAGAAATTAGCCAAAGGTAAATCTTCTATTCAACTAAGTGAAAAAAGATGGATGTCAAAATATTGTATCTTTAAATTATTAACATTCTACTGAGGTAATAAAATAGAGATTTAATTCGTGCAATGAAAGAAGTTTATTTTTAAGTAGAGCCTGCCAGATATATAAATCAGTAGCTTAGGAAATATTGAACTATTTTTAAATGAATTATAAATTTAAGTTATTTATTTATTTAAAAGTAATTGTGCTTTAATTTATTTTAAAATAACCTATCTTATATAAGTATATAATAAATCACATAGATCTGTATGTACTTGATTTTCCATTTGGACTATAATTTTATTTCAAAGAACTGAAAATGTTCATGGGAAATAATGACATTGTGATCCAACCTTTGTTTTGAGTAATTTGTTAATACTACTAACTCTGTACAAAAGTCGTAACTTAGCAGCGAACATTTGCTGTACCAAATTATTGAAAACTTGAAAGTCGAAGAACAATTATTTATTCATATAGATTTGAGTGAAAACAAATTCATTATTCTACAGTTTTGAATATGAACATTTACTGGGCTTATGTCTTATATTAGCTGATGATTGTTTCTCTTTCTGGATTTCTAGGAAGCATCTGTTTCTGTGCCTTTTCTAGTTTCTCATAGCTACCTGCTTTTCTAATGCCCCTTTTTTTCTGTCAACAAAGCGAGGGATATCAGGTCTCCTCCTCTTCTGGTTCTCATTTCCACTTCTCAATTTTACTTGATACTATTGAGGACAACTGGGTTATTTAGGGCAACCGATTTCATGCAGAGTGGGCTTTAAGAGTATTTACTTTAGTGTGGAATGAAACTCATACCTGTCCTCTTTGCATCTTACAGTTAAGGATACCTAGAAGCTATTTGCAGAATATTATTAACACATTGAGTACCAGTTATTTACTCTCATTCCATCTTAATGGACTTTAATATATGGAAGTTGCAGGTAACTAGGTTAAGAATAGTCTTTGGGGGGGGGGAGCATTGGTGTTCAGGAGTTACTCCTTGCTCTGCACCCAGAAATCGCTCCTGGCAGCCTTAGGGGAACATATGGCATGTCAGGAATTGAACCTGGGTCCATCCTGGGTTGACCACACACAAGGCAAATGCCCTACCACTGTGCTTTTACTTCCCCCCCAAGAATAGTCATTTTGAATAAAATATAGACCATTTTAGAAAAGTTTAAGTTCTGCATATAAATTCTGTTCTTGTGCTTCCTTTTTTTTTAGCAATTAGTATACTAGTTATTTTGAAAGTTTTGTCTTCACCTAATAGAATATAGTAATGTAAATTCTATAAAATCAAGAAGACAACTTAGTTATCTTTTAATATGTGAAGCCATATAGATATATATGTTTTAGCAGAGAAATAGACAATGAGTCATTTCTTTTTCTTTTCTTTTAAAAAAAAACTTTATTGATTGATTGATTGCTTTTTGGGCCACACCCAGTGGTGCTCAGGGGTCACTCCTGGCTCTGCACTCAGAAATCACTCCCCGCAGGCTGGGGACTATATGCAACTCTGGGAATCAAACCAGGTCCTCCCGGGTCAACCACATGCAAGCAAATGCCCCACCACTGTGCCATCTCTGCGGCCCCCTCTTCTATACAGGTTAATATATCATTATGAAACAGCTGTCAGCTGTTTAGCAACTGGTTCTCTTCTTTGGTGTAATTTTTCTTTCTTTCTTTCTTTCTTTCTTTCTTTCTTTCTTTCTTTCTTTCTTTCTTTCTTTCTTTCTTTCTTTCTTTCTTTCTTTCTTTCTTTCTTTCTTTCTTTCTTTCTTTCTTTCTTTCTTTCTTTTTCCTTCCTTCCTTCCTTCCTTCCTTCCTTCCTTCCTTCCTTCCTTCCTTCCTTCCTTCCTTCCTTCCTTCCTTCCTTCCTTCCTTCCTTCCTTCCTTCCTTTCTTTCTTTCTTTCTTTCTTTCTTTCTTTCTTTCTTTCTTTCTTTCTTTCTTTCTTTCTTTCTTTCTTTCTTTCTTTCTTTCTTTCTTTCTTTCTTTCTTTCTTTCTTCTTTGTTTTCTTCCCACATCCATCAGTACAGGAAAACACCCTACTCACTATATTATTCATCAGGCCCTGTTTTTGTATTTTTCTAAAGTCATCCTTTATTTAAGGGAATTAATACCTTGGCAGTGAAAATTCCTTCTGACATCTCAGTGTGTATACATATTAAATATCAACACTGTAATAATAAGGTAAAAATCACTGTTGAATATATACAATGTATTTTCAACTGCTTCTTGATCTCTAATTTGCAAGGCATCTCAAACAAGGCCTGGGATTTACAGGGAAGTGAGCTTAAAATTGGAAGATCACAATTCCTAAAACAGCATGTCAGATTTTCAGATTTCACAATGTGTTCTGACTTAAATGATCACAAATCTTGATTGAATTTGAAAAGCAGTTTGGAAAAAGAATGTAAAACTCACAAAATTTTTATACATAATAAAAATTATATAGAGTTGTTAATATTTTATTAGTTTCTTGATGTTATTAATTCATTTCATAATAATCTAATGCCATCTTCAAAATTCATATATTAATTTTAGTTCTATATTTAAAGATTCCATTATTGTTCACAAGTTTTAATTAATTATTAAAAACTGAAAGTTTCAAAAACCAAAAGTATCTAATTTACTTAAAATTGATTTAGCATTCTATTGCCTTTAATCACACCAAATCTTTTAACATGTGGAAAATTATATTGATAATTTAATTTTCTTAAAGCATATAGAGAAATTAGTAAGACCCAGAAGTTTCATACTTTTTTGCATTTTCACTTGTAAAGACCTAAACTTATTTGCTGTTCTGGTTACTTTATGCTTAATAGAAATAATAGAAAATATTTAGTGTCATAAAACCCTTTGAATAAATTTATTAGATGCTATACATAGGTGAAGAAATTATCTACAAATTTTATAAAGTTATAGTAAAATATAAAATTAATCCATTTTGGTCATATAGTCAGGATAATATAGGTATAGTAGCCTTTTTTGACAGTATTTCAGATATCAATAATAGCCTTAATGTTAGAAAAAGAAATAAAATAGAAGAAAACTTAATGGTAACTAAAATTGAATCTGTAAAATATGTTTTGATTACTGACTTTTTGGATGATTATTTTTAGTCTTTGGAAGGTTGGTGTTTTTAAATTTATAGTTGCTCTGATATAAAGGGGCATTTATTTTATTTTTGTTCTAACCTATGTTTGGTAGATATCCTTTTCTCCATAAGTCTATATGAAAATATATTTAAAAATGTTAAAGCTTGGGGTCAGAGAAGTGATGCAGGTGGTAGGACATGTTTGCCTTACATGCACTAACCTAGGACAGACCAGGGTTTCATCTTCTATGGCCCCATATGGTTCCCCAAGCCAGGGGCGATTTCTGAGTGCATAGACAGGAGTAACCCCTGAGCATCATTGGGTATGCCCCCCCCAAATGTTAAAGTTTGAACACTGGTCAGCAAGAATTTCTGTAGAGTAATCCTTTAGAATTTTCATTCAAATAACTTATCTGTTTATAATACATGTATTTTTGTATTATTATAGATTCATTTATTTATAGTTGATACTCAAAGTGTTAAATGGAATTTAGCTTAGAATTCACTGATTTGATTTTTAGCCAACTTATTTCATTTTTTAGATCTCTGGCTTTCTAACCTTTTATGCACTTCAAAGGAAACAGCAACTTGGGTAAAAATGTTACCCACAGAATGGGAGAGACTATTCACCCAAACAATACCCATTAGAAATGGGGCTAATTTCTGGGATATACAAGATACTGACAGAACTTAACAAGAATAAAACATTTAACACCATCAAAAAATGGGGAGGCGAAACAGACATACAGATGGCCAAAAGGCAGATAAAAAAAATGGTCCAAGACACTAATAATCAGGAAGATGCAAATTAAACAACAGTGAGGTATCATCTCTTGCAGCAGGCACCCAATGCAAAGAACAAGAACAACCACTGCTGGTATGGATGTGGGGAGAAAATAACTCATTCACTGCTGGTGGGAATGTCGTCTAGTCTAGCCTTTCTGAAAAACAATGAAGATATTCCTTAAAAACCTGAACCTTGAGCTCCATTATGATTCAACAATAATACTCTTAGAGATATACCATAGGTCCACAAAAACAAAATACAAAATGCCCTCTTCACTCATATATTCATAGCAGTGCTATTTATAATAGCCAAAAATCTGAAACAACCAAGATGCCTGACAACAGATGAGTAGCTAAAGAAACTGGTACAATATTACGCAGCTGTTAGAGAAAAAAAAGAAATCACAAACTTTGCCTATACATGGATGGATATGAAGATTATTATGTTGAGTGAAATAAGTCAGAGGGAGAGAGATAAACACAGAATAATCTCACTTATCTGTGGGATTTAAGAAAAATAAGACAGTATAGTAATAATACCCAGACAATAGAGATGAAGGCCAGAAGGACCACAGAGTGCTAAGTGCAATTAGAGAAAAAACTGAGCTAACAACTACCATGACAATGATAGTTGGAGAATTGCTGCCAAGGTTGTCTTGGTTTGGAAATGTTACTGAATTTTTCAGCAAAGTAGATGCATGAAAGTCAGCGAATTATGAATGATAGGAGCCACACATAGTTGTACTGGAGAACAGTGTCTTGTTTTTTTAAACATACATCAAGTATATATGCAGGATTTTTCAGTCAGTTTCTTTATGGTATGTAAAACTAGAGCTCACATTTGATTATTTACAAAGTAAAACATCTCTTACATTAAAAGAAGCTTTATCAGTATACACTGTTTGATCTTCAAAACAATGCACATGCTTGCAGATCTTATGTACAGATACATTTCAATTAAGGGCCTGTCTGACCAGGCCCTATGTGTCAATTCTGATGTAGATTAAAGAATTTAGCAAGAAACCAGGTTTTCCTATCAAGGTTCCTTTCTACCTGTTTTTGTTTTTGTTTTTGTTTTTTAAGGCTTTCACAGATAACTAACTTCTTAAAAGTGTGACAAACAGGGCCCGGTGAGGTAAGGTGTCTGCCTTGCTAGCCAAGGAAGGACCACGGTTTGATCCCCCGGCATCCCATATGGTCCCCCCAAGCCAGGTGCAATTTCTGAGCACTTAGCCAGGAGTAACCCCTGAGCGTCAAATGGGTGTGGCCAGAAAAAAAAAGAAAAACCTGTGACAAACAAACAGTTTTTAGAAGGGACAATAAAAAAGAAAACCTAATTTAAACAAATGAAAATCTTTACCCAGAAAAAGCTTTCTTAGAGATGTCCCAACCAAACATTCCTTTCTCTGAGAGAGCAGTCTGCTTGAAAATACAGGGCTGTTAAAGAGAGGATTGAAGTTGTTATTAGACATCTCTTGGCGCTGAGTTTTCCAGGTAAAGAGAAACTTAATCAAGGTTATATTTCCCTGTATTAATTATTATAGTTGGAAGTTAATGCTCAAATATATACATACTTAGTATAGCAGAAGGAAGATTCATATTTAGGCCAAATAAATGTTTGTAACTAAGCTTGAGAAATATCACCCTCACTATCAAGAAAGAGGTCAGCCATCCATACTGAGTGTGAGGCCTCTCAGCAGGCTTTCTGATAAGCTTCCTTTAGACAGTGGTGGTGACAAAATATAATGCCTATCTCAAAGATAGCCAGAGGATGATGGAGGAGGGAAATTGGGGACATTGGTGTAGGGAAGTTGCACTGGTAAATAAAATGCATGTTTATAACTGAAACCCAATTATGAACATGTTTGCAACCATGGTGCCTAAATAAAAATATTATTATTAATATTATTATTAATTATAAATTATTAATTATAAATGTAAAATTTAGAGCTTGAAGGAAATACATATTTTTCAACTTGTTTTCTACCCAACCCAAATAATTAATTCTACATATTTTTTTCTGTTTGATTTCTGTTTGATTGATTCTGTAGAATATTTTACATATTTTAATTTTCCTATTTAATTTTTTCAGTTTGTAACATGGAATCAATTATAAATTATACTTAATTTATAATACTTATAATTATAAATTTATTTTCCAATGGAAATATGATAGAAGAAACAGAGCACATGTATAATTTCTGTTGTTCTAACAGAACACAGATGATTTAGTAATAGTGAACTCTAGCCATGGTAAAATCCAGGTTTTCAGGCTAAGGCTATTTCTATTTATAGCTTTTAAAATAGGGCATAATATTAGCTATTTCGCAAAGGCCATGCTAAGGTGAATAAGTTATAAGGAGAAGCTTCAAAAGCTTAAGTGTATAAATATTATTTAAGTATTAAGTGCGATAAAAGTATGCTTTTTTCTTCTGCCATCCTGTTAGGGTGAGACATGGATTTAATTGGTTTAATGTTATAGAGCATGTAAAAGAGAAAAAGTTTTATGTATATTTCAGGTGCATATAAAAGTAGTAAGTGAATTGTTTTGACATTAAAAAATGAAAGTCTTAATGAGTTCAGTTTATGGATACATAAATATGTTAGAATCATGCTTATATTTTAGGACTATTTGAAATTTAATGTCAGGAAACTATTCTAATTATATGTATAATGTGGCATAGGATATGGTTTCCCTTCCAAAGTTGAGTTTTAATTATAAAATACTTGTATGACTAATCTCAAAAAGAAAATTATAGCGGCCTTTTTTAGTTCAACTATATGCAATAAGACAACTGAGTACAGGAATATAAAGTGACTGGCCCACTTTACATATCATATCTAGCATCTTACATTAGAACAAGCTCTATGTTATCCTGGTTAACTTAACATTCAAAAGCGCCTCTTGCTTTTACATAAGGACTCTTCTGGAAAGTCAGGAATTGATGATAGTTATAGAAAATTCTATATTAAAACATAGCTGCTAGTTAAAGTTATGAGCCAAGGTAATAAAGCTTTCAGGTGTTGAAGAAGTATTTGACTGCCTGGAGGAACAGGAATCTCCATAGAGACTTTTCTTTAGTGTGACATAAACACACCCATTTCGATCTAAGATGGTTCTTTACTAGCCAGTCATTAGTTCTGAACTGGCATGAATATGAGTAGTCAAAGTTTCACAAATGTAAAATTTTTCATTGTGGCACCAAAGCAATCTCATTTTATAGTGTGATTCCATTTCAAAAACTACAAAATTTTACCCTATGATTTTTGTTTGGTTGTTTGTTTTGGGTTTAGTTTGAGGGATCTTGCCTGGCTCTGCTCTCAGGGATCATGTCTGATGGTGTTTGTCAAGAATCAAACCAGAATTGGCCACTCTGTTTACTGCACTTTTACTCTCCTGTCCCCAGTTCTACTACAAATAAAATATAAGGTTGGACACTTTTGTTTGCCTTATTCTTTAATAATCTTTTCTTTTAGCTAAGAATCAAAATTACAAAATTTACCATTGAGGTGGATTATTTGGATTATTCGACACTCTAGATATTTTAAAATACTTCATAATTTTATCTATTAAGAGACATGTTATAAGAAAATTGCAATGACAACTGAAAGTTTAACTTCATTTTTAACTTTTTGGGGACATCTTCCATGTAGTTTTCTGGATAATTATGTTTGTTCTCTTCATAACCTTTAGAACAGGGATTTATATATAGTAGGGACATAGATGTCTGCTAAATGTGGACAGGTGAGTAAAAGTCAAGTTTAATGCAATCCTGTTTAACCCCAAATCATAAAATTCAAATTGTGAAAGGTCTACAATTTATCACGTTACTTTTTTTTCAGAAATTAATTATCTATGAATCATGGAACCTATTTATTGACATAAACTTTCAAAGTCATTTTTTCAACCTTTGAAACTCTGAAGACATTATTTCCTAAATATAGATCAAAGTTTACAATTTGGCAAAATCTCTTTTTCTTTCTTTCTTTTTTTTTTTGCTCTGTTACTATTTCTAAGAAAGTACTAGTCTCATGTTCAAGAGTTCTACTTGTTAAAACGTTGTTAAGGAAGTATTTTTATTCTTGTAACTTGTTAATATCAAACTCTAATATCATATAATTAATTAATTATTGGATTTATAGTACAATGTGTGGGGTGCTTACCTTGCATGTGACTAACATAGGTTTAAATCCTAGCATCCCATATAGTTCCCAAGCCCACCAAGAATGATCTCTGAGTGCATATTCATTTATTTTTTTTAAAACTTTATTGATTGATTGATTGGTCTTTGGGCCACACCTGGCGATGCTCAGGGACCACTCCTGGCTCTGCACTCAGAAAATGCCCTATGCAAGCTGGGGGACCATATGGGATGTCAGGAATCAAACGGGGGTCTGTTCAGGTCAGCCACATGCAAGGCAAACACCCTACTCTATGCTATCTCCCCAGCCCATGAGTGCATATTAAAGAGTAATAGTTCAATACCACTTGTGTGGCCTACAAACAGACTAACAAGTAAAAATATTTTAAAAATTAGCACTTCTCCAACTAAAGTTAATTTATTTTAAATGTTTTTTATTTACCTTATCATACTTCTTTTAATATCTTGTTATAATCTACTGTTTTACTTTCCTTTATTTGTATCTTGCATTTATTTATTTATTTATTTATTTATTTATTTATTTATTTATTTATTTTTGGTTTTTGGGCCACACCCGGTAACGCTCAGGGGTTACTCCTGGCTATGCGCTCAGAAGTTGCTCCTGGCTTGGGGGACCATATGGGATACCGGGGGATCGAACCGCAGTCCGTCCAAGGCTAGCGCTGGCGAGGCAGGCACCTTACCTTTAGCGCCACCGCCCGGCCCCCTTTGTTTAAACCTATAAAATATGATTCATGATGACTGGAATAACATTTTAAAAAATAAAAATTAAAATATATTCTTGTTGAATATTCTTAACTTGTTAGAAAGTCTAATTTTCATTCAGATAATTATGTACAATAAAAGTGCACATAATTTGGGGGAAATAACACCTTTTCTGCATATAGGTGGGTTAACGTATATGATGGGTTAGCTTATACTTATTTTGCCAAATTTCGAAGGATTCCATTTTTTTGCTTGTCATTTGCAAGGTCATTCTTCAAAGTGGCGCCCTCTAGGGGTAATATGATGTGTCTCTTATAACCACAGGATATTTTAAGCTCTCAAAAATATTAGATCAGTCAATCATCAAGGATATTTTCTCTGACCCAGTTTACTTAAGTAATTTATATGGAACTTAAAAGACCAGTGTCTAAAATTACTTCAGATATTAAATCTGTTTTTTTTAATTTGCTTTGGGTCCCAAGAAACTCATTTAAGATTAGAACTTCCATTGACTTAAAGGCCTAGGTACTTTGATGATCTCTATAAACATATAATAAAGAACATATTTCAACTCTTGGGACAGGAACAAAATTTTGTGATAAGCCACAAAGAAACTAGCATAGTTAGAGTAGTACTCAAACTCTTGTACCAAAAGTGAAGCATATATAAGTTATGTAATTATTAATAAGAATTGCTATATTTTTCTCAAAATTTATAATACATAGAATTCTGTAAATGCTTAAATTTCTGGTTTTCCTATCTTATTACATAAAATTCTAACAGGAAGTTTTAAATTTTGGCAAGTAGTAAGGAAGAACATGGCTCAACATCCCAGCATGTGCCTAAATGAACAGGTGTCCACATTTTATACTGAAGTTTATCTCTATGAAAATTCAGTTCATATACTGATCTATGTCATTATAAGTTGCATATATTTTGTGCAGTATAGTTGTATATCAAACTTGATGTTGACATATTTATATCATTATCAGTTTACATTTTGCAAATAATCTTTCTTTTAAAGTTTTAATGGTCATTTTAAATTTGGTTAGATTTTCTTTTTTTGTTGTTCTTTGTTTGTTTGTTTTTAGGAAATACCTGGTGGTGCTCAGATCTTTTTTTCAGGCTTACTTCAGCTGTGCACTAAGGGATCACTTCTGGCAGTGCTGGAAGTTTATGGGGTACCAGGAATTGAATCTTGGTCAGCTGCATGGAAGACAGTTGTCTTAGCCTCTATAATTTCTCTATAGTACCAATTAGATTAAATTTAAGATGACTTCTGTATATGCCTGGGAAGTAAAACAGAGTTGAGATTTAGAAATGTTCATTTTTGGCAAGCACAAAACAGGATGTGGCCTAGTTTCAAATGTTTATTTGAAACAAAAATTTAATTGGAATTGAATACTGTGCTTTCTGGAAAAATTTGTGAAGTTTTTCTCTGTGAAATTTTGTACTTAAAATATCTATTCCTATATTTCATTCAAGAATTATTCTTAATAACATTACAGGTATTGCTATTTATAATATTCTTAATAAAATAAAAAGACATGTTCAAGGCATCTACTTTTTTACTGTATTTTACATTATGTATAAAATGTATAATTAGAAAATGGATAGTTTATATATAATAATTAAAAATTAAAAGCATACTATAAAATTTTCTATGAGTTGCTAATACATTTGACATAAATAAAATTATCAGTAAAAAGACTAGCAATTTACATGAAATAAAACTCATTAGATTTGTTATTTGTAATATAGCCTTGGTTGGTTAGAGAAACACTAATATATGGACTCAGAAATAGCAGGAAAATAGCAGAAAATTTTAAGTGCATAATAAATGCCTACAAGCATGATTTGTGTATTAAGCTCTGACTAACCTTTATATGTTATTTAATCTTGATACTAGTAATCTTGTTAATAGTCCCAATGGCATAGATACCATATTTATCCATGCTAAAAGTGAATAAACTGAAGCACAGAACTGATACATGATTTATCTATCCGAGGTTGCATTCTTCTCTACGGTGGAAATGACATATGGATCAATAATTCTGATGCTACTTAAATTTGCCTTTAGAAAGTTGTAAAATGTATAAATCAAGATGGCTTAACATATATTGAAAATATTTTTAATGTTTAAGGTTAAAACATTTAAAAATTAATACTGGAAATATAGTAGTAATATTTATCCTATGAATATTCTCAGTTAAAATAAAGCAGCAAACTTAATGGAAAGAGCTTTATTTTTTTTGGGAGAATTATATTTGTTTTTAAATTGGCATTACTTACAGTTGCTTACCTAAAATATTATTTAAAAAATAATTTATTGGGCCGGAGCAATGGTGCAGGGATAGGGTGTTTGCCTTGTATGCAGCTGTCCCAGGGAGGACCTCGGTTCGGTCCCAGGCATCCCATAGGGTCCCCCATGCCTGGAGCGATTTCTGAGCACATATCCAGGAGTAACCCCTGAGTGTCACCGGGTGTGGTCCAAAATAAAACATAAATAAATAAATAAATTCTTTATTTAAGCTCTGTAATTATAAAAATATTTATAATTCCCACAACCAATGTTCCCCCATTTCCCTCCTCTTTCCAACTCTCTGTCTGTCTTGAGAACAGACATTTTATTTCTCTCTCACTACCATTGTCATGATAGTTGTCAGTGCAGTTAATTTTCTAACAGCATTCACCAATCTTTGCAGTAAGCTTCATATCAAGGGCTGGTCCCTCTGGCACTCATCTCTATTGTCCATGGATATTATTACCATACTGTCAGAAAGAGCTAGATTTTAGTTCTTGATTTGTTCCTAATTGGGGCTATACAGCATTCAATGAGTTATGTTACCCTTCCTTATCATAGATTTTTCTCATTTTAAAATTATCGAGAATAGTATTATTTATTTGATTGTAAAAATGAATACACTAGGTACAGTGTTAGCATATTTTCTTCATACTAATTTTTAAAATTAATTCAAACATATATAAATTAAATTTCTGACTATCTTTTCTTTTACTGTTTTCACTGAACCTAAGGTTTTGATGAATAGTAGAAGGGTAATCCTACCTTGGTTACATCAATTTTGAATCAGATTCTAAGGGTTTATTTTGACTGAACATTGTCTATTTCAGATGATCTAAAATATATTTGGCTTATGTATTTTTTCTAGCACTCCCACTTTCATTCATTCCCTGCTCCCAGAAATCTACCTTTATAAGCTAACAAACAAAAACTGCTGGGCTTGATTTGATAGTATAATTGGGTAAGATGCTTGCCTTATAAATTCATGACCAGATCAATCCCAAGCACCTCATATAGTCCCTTGGCTACTGCAGAAGTGTCCCTGAGGATGTGGCCCAAAAATAGAAAAAAAAATGTTTCCCCCAATTATACCACACGCTAATAATGGCAACCTGGATCATCTCAGAATACCTAGGATGCAATACCACTTATTATATATATATAATATATATAAGCTCTGGCTTTATTTCGCTATAGTTGTGT
Organism: Suncus etruscus; assembly: GCF_024139225.1. Classification (NCBI taxonomy): domain Eukaryota; kingdom Metazoa; phylum Chordata; class Mammalia; order Eulipotyphla; family Soricidae; genus Suncus; species Suncus etruscus. The sequence goes on from NC_064848.1 coordinate 109,488,949, forward strand.
ATCAGTGAGATTATATAGTATTTGCCTTTCTCCTAATAATTTAACCTGACACACTAAAATTCTAATATGTTGTAGCAAAATGTAGTATTTCATCTTCTAATATAACTGAGTGCCATTATATTGTTGTACTTTATATATGCCAAAAATTCTTTATCTACTACTCTTTCTTTCTTTCTTTCTTTTTTTTTTTTTTTTTTTTTTTTTTGGTTTTTGGTCACACACGGCTGTGATGAGGGGTTACTCATGTCTCTACGCTCAGAAATCGATCCTGGCAGGCTCAGGGAACCATATGGGATGCTGGGATTCGAACCACTGTCCTTCTGCATGCAAGGCAAATGCCCTACTTCCATGCTATCTTTCTGGCCCCTATCTACTACTCTTTTAAGTTGTTGGGCACTTAAATTGTTTCCAGAACTTGGCTATTTGTATTTTGATAGTGAGGGTATCATACCTTATTAAACTAATAAACATTTGCAGTCATGCAAACCATAGTTACCTCAAAATAAGAAAAAAATAAATATTGTGTAACATATATAAAATGTTAAGAAAAAACTCAGCTTCTTATTAGAGTTTATTATTTTACTGCAACTAATGTATTTCATTAATGCACTGTCTAGGATTTTGAAGAATACTTTTGAGAATCATTTTCATAAAAATCCAAGGCTTCAAATCTAAAAGCTCTGTATGTAATGCAAATTTTCATAATTTAAAATATATCTGGATTCTATAGAATCCTATTTCATAAAATTTTAACATGGTAAGTTATACTTTATTTTTCATACTATTTGTAGTTTTTGTTATCTAAGTCTTCTTTGCTTTGAGGGTATTTAGTTAAGCTTTAACTATATTAATTTAACCAGATAGCTTTTTAATATTTTAAATAAACTTACATTACAATTCACTTATAATTTATTTTGTTACTTTTTAAATTTTAGTGTATACTTTAGTATATGGATAACTAATAAGTGAACAGATATTTTATTATTATGTTTCCATAAATATTCTATTTTTAAATTGAATCACAATGAGCTACATAGTTACAAAGCTGCTGATGGTTTCTTTGCAGTCACATAATGTTCCAACACAAATTCTTTCACCATTGTACCTTTTAAGCTTTTAACAAACCCAATTTGCCCCCCATAGTCTGCCTATGGTATCGAATTTTTCTTCGTTTGGGGGGGTTGGGTTATATCCGGAGGTACTCAGGGGGCATTCCTGGCTCTATGCTCAAAAATTGCTCCTGATAGACTCAGGGACCATATGAGATGCCGTAATTCAAACTAGGGTCCTTCCTGGGTTGGCCGCCTATAAGGCAAATACCCTACAACTGTGCTATTGCTCTGGCCCCTGGTATCCAATTTTCTTTCTCTCTCTTTCTTATTACTTTATTTCCTTTTAGTACTGTGGTTTGCAATAGATTATTTAATAGATTATTAATCTATTTGCAATAGATTTTAGTTTTGATTTCAGTTTGAATATTACATCAAAATAATATACTAATAGCCGATATATTTATTCATTACTTCTATCATTTTGGAGTCCTATATAATATTCATGCTCTATATATTTTTCCTCTTAGAGATAGTTTAACATCTCACTAATTGTAAAAGTTTGAGGGCACTTGCCTTTTTTCCAACTTAATTAAAAGTAGATGTACAAACAAGCAATATGGTATAGTTGTAATATAATTAGAAAATGATATTTGAGAATAAATCTGTATTTTGAGGGATACTTTCCAAGTGTAGATAGCCTATATTCTACCTGAAAATATTAGTGACTTGTGAGAATGAGATAGCAGTATATTTTTTATATTATTCATTCATTAAATTTGATGTGATACAATGTACTTGATAGAAAGTGCTTTGTAATAAATAAACCTGAAAACTATTTTGGTACATATCACCTGTGAATAGTGATGAAATAGAAGAGATTGTATGTGATATTCATCTCTGCATAAATAAGGACATTTGTCAAGGTGTTTGTGTTTATTTGATGAGTATAAATTTTGTTATTCAAAAATTGTGTAAGTCTGAAAATTCTATCTTGAGTTTTATTAATAATACTGCATATTCAGCATAGAATTCTGTAGTTTAAACAAAATATGTGAAATACACAAAATAAACTGATAACTGCTTTTGTATTTTTCCATTATCACAGTAAAGATATGGTGTATCAAATAATTATACATTACATATCGCTGACTGGAACCATCATAATGGGTATGGACTTTTCTGAAGAATGAATGCATAAAATTGGTAAAACTGTGTTTAAAGAATATACATGTGGGCCTGGAGAGATAGCACAGCGGCATTTGCCTTGCAAGCAGCCTATCCAGGACCAAAGGTGGTTGGTTCAAATCCCAGTGTCCCATATGGTCCCCCATGCCTGCCAAAAGCTATTTCTGAGCAGACAGCCAGAAGTAACCCCTGAGCACCGCCGGGTGTGGCCCAAAAAGCAAAAAAAAAAGAATATACATGTGAGATGTGAGTGTTGCAGAAGAAAATTTGAATAACAGGAATATGTGTCATTTTGAATCTATTTTTTTATCTGATAGCTCCAGTTAGATAAGTCCAAAAAACAAATTTTTTTAATTTATTTAAGCACCATGATTACATACATGATTGTAGTTGGGTTTCAGTCATAAAAAGAACACCCCCTTTCACCAGTGCAACCTTCCCACCACCAATGCCCCATCTCTTTCCTTCCCCACTCCCTGCCTGTATTTGAGACAGGCATAATTATCTCACTCATTAACATTGTCATGATAGAGTAGTTATCTCTCCAATTAAACTCACCACTTCATGTGGTGAGCATCATTTCGGGAATCAGTCCTTAAAACTCTCATCTCTGTTGTCTCAGGGCATTATTACAATAAAGTCTTATGTTTTCCTTAAAACCCATAAATAAATGAGGGCTAGAGAGATAGCATGGAGGTAGGGCATTTGCCTTGCATGCAGAAGGACAGTGGTTCAAATTCTGGCATCCCATATAGTCTCACAAGCCTGCCTGGAGTGATTTCTGAGTGTAAGCCAGGAGTAACCCCTGAGCTCTGCCGGGTGTGACACAAAAACTAAAACGAACAAACAAATAAAAAACATAGATGAGTGAAACTCTTCTGTGTCTATCTCTCTACCTCTAACTTATTTTACTCAGCATAATAGATTTCATGTACATAATATATAGGAAAATTTCATGACTTCATCTCTCCTGATGACTGCATAATATTCCATTGGATATATGTACAACAGTTTCTTTAGCCATTCATCTTTTGAGGGGCATCTTGGATGTTTCCAGAGTCTGGTAATTTTAAATAGCACTGCCAATGAATATTGGTATGAGGAAGGCATTTTTGTATTGTGTTTTTCTTTTCCTAGAGTATATTCCTAGGAGTGGTATAGCTGAATCATATGGGAACTCAATTTCCAGTCTTCTTCTTTTTTGGTTTTGGTTTTGGGGTCACACCCGGTGGCACTCAGGGTTACTCCTGGCTCTGCACTCAGAAGTCACTCCTAGCAGGCACGGGGGACCTTATGGGATGCTGGGATTTGAACCAATGTCTGTTGAAATCTACTGCATACAAGGCAAATGCCAAATATCCTACTGGTGCAGTAGGATCTCTCCAGCCCCTCAATTTTCAGTCTTTTGAGAAATCTCCATATTGTTTTCCATAAAGGCTGGATGAGATGACATTCCTATCAGCAGTGAATGAGAGTTCCTTTCTCTGCACATCCCCACCAGCACTTATTTTCTTGTTCATTGTGATGTGTGCCAGTCTCTGTGGTGTGAAATAGTACCTAATTATTGCTTTGATTTGCATCTCCCTGATAATTAGTGATGTGGAGTATTTTTTGATGTTCCTTTGGTTATTTGTATTTCTTTCTTGAGGAATTGTCTGTTTATTTCTCCCCATTTTTTGATGGGATTAGATGGATTTTTCTTGTAAAGTTCTGTCAGTGTTTTGTATAATTTGGATATTAGCCCCTTATCTGATGAGTATTTGGTGAATAGTTTCTCCCACTCAGTAGGTTGCTCTTGTATCCTGGACACTATTTTCTTTGAGGTGCAGAAGCTTTTTAGCTTAATATATGCCCATCTGTTTATCTCTGCTTCCACTTCTTTGGAGAATGCTGTTTTCTCCTTAAAGATGCCTTTAGACTCAATGTCATGGAGTGCTTTACCTACTTTGAGATAAATTTTTTAAACTTAAATATAAGCGTCAAAGTCAGCATATTTTTAATGAGTGATTTCCTTCTAGAATTATAATTGATTTGGGGGCCGGAGAGATAGCATGGAGGTTTGCCTTGCATGCAGAAGATCAGTGGTTCAAATCCCAGCATCCCATATGGTCCCGTGAGCTTGTCAGGAGCGATTTCTGAGCATAGAGCTAGGAGTAATCCCTGTCTGAGAAATGCTGGGTATAACTCAAAACCTGAACACCCCCCCCAAAAAAAGGATTATAATTGATTTTCCTCTCTGTTTAGTTTTACTATTTAATTTGTTATAAAATTTAATGTTCATATATATTATGTTATTATACATACATACAATGGAATATTGGACATTATTTAAGTTTATTACACATGTTTAAGATTATTTATATATTCAATGGAATATTAAAATATGGTGTAATATTGAAAATGAAGAAAATATTTTACAAGATTAGATAATTTTGCTCTATAATTGTACAATTTTTTAAAAAATACTTAATTTAAAAAGTAACCTCTAAAGCATATATACCTCTAACCACTCCTATACAGACAGTTCAAAAGGTCACTTTAAAAAAAAAAAACCCTGAAACTTCAGCATTCCAACGCACCAAAAGCAAAGAACAATGAAGAAACTAAGGAAGAGACTTGAGTTGGGGATTTGGAGAGAAATTTTGGGAAATTTCCAAGTCCAACAAAATGCATGAGCCTTATAGATGAGGACCTAAAATCAATATTTAATATCTTAGCCTGAGAAATTAAGTAATATATAGATCAACAATTCAACCACCTCAATGAGGAACTCTTTCAGAAGATGAGAGAATTCTTACAAATGAAACTGAGAGAACTAAACAACTTGTCAGCAAGCCGTAATTGCAGAATTACACAGGTGGAGAATCACAAAGATGGTGTCAAAGACAAATTACAAGCAAGCAGTGACAAATAATTCAGTAAAAATTGATAAAAAGAAATTGAAGGATAATGTGAGATACTAAATGAACAAAAACAAAAGAAATAATCTCCTAATTATAGGAATACCCAAAGGATAGGAAAACGGGCAAGAGGAAGAAGTAATAGTGGGGAAATAATAGCAGAGAACTTTCCCACTCTCTAAAAAGAGGCTGCTCTACAAATCCAAGAGGCAAAAAGATTGTCAAACAAAATATACACTAACAGAACACCAAGACATATAGTAATCCAAATGTCAAAAGTTAATAAGTAAAACAAGAGAGAGAGAGAGAGAGAGAGAGGGAGAGAGAGAGAGATGGACTCTTTAAAGCAGTAAGGGAGAAGTAAAACCTCAAGAATAAAAGAAAGAACATATGAATCAAACTAGATCTTCCATTTGAAATAGTCCAGGCAAGAAAAGAATGGAATGACATATTCAAACTACTTCAACCTAGAGTCAACTACCAGCAAGTCTTTTAGGTTTAAAATCATTCTTGGACCAAGCAAACAAACAAACAAAAAACCTCACAATATTCATATTAACCAAACGCACTCTAAATGAACTACTCTGAGATCAGTTATATAAACCAAATACCCAACTGTAACAAAACAACCACCCTATGCAATATAATGGCACAACATACCTTTCTGTCAATAGTTCCTTACTCTCTTAAACTCTCACATCAAAACGCACAGAGTAGTGGATTGGGTCAGGAAACAAAACTCAGATATCTACATGCAGGTAACACACTTAAAGTTTAGATTAGACACGGGCTCAGAGTAAAATAATGAAAAACAGTTACATAAGCTGCTGGAAAGCCAAACAAAAACAAAAACAAAAACAAAAAAAATCTGGGATAGAATATCAGACCAAATCACATTCAACCTCAAGAAAGTACTTATAGACAAAGATGGATACTAATTGAATAGGAGAACAAAAAGTACTAAAGCTGTATTTATGTATCAAATTTATATTCAGCAAGGTTGTAAGGCTTTATCTCACTAAACTATGGATGGAAATGTGATAGTAGTGGGAGATTTCAACATGCCATTATTACCACTAGAAAGATCCACCAGGCACAATACTAGCAAATACGAGTTCTAAATAAAAAAAAACTAGAACTAAGACTAATGGGACTTTAATCCTCAAAATACTGAATACACATTCTTCTCAAGTAAACATGGAACCTTCACTAGGATAAACCACATGTTTGAACACAAGTCTAACTTACATGAAGTCACAAATATAAGAATTAATACCAAGTACCTTATCAGACCACAATTCCACAAAAATCAAGAATGATTGTAAAAAAAGGATGTGGAGAAAATATATTTCCTAGAGATAAAGGAACCAGAGCTCTTTATAGCTCTGGTTGTCTTATTACTGAACCTAAAATCCAGTAAATGTAGAATTGCCTATATGATTTGAAATAATAAAACCAGGTAAATGGAAAAAAGTACAAGATTCTATAATTTTGTATAAATTAATAATTTTAAAGAAATTATTTCTTTTTGTTAAAATGAAAGAGTATTTAATTTTGCTGTCGTCGTTGTTGTTGTGGGGTACATCCATTTCTTCTCCTAGTTTACTCTGGCTCTGTGTTCAGTTATCACACCTAGCTGCTTGAGGTGTAGCCTCCTCAAGCCAGGAGTGAAACTTAGGTCAGTTGTGTGTGAAAGACAAATGCCCTACCTACTTTAATATCATTCTGCACCCCGAAGGAGTATTTAAACCTAGAATCTCAAAGCTAATATATTGCATACTGAAATATCATGGTTAGTATATCAATATCTTTACACCAAGAATAGATTTTTTTTTTGCTTTTTGGGCCACACCCTGTGATGCTCAGGGTTTCTCCTGGCAATGTGCTCAGAAATTGCTCCTGGCTTGAGGGACCATATGGGATACCGGGGTATCAAACCAAAGTCTGTCCTAGATTGGTTATGTGCAAGGCAAATACCTACTGCTATGCTATTGTTCTGGCACCCCAAAATAGATTTATTATCAGAAAAGTTGATCTGAGATACAAGGCAATAAAATGATAATCATAAGAATATTATCTCTTTTATATATGTAAATTAGATAAATTATTTTGTATATAATCTAATTGATACTAGATCCTTTGAATCAGAGAAAATTAATTCATGGAAAATGTATTTATTTACTTTAATTTATCATCTTAACAATTTAAGTACATTTATATAAACCTTATATTTAAGTTTCATAAACATCCGAAGGAAAATTCTGAACATGAATTTTCCATGGGTGAAATTTTTACTGGTATTAGAAAGGCATTTTACTGGTATGGAAGTAATTGGTTTAAGTATATAGAACACAATGTCCTGTCCAGATAAATTAGTCACTGATGAAAACCAGCACTACAGGACACTTAGCCAAAGCTTACATTGTTCAATTATAGTTGACTGCTTTTCATCAGGGAAAACACAAGCTATAGTGGCATTGACAGATATGGGGATTTGTCATAGAACATGCTTCTCACAGATGTCAGGAGACCACTGAATATGAAAAGATTATAGGCTTCTTTAGCCAGTAAAATGCAAGAAGAAAATCTGAGGTTTAAGACAGAAGTGAAGCAACAACAAAAAAATGAGACACTGAACATGTAAGCACTCAGTAGTGTTTTTTGCTATGTTTCTAAGAAATATGAGTTTGATATAAAAAACATTCTCACTTGTGTAGTCTGCTTAAGGTCATTTCTGATTAACTTAATAAAAAATTGAATTAAAATCTGTAGTTATATTTTACTGTTATTTTATATCAGTAAGTAGATTGCTTTTAAATTAAAAGTTATTTGTATAGACTATATCAAAATTCTAATTAGGTATGTTTGAAGGAAAATATTTAAATTTCCATGAGTCTTGTTGCCCTTATTCACTCCCCTGCCTGTTTGATTGTGCTGGATATCGTGCTATTCTCAGAAAGTAATTAACAACTGGAAAATACATGTGATTTGTATCTTGTCAGAATAGCAAGCACTTCTATTTTTCCATTTGTTTAGATGTGAGGAGACCTCCCAAATAATAATCAGATGTCCATGCACTACTTGTGTCAATACTTGGTCAACCAGGGTGAAATGTTCAATGCCAGAGCACAAATATGTAGAGATGCTCAAGCCCCTATGCTATAGCTAAAGCCTAGAATCATACCCAGATCCTCTAAGACTACATTCATGGTGGTGGTGGAGGGATAGTGCAGTGAGGAAAGAAGAGCAGGGAACACGCCTTCAGTGATTAAACTCAGTGCGTAATATTGCCTGAAAATTGAGCAATATCTTGACTCCAAGTGAGCATGTCTTACTGAAAAAAAACATATGTATCACAAAAGTAAAAGTAAAACAAAAATTTAAAATGTTCTGGAACAATTATATGACTGATGATAGGCTAAGAAATTCAAATTTTACTTTAAGATATTTTAGAGAAGAAGGAAGGGATAAGATGGGCGGAAAGTCTCTCTGGGGCCATATACCTTAAATAGTTTTATAAACAAAATTTTGAGTGCCCTTTTCATATGTCTATTTGGAAAAACCAACAGCCATATATAACCTAAATGATGTTGGCAGTACTCCTAGAGAGGGGATGGACTTACGTACAGAGAGAGCTGAAAATGATGTAATTCTGCCCAGAAGAATAAGTCCCAGGCAGACCCAGCAGAAGTACAGAAACACCAAATCTAAGTTTATATATGCATGGGACACTCCCAGAAAGATGATGGAAATTCAGAACCTACAGGGAAATATATGTCCTTTACTGCTGATGCCCACTATGACAGCCTATAAGCAGAAAAGTCATGGAGGAAGATCTAACGCTACAGCGGTATCCTTCTGAATTTTTCTGAAAGGAAAACTGAGGGGGCTCATTTGAAACTTGCAGAGGCATTAAAACAGCTGTCACATTTCAGAGTTTGAATTAACACTTAGCCAGTTCCCTAAAGGAGAAAGAATATAGTATAGATCACTATACTAAATTACCTTGAATTGAGAAAGAGGTGTGTGCTCCTGCCAGCTCAGGTTCACGCTCCAGTGCCAGCTGGATAGCTCTCTTTTCACCAGGATTGGAAGAAGGTGTGTGCATACCTGCATACACAGTGAAAAGCTTGGTTTTGGCTCACAGAGCATCCACAACTGAGAGAAAGGATGAATGTTCATTTTAATGCAGTTATGAGACCAAGTGACTATGGGTAGGTGAGTCACAGAGTTAAAGAGAGTGCTCAGGAGTACTCTGAAATGAACACTGATACTGGTGGAGAAGCACTGTTGTTGAGTAGGGCACTCAGAAGTGCAGATCAAGATAAGAGGTCACATAAGAAATCAGCAGATAACAAGCTGTGAGAGATTGAGCACTCCTAACTGTCACACAGGCTCTTAATATTGTAATCAATGCACATTTGGGGGAAGCTCAGATCTGAAGTCTAGTTTCCAAGTACAGCTGAACAAATTTGAACATAGCCACATATCACCATGAGCAACACTGATTTAACTGGATAGACCATTTAGGTTCTTCAAAAATGGAGAAAAAGCTTCCATTCTTCTAGAAACCCACAGTCATAGGCAACAGCCTAGACTTGAAAATGAGAAGACAGGGTAATTGATGAAGACAGTTCAAGTTATGCATAATGGGGAAATATGAGAAAAAAAGCAACATCAGTATATAGTGACAATATTAATGAAGATTATAAAAAATTTCAAGTAATTCTAAGATATCCAAAGAATACTTTATTTTTCCTTATTTATTTTTAAATAATTTTTATTGTGACGAAAGTGAATAACAAATCTTTCACAGTAATATTTAAGGTACATAGTGATTATAACTAGAGCCATTCTCACCACCAGGTTTGTCCTCCCTCCACCCCTGTTCCTAGCATGTGTCCCATATATCCCTCCTTTGACGCCTGGAGTGCTAGTGTAACTGTTCCCCTCTGTATAGCCTGTTGTAGATAGGGTATCGATTTTGTTGTCATTGACTTTGGATTTGGTGTTTAGGTCTGATCATTTTTTTATTTCCAGTCAATGTTCATATGACTGTTTGGTTCTGGTACCATTCATTTTTATTTTACCCTCAACTCATGAGACAGAAAAAGATGATTTAAATTGTGTGGTTCTGTTGGAAGAAGGCAAAAAAAAAAAAAAGAAAAGAAAAGAAAAGCATGACAAAAAACCAACAAACAACAACAACAAAAACAAAACAGTAAAACCAGTAATTACCAAAAAAGCACCTATCAAAAAAATTCACCGAAGAATAACCATGAGTGAAAAAGAAAGAAAAATAGAGAAAAAAAAGGAAAAAATGAAGAAAAATAAAAATAAAACAAAGGAAGGAGTGCTGGTGTGGCAAGGATTTGTGCTTCCTTTTCCTTTTCTTTTCTTTTCTTTTTCTTTTTTGCACAGTAAGTATTGGATAAATAAGAAAGGGAATTTCATTAGCCTAAGAGATTCAGAGTTTCTCTACCCTTGAAGCATACTGCCATGGGAACAACTACTGACTCCGTACATGCTTATTATCACACCCCAAGTTCTTTTTATGGTGCCAGGGAACTTTCTGCTCAGTTGTGGATGAAAATTAAGGCCTCTGAGCTAGAGATCTTGGTATTTGCACAGGTCATAGAATGAAGTCTAGAATGGAGTCTTCCTTTGTGGTTCTAGAAGTTCTGCTCTATCATTATTGTTGTAATCAGTCTTCTATAATAAGTAGTTTTGGTTTTTGTTCAGATCCTAGGCTGAAGCCTAAGATAGAGTTTTTCATTGATTCCAGAAGTTCTGCTCGGTGGCAGTTATCAAAGTTGGACCCCTGGAATTAGAGATCTTGATATTTGTACAAATCCTAGGCTGAAGCTTAGGTTAGGATCTTTCTTATTGGTCCCAGAATAAATTTTGCACAGTCATGGTTGTCAAAGTCAGTCTTCTGTAGTTAGCCTTCTTGGTTTTTGCACAGATCAAAGGACAACATGTCTTCTGATTTCATCTTACCAATAGGTGATGAGATTTGACAACCTGCTCTTAGATTAAGTTGTTGCCATTTCCTAGTTGCCAGGATGTCATATCAAAACTGTGCAAGTTGGTGCCAGAGCTGAATTGGGAATTTCCCAAGGGGAGTTTGGTTCCTGGTGTTGTTGCAGGGAAGTATATTGGTTCTACATCTGGGGTCTGGGTTTTGCGGTTGGACGATCACTGTCCAACAAAGAATACTCTAAAACAATACTATTCTTGATGATAATTTATTCAAAATTACTTGTTCAGTTAAGTCATTTGTGAAGAATCACCTTAATAAATAAGTGTAGATAGGGTATCGAAAGAAAGACTGAAGGGAAAAATGTGAAAGAGTTTTCAGTTATATATAAAGGTACAATAGAACACTGTAACAAATATCAGCAATAGAATTGGTGAAACTGAATATCAAATAAATTATCTTGAAAACAATGTGTATCACTCAAACAATAAGAAGGCATTAGAAAGAAACAGAACATGTGTAAAGAAACTAAGAGTTAACTATTCAAATTATCATGAGTAATTAATTCATAATGATAAGAATTTCAGGGGATAAAAGAGGAAAATGGGAAAAATGTCTCATTGGAAAGATGATAACTTAATATTTTCCCTAACTCAAAAAGGGAGACTAATAAACTGATCTATATAACCCAAAACACAAACAGTGCAACACCAAGAAACACGTTGATCAAAAAACCAATAACAAAAGACAGCAATATACTCCTAGAATAACAAGAGATGTAAATATTCATATAGAAGAAAAATTAGATGTGCATAATATTTAGAAGATGAAACTACAAGCAAAAAATTGACATTATATATAGAGACAGATTAAACACAACAAAATACCAGAGAATTATATTCCAAAATGAGGAATCATAAGTTCTGGACTAATAGATATTATAGGATCTTCCTCCCTCCACAAAAGTCAAGCACACCTTTTTTAGTCTGCCTTAGAATAGGTTCTAAAATAAGCCACTTGCTGGGGCACAGTTGAACTACCCTAAAATTTTCAATATAGAAATTTTATCAAATATTTCAAAGCATGATACTTGAAGGTATCAATTAAATATAAAAAGACAGGATCTGGAGAAGTAGTATAGTGGATGGAAAAACTATCCTTTTATGTTGACAATACTGGTCCAATTATCAGGCTAATATGACCCTCGTATGCAGTCCTGATGCAGTATGAAGGAGAACAAATATTGAATGATTTCACTTACCTGTGGTATACAGAGAAACAAAGTAAGGACAATGACAATACAAAATGAGGAAAAGCACTTGGTCTTTCTAGTGCAAACTGAGCACTACTCAAGGAGTTTGGGTGGTTGGAGAGAAGTTAGACTAGAGGTAATGTGAGGTTAATGGTAGAGGGCCTGGGCCACTTACTGAAAACCTCTTGAATTTTTATTACTTTATTTAAACACAATGGTTTAAAATCATTTACATAATTAATTGGTGAAGGAATTATAAAAATAACAGTGGTAGATCATTTGACTTGCAGGCAACTGACTATGGTTTGATCCCCAGGTATCCCATACAGACCCACGAGTATGCAAGGAGCAATTTATGAGTAGAGTCAGGAGTAATCCCTCAGCTTCCAGGTATGGGCCTACAAACAAAACAAATCAAAAAAATGCAGAAAAGGAAAATTTGTGTAAAATATTATTTTTCACATGAGCATATATAGTCACTGTTTGAAGGTTTTCTAAGTTGTCCATTGGTAGTTTATCATTCTGTTATTGGTTTTATGTATTAACTTTAGGCGGGCTCTATGCTACTTTGATATCTTATTTTGTGCATTCCTAGTAGAGTGTTAGTACTGAAAAATTTAGTGGAATTCCAAGTTCTGTGGTAGACATGGCAATAGCTAGTGGGTATGTCTGTGACTGTTAGGATTTCTGAAAGCACAGAAGGAAGGAGGAGGCTGCTCTCATTCATTCTGGGAAGACTATAGAGATCTCAGCCCAAATACTAGCATATCTACAATTTTGATTGGTTAGGAATTTCTGAAGTGATAAATAGTAAAGCAGTGATCTTGGGTTATTGGCATGGTGGCACTTGTGGGTTTTGTATGCAGCTACTGAGGTTTTGGCAGGGTGTGGACTTGGTTGGAGCAATTTAGTAATAAGTGTAGTAACTTTGTATAGTAAAATTATGAAAACACTTTTGCATCTATTCTACCTAAGTCACACACATGCACAATTAAAAGTTGGAAACTCCTTTATGGTAAAATATTATAATTTATATTCTGAAATAAGATATTTAATATATACATTTATTATACATATATACATATGTATACATATATACATATATACATATATATGTATATATACATATATACATATATACATATGTATACATATATACATATATACATATATACATATGTATATATACATAATATACATACATAAGCTAGAAGACTAAGAAATATAATTTAGAGTGGGGACTTTAAATCACAGAAAAATGACATACACCAATAAAAGCAAATTGAGGAACAAGAACAAAGACATGAAGAAACAAACCATAAAGGACACAATAAAAATGCATTTTCAAATAGGTAAATCAATTATTTCTAATAAATTCAAGTGCATGAGTTCATTATTGCCTTTTAAGTTACTTCTCTAATTATGTCTGGTTAGTAATAATTGCTGAGTATAGTATAGACCCGTTGCATGTATGTACCAATCAAGAAAAAAACAATAAAATAAATTTTATGTTATCTTAGAGATATTTTCATTTTTATGTTTAAAAGCACTAAATTTCGAAAGTCTATATATAGAATAATCATAAATGATTGCTCTATTGTTGTTTATAATGGTCATGGGTCTATGTTATAAACATAAATGTTAATATATTACAGTAGAAAGACAATATCAACAAGTGTTTCAGAAAGAGAGCAAGCATGTAAATAGAAAACTAAAGCAAATGTTAATTAAATCAAAGACTATTTTTGTGACATAATAAAATGTTCTAATTATAATTTCATGGAAACAATAACTATCTTATGTAAAATTATTTTAACCAAGCACATACATGTATGGGTGTCATCCATATCTTTACATATAAGACATATAATAAAATAGGTAAAAATATAATAATGCATATTATAATTTATTTCGTTAAATTTTTCCAAATAAAATTCACATATTACAGAAACAATTCAATGCTAATAAAGTATTATATAAAAAGAAAATAATAATATATTTTAATAATAAAATATTTAATACATCTTTATGTAGTAAAATTACTTGAATTTTTATTCAAAAATTACTTGAATTTTTATTCAAATTTTATTTTCTTAATATTTTTAATACAAAGTTTTAATTGAAAGTTAAAGAGAAAAAAATTCCCAAACTGGGACGAATTTAGTATGAAAAAACTGTTTAAATTTTATTTAATTAAAACTAACTTTTTTTGTTTGGGATCATACACAATGGTGCTGATTATATATTTCTGGATCTATACATTGGCATCACTCTTGACCAAACTAGGCAGGAAAGGATTGTGGTACCAAGGATTGAATCTGAAACTGCTGAAAGATGAGCACCTTTACTCATGGTGCTCAAAATTTTTCTCCAGGTTTTTTTTAATATTTATTTATCTTTAAAATATTCTCACTTTTATTTTCAGTATTTTTCTTTTAGTGCATATGAAACAATTAACCTTCCAGGAGCTCTTCTTACTAAATATGGATTACAACTAAATCTTCAAGTTTGAGGATTCCATTAAAAAATAAACAACACATGTTTCTGAATAAAGTGAATATTTTCATTGATTAATAAGACTTTATAAAGGAATTTTCAATCATGCCATAATTAACCACTTACTTTATTTTGTAGTGTATTCCCTATATTTATTTCTATTGGTTAGAGAATTTAGTTTTCTTCTGGTATTAATTAATGTATTTGTTAGCATAATTAAAATTATTTTTCTTTAAAATAAATTTTACATATAGCTATATTTTAGCAGTGGTGTAGGGTCTCTTGTTCTTTAACTAGATTTTTTTTCTGAATAACTGTATTTAAAACTTTGTTTAAGAATTAGCTTGAGGACCTACGAACAAGTGCTTCTCAAAAGTTATACTCTAAAACTAATTTTTTCTTCTCCTTATTAGAAATATATTCCAGAACAACAGTCAGTTCTATCTCAGTATATTCCAGTGATTATCTGTTTTGTGGCTCAGCCACCAACCATCAGGTATGGAGGAAAGAAGAGCTTGGCACAGGCAGTCCTTCCTAAGAGCTCAGAACAGAAAGAAGCACATATTTAATCAGAAGTCTTATGGCTAGACCTAACGCTAAGGACTACTGGCAAAATGTAATTAATTGTGTCCCCAGGAAATGGCTTTTTGGTGAAAGATAGCAGCCTGCTATTATGCTTGCTGTTGTGCTAAATTATGAAATAACACAGATGAATAGTTTAAGTCTCAGTAGATTTCAAAGAATTCACAGCCTTATAGGGCAGAGAAAACTAACTGCATATAATTGTAATGGGGAAAATTCAATAGATAAGTCTTTGTAAGGCACTCCATTAGAACAATATAGAAAGCTTCATGCTTTAATCTATATTTAGATAGATCTCTTTGTTCATTTATCCCTTCACTCAGCATTCTTCTCACACTGACTAGTTGGCTTTACTGATTTAGAGTATAGAAGGAAAATAGTGAGAAAAACTGACTTATGTGCGTGATTCACATAACGTCTGATAGCAAGTGACTATGAATCACACCTCTAATTTATATATTCATAATAAATATGAATTTGTATTTTGTAAAAGTTGGAATTATTGTAAAAAATTTGGGGGGCCGGAGAGATAGCATGGAGGTAAGGCATTTGCCTTTCATGCAGGAGGTCATCGGTTCGAATCCTGGTGTCCCATATGGTCCCCCGTGCCTGCCAGGAGCAATTTCTGAGCCTGGAGCCAGAAATAACCCCTGAGCACTGCTGGGTGTGACCCAAAAACCACAAAAAAAAAAAAAATTTGGAATTATTGTAATAGTGAAATTACACTAGCATGGTCTTAATGCAAGCAATTAAATATAAATAGAGAAATGATGAAATTATAGAAATTTGAATTCTAGAATTCATAATGGGATCTCACATTTAAAACATGAAGAGCAATGAGAGTCATCAAACATTCTATAATCTTGTCAAAAAGCTGCTGAGGTATGGAAAAGTCAAATCATACGACATACTCACCAGGCTTCTCCTGTAGCTCTCTGACACATTACATGATGATGTGTCATTTTTATTATAGTATATTTATAGTATGCTTGTATTGTGTTTATTTTCAGATATTACTTCACTCATAAACCTTCTGACAGCCATCATTCTTTAATTTCATGAATCTTTTCAAATGTTTATATTTTATGCTTTATTTATATTACTTCGCATAATTACTCTTCGTTTGTTTGGGGACCACATCCAGTGGTGCTCAGGCTCAATGCTCATAGATCACACTTAACAGGCTCAGGAGACCATACATTGTGTCAGCGATTGAATCCAGATCAGTCACATGTAAGACAAGAGCATTACCCATTGTAGTATTGCTCTGGATCCATAATTAGTTTTATAAGCTTCTGTTTAATGGTGATTTTCTTTCAATTCTACCAAGAAAATATTTTGAGGGGGTAGAGTTGGGGCCACACCCAGTGGCACTCAGGGCCTATTCTTGGCCCTGTGCTCAAAAATCACCCATATCAGGACTTGGAGTATCATATGGCATGCCAGAAATAGAACTTGGATTGGTCACATGCAAAATGCCCTATCCTCTGTACTACCTCTCCAGCCCTAAAAATTTTGCTGACTACTTTATTTTTACTAAGAAAGTAGTAAAATAGAGCTTTCTCTATTTGTCCTGTACACTTTCATTTTCAACATTGAGCTAAATTGTATCATCAGTATAGAATCTGGACCAATTTTTGTACTGATATTTTCTGATATAAATACAAACTTTAAGAACCACATAACATCATTACCCTTGAGGGGGATATATATATCACTAAGTACTTTTTATGAGAATTTTGCATTATTATCTGCACAGGAAGTTGGGATGGTAAAAACTAATAGCATAAAACCATGAACACTGAATATTCTTCAAAGGACTCTTTTATACTCTTAGTTTTTTTTAAATTTTGAGGGGCTTACAAATGTAGTTTCTTCTATTCTAGAGACATATAGTAAATGATAAGTGATATTCCTGCTTTGAGAATTTATAGGGAAAACTACTCAAATTAAAGCAAATACTGTAGGAAAGATATTACAGCACATAGGTGCTTGTCTTTCACATGCCTGACCTGGGTTTGACCTGGGTCCTATATGTTCCTCTGATATTGACAGGACTGAACCATGAGTACAGAACATGGAACAATTCCTGAGCATTGCCAGATGTGCTCCCTCCTCAAAAAAAAACCCTATAAAATACAAAGCTATTAAAAAAATGTTTTCAAGAAGTACAGCATGATTACTGTTTTTTAAATGAAAATATAGGGCACGGAATTACTTCTCTGAGTTTATGCGAGTGACTACTTTTATGTAAGAGAGCTTCTGCTCTATTGTTTGAAATACCTACTTTGTAATTAAATTGTACAATGAGTACCACTTTCTCTCTGTACTATAATTAAATATCTTGGAACAGATTTGATTTTGATTCATGGAATATCATGTCTGGGTCAATTTTTTGGAAATAAGAAGTTACCACTTTTGTAGTAAGTAAGGATGTCCCACTTAGAAATCACAAGTAGGGAATGAGAATTTACCAAATTCAGCATAGTCAGAGGGATAACTGGAGTAATAACTTACTGTTTTCTCCTTCTAATATTAGATATTAGACAATTACATACATATATATGATTTTCAAAAGCATTAGCACATTAAAGACTCCAAGTGCTTGTGGACAAAGTAAATCCTTTTTTTACAGTACAGATTAGCAGAGATAATTTGGGGAATTTGAATACACATATCTTATGTGTTAGCTCATGTGTACATCTGCTTTGGATATTTCAGAATCCATTCAAGAAACTCAAGTCTAACTCCAGAGAAAGAACACATAGAGATCCATGCATCCTAACATATTTAACCTAGAATGGTAGATTATGACATGTGTCCAAACCTTAGTAAAGAATTATTATATTCCAACACCTCTAGTGTTTGGTCAAACATACAGGCTGAATATACAAAGCACAGGTGGTAAATTAGTAAATTTACAACTTTATTTTCAGCTCTTTAACATATATACAAAAAGGATTGTAGATAGCTCGGAACATTTTTTCCTCAGGCTTCAAAAGAAACTAAGTCTTCTCTCATCTGTATATCATCTTGGTGAAGCAGTTAACTGAGAATATTTGTCACCAAAATGGTAAAAATTAGTCAGGCAGGGTGCCAGACTGAAAGTACAATGGGCAGGGCTTTTTCCTTGCATTCACTTACTCTTGTCCATTTTCCGCATCCCTAATGGTCCCCCACATCCCCTGAGCCCACCAGGTATGATTCTTGAGCACTGAGCCATGAGTAATCCTTGAGCACACCCACCCATCACTCCTTGTCAAATACACACACAGAAACAAACAAAAATCACCCTTACCCCTTCCCACCATCAACAAAAAAATCAACCACACTTAAGAAAAAAAAAAACAGTCTGTAGGTGAAATATTTTCAGATATTTAGGGAGGAGAGTTGGGTTATTTATACAACAAAGCATCATTCATACTTATTTTGGAAGTAAATTGTCTATTAATGGCATTAGTGCTTGTATTTCTAGTAATGGAAAGTAAACTATGACACATGGCAAGATTATAAATACTAAGGTACTGAAATTGATATAATAATGTTTAAAATAACAAATATAAGATTTATTGTTACAAATGTCTCCATTTATTTTATTAGTTATTTGTAGCATTGGTTTACTATTCTGCATAGTCATATAAAATGATAATTCAAACACTGTAGAATACTACATTTTATGGAAATTAGTAACTGATTTAATTTTATCCAGATGAATATGTACAAAAAGGATAAAAGAGTAAGATAGCTAATTTTTAACAATCCTCCTGAGTCTCCTTTTTTTCTTAAACATGGGGTGCTATATTTGGTAATTACCATTTACTTATGCAACTTGTCTGATGCTATGTTCTTAGATGTTATTGGAGCCTATTATTAACTGGAGTCTGCATTTAATTCTTTATAATATATTAGCAAAATGAGAAAAATACACCTTTGCTACTGTTTAATGAACAGATTTCAACATAGTCTATAGTAATATAAAGATTGAAATAAAGTTCTCCAGTTAAGCAGATACTGAAAATATATATAGGTGGAGAATAGAGGATGAGACTAATACTTTTCGTAAATAAACTTTCTAGTTTTTTTATTTTTCTAATATGATTAGTGGGGGTGTAATGAAGACAATCATCATATTCTATAAATGATGTGTATGTAATATCCGACTCTGTCATCTATAGTTAAACTTTTAGCTTTGGGTCTTTTGGGAGTGCTTAAGGGGCTACTGACAGCAGTGTTTAGGAGCTACTCCTGGCTTTGAATTTAGGAATAATTTTGAAGTGCTTAGGGGAATCATAGGGTATACAACTGAGGATTGAAACTGGAGCAGCCTTATCCACTGGACTTTTACTATATTACTACAAATTCTGCCATCTATAGTCATTATTGCTTATGATCTCATTTTCTCAAGAAAATATCATGCAACAAAACCCTCATTTTTGCCTCAGTTAAGTACTTATCTTTTTAAATAGTTCTTGAGTCTGATCCCAGGTGACAATCAAAGAAGAACACAGCAAAATCAGCTCTCCAGCACCTGAATTCACATAGGAGTGCCTCCGCCCACATTTCCTGCCTGGCTTTGGGCTACAGCAGAATCTTTTAAAAGCAGACACCTGGGGCTACTTCCTGATCCCTGGTGACAGTCAAAGAAGAACACAGCACAATATAAAATAATAATACTAATAAAAAGAGCACGACCAAATCATGTACTTCTTAAGAACACAAAACTCATGGCAACACGGAGTAAGAATCACACTTCAAGAGTGGCAATGGGGGGCCCAGAGAGAATGCACAGCGGCGTTTGCCTTGCAAGCATCTGATCCAGGACCAAAGGTGGTTGGTTCAAATCCCGGTGTCCCATATGGTCCCCCGTGCCTGCCAGGAGCTATTTCTGAGCAAACAGCCAGGAGTAACCCCTGAGCATCGCCGGGTGTGGCCCAAAAACAAACAAACAAACAAAAAAAAAGAGTGGCAATAGGGAAACAATGCAGGACAACAGCATGCATAGAGAATGAAGATGGCAGTTCTGATGACCTAAAAAATGCCAACCATCTAATTAACCTCTCAGATAAGGATTTTAGAATAGAAATATAGAGATGCTCGTAGAACTCAAAGAAAGCATATATTGATCTGAACAGACTATAAATATAAAAATCAGAAAAGTCCAAACTGAAATAATGGGACTGAAAAATACAGCAGAGGAAATGAAAAACTCTATGGAAAGCCTCTCCAATAGAGTAAGAGCAGCTGAAGACAGAATTAGTGAACTGGAAGATGAGATGCATAATCACTCCATCCAGCAGAAGAGATTGGAAAAGAACTCCAAAGCAAATGATCAGACAATGGAAAATATACTCAAAGATTTTGAAAAGAAAATAGTAATGTTCAATAACTTAAAACATTCCTGGTAAAAATTACAATTAAGACACAAAGTATCAGTATCTATGGGACACAGCAAACCCAGTACTGAGAGGAAAATTCATAGTTTTGAAAGCACATCAGGAAGAAGGGGCATACCTGATTAGCTTAAAGTTGCAGCTTATAAATTAGAAAATGATCAATAAAATGAATGAAAAATAGGGAGACAGAAGGAAATAACAAAGCTTAGAGCAGAAAATAATGAATTGAAACCCAAGAAAACAATCAAAAGATCAATGAAAGCAGAAGTTAGTTCTTTGAAAAAATAAACAAGATTAATGGGCCATTGGAAAAACTCACAAAGAGAGAGAAACTTAATAACCAGTATTAGAAATGAAAAGGGGAAGATCACTACAGATATTATAGAGATTGAAATGATAATCAGAGACACTTTGAGAAACACTATTCCACTAAGCATGAGAACCGGGAAGAAATGGATAAATTCTGGACTCTTATAACCTTCCATGGTTGAATAAGGAGGATGTAGAAAATCTAGACACCCCCATCACTATGGAGGAAATTAAAATGGTAATTAAATGTCTGCTCAAAAACAAAAGCCCAGGCCCAGATGGACACTAATGAATTCTTTCAAACCATTTAAGAGGAACTATTACCAATCATGGCCAGACTCTTATGAAATTGAAAAAACAGAACACTTTCAAACAGCTTTTATGAAGGTAACATCACTTGATACCAAAACCAGAGATGATGCCAAAAAAGAAAATTATAGACAAATATCCCTGAAGAACTTAGATGCAAAAATCCTCAACAAAATCCTGACAAATAGGCTCCAATGCCTCATCAAGAAGATCATTCACTACTAACAGGTATGTTTCATCCCAGGAATGCAAGGGTGGCTTAGCATTCATAAATTTATCAACATAATACACAACATCAACAATAAGAAAAATAAAAAATAAAAAAATAAGAAAACTAAAAATCACATGATTATATAAATAGATGCAGAAAAGGCATTTGATAAGATCTAACACCCATTTTTGATAAAAACTCCCAGCAAGATGGGAATGAAAGGAACCTTTCTCAATCTAGTTGAAGCCATCTACCACAAATATTATCCTCAATGGAGAAAAACTAAAAGCTTTCCCTCTAAATTCTGGTATAAGACAAGGCTGTCTGCTCTCATCACTTCTATTCAAGATAGTACTGAAAGTACTTGCTATCATGATTAGGCAAGAAAAAGATATCAAGGGAATCTAGATAGGAAAGGAAGAAGTTAAGCTCCCACTGTTTTCATATGACATGATACTAAGAAAACCCTAAAGACTCTAACAAAAAATCTTCTAGAAATAATAGACGCATATAGCGATGTGACAGGCTACAAAGTTATCACACTGAAATCAATATCCTTTTTATACACTAATAATGCTAGGGAAGAAATGGACATAAAGAAAACAACCCCATTCACATTAGTGTCACAAAAACTCAAATATCTTGGAGTCAACTTGACTGAAGATGTGAAGGACCTATACAAAGAAAACTACAAAACCCTGCTCCAAGAAATAAGAGAAATGGAAACACATACCCTGCTCATGGATTGGCAGTATTAACATAATTAAAATGGCAATACTCCCTAAGCATTGTACAAATTTAATGTGATCTCTCTAAAGATACCCATGACATTCTTCAAAGAAGTGGATCAAACACTTTTGAAATTCATTTGGAACAATAAACACCCTCGAATAGCTAAAGCAGTCCTTGAGAAAAGGAATATGGAAGCATTACTTTCCACAAATTTAAACTGTATTACAAAGCAATAGTTATCAAAACAGCATGGTATTGGAATAAAGACAACCCTCAGATCAGTGGAATAGGCTTGAGTACTCAGAGAATGTTTCCTAGATACACAATCACCTAAATTTTAATAAAGGAGCAAGAAATACTAAAAGAAGCAAGGAAAGCCTCTTCAACAAGTGGTGTTGGCACAACTGGTTAATCACTTGCAAAAAAGCAAACTCAGACCCCCAGCTATCACCATGTACAAATGAAAAATCCAAATGGATTAAAGACCTTTATATCAAACCTGAATTCATAAGATATATAACATAGGTAAAACACTCCATGACATTGAGACTAAAGGCATCTT
The DNA here is from genome assembly GCF_024139225.1 of Suncus etruscus. Lineage (NCBI taxonomy): Eukaryota > Metazoa > Chordata > Mammalia > Eulipotyphla > Soricidae > Suncus > Suncus etruscus. The sequence continues at coordinate 109,511,912 of NC_064848.1, forward strand.
TAAGGAGGAAACTGCTCTCTCAAAACAATTGGAAGCAGAGATAAACAGATAGAAATATATTAAGCTGAGAAGCTTCTGCACCTCAAAGGAAATAGTGCCCAGGATACAGGAGCCACCCACTGAGTGGGAGAAACTATTCACCCAATACCCATCAAATAAGGGGCTAATATCCAAAATATACAAGGCACTGATGGAACTTTACAAGAAAAAAAATCTAATCCCATCCAAAAATGGGGAGAAGAAATGAGCAGACACTTTGTCAAAGAAGAAATACAAATGGCCAAAATGCACATGAAAAAAATGTTCCACATCACTGATCAGTAGGGAGCTGCAAATGAAAACAACTATGAGGTACCATCTCATGCCAGAGAGATTGGAGCACATCACAAAGAATGAGAACAAGCAGTGCTGGTGGGGATGTGGAGAGAAAGGAGCAGCTCTCTCATTCACTTCTGTTGGGAATGCCGTCTAGTCCAACCTTTATGAAAAGCGATATGGAGATTCTCCCAAAAACTGAAACTTGAGCTTTCATTTTTCCCAACGATACCACTCCTAGGAATATACCCTAGGAACACAAAGTACAATACAAAAATCCCTTCCTCACACCTATATTTATTGCAGCACTGTTTACAATAGCCAGACTCTGGAAACAACCAAGATGTTCTTCAACAGATGAATGGCTAAAGAAACGATGGTACCTGTAAACAATTGAATATTATGCAGCTGTCAGGAGAGATGAAGTCATGAGATTTTTCCTATTCATGGATGTACATGGAATCTATTATGCTGAGTGAAATAAGCCAGAGGCAGATGATAGATAGATAGATAGATAGATAGATAGATAGATAGATAGATAGATAGATAGATAGAGAGAGAGAGAGAGAGGTTTTTAAGAAAAGTAAAGGACATTTTTACAAATATTCTCAGAGACGAAAAAGAGAAGGGTATGAAGCTCACCACAATGAGTGATGAGGTGATGAGTGCAGTTAGAGAAAAAACTAGACTGAGAACTATCATAACAATGTGAATGAATGAAGGAAGTAGAAAGCCTGTCTTGAGTACAGGTGTGGGGAGGAGGGGAGGAGGGAGATCTGGGAAATTGGTGGTGGGAATGTTGCACTGGTGAAGGAGGGGGTTCTTTACATGACTGAAACCCAACTACAATCATATTTGTAATCAACGTGTTTAAATAAATATATTAAAAAATAAATGAAAAAGTTGTTCTTGAGTGTAGTAAGTTGGTATGAAGCTCAGAGGTTTATTTTAAAACAATACTTGATGAAAATAGAGTAAAATAATTTATTTTTGAATATTTTTATTGCTACTTTTCACAAAGTTAACTAGTGATCCTAAGGTATCCATAATATCAAATCTAATACTAGAATACTTTTCTGTTTTTTTTTTAAGTTTTCAATCTGTTATATATCCTTAGCTTTATTTGTCACCATAGAACTGTGATTCTATTATCATCATCTAACTTTTGTAAGGTTAGTGTATTATTTTTAAATCCAGGCATTCCAGCTTCTTCTGAGTACAGAAAAGAACTTTATATACTTTGATATTTTTCAAATTATTAGAGTTATGCTTTTATGGTATTTAACTTAACCTATTTTAAAATAAAATAATTCTCAATTCTTGGTTGTTCTGCATATTCCCATTTATTTGATGTATTTTTTTTTAAGTCAGAGTAGTAGCACACATTGTAGGGGCATTTGAGTTGTACATGCTAATCTAGGATGGACACTGGTTCCATTCCCCTGCGTCCCAGATGTTCTCCCAGCCAGGAGCAATTTCTGAGCACATATCCAGGAATAACCCCTGAGCATCACTGGGTGTGGCAAGAATATTCAGAATCCTGGGATAACGCTAATGATTGTGAGCATTTTAACATACATTTCATCCATTTTATTTCTGCATTTAGTGCTTTACTCACTGTACTATCTTTTACAGAATTAGTATATGGTGATTAGGTCTGTTCACAGTTGGCCCTGAACTGAGATCCCACAACTCAAATAACTCAACTCAAGTAATGCAAGTCAAATTCATCACACATGGTGTAATGTGTTGGTGTTTTTCCTTATTCTCCCACATGGTAAGAAGAAAGAATAGATCTTACCAGAGATTCTCCTCGTATTTAATAGTAGTTCTTGTCAAGGGTTTACTCCCATTTCCCCAGACTTACTAGGTATGCACAACTCTATAAAACCCAATATGGAAAGACAGGCAGTGAATGACTTCTACCCCTTCAGATTAGATCAGATCAGATTATTTATAGCTTAGTCTTTGATTTGGATTTTGTAACATTCTTTTTTTTGTTGTTTTTTTTTTGTTGTTGTTGTTTTGGGATGAGAGAGACGAGAAAGAGATAGTGAAGGAGAGGGAGAGAGAGGAGAGAGAGGGGGGGGATTGAGAGGGAGAGGGGGTGAGGGGGGAGAAGGAGAAGGGGAAGAAGAAAAGAGTAAGAGGGAGAGAGAGGGAGGAAGAGGGAGGAGAGAGAGGAAAGAAGAGAGAGAGGAGAGGGAGAAGGAGGGACAGGTAGGGAGAGGGAGAGAGAGAAAAGAGTGACAGGGAGAGGGAGAGAGAGGGAGGAGAGAGAGGGAAGGGGAGGAGAGGGACAGGGAGGGAGAAGGGGAGGGAGAGAGAGAGGGAGGGAGGAAGAGAGGGAGGAAGAAAGAGAATAAGGGAAGGATAGGGAGGGGGAGAGAGAAGGAGAGAAAGAGGGAGAGGAAGAGAGGGAAAGGAGAGAGAGAGGAAGGAGAAACGGAGGTCTGTAACATTCCTTAGTTGCAGGAAGAACAATTTTCATGCTTATTTCTCAAGTTCTCTATTCCATTCTTAACAACCTTTTCTATATTCACCCCATTCATCAAACTAAATCAAAATATATCTTTGATTTAATTTGTGGCTATAATTCATAAGTGATTTTTAAATATAAAAACATTGATACTATGATTTTCATAGCTATGTAATTTGCTTTATTTTTCATTTTACTAAGACAAGCCTTGGTTATGAGTTATGCCATTGTATCTATAGAATCCTGAAATTTTTCCATTGGAGAAGGCATGAGTTTTTATCTGAAGACTGTTCTGGTGAATACCTTCTATTCTTCTATACCAGACTTGTTTAGGAATCTTCTTTAGCCACACTTGCTTAAGATAAAAGGGGGAATTAGTCTACTCAAGGTAATTTGTATTCATAGAGTAATATTTTCAGTTATCACATATTATCTTCCCTCTCCATCTCTGGATTTGAAATTTTATCATCATACTTTTAATGTTGTTTCTGGACCATGGAAATAAAATATGTGTTTATATATTTGGGGTGTCACACCAATTGGTGGTCTTTATGGATTACTCCTTGTGGAGCTCAGAAGACCTTATGTGTTGCCCAAGATAAAACCAGATTTAAGGCAAGTACCCTACCTGCTTTACTTTTGCTCTGATCTTACTTGTTTTATATTGACCATATTTAGAATCTCTGGACAGCAGAAATGAGCATTCTATTACTTAATGATAACAAAATCAAGGACAATTAAAACTTTTCTAGTTACGTGAATAAAATGAAGAGTTAAACACCTTGACTATTTATTAAGAGATAAATATATATAATCTGTATATGCATATGCATACATGAGCAAAATAATTGTATATATACAATTATGTGTATAAATTTTAATAATATATTTACATTGAAGTTCAATTACTTTAATTTAATTTAACACATTTTAATGAAAGTGCCTATCTCTAAATGTGTATGTTGTCAATATTTTTAGAAACTGATTTGCAGTGAAGTAGAATTGTTCCCCAGACATTTAATGAACCTAATATGGAATAAAAGTAATAAAAAATATAAAGGCAGAATATGTTTTTATGAATGTTATAATAACTGTGGTTTGACTGCTCAGTAATTCAAACTGATTTTGTGTTATCAGCCAGAACTGTTAATTAGGCAGCGTAACAAAGTAAATCCATTTTTTTAAAATCATCACTGACATATTGCTTTGGTTCTGCTATCAATCACAAGTATTTCTCTTTTACCCTGGATGCAGATATTGGTATTCTGAATTATTTTAAGATTATTCAAAGATATATACTTTTATACATTTGAAATCATTATAAATATTATTTTAACCGTTATAAAACTGAAGGTAAAACTGCATGTGAAAACACATATCAAGTGTGTAACCCAGTCCAGCATTAAAACCATGCCATGTGATAAACAATTCCTCACATCAGTGCAACAACAAAGGGAAGAATACAAATACATAAATAATTTTAATAATAAATCAGATTGGTTTTTGCATAGTGATTTTTTACCTTGAAAATATGCTAAGTCTCTGTTGCGATTATTTTGTACAGAATCAAATGTAGAGTATTTTAAAAACATATCTCTAAGATGATCTGTTCTTTGGGTGACAATAATCTTTCTTTTCTTTCACATTGGTCTCAAGAATGAAGGTTTTTCGGTTAAGTAGTATAGATTTCCAGCATAGATTTCTATAACTAGCATAGATAGCTTGCTGAGAGTTACCACTGAGTGTCCAATCTGCTAGCATTAGATACAAAGATTGTATTGTTCATATAAAATGTTAAAAATGATTCTTTAGCATTGAATTCTTACAACATAAAATAATATTTGAAACCAAAGTGTTCTTGGTGTTACTCTTGCTGCTAGGCAATTTTGGTTGTGAACTCCAAGTTGCTAGCAGGACTAGTTGAACTTTAACTAGAGTAGGAAGCAGCACTAGCAGTTGTGAATCTAGGGTTGTGTAAAGGTCACTGTATATGATTTTAGCTAGTCAGATATGAGAGTAAACATTTGCTGTCATCCAGACTGATACAAACTCGAAATCATAGTCATTAAGTAGAATTTGTAGTCATTAAGCCCAGATCATTGCCCAAACTTGTTCAATCAGGAATTGTTATCCCCTAGTTCTTGATTCACACCAGGTATCCTAAAGAAATAAAGGAAGTCACTTGCAAAGATACATTAAACCAAAAATCTATAAAGAGCACCAAATAGATAAGTTCTTTAAATTCTCTGATGAAAACTTGAAATAAAAACTCCTAATGATGCTCATTGAAATAAAAAAAATCAATGGAAGAGGATTTCTTTTTTTTTTTTTTTTGGTTTTTGGGCCACACCCGGCGGTGCTCAGGGGTTACTCCTGGCTGTGTGCTCAGAAATAGCTCCTGGCAGGCACGGGGGACCATATGGGACACCGGGATTCGAACCAACCACCTTTGGTCCTGGATCGGCTGCTTGCAAGGCAAACGCCGCTGTGCTATCTCTCCGGGCCCCGGAAGAGGATTTCAACAAGGACAGAAATAGTCTGAGAAAAATACCAACAGAAATCACAAAGTCAAATATTCAGTAATAAGAAATGAAATTATAGTAGTTTAACAATAGAATGATTGAAGCAAAAAAATCTAATCATTTAACTCAAGAATAAGCTAGAGAAAATTATCAAAGAAATAAATAAAAATAAATATTAGATTTTTTAAATGAAGAAAGCAAATAGACTACTTTAAGAGGAACAATGTTTTGTCAGAGGAAGGAAGGAAGGAAGGAAGGAAGGAAGGAAGGAAGGAAGGAAGGAAGGAAGGAAGGAAGGAAGGAAGGAAGGAAGGAAGGAAGGAAGGAAGGAAGGAAGGAAGGAAGGAAGGAAGGAAGGAAGGAAGGAAGGAAGGAAGGAAGGAAGGAAGGAAGGAAAAGAGGAAGGAAAAGAGGAAGGAAGGAGGGAGGGAGAGAGATGGAGGGAAGGAAGAAGGTAAAAAAGAAGGAAAGGAATGAAGGGGAAAAGAGAAGGAAAGAAGGAAAGAAAAGAGGGAAGGAAATAAGGAAGCAAGCAAGGAAGGAGGGATTTAAGAAGGAAGGATGGAAGGAAGGAGGGAGGGAAGGATAGAGGGAAAGAAGACTGGAAGAAAGGAGGAAAGGAAGGAGGGAATAAAAGAAGTACTGTTTTGAATCACAGGTGATACTCTTATTCTGTATATTTTTATATCTCTTGGTGCTTGGTTCAGTCATTTTCTAACTAAATATGGCTAGATGTCTGAACATTTCAAAGCCCTTTGGCTCTCTTATGCTTATTTGTTTTTTTATGGTTATTTGTAATTGTATTTAGATTCTGTATTTGGTTGTCATATATATTCCTTACCTTATCACTTTCCAAGGTCTTTTCTGAAGAACCAGAGAATTATAGTTTCTAGGAATTTCTATGACCAACCAGAGGGGTTCTGAGAGATCATGGGATCTAGCTGCATGTTAAGCTGAATCTACATAAATTTCTCCAGGAAAAGACGTCCCCATGAGTTTGTCATCGAACAGGCATTGGTCTTGTGTTTGAAAGTGAGTTGCAACTGTGCTGGTTATCCCAGTAGTTATTACATTCACAATCACATCTCCACTCTGCTTGCGGGATCAAGTTTAAAAAATGTTTTAAACTATTTAAAATGTGGGGCTGGAGAGATAGCACAGCGATGTTTGCCTTGCAAGCAGCCAATCCAGGACCTAAGGTGGTTGGTTCGAATCCCAGTGTCCCATGTGGTCCCCCGTGCCTGCCAGGAGCTATTTCTGAGCAGATAGCCAGGAGTAACTCCTGAGCACCGCTGGATGTGGCCCAAAACCAAAAAAAAAACAAAACAAAAAACAAAACAAAACAAAAAAAACAAAAAAACTATTTAAAATGTTTAAATGTTTTAAAATAAAATGTTTAAAAATAAAAAAATAAAAGAAAGGAAGGAATGAAGGGAGAAAGAGATAAGGAAAGAAGGACGAAAAGGAAGGAGGGAAAGAGGGAAAGAAAACGGGAGGGAAGGGAAGAAGAAAGGAGGATAGGAGGGAATGAAGAAGGGAAAAGGAAGGAAGGAGGGAAGGAGGAAAAGAGGTAAGGAGGGAAGGAAGAAGGGAAGGCAGGTAGGCTTGCAGGCAGGCAATGACATAGCTCATTATACTGAACTGAAGTTACCAGTGAGGGAGGATTTGGATGGAAAATGTTCTATAGACTATGATCGAGAGATAGGTATTTTCACTTTCATAAGATTTATAGTGTGGTAACATCATGACTCAAAAATCTATAAGTATTTGTATTTTTATAAACAACAGTACTTCAATAAAAGAAAAATAGAACTTTTTGCTAATTATATATTGTTCTTAGATTGTTTACTTAAAGTCTTACAATAATTGTTGCTGCTATAAATGGAAATTAATATTCTGGTATTGGTATGCAAATAGTAACTTCCCTCCTCTCTTGAATCACATTTTTGAGTTAAAATTTTCTTGCAAACTTTTAAAGAGGAAATATCCTATTTAGACATACATAAGATCATATGGCCAATATTAAGCAGGAGACAATTTGAAAATAATAATAAAAATCAAATTGAAGGTATGGCTCAGTAGATCATATGCCTCAAATATGTGTGGTCCTACATTGAATTCCTAATACTGCAAATAAAAAAAAGTAGTGACAATGAATCAGAAATAAATTTCAAATAAGGTATTTTAAAATAAGCTATGCTGGGGTGATAGTAGTAACATTTTCTCACACTCTGATGGAGCAACAGCTTGTTAGTGATAAATGTTATTAAACTCAAGAACTAATAATGAACAGGAGCAAATGTTACCCTTCTGCAAAGTGACCTGACAAGTTTTTGCAGACCAGGAAGAACACTATATTAGCAAGGGAGCACTCATGGTTAGAAAGTAAAAGGGAAGCACAAGGGAAAATCAAGAAAGGAATGAGTTAACAAAAGAATGGAACATTTTGACTGGCAAAAAAGTTAAGGGAATACTAAGAGGGTAGAGCTAAAATTTTTTTGAGAAAGAGAAGAGAAAAGAAGGCAACCCTGTTGGAACGCTGCAGCAATTTGCTGTTTTCAGTGGCAGGCAGGCAGGCTTCCTCTGTTCTTAGGAAAATATTTTTCACCTGCATGTGTAAGATACATTGTGATGGGATTAGAGAGAGTACAGCGTGCAGGGCACAGAAGTGGCCTGGGTTTGTTCGCTGCAACCCCCTAATGTCCCCCAAGAATCATCAGAGTAATCCTTTTGTTCAGTCAGTCAGGAAGAACCTATGAGAATCATCAGTTGTAGCTCACAAACAAAAATCTGACTTAAAAAAACTGGAGTCCTCACTGGATATTTGACACTTCTTTTGGTACTGGTGGAGTGTTTCACCTTCTTTTTCTCCCTCGTTTCCCAAATCGATGATGAGAGCCTCTAGAAGGATTCTGCCCATTTTCGGGGTATTAGTCTCTTACCCTAGTTTATTTATCTTCTCTTTTTCAGGCAAAGCTACACAGCTTGAACTAGCTAGCCCTGCCTCCACTTAGAGGGGGAAATAAGGGAGGCATCAAGACCAAACTGATGCAAGACTACTAAGTAGTAGGTTAGATACAGAGGGGATCACATATTCTAGCCGCCCTGGGGGTGAGGGAAGAGGAAATGGGAGGTAGGACAAAAACGGAGGTGTAGGGAGGACAATTTGGGGATGGGAATCCCCCCTGATTTTATGTAAATATGTACCTAAAATATTATTGTCAACAATATGTAAGCCACTATGATCAAAATAAAAGTTATATTAAAAAAAAACCTTGAAGGTAATATTAATCAATTGGCTAAAAAATGGCTAGAAACGGTATATCAATATATTATCTTCTTGACATTCTTTCCTATGGATCAGTTGGGTGTGTAGATATTTTTCCTTCTATTTCAGTGGAACTCTTGTCATACTATGAAATAAGATGTCATTAAATTTCTTTCTGTGACAAAACAGGCTCTTGATACTTTAAAAAGTAGCTTCTTGTTAGTTCTATGACTTTGGACAAATCACTCATCTCCGAACTATATTAATATCTGACCTGAAAAATGCTCCATTTCTACTTTATCAAAATTTATGAACAAGAATTATTTAATATTTGAAAAATACTTATACAGGTTAACATGGAATATTTGATATTATAGTAACCTTTCTTGTTTTTTTAACTAGAGTGGAGGGTCGAAGGAATTGGTAGAGAGAATCCTATTAATAGTGTGATGGTGCTGAACTTTGGGGGTAGGAGTTGTGAACTGAGTGAATATCTGCAGGTATGATGCTAGACTCTGTATGTCTGTAGTACTGTAAACCAATAAAAATCCAAAGAGGGAAAATGGGTTTATTTCTAAATGAGCTTGTCCTATTATTACTGTTTCCAATTCCTAACTGTTCTATCAAACATTAGTTGTTCCAATTAGCTTTAATAGTAAATCTGATCAATACCTACAAAATTCAACGCCTTATTTATTTACCTAACATCTGGCTCAGAAACAAATCATGGAGTGACATGACCGCCAAAGTTTGAGAACTGAGAAAGAGGAACATCTGTCTTTTCCATCTGTTTAACCAAGACTTCTTAATTATCTGTAAAAGCATCTCTAGAATGCATCGCTCTCTGTTCAGCTTAATGAAGAGATTTCTTTTTTTTTTTTGATATTCATTAGAATTCTTTGCATTCACTAATATTATCAACACTGGTAGTTACATATGCATAAAGTTAGCTAAAATGATTGCTATCTGACCCACATATGCTTATTTTAATGAAATGATTAAAAGTATAACTCCTGAAACATTTTTTCTTTTGTGTTATCTTCTATTTTATTGTAAATACTTATTTTTATTGTAAACACTTATTAAAATCAAGTGACTGTCTCTAATTATTCCCTTTAATTTTGCTTGTCTGCTGCTGATGTTCTGAAGCAATTCATATTTATGTTACATTGGTCTAAATTATGCTTTCATTTGCCCTTGAAGCTTTTTGACTGTCCACCTTGTGCTAATTGCATACCTCACCTAATCATGTAACAGTGATTTTGTCATTCTTTTTAACTTTTCATTTGCTTCACTTGCTGAAAGTTAAGATCCCGACTTTATCTCCAATATTTTAATAGTGTTCAGAAATTCATCATTGATTTTGATATTGATGCTGTTTGATAATAGATGACAACAAATCTTGTTCTCAAACTGAAAATGCTTTTACAAATGAGTTTAAATTTTTGTCATTACAGCTCTTTGGAAAGCCATCATTTTATAAGCTGGCCATGTAGTTAAAAACTGGAAGCTTGTTATAATATAATTTTTCAGATTTCCTATTGTGGAACTAACTTATGTACATTTTTCTTTAGTTTGATACTGTGAGATGCCTTGATAATTTAATAGTGGAGTGGGCTGCATTTATAACTTCACTGTGGAGGATCAACATTAATCATTTTACAGATAGAAAATAATATATCTGACTTTTTAAGTGTGTATGTATAAATAGGGAGGGAGAGATTGTAGAGTGGATAGGGCATTTGTCTTTTGACCTGGATTTGATTCCCATATGGTACCCCAGCACCACCAGGAGTAATTTCTGAGTACAGAGCCAGGAAAAACCATGATAAGCCCCAGGTTGCCCCCCCCCAAATAAAAGCTAAAGAAATGTGTAGTTATTAGTTATCAAAAATAATTTTATGAGAATATAATATAAAACTTGTACAAATAAAATTTGCTTTATATTTGTAAATATGTATCTTACACATGAACTTTCTATGTGTAATTGTTTTTCTTTATATTCTGCTTTATTTTTCTTATAGTATTTTTCTCTATGTAATATTTTCTCATAGGAGGGAAATAAGCCCTTCCAAGAAGGGAAATAGTCCTCAATAATCTTTGGATTTTTTGAAGTACATGAAGGCTGGACATAAATGTTGAATAAAATTTGTTGTTTATTTTTTCTTTCATTTTCTTATTTTTGGGTTTTTGGGCCACACCCAGTAACACTCAGGGGTTACAGCTGGCTATATGCTCAGAAATAGCTCCTGGCTTGGGGGGACCATGTGGGATGCTGAGGGATCAAATTGCTGTATGTCCTAGGTCAGCAGCATGCTAGGCAAATGCCCTACCGCTGCCCACTGCTCCAGCCCCAAATTTGTTGTTCTTTTTTAAACTGTATTTTGTATAGTATATAAATATTATATATACTATATATTAATACATTCATCCAAGGCCCTATAATTTAATGATTTAGAGTATTGAAAATTATGCCAAAAAGTAATGGAACCTGTGAAATAATAATATTGATCTGTTGGTAGATGTGGTGCAGTAGTGTTAAGGTTTAAAACATGAGTATTGATACTATTATAAAGACACCTTAGTAAATGATTATTTGAAAAAAAATTAAAATGCATGCTAAAGGTCTAGATAAGAGAGTACATCTGGTTTGGCTCTTACCTTGCATAAGACTAAGCCTAGTATCATCCCCAACATCACATATGGTTCCCAACTTCACCCTCTGGTGTGGTATCTGACCATGAAGCCAGGGGTAAGCCATTTATAGTTAGGTTTGGCTCAAGAACTCCCATCTTCTATCAGAAAAATAAAAGACAGTATGATAATAATACCTAAAGACAATAGAAATGATAACCATAGGACCAGTGTATGATAATGAAGCTTACCACAAAGAGTGGTGAATGCAATTAATGGACTAACTGCAGTGACAACTACCATGATCATGATAGTTGGAACTGATCACTCTAGACAAAACCTTGGTGCCCAAAGAAAATAAAGTAATATGTATGCATGACAGCCCCTCATTGACAATAGTGCAAACCACAATGTACAGGAAAAGTTGTGCTGATGAAGGGTGGTGTACCTTCTATGACTGATAGCCAGTTATGATTATTTATGTAGCCATGCTGCTTAAATAAATTATTATTAAAAATTTATTATGGTGAAATAAAGCTCCCCTCCTCAATGTAAAATTGTATTATAGCATTATCTTTTACTTTGAAATTTAATATACAATCTAAAATATTACTATTGATATTTATGTTATAGTTCAATAATAAACAATAAATTATCTTTTTTGTTACAAGAAGGAGCTTAGCCATAAGTGAAATTTATTTATCATTCTTAGGAGAAATATAGGTACATGTCCTTGAATACCTTCAATGTCTTTAATCAGTTTATTCTTGATGTTTTTATCAGCTACTCAAATATGGTGGTTTCTGAATTTGATATAAAATTAGATTAATATGAGTAATGTGATATAATGCTTTTAATGAAAATAAGTTGTTTTAATGATTTAGTGGCCAGAGACTACAAAGATGGATACTTAGTCTTAGTTAAAGAAGTGGTCAGGTCTAGTAAACTAAGGAATTCCTGAGAATAAAATTCACAGTAGAACAGGGGTTTCAAACTCAATTTACCTGGGGGCCACAGGAGGTAAAGTTGGGGTGAGGCAGGACCGCATAAGGGATTTTGCTTACCGAATATTCGCAATAAAAAATCGCATTAGTAAGAAAAAATCGCAAAAATTCACATAGACATTTGCATACCCCAGACGGAACTGCAGTAGACCCCTGCAGTAGAAGGTTCAGTCATTAATAAAAATTGTAAAAATTGAATGCTATTGATATTTCTTAATGTTCCTAAAGATTTGTTATTGCTGTTTATTTTTGGATCTATCACAGGGGTCTCAAACTCGCAGCCCACGGGCCGTTTGCGGCCCTCCTTAAAACATTTTGTGGCCCGCGGCCAGCCTTTAAATATCTCAGTATTTGCGATTATTCGCTTACTGAATAATCACAATAAAAATGGCATTAGTAAGAAAAAAATCGCACTAAATATTCGCATACCCAGAGCAGTTCCATTCGGTGTATGCAAATGTTTAATGCGATATTTTTGCAATTTTTTTCTTACTAATGCTATTTTTTTATTGCGAATATTCGGTAAGCGAATAATCGTGAATATTTTGCGCCTAGCACAGACGTCATTTCCCCTGCTTCTGCCTGCTGTCCCCCCCCCCCACACACCTTTTTTGTGAAATCCCTTAAGTGGCCCTGCCTCACCCTGACTTTGCCTCCTGCGGCCCCGAGGTACATTGAGTTTGAGATCCCTGATCTATCAACATGTATGTTCAGTGTCAAGTGTATACCAACTTGAGTTTGAGGCATTGATTTATTGAATTGAGAGAGTAAATTAAAATAAATCTCATCGTAGACTTTGTATACTGTATATTATGTTCTAAATCAAAATCTAAATTACACCTTGTATTCAGTAATTTGTGTACAAACCTCAAAGTAGCAATTTGTAATTTATTTGATCATCTCAGTATCAACCTTTGTAATTTTTTTCTCCTTCTTAACAAACCCCTCTAAGTAAGCACTTGATTTATCACTTGTTCCTGGTTTAATTTCATTTCATGAATTTTGACTAATCAATTTTTAAGAATTGTAATTATGTAAAGTGAAAACAATAAATATTACAGTGTTTTTGACAGAAATCTGAACTGTGTTCGGCAAAGTGTATTGATTTGTTAGTTTGTTTAGAATTATACCATGTGGAAAACAATACTAATATAGAACTGTGGAATTATAAAATATAGGGTTGTAAGATAGTTTTAATATTCATTTTATATAAAATCATATTAAACTAAAATCAAATTCATATGTCATGCCTTTTTTTCTTTAGTTACTTTTAAAATTTTTTAATTTATTTTATATATATATATACTTTTTTATTATATATTTTCCTTTAAACATCTTGATTACATATATGATTGTGATTGGGTTTCAGTCATGTAAAATACATCCCCTTCACCAGTGGAACATTCCCATCACCAATGTCCCAAATCTCCCTCCATCCCACCCCACGCCCACCAGTACTCCAGACAGGCTTTCCAGTTCCCTCATTCATTACATGACTATGGTAGTTCTCTGTGTAGTTATTTCTATAACTGCAATCATCACTCTTTGTGCTGAGCTTCCTGATGAACTGGAAGTTCCAGCCCTCCTCTCATTGTCTCTGAGGATTGTTGCAAAAATGACTTTTATTTTTCTTAAAACCTATAGATGAGTGAGACTATTCTGCATCTTTCTCTCCCTCTTACTTATTTCACTCAGCATGATAGATTCCATGTACATCAATGTATAGGAAAATTTCATGACTTCATCTCTCCTGATGGCTGCATAATATTCCATTGTGTATATGAACCACAGTTTCTTTAGCCATTCGTCTGTTGAAGGGCATCTTGGTTGTTTCCAGACATTGGCTATTGTGAATAGTGCTGCAATAAATATAGGTGTGCGGCAGGGGTTTTTGTGTTGTATTCTTGTGTTCTTAGGGTATATCCCTAAGAGTGGAATAGCTGGGTCGAATGGAACTCAATTTCCAGATTTTGGAGGAATCTCCATATTGCTTTCCACAGAGGTTGGACTAGACAGCATTCCCACCAGCAGTGGATAAGAGTTCCTTTCTCTCCACATCCCCCCCAGCACTGATTGTTCTCATTCTTTGTAGTGTATGCCAATCTCTGTGGTGTGAGGTGGTATCTCATAGTTGTTTTGATTTACATCTCCCTGATGATTAGTGATGAGGAGCATTTATTCATGTGCCTTTTGGCATTTTGTATTTTTTATCAAAGCATCTGTTCATTACTTCTCCCCATTTTTTGATGGGATTAGATGTTTTTTTTTCTTGTAAAGTTTTGTCAGTGCCTGCATATTTTGAATATTAGCCCCTTATTTGATGGGTATTGGGTGAATAGTTTCTCCCACATGGTGAGTGGCTCTTGTATCCTGGGCACTATTTCATTTGAGATGCAGAAGCTTCTCAACTTAATGTATTCCCATCTGTTGATCTCTGCTTCCACTTGTTTAGAAAGTGCAGTTTTCTCCTTGAAGATGCCCTTAGTCTCAATGTCATGGAGTGTTTTACCGACGTGTTGTTCTATATACCTTACAGTATCAGGTCTGATATCAAGGTCTTTAATCCATTTGGATTTTACTTTTGTACATGATGTTAACTGGGGGTCTATGTTCGCTTTTTGCAAGTGGCTAACCAGTTCTGCCAGCACCACTTGCTGAAACGGTTTTCCTGCTCCACTTAGGATTTCTTGCTCCTTTGTCAAAAATTAGGTAATTGTATGTCTACAGAACATTGTTTGAGAACTCAAACCCATTCCACTGATCTGAGGGTCTGTCTTTATTCCAATACCATGCTGTTTTGATAACTATTGCTTTGTAGTACATTTAAAGTTGGAAAAAGTAATGCCTCCCATTTTCCTTTTCTCTAGGAGTGCTTTAGCTATTCTAGGGTGTTTATTGTTCCAGATTAACTTCAGAAGTGTTTGATCCATTCTTCTTTGAAGAATGTCATGGATACTTTTAAGGGGATCACATTAAATCTGTATAATGCTTTGGGGATTATTGCTATTTTAATGATGCTAATCCTGCCAATCCATGATCAGGGTATGTGTTTCCATATCCATGTGTCCTCTCTTATTTCTTGGAGCAGGGCTTTATAGTTTTCTTTGTTTAGGTCCTTCACATCTTTGGTAAAGTTGACTCCAAGTTGGCACTAATTAGTTGGCACTAATGTGAATGGGATTGCCTTCTTGACTTCCTTCTCTTCCCTATCATTATTGGTGTATAAAAAGGCCATTGATTTCTGTGTGTTAATTTTGTAGCCTGCCACCTTGCTATATGAGTCTATTGTTTCTAGAAGCTTTTTGGTAGAACCTTACAGTTTTCTCAGTAGAGTATCATGTCATCTGCAAACAATAGAGATTGACTTCTTCCTCTCCTATGGATTCCCTTGATATCTTTTTTCTTGCCTGATTTCTATAGCAAGAACTTCCAGTACTATGTTGAAGAGGAGTGGTTAGAGCAGACAGCCTTGTCTTGTACCAGAATTTAGAGGAATTGATAGACCATTGGCAAAACTCACAAAGAAAGAGAGAGAGAGAAATCGGATAACCCCTATTAGAAATGAAAAGGGGGAGATCACGGCAGATATTGCAGAGATCCAAAGGGTAATTAGAGACTACTTTGAGAAACTTTATGCTACTAAACATGAGAACCTAGAAGAAATGGAAAAATTCTTGGACACTTATAACCTTCCACAGTTAAGTAAGGAGGATGTAGCATATCTAAACAACCACATCACTACTGAGGAAATTGTAACTGTAATCAATCATCTGCCCAAAAAGAAAAGCCCAGGCCCAGATGGATTTCCTAATGATTTTTTTTCAAATCTTTCAAGAGGAGCTACTACCAATCCTAGCCAGGCTCTTCCACGAAATTGAAAAAACGGAAATGCTCCCAAACAGCTTTTATGAAGCCAACATCACCTTGATACCAAAACCAGACAGACATGCTGCCAAAACAGAAGATTACAGACCAATGTACTTGATGAATGCTGATG
This sequence comes from Suncus etruscus, assembly GCF_024139225.1. Classification (NCBI taxonomy): domain Eukaryota; kingdom Metazoa; phylum Chordata; class Mammalia; order Eulipotyphla; family Soricidae; genus Suncus; species Suncus etruscus. Next base: position 109,528,131 of record NC_064848.1, read on the forward strand.
CAAAGATCTTCAACAAAATCCTGGCAAATAGGGTCCAATGCATCATCAAGAAGATCAATACACTCCGACCAAGCAGGTTTTATCCCAGGAATGCAAGGATGGTTTAACATCCGTAAAACTTATCAACATCATACACAACATCAACAAAAAGAAAAATAAAAATCACATGATCATATCAATAGACGGAGAGAATGCATTTGATAAGGTCCAACACCCATTCTTAATCAAAACTCTCAGCAAGATGGGAATGAAAGGAACCTTTCTCAATCTGGTTGAAGCCATCTACCACAAGCCAATGGCAAATATTATTCTCAATGGAGAAAAACATATGTCATGCCTTTGTCCCTTGCTCATTGATGGCTCTAAGGTGTTAAGCCAAAGTTTTTATTTTATCTTTGAGACTGGTCAAATAGATTACTAAGTAAAATTTTGACTATAGGCTTGATAAACATTTGTAGAAGCTATATATTATTATTTTGATATGTTATTCAGGTGTTTTTCATCTCATAGAACAATATACATTCTGGAAATTTAATAGGAAATTTGTTTCAAGAAAAATGAAAATTTGGCATGAATCAAAGACTTTTGTTTTTATTTTAAATTTGTAATTCACCTTCAGAATTAAGTGACGCTTGAGTAATGAAAATGCTATATTTATGTTATAGATATTTCTGATGACATATTATGCCTTAAATATATATATTGTGGTATGAAGATTAAATAATACTGTTAAGGATGAAGAAAATCTCAGCCATACTTTTTACATCTGAATAGTTTCTTTTCTTTTTTCTTTTTTTTTGGGGGGGTGGGAGTACATCAGGCTGTGCTAATGGGTAACTTGGTTCTGTGCTCAGAAATTGAAACTGGAGGCTCAGGAGTCCATATGGGATGCTGGGGATCAAACCTTACTTCGTTCTCGGTCTTCTGCATGAAAGGCAAACACCCCACTACTTGGCTATCTCCCTGGCACCTACTTGCTAATATTTTTATAATATATTAAAGAGATAATGCAACTTACTAAAATAATTTTTCAGTGCAACTTACTAAAACTTAAAAATGCAATTTATATAGTTTTGAACCACCTGACCTAGAATGTTGTTTTTAGACCTGCCAGAAAGAATTTTTATTTTAAGCTTTGATTCTTTTTCTTATTATAATGTATATTAATATTGTATCCTTTAGTTATAAAAATGTAATGATTCAAAGAATAAAATATGCATTATTTTAATACTATATATTGAACAATAAGTCTCACATGATATCCAAAGCAGCATGTAATTTTCCAGTTTCCATCAATTGACAAAAAGAATGGCAAATTTTTTTGACCATTAGTAAAGAATAATTAAAAATTTAATTATTTAAGTTCACCATTGTTTTTTGTAAATATGGACATCAATGTATGCAAATGTTTGTGGTCAAGAAATTAACTATTTAGTGCTTACTTTAGCAGCACACATACAAAAATTGGAAAGATACAGAGATTAGCATTCCTTTTTGAAAAGTGTCATGAACATTTGTGAAGTATTCCATAGTCTTTGGCATAAAAATATTTTATATTTGAAATACAATCATGATTAACTTTGTAATTTCATAACAATATAAGAACATTTAATTTAAAATGAAATCAACAACTGTTTATTATAAGAATATGTTTAAGTTAAATGCATACATATGGAATAAATAATATTTTCTCATATGTAATCTAAATTAGATAATCTAAGCATTATCATATAATAAATATTATATTATATTATATTTATAGGCATCTAGCCTAAAATATTTAGCCATTTTTTAAAAATACAATTAGGTGGAGCTGGAGTGATAGTATAGTGGGAGGATTCTTGCCTTGCATAAGGCAAATGTGCATTGCACGAAACCCCAGCATCCCATATGGTCCCCTAACCATCACTAGAAATAATTCCTGAGACCAGAACCAGGAATAACCCCTGAGTATTGCTTGGCATGCTAAAAAAAATACAATTAAAATAAAACATACAATTAAAATATAGAGTTTAATTATTTTAGAGTAGGTTCAAATTTTTCAGCTACCATATTTACCCTTGTTTAATCTTATTGTGTTACTATTAAAATAAAAATATTCTAATGTGCATCTTTACAAAAATAAAAACATAAATATAAGTGTAGCTTCAGAGATATATAAATGATGAATGGTCAGGTAAAACAGAAAAAATATTTGATAGAATATTTTGAATTTACTTCTGAACTTATTTCTTGGAAAAGGAGTGGAAAATGAAACTAAAGTTCAAGTAAACCTAAGATATATCATATTTTCTGTTATTTATAATACACAACACATATTATCCATTATCAACTGTCTAGGAGGTAGGTGGCATCTTGTTTCTGCTCTTAATTTTGTGAATATCTTAAAATAAATGCCGATATATGTGTTTGTTATTTTACATGTTAGCAACTGGAAATAAAACTTGTTTCATCATTTGGCATATCACAAATATCTGTTACTATAAGCTGTGCTATGAATTGTAATAATCTAAGAAAATAGCTTTGTGAATATAATTAGCCCAATATTTCTGCCTGCTGATGTATTTTGGCAATCCTGGCTGCATCATGGCATTCTCTCTACAGTCTCTGTAACAAGTTTTTATACCAACATCAAGCAGACTTCTTCAACATCAAAGATGAACATGTACATATGGGGTAGCATGGAATAAAAGCATTATATAATGTATCAAGTTTATCATAGTGTATTTTGGGAGACTATTCTGACCAAGCTGCAAGCTGAATTGTTTAATCTGAACTGAAGTTACAAATAAACAAACAGACTAAACAAGGTCTCTACTCTCCATCCCTGCTCTTAACCAACTTAGAAAAATAAGTCTGTAAAACTATTCATAGAAATCCAATCATGGGGTGGAGTAATAGTACAGCAGTTCGAGCATTTGCCTTGCTTTTTGTTTGTTTGTTTGTTGTTTTTGGGCCACACCCGGCATTGTTCAGGGCTTACTCCTGGCTGTCTGCTCAGAAATAGCTCCTGGTAGGCATAGGGAACCATATGGGACACAGGGATTCGAACCAACCACCTTTGGTCCTGGATCGGCTGCGTGCAAGGCAAACGCCACTGTGCTATCTCTCCGGGACCCCCAGGTTTGATTTCTGGTGTCCCATGTGGTTCCCTGAGCTTCCAGAAGTGATTCCTGAGCACAGAGCCAGGATTAAACCCTGAGTGTCACCCACATGGCCTACACCCCCCCCAAAAAAGGCAACAATAAAAACAAATTTAATCCATGAAATCAAACATTTATAGAAGTAATATTCTTGCTAGAAATTACAGATAATTATAAAAATTTTTTCAAATTTGAAGTATTTACCTAAAGTCAAATTAAAAAAATTTAGAAATATTTTTATAAATATATAAAATATATTTTATAGATACTGTATTTTCAAGTGGAAAGGCTAAGAAATGGTCCTATTTACTCCTTTATGTTGTTTTAATTTGGGGATCACACCCAGTAGTTCTCAGGGGTTACTCCTGACTCTACTTATATTCAGGAATTACTCCTGGTATCTTAGGAAACCATATGGGATTCCAGGGATAGAACCCAGGTCCTCTTCATTCAAGGCAAGTGTGCTACCCACTGTGCTATTGCTTTGGCTAGAAGTCCCAATTATTTCTTAAACAATCATCAAGTTAATACATGATGATTATAATTTTATAATTTTTTTTAGTTTTTTTAACCTTTGTTTTATTTTTAATTTAAACACTATGGTTACAAGGTTGTTAATACTACTAAAGCCCTTTTTTTTATATATAATTTTTATTTTGATCATAGTGGCTTACATATTGTTGACAATAATATTCTAGGTACATATTTACATAAAATCAGGGGGATTCCCATCCCTAAATTGTCCTCCCTACACCTCCATTTTATTTATAATTTGATTTGTAATTTTTATAATTTGATTTAAATTTAACTATTTTAAAAATTACATTCAGCTTATATCAGAGTGATTTTTCTCTATTTTGGTCAAGAATAGTCTTCAAAATCTTTTTACTTGGAGATAAGCTTCCATATAGCCACAGAAATGCTGATAATGGGGTAACATCTAGTTTTGATTTAGGTGACAAACTGATATTAAAATATGCATTTTAAAAGTCAAACTGCATTCTTCAAACCAGGTTATCAGTAAGAATAAAAAATTTCAGCCCCATTATGTGATTTGAATATATTTAAAGATATTTTTCTAAAAAACTATAGTTCTTATCTTTCATATTATAAGGGAATTGATCAGTGTGCCGAATCATGTGTCATAGATTCATTTTGGGATGCTGCTAAAAGAACTGATGGTCAGAGGCACTTGAGAACCTTTTGGAAAGACCCTGAAGGGGTCCTCAAACTTTTTAAACATGGGGCCAGTTCACTGTCCCTCAGACCATTGGAGGGTCTGACTATAGTAAAAACAAAACTTACGAACGAATTCTTATGCACACTGCATATATCTTATTTTGCAAAGAAGAAACAAAACAGATACAAATACAATATGTGACCCGCAAGCCATAGTTTGAGGACCACTGCAAGAAACTGATAGTCAAGGTCAGCTATTATGGAAGAATTATAGGGCCTGTCAGTGTGTGTACACTTGACTTTGGAGGCACTGTTAATAGGAGAATATTTAATAAATGTGAGAATTTAATAAATGTGAGAATCAATGTTCAATAAGACAAAATATTCAAACAGAAAGGTAGCAGCTGGGGAGCTATTACAGGATACAGGGATATGTCATCTCTCTATCCAATCTTGTTCAAACTTTGGCTCCCAAACATTAACAGGGATAGTATTAACATTAAACCAGATCAAATACAGAGTTACTCCAAAACCCTCTGGGACCATCTAAGGAGGTCCCTAAAATTACCTCAAATAATTGGGCCAGAGTGATAGCATAGCAGATAGAACATTTGCCTTGCACGTGGAGGACCAGGATTCGATCCTGGCATCCACCCCTGTCCCAAACTTTCCAGGAGTAATTTCTGAGAGGAGAGCCAGGGGTGATCTTTGAGCACCATAGGGAGAAGGGAGGCAGGGAGGGAGAGAGAGACAGAGACAGAGAGAGACAGAGACAGAGACAGAGAGAGACAGACAGACAGAGACAGAGAGAGACAGACAGAGACAGAGACAGACAGAGACAGACAGACAGAGACAGAGACAGACAGAGACAGAGAGAATTGTCTGTTAAGATATTTGTGAAGGAAACAAACGAAACATTACAGAAAATAAATAGAATGAACTTGAAGGCAAAATTTTGTTTCTGTTGTATTTTTGTTTTGTTTTTGGGCCACACCCTGTGATGCTCAGGGTTACTCCTGGCTATGCACTCAGAAATCACTCCTGGCTTGGGGGACCATATGGGATGCCAGGGATCTAACAGAGGTCTGTCCTGGGTCAGCTGAGTGCAAGGCAAACACTGTACCACTGCGCTATTGCTTCAGCCCTGAGGCAAAAATATTAAAGTTCAAAAACTGAGTCACAAAACAGATGGTATGCAAAATTGAAGTAATTTATAGATAGAATCAATGTGGGGCCAGAGCAATAGTAAAATGGCTAAGATGGATAATTGTCTATAGTAGTAAACCCAAGTTTGTTCCTGGTATTACCTATGGTCCCCCACTCCCTCCATGAGTAATTCCTGATGAGTACAGAGCTAGAATTATTTCCTGTACATTGCCAGGTGTGACCCAAAAGAAAAAAAAGAAAATTTTGAACTTAGTAAATAATGGTAATACATTATTAATAATGAGAAATTATATAACAAAAGTAAGATGAAAATAATAAGCTTGAAAGATTTATTTTCTTCAAGAATAATAAGTAATTATGAATGTTTATTATCCTGTTGTTTAAAAGATAGTATAATAAGTTGGGAATTTGACTTGCATGTGGTGGATCTTGGTTCTATTCTATAAGACTTCATATGGTTCCCTAAACATTAGCAGGAGTTATCCATGGGCACCTCAGGGTAGAGGCCCCCAGAAGACAAAACAACAACAACAAAACATTTATTATTTTTGAAAAATCATATAAAAGTAAAAGATATTAAGCCAACATAAATTATTATAGATTAATTCAATTATTAAGGAAGAAAATTTTGGGCTGGAGAGTTAATACATTCCATGACCTGCAATGAATTCCCCAAAATGGTCCAGAGTATTGCCAGGAGTGAATGTGAGCACAGCTGAGTATTGCAGCACTCCCCCAATAAAAAGACAAATTCAGGTAGTGATTAAATGCCATTATTTACCATGATAATGAAAATTATTATGAAATGTTGAGGTAAATTTGTCATTAGAAACAAAATTTTCTCCTAATGGAAACCAAAATAGTGAAGAATTAGAAAATAAAAATTAGCATAAACATATAGAAGCCAGTGGTATAAATCCTTACTAAAATTCCCCATTATTATGGTTTTCTTTATACAAAGATTATTTCAAAATGTAGGAAAAACTTGAAAAGTTAGAAGGTCTTTAGGGTAATAATTGTCTGTTGCCTTTTGTGAAGTATGAATAAAGCAATTATCATTTCCAATGATTTTTTTTATCAGGTTTGATGTGTTCCTGGGGTCTACTCTGAAACTGTACTCTTTTTTTTTTGTTTTGTTTTTGTTTGTTTGTTTGTTTTTGGGCCACACCCGGTGACGCTCAGGGGTTACTCCTGGCTATACGCTCAGAAGTTGCTCCTGGCTTGGGGGACCATATGGGATGCCCGGGGGATCGAACCACAGTCCGTCCAAGGCTAGCACAGGCAAGACAGGCACCTTACCTCTAGCACCACCACCCGGCCCCTGAAACTGTACTCTTAATTCTGTTTACTTATATAAAGAAATATGTTCCACTCCTGGATACTACATCTCATTTTATCATGTGAATATCTTCTTTGTCAGAAGTCATCATTGGACCATGATGATTCACTCTTGAATGTTTTAATTAAAAAATGACATAAAGAAAATTCAACTCCTCCTTATTTCTCTCAGGCATTCAATTTGTCCAACATTTTCTTGCTTCAGTGTAATCTGCAAGGTCCATGCTAATATGAAGTTTATTTTTGAGCCATTAGTACCACAATCAGCTTCCACGTTTTTCTATCTGACTTCCAAGTATTTCCAAACACAAAAATAAATAAAACATTCTTGGACATGTGTTACATAATTAGGATGACACCCAGCTGCAGTGGAATCTTGCTAACAGTGTCAGATTTTATATTCTAAAATGCAATAAAATTTTTACCTGGGTTTTTCTTTTAGAAAACCTTTTTCTCTCTAGAGATCTATTCCCTAACCAATTCATGATTGAGAATTCCAAAACATTTGTTTGGATTTCTGCTCAATTTTGCAATTGCATACCCTGCAACAACTTCTAGTGCATGTTATATATTTTGTCCTATGTTTTGCTTGAGACACATCTTTGCCCTTCAAAAGTTGATGATTATGCAAACAATCTTAGACTCATTTTGAGAAATTCATTCCAAACACTGCTAAGTTTTCTTTTAAAGGTTCAGTTTGTTTTCCATGGAATCTACTTCTCTCTTGGTTTGCAGTTTCAGAATACATTTTTTATCTGGCTTCCAGATTATAGGATATTCCACTGTGAGATGTTTTAGCGTGGGTAAATATATAACAGATTATTTTGTAACCTTAGGGCTTTCTCAGTCCATGTTATCAGAAGTGGGTATAAGTTTTGAGGAGAACCAGCCAATCAAGTGTATATCAACCATAGTAATAATTTTAATGAGACAATCTCTCAAATCTATTCCACTTGGTCTTAAGTATGTGATTCTCGAAAAATATTTGTAAATACTTGACTTGGCACTCAGGTTCTTAAGAATTCTACCCAGAAACGTGGTGAATTATTTGAGTCTTTTACTGAATATATGATTTGTCCCATCTGCTACTACATATTGGTGTGGTGATTCATTTATTGTTTACCATAAGGTTTTGTTTATCAGTACACACATATTTAGGAACACTGAACGTTTCTTGAGAACAATACTTTTACTATTGTTTAATAATGCACTGTTTTATAGTGTTTTGTTAGATATATTTTATCAGATATTAATAAAGCAATCATTTGAAATTAGCTATAATAGAATAATTTTCCATTCTTTTACTCTCACCTACTTGTGCATTTTACTTTGAATTTTATTTCTTATAAAATCAAAATTGTTAGGAACTTGTTTATATATGCTGTCAAATCTTATATTTCTATTAATACTTGATATAATTACTCCCATGTTAGCAATCACCTGCCAGTTTATTACCAGTTTTCCATTTTAATGATGTTATCTCTTTTCCTGATTCTGTTCTTCGTGTAGAAAACACATTTTTAAGTTTTAAGATTATAAAAAATTTTAACTTATCTTTTAGTTTACATAATCCTTATATGAGACTATTATAATATTTACACAGTGTATTTACATCATTATTTTTTATGATTCAGATAATGGTAAATTTGATTTTCATTGAAGTCTACTTCTTCCACTTTCAAATATCAGAGTATTGTAGCATAAACATTTTGAATAATATTATTTGCTATATTATACATATTATACTGATGTGTACAAATTATTGCAATTTTAAATTTTTTCTTTATGATGCTCTAGAGTTCTTTTATCTTTTTCTTTCTGCTTAAAGAAATTCCTTTAGTATTTAAAAGTAGGTCAGCAAGTAATAAATTCTTTTAGTTTTTTTTTTCTGAGAAAGTTTTAATTTCCACTTCTTTCCTGAAAGATAGAGCTTTCGATCTAAATCTTGCTATTGGTAGTCTTTCTTTCAGCACTTGAAACATGTTCTTTCAGTTATCTGATTCTTTCCATTGGATTTTCTTATATAACTTCTTGCCAAATTTTTTTTACATCTTCATTTGTATCAAGATGGTTTGTAGCTGATTCTGAGGCATTTTTTGACTGCTATTTTAAACCAAGTTGAACAACTGATTCATCTCAAAGTTGACATCAGTTGATTACTTTTTTTCATTCAAGTTTATTTTCTTGGCTGTTGCTTTGATGAATAATTTCCCATTGTGTTCTGAATTCTTTGCTATTTTGTTAGCAAACTGAATCCTCTTCCAGTCTTTTATTTAGGAAGATGATACTCTTTTTCAGAAATGGCATTTTAGATACTTGACCTAATTTTGTGGGTTTTGACTCCAATGGTCATTTAATTGCAGAGTATTCAGAGTATTAATATGGTCTGTTTAGTTTAGTTAATGCCCTGGGGCTTCTATGATGCACTTGTCTCTGGAAGTAAAGGGGTTTCCTGGAGAATGACATTCAACTATCTTAGTGGAGGGTTAATTTGAAGGGATTCTTCTTATCAGAGTTTCCACCTTGATGCTTTTGGTGAGTTGAGAAGATACTCACATGCGTGTAAAGTGATTTCCTGGACTCGGAAATTGAGTAAAGTCACAGAGTAAGCCACTTAAAGAATCACTTTTTCCTCTTTTGCATGTTTGCATCTGGTAAGACTTTAATTCAATATTTTTTAATCATCTACCTACAGAATACTTACTATATTGCATAACCCTGATTTCAGGGATTTAAAATTTTTCTTTCCAAAATATAAAACTTTTAATAGCCTAGGACAAAATAGGATACTCTTGAAAAATTAAACAACATTAAAAATATTAAAAGACAAAACTTATGCTGGAAGACTGGAGTGATTGGAACATAATTAGAATTTATCATAAAATCATTTATTTGTAACTACCATAACATTAGCTTTGAAAATCATAAGTATTTAAGAAATTAAACAAGATTAGTTTGTATAATTTCATAGTTTCAAGTATTTTCAAATATATCAAAATGCATAACAGACATCATTTTTATTTTTACATACTAAAAACCCTAAGTAGAAATATATCCAATAGTTCTAAGCTAGTAAAAGGAGGGACTATCATGCAATTTTGCATCACTGTATACTTGTTCAGAGTGATGGAAATCCATTTTCTAAAGACTGTTTTAGGTCAAAATAGATATTTTAGAGAAAGACATGAAGACATGATTCAATAACTTCTGTAGATTATTTTCACACAGTTTATCTATTTACCTTAACTAATAATTTGCCAAAAAACGAAGAACCTTCTTAATTATATTCATTATTTTTGAGGTAATAAAGATTTACAAGACTGTGGATGCTTATTTGTTTAGTGCTACAGTGTTACTCTGCAAACTATCAACCAAGCATCCAGTCTCCCTCTTCCACAGAATTATTATGAATATAAAGGTCTGTTTTCATTGGATATTATCTGTTGTCTTGCAGTGATGGTTTTATTTCTGATATATAAAGGAAACATTAAATCAAGGACAATATAAATTAAAATGAAAAGACACTTATTTTATATTTTCTTTTTGCTTTATGATAGAAATAATAGTTCCTTACATAGACAGGCATCTTTCTGAGGGTCAGCATAATTGAAAACCAGATTTAAATGCTTTATTTGAGCAGGCAGCTAACTCGGCTATGTGCCTTACATAGGATTCTGAGTTCAGTGAACATAACTTGTGTGTCGCTTTGAAGATAGAATCATGTCTCCGAGGACACACTGTCAACAAGTCTGACAAGATAGTGTTAGTTCTTGACCATTTCTTTTCTTGATCAATTCCTTTGGGTTACTCTGCTAATCTGAAGAAATCACAACTTCTGCCTATACTGTACTGTTTGAATGTTTAAACAAGTCTGACAATCAGATTTACAATACTGAAGAAATCTATGAAATGAGTTAAATGACCCCAGGCAGTCTTTTAATACCCTTTATAATCATCTCTAGAGTTAAACTTGTGGCTCTCAGAAAAATTCCCATTATAATGTGTGGGGATTTGTATTTTGGCTGAAAGGCAAAATTAGAATTTTTTCTCCCCTTCTCTTAACTATGGACCAAGGAAATGAATATTTCTTATTGATTTGAAGACTAATTTCTTTAATAGAGCAGAAGCAGATGGAAGAATCGCATAGTGATTGTTGTGTATTTTGTCCTGCATTCAGGACAAATATAAGTCACATTATATTTTTTTACACAATCATATATTGCCTATTTCTCTCATTGTAGAAATAAAGGTCTTTTCTGGCTTTCATGTTCTTATGCAGATATATATATATATATATATATATATATATATATATATATATAAGTAATATAGTAGAGTATTGTAAACACGACATAATGTTTAAGATAGTATCAAATAATCTTATATCATGCTTATACTTGTTCTCTTTTTATCTCTTCAATAAATGTAAAAATGTTTTGATTCAGAGTTTTTTAGATGGACATGACTTTTCTGAAAATTAACAGATGCTATGATAAGAAATGTTTTGGATCTCCCCTTTGCTTTTCATTTCAAAATGCTTTTCTGGATTTTTTTTTCTTTCTGTTTAAACTGCACAGAGTGAATTGCAGTGGTGGTGATTTGTTAAAGATAGATGTGCATCTATGTTTCCTATTAGTCATGACTGCTAATGTAAATTATTTTGGGGCTAAGATACTTGTTATACATTGTGTTATTCATTAGCTATTCACAAACAAGACATCAACAGAAAATCATTAAGATAGAATTATTTTCCTAATTTAACTCAGTAATACATGTAATGTTTTAATTTCTAGATATTCTACAAATATCTTCTTTAGAAATTAAAACTGTTCAAATAACTCATTCTTCAATATATTGCCCTGAAAATGGTATGTATATCACCAATGACAACAGATAATAAAAATTGCTATTTTTATTGTCAGAGAGTCAGTGTTGGATATCAGCAGTTCTTAGAGATCACTTCAAGTGTTTCACAGGAGGATCATATGTGGTAGCAAGGATAAAACTGGGATTAACTGTTTTTAAGGCAGGTGCCATAACCACTGTACTATTTCTCCAGACCCCAAATTGTGTTTTTAAATAAACATGAAGAACACATATGTAGGATTTTTATTTCCTGGTAATTAGTTAGGATGCCTTCAATTAAGAATTTAAATTTTAAAAAATATATGTATATGTCTATGATTATAACTATATATCTTATATAATATATAACTATATATACCTCTCAAATATCTTTTTTTTTTTTTTTTTGGTTTTTGGGCCACACCCGGTGACGCTCAGGGGTTACTCCTGGCTATGCGCTCAGAAGTCGCTCCTGGCTTGGGGGACCATATGGGACGCCGGGGGATCGGACCGCGGTCCGTCTCCTAGGCTAGCGCAGGTAAGGCAGGCACCTTACCTCGAGCGCCACCGCCCGGCCCCTCAAATATCTTAATTTATTAAATTTTAACACAAACTGAGTCTGTTAATATATTGTAATTTTTATGTCTGATACCTGTTTGTCACCATAAAATACTTTAAAAATGTAACAGAGGGACCGGAGCAATAGCGCAGCAGTAGGGCATTTGCTTTGCACAGGGTTAACCCAGGACAGACCTCTATTTGGTCCCTTGCATCCCATATAGTACCCCCAAGCCAAGAGCAATTTCTGAGCGCATAGCCAGGAGTAACCCCTGAATGTCTCTGGGCCCAAACACCAAAAAAAAAGACTCATAATCAGGATTTATTTACACAATGTTTGTGTAACTTAAAGCAATAAAAGTATTGCTATATGATAGACAATAAATTTATGTTCTATGATATATTATTAATTCAATGCTTATATGACATTCTTGCTCTTTATGTGCTGTAATAGCTACACTTGATTTGAGAAAAGCAAAACCATTTAGTGTCAAAAAAATAATGAGTTTCAGTCTACTGCTCAGGAGCCACTCCTGGTGGGCTGAATGGATATATATGTGGTGCTGTGGATTGGACCCAGGTCAGCTGAATGTAAAACAAGTGACCTACTCTCAGTACTATTTGGTGACAAAATAGATGTAATTTAAATATATCCTAAGCACCACTAAAAACAATAATAAAACTGGTGCCACAGTGCCATAAAAATCATATTTGTAATAAAGGTGTTTAAATAAAGATTAATAAAAATCATTAAAGAAAGTTCTCTATTTCACTGATTTCTTATTTTACTTCCTATAATTTCTGCAGTTTCAATCTCATAGACCGTGAACTGCAGAACATCTTTTTTGCCCACTTTTCCATGGAGGTATTACAAAAGCCTACCTCATGGGGTGGATGGGAGGATGAAATAAGTTAATGTATGTAAAAGTGCTCAGCATGCTTAATACTAATCCTACCATCCTTGGCAGGCTTAACAAAATTGCTTCATTGGCATTATTATAGAATCTTCAAGACTGTTCCCAATTTTAGAACTCTCCAAATTAAAATTCAGCTATGAGTCCTTCTTAGTAAAGCTTATATGTGGTAAACTCTAATCTTTAGTGTGAATTTCCCTTGAATCTAGATATTTTAATTATAGTCTCAATCTCATCTGCTTGGACACAATTCTTTGAGACCTGAAGTTAATGCTTCTTCTATCTAGTTTTTGAATAGTGTTTCTTTCCATTCCATTATGCACTGTGTACAGATTTATTCTCTATTAATAGAGAACAGGACTCTCACAGCAAGCAGAGTTTGGGCAAACTGTAAACTTTGTTTCTGTCCCCCACCCCACCTCCACTCCCTGTGTGTCCTAAAACTGCATGAGCTATGAGTGCCTGCCTACCTCTTTGTTAATATTTCTGAATGGCCTTGAAGCTTGGACTCAGTGACCTCTAAGTGATTTTCTTACCAAATCTGCAAACGCACTTTAGCAGATTTAAGGAAGCCAGGATTTTATAGGCTGTAGTTTGGAGTCACCCAATTGAATGTTTCAGAGTGGATTCTACTTGACTGACCACAAAAATTGCTGCTTAGTTAGGAGTTTCCTAAAATGAGTAATAGTTATTTCTGATGCTTTAATTCACCCTTTGCCTGGCTTTGTATAATTGACATCTTGAGATTTGTGAGTTTATAAAAATTCAAAGTTTTTTTGGCACTCCTGTAGCATGTAGAGTTGCTAAATATGTTCTTCTCTAAAAAAAATAGTGATGCTTCACTTATTCTCTAGAGGTACATTTCTTCTATTTTAAATCTTTATATGACTTTATTTCTTAGACTCTTGTGCTTTAGAAAAGCAATCATCATTTCTGAAAAGGAGGACCATGTTTCATTAAAAACTAAACATACCTAAGTTCTCTGATCATGATTATAATATATAATCTATTAATTTTAATTGCTCCCACACATTCTGTGACCATACAAAACTGAATCACTATGAACAAAAACTTGCTGACTCTTTTAATCACTTACCACAGAACCTGGCACTTAAAAATATTGAAACCATAAAAGAAAGATTTAAAATCCATGTCAATCTGTAAGTATTTTGGCATTTGTGAATGTAGCACAGCACATATTCATACCTTAAAATAGTCATCTTTCACATTGAGATGCTTTTAAAATTTGGAAATATTCCATGAATTGTGATAATTTTGTACATTTTCACAATACCAGAACCTAATTTGATGTTTTAAACATTTTAATTAAAAATACATTTCAATCTTAACTTATATACCTGACATATGATCATTAATCACATGTAATTTATATGAAATTGTGTTCAGAATACTAGGACTATTCACTTTATAAATGTCTTATTCATGGAGAAAGAATTTTAAGATATTTAAAGTTATTATCCAACATTATCTTTTTCAATATTTTTTAAATTGAGTAATCTCTATGTAGCTTTCAAGAAAAATGAAGTCATGAAATTTTCCTACATGTGGATAGACATGGAAACTATTATGCTGAGTAAAATGAGTCAGGAGAGATAGACACAGAATAGTCTCACTCATTTGTGGGATTTAAGTAAAATAAGACAGTTATACCCAGAGACAATAGAGATGAGGGCGGAAGGACCAGTCCATGATATAAAGCTTATCACAAAGAGTGGTGAGCACAGTATAGAGAAAAACTTCACCGACAACTACCATGACAATGATCTTCAGAGAATTAGAAGGCCTACATCAAAGACAATCAGCGTCGGGGAGGTAAATGGGGAACATTGATGGCAGGAAAGTTACACTGGTGAAGGATGGAATACATGGGATAACTGAAACCCAACTATGAATATTTTGTAACCACAGTTCTAAATAAATTAATAAAAATAAATAAAATTAAGTAATCCTCACATGATGGTATAAAGGAAAATTATTTTTAATTAATTAAATATTTTTGAGGGGCCACCCAACTGATGTTCAGGAATTACTCCTCGCTCTGTACTCAGATGTCAAGATCTATATGGGAGGTTGAGGATCAAAGCTGAGTCAGCCACATATAAGGAAAACACTAAAAAATTAGTCTGGCATTTAAATTTTCTAGATATATTTAATTTTTTACAGTGTCATAGATTTTAATAATACAGGGCTTACACCCTCTTTGTTACATTTATTCTCTGCCATTTAATATTTTGATATATAGTTGTAGATTTCTTTCTTCTATCTCAATAAGTTTTTTATGTTTTGATCTTACAAGTAATTGCTGTACTCATCGTTAGACTGAAATGAAGTCATTATGCTTTTACATGTTATCATGTAGTATAACAAATATAGTTTCAGTTATTCTCTAATATGGATAAATTTTACTTCTTGCTAGTGTCTAAACTGTTCTACTTAATGCCCGTTTTTAAAAAATATTAAACAAATGTGTCTTGAATAGATAGTTTTGGCTCCTTTATGATTTTTTTTGTTTGTTTTTTTGTTTTTGGGCCACACCCAGTAACGCTCAGGGGTTACTCCTGGCTATGTGCTCAGAAGTTGCTCCTGGCTTGGGGGACCATATGGGACACCGGGGGATCGAACCGCGGTCCGTCCAAGGTTAGCGCAGGCAAGGCAGGCACCTTACCTTTAGCGCCACCACCCGGCCCCGGCTCCTTTATGATTTTAAAGAAGATATTTTAGTTTTCAGTATTGGCTATGATATTAACTTTGGATTTATAGTATTTTTCCTTTATTGTGTTGGTTTGGGTATTGTGAGTTTTGATCATAAGAGGTACTGATTGATATCAAGTACTTTCTCAATATCTATTGATCTGATTACATGATTTTTTCATTGATAGCATGTTGTATTTTGAATTTACTAAGTAGTGGACCACATTGTTTGAGTTTTACATTTTAAAACTATTAACAACTAGAATAAACACTCTGGACCATAATGTATATATATTTTTTATAAATTGTTGAACATTATTTCCTGGAGTTTTGTTGAAAAATTTGATAGATAGGCTTATGAGAGATATTAGTTGATAGTTTTGGTTTAATGCGATGTTCTTATCTGTTTGAAAAAATGGTTTAATAAAAGTGTGTTGAAAATTTTCTTTCTTCAATATGTTGAAGATTTTGTATAGAAGAGTCTTTCATTATTGGTCAAAGGTTTAACAAAAGTCACTGAAAAGAAGTCTGGCTTATGATTTTGACTTTTGGAAAATTTTAAGATACGGTTACAATTTCCATACTTGTGAATGATTGATTCAGGTGTTCTATTTCTTCTTGTTTCAACAGTTGTGGGCTGTGTCGTCTATAATTCCATCTACTTTCTATGGTTTCAAATTGTTGATATGTATTAATCATACTGGATTCTAATTACTTGATACTGTATTTTATATTTTGTGATTTTAATCTTTATTTTATAATTGTGTACCCATAATTTTATAATCCTTGCTAAAAGTTTATTGAATGTGTATTTTAAGATAAGTCCTTAATGTCATTGATTCTTTGTATTGTATTTTTTGTGTTTCATATGATTTATTTTTACTATAGTTTTGTTTATTTATTTTTTAGTTCGCACTACAAAATTTATTATTCGGAGTCATTTTGAAGGAGGCTCTGTCAGATCAACCCTGCATTGAAATTTGATTCATTGCAGCCCCACCTTTATACAAAGGCAGTTTACTGATTTTATAACCTTCCTCCTTCCTTCCTATTCTTCCTTTCTTCCTTCTTTGCTACCTTTCCTCCTACCCTCCCTCCCTCCGCCATCCTTCCTTCCTTTCTTCTTTGTTCTTCCTTCCTTGCTTCCTTCCTTCCTGGCTTCCTTCCTTCCTGGTTTCCTTTCTTCTTTCCTCCTTCCCTCCTTCCCTCTCTTCCTCCCTCCCTCCCTTCCTTCCTTCCTCCCTTCTTTCCCCTTCCTCCCTCCCTTCCTCCCTCCCTCCCTCCCTCCCTTCCTTCCTTCCTTCCTTCCTTCCTTCCTTCCTTCCTTCCTTCCTTCCTTCCTTCCTTCCTTCCTTCTCTCATTTTATTAGATTATTAGATTAAAACACCTCACAAAACGTTTTTATTTTTCTTTAAATCTTTATTTAAGCACACATGGTTCTTACAAGCATGATTGTAGTTTGGTTTCAGTCATAAACAGAACACTCCCCTTCAATAGAGCAACATTACCACCATCAATGCTCCTCATTCCTCAAATCTTTGTCATACAAAATCAAGTATGATTCAGATTTTAGACTTATACAACCAAACTTCCAGCTGTGCTATGTGACATTGTTATAGTATTTGACATGACACAAAGTGTAGAGTATAGGAGAAACTGGATACTACTCCAAATCATGGACTGTTTAACTTTGAATGTTTTTAATACCAGGAGGACAGCTGGTACACAAATTGCATTGTTGTAGCTTATGAGCAGCAGAAGCTTATAATTGAAAAGACCGCACCAATTAAAACATTCAAATACTATAACACTTTAGCTGCATCAGCATTACAATAATTTTTTTAAATTGGTATGATGGGGCATTGGATGGGGATGAAAACTTCATAAAAAGGGAACTAATTCTTAATTTAAGAATTTCGTGGAGAAAATTATTCCATTTAATTTTTATATTTGAATCTTCCTCAAAATGAATCCCACTGTCAATTTATTTTCTTCAGTCCATTTTCTTTTATATTTGCTTAAATCTTTGGCATTCAACATTTCAAAGGAAGATATATGCTAGGAGATATTTTATTTCTGTATATTTTGGCTTTTTTAATTAAAATAGAGTTGTCAGGTAAGGGTAGGACTAATTTGGAGATTATATGTTACAATAAGGAAATTGAGCAGAGTTTTAATAATTTTTCTTTAAATAATTTTCAGTTGTTTTTATTAATATTAAATCTATTTAAATTTGAATTCACGAAAGAACTATGAAAGACAAAATTCAATTATTTGCATATGTAAGGATTGATGTAGAAGGTAGAGTATTAGATTGAAGACAGAAAATACTAGTGTCTAGCTAATGGTCATGATCATATATATACTAGCTGGCTTTTGAGTTGCAACTTCCTGGCATTAATGTAAAGATGTAGCTGAGTCTTTAAAACTGACTAGTACTTTATGGGTACATTTAATTTTTTTCTTAATTCATATAATGACTCTCAGTATTTCTACAGGGGCTTCCTTGTCTCATCTGAATTTCTATAATGGAAATCCTAAAAATACAAAAAATGTAGCTTTTATTTTTAACTTCTATATTTCAGTCACAGTTTCAACAGTTTAAGCTTGAGAAAAGGACACAGATGGATTGAATGTGGACTGTATGCAAAGCACATAGATTTTAAGTTATACTTAAAAAACATAGTTACAATAACATTTTTGTTTATAGTATGATTTCAAAGTGACACTCCACCACCACTAAATACGACCAAATAACTGTTATCTAGTGTACCTCTTCATTGTCTTCAAACTGCTACTTAAACATCATACCTTTGAAGAAGGGGAGCATTAATGTTCCGCTAATGAGCAAACAGACTTTAATTCTAAATAATAAATGGAAGGTTACTAAGTAAGAATAAAAGTTGGGTTAAAAACTCAATTACACAATTCAAATTACCAAGTACTGAGGAGTGAGGGTAACAGTGAGAAGAGGAATAAAGAGCTTTTTCAAAGTGTGACATAGGGACCATGGTGGCGTGTATAGAGCATATTGATGGGAAAGGGCCTGTATGGTTTTCATATTAATAACATTAAATATTAAAACATTTGCCTAAATGAATAGTAAATATTTAATTTTTAAGGAAAATCAGTTATTTTTCTTCTGCTCATACGATGAATTTCTCCAAAAACAGAAGGTTGAAAGTATACATTTCTGAGTACCTTAAACAGACATTTACAATATTCTTAATAAAAGACCAGAATGCTTTAGCACTAGGAGGAAGACAATGAAATTTTTCTCTCTGAATTTGGCACTGCTTTGCTACTTTTCTTTCCTTCCACTCTTCCTCATTCCTTTCCTCCTTTGTTCTCTTTCCCTCCTTTATTTTCTTATTCTTTTCATATTTCCTCCTTCCTTTTCTTTCCCCCTCCCTACTTTACTTTGCTTCCTACCTCCCTTTTTTTCCTCCCTCACTCCCTTCCTCCCTTTCTTCCTTTCTTCCTGTCTTTTTATAAAAATCTAAAGGATTTAAGACTTTTCAATATTTGACAAGATTAATGATGTGAGTTGTTACTTTCTCCTTTTCTCTCAAGTAAGTTGACTCCCTCTGCACTGCTCATTTTGAGAGGAGAAAAAGCCCCACTGATTAATGTATATATACTTTCTGTTGTTAAAATTTCAAAAATGATAAAACTGTTTTCACAAAATATTAGAAGTACCTTCTGCAAAAAATAAATGAGCTTATGTAAAGAATAAAAAGTGGCTGTAATGATAAATGCTACAATTTTATGAATAGATTATCTCTGAAGGAATAGAAAAATCAGAAAACTCTTCTGTTTGATTTATTATTTATTATTTGGAGTAGAATAGTGTTTGGACTCATTCTCAAATTAATATTCAGCACACAAATTACTGAACTCTTCTACCTAAGACATTATAGTTACTGGAGACAGTGAAATGAATATAATATAGTTATAACTATCAAGGGCAATATAAATTTTAGTTATATTTTTGTCTAGCATGTTGCTTAGTTACAAATAAAACTGCAATTGTATAACAGTATCGGTTGTTTTAATAAATAAAATATAAGTGAGAGTTTTATAGCATGCACACTAGTTAAATGGTGTCCTCAATTACTGTACTTGAATTACATTAAATATCAGAAGTATATATTTCACTTTGAAATTAATAATTATTTTATTTGTATAATTACTTAAAATTGTAATTTATTAAAATAGCTTAGACACTATTATTTAAATAACAACACAGCTTTGGGGGCAAACAAAAAATTCCAGAAGTAATATCTTAGTTAGGCATTATATTGTGAAAATGATCATGTAATCATGATTAAATTGTATAATTTTAATATTCTTTTTTTTAAATTTATTTAAACACCGTAATTACATACATGATTGTGTTTGGGTTTCAGTCATGTAAAGAACACCACCCATCACCAGTGCAACATTCCCATCACCAATGTCCCAAGTCTCCCTCCTCCCCAACCGACCCCCGCCGGTACTCTAGACAGGCTCTCCATTTTCCTCATACATTCTCGTTATTAGGACAGTTCAAAATGTAGTTATTTCCCTAACTAAACTCATCACTCTTTGTGGTGAGCTTCCTGAGGTGAGCTGGAACTTCCAGCTCTTTTCTCTTTTGTGTCTGAAAATTATTATTACAAGGGTGTCTTTCATTTTTCTTAAAACCCATAGATGAGTGAGACCATTCTGCGTTTTTCTCTCTCTCTCTGACTTATTTCACTCAGCATAATAGATTCCGTGTACATCCATGTATAGGAAAATTTCATGACTTCATCTCTCCTGAAAGCTGCATAATATTCCATTGTGTATATGTACCACAGTTTCTTTAGCCATTCGTCTGTTGAAGGGCATCTTGGTTGTTTCCAGAGTCTTGCTATGGTAAATAGTGCTGCAATGAATATAGGTGTAAGGAAGGGGTTTTTGTATTGTATTTTTGTGTTCCTAGGGTATATTCCTAGGAGTGGTATAGCTGGATCGTATGGGAGCTCGATTTCCAGTTTTTGGAGGAATCTCCATATCGCTTTCCATAAAGGTTGAACTAGACGGCATTCCCACCAGCAGTGGATAAGAGTTCCTTTCTCTCCACATCCCCGCCAACACTGTTTATTCTCATTCTTTGTGATGTGTGCCATTCTCTGGGGTGTGAGGTGCTATCTCATCATTGTTTTGATTTGCATCTCCCTGATGATTAGTGATGTGGAACATTTTTTCATGTGTCTTTTGGCCATATGTATTTCTTCTTTGTCAAAGTGGCTGTTCATTTCTTCTCCCCATTTTTTGATGGGGTTAGATGTTTTTTTCTTGTAAAGTTCTGTCAGTGCCTTGTATATTTTGGAGATTAGCCCCTTATCTGATGGGTATTGGGTGAATAGTTTCTCCCACTCAGTGGGTGGCTCTTGTATCCTGGGCACTATTTCCTTTGAGGTGCAGAAGCTTCTCAGCTTAATATATTCCCATCTGTTAATCTCTGCTTTCACTTGCTTGGAGAGTGCAGTTTCCTTCTTGAAGATGCCTGTAATGTCCTGGAGTGTTTTTCCTATGTGCTGTTCTATATATCTTATGGTTTTGGGGCAGATATCGAGGTCTTTAATCCATTTGGATTTTACCTTCGTACATGATGTTAGCTGGGGGTCTAAGTTCAATTTTTTGCAAGTGGCTATCCAATTGTGCCAACACCACTTGTTGAAGAGGCTTTCCCTGCTCCATTTAGGATTTCCTGCTCCTTTATCAAAAATTAGATGATTGTATGTCTGGGGAACATTTTCTGAGTATTCAAACCTATTCCACTGATCTGAGGATCTGTCCTTATTCCAATACCATGCTGTTTTGATAACTATTGCTTTGTAGTACAGTTTAAAGTTGGGGAAAGTAATTCCTCCCATATTCTTTTTCCCAATGATTGCTTTAGCTATACGAGGGTGTATATTGTTCCAAATGAATTTGAAAATGTGTCTGATCCACTTCTTTGAAGAATGTCATGGGTATCTTTAGAGGGATGGCATTAAATCTGTATAATGCCTTGGGGAGTATTGCCATTTTGATGATGTTAATCCTGCCAATCCATGAGCAGGGTATGTGTTTCCACTTCCGTGTGTCCTCTCTTATTTCTTGGAGCAGAGTTTTATAGTTTTCCTTGTATAGGTCCTTCACATATTTAGTCAAGTTGATTCCAAGATATTTGAGTTTGTGTGGCACTATTGTGAATGGGGTTGTTGTCTTAATGTCCATTTCATCCTTATTACTATTGGTGTAGAGAAAGGCCATTGGTTTTTGTGTGTTAATTTTGTAGCCTGCCACCTTGCTATATGAGTCTATTGTTTCTAGAAGCTTTTTGATAGAGTCTTTAGGGTTTTCTAAGTAGAGTATCATGTCATCTGCAAACAGTGAGAGCTTGACTTCTTCCTTTCCTATCTGGATTCCCTTGATATCCTTTTCTTGCCTAATCGCTATAGCAAGTACTTCCAGTGCTATGTTGAATAGGAGTGGTGAGAGAGGACAGCCTTGTCTTGTGCCAGAATTTAGAGGGAAGGCTTTTAGTTTTTCTCCATTGAGGATAATATTTGCCACTGGCTTGTGGTAGAAGGCCTTCACTATATTGAGAAAGGTTCCCTCCATTCCCATCTTGCTGAGAGTTTTGATCAAGAATGGGTGTTGGACCTTATCAAATGCTTTCTCTGCATCTATTGATATGATGTGTGGTTTTTATTTTTCTTGTTGTTGATGTTGTGTATTATGTTGATAGATTTACGGATGTTAAACCAGCCTTGCATTCCTGGGATGAAACCTACTAGATCGTAGTGGATGATCTTTTTAACGAGGCATTGAATCCTATTTGCCAGGATTTTGTTGAGGATCTTTGCATCTGCATTCATCAGCGATATTGGTCTGTAATTTTCTTTTTTGGTAGCATCTCTGTCTGGTTTAGGTATCAAGGTGATGTTGGCTTCATAAAAGCTATTTGGAAGTGTTTCTGTTTGTTCAATTTCATGAAAGAGTTTTGCCAAGATTGGCAGTAGTTTCTCTTGGAAAGTTTGATAGAATTCATTAGTGAATCCATCTGGACCTCGGCTTTTGTTTTTCGGCAGACATTTGATTACTGTTTTAATTTCATCAATGGTGATGGAGGTGTTTAGATATGCTACATCCTCTTCCTTCAACCGTGGAAGATTATAAGAGTCCAAGAATTTATCCATTTCTTCCAGGTTCTCATTTTTAGTGGCGTAGAGTTTTTCAAAGTAGTTTCTGATTACCCTTTAAAGCTCTGTCATATCAGTAGTGATCTCTCCTTTTTCATTCCTGATACGAGTTATCAAGTTTCTCTCTCTCTCTCTTTCTTTGTTAGGTTTGCCAGTGGTCTATCAATCTTGTTTATTTTTTCAAAGAACCAACTTCTGCTTTCGTTGATCTTTCGGATTGTTTTTTGGGTTTCCACTTCGTTGATTTCTGCTCTCAGCTTTGTTATTTCCTTGTCTTCCTATTCTTGGGTCCTTTTGTTGAGCATTTTCTAGTTCTATTAGCTGTGTCATTAAGCTACTCAGGGAAGCTCCTTCTTCCTTCCTGATGTGTGCTTGCAAAGCTATAAATTTTCCTCTCAGTACTGCTTTTGCTGTGTCCCATAAGTTCTGAGAGTTTGTGTCTTTATTGTCATTTGTTTCCAGGAACCTTTTGATTTCCTCCTTGATTTCATCTCAGACCCACTAGTTATTGAGCATGAGGCTGTTTAACTTCCAGGTGTTAAAGTGTTTCTTCTGAGTCCCTTTGGAGTTCACAAATAATTTCAGAGCCTTGTGGTCAGTGAAGGTAGTCTGCAAAATTTCTATCCTCTTGATCTTATGGAGGTATGTTTTATGTGCCAGCATGTAGTCTATCCTGGAGAATGTCCCATGTACATTGGAGAAGAATGTGTATCCAGGTTTCTGGGGATGGAGTGTCCTATATATATCCACTAGGCCTCTTTCTTCCATTTCTCTCCTCAGGTCTAGTATATTCTTGTTGGGTTTCAGTCTGGTTGACCTATCCAATGTTGACAAAGCCGTGTTAAGGTCCCCCACAATTATTGTGTTGTTCTTGATATTATTTTTCAGATTTGTCAACAGTTGTATTAAATATTTTGCTGGCCCCTCATTCGGTGCATATATGTTTAGGAGAGTGAATTCTTCCTGTTCTACGTACCCCTTGATTAATATAAAATGTCCATCTTTGTCCCTTACAACCTTCCTGAGTATAAAGTTTGCATTATCTGATATTAGTATGGCCACTCCAGCTTTTTTATGGGTGTGGTTTGCTTGGATAATTTTTCTCCAGCCTTTTATTTTGAGTCTATGTTTGTTCTGACTATTCAAGTGCGTTTCTTGTAGGCAGCAGAAGGTTGGATTGAGTTTTTTGATCCATTTAGCCACTCTGTGTCTCTTAACTGGTGCATTTTGTCCATTGACGTTGAGAGAAAGAATTGTCCTGGGATTTAATGCCATCTTTATTTCGAAATTTGGTGTGTCTTTTGGGTAGTCTTGTCTTAGATTCGGTCTTTCAGTTTTTCTCTTTTTTTTTTTTTTTTTGTTTTTGGGCCACACCCATTTGACGCTCAGGGGTTACTCCTGGCTATGCGCTCAGAAATTGCTCCTGGCTTGGGGGACCATATGGGACGCCGGGGGATGAAACCGCGGTCCATCCTAGGCTAGCGCAGGCAAGGCAGGCACCTTACCTCCAGCGCCACCACCTGGCCCTCAGTTTTTCTCTTAAAACTGGTTTTGATCTGTGAAGTTTCTGAGCTGTGAAACTATGTATTCTTCCATCAAACCGGAAAGTGAGTTTTGCTGGGTATAGTATTCTGGGTGAAGCATTCATTTCATTCAGTCTTGTCACAATATCCCACCACTGCTTTCTGGCATTGAGTGTTTCTGGTGACATGTCTGCTGTAAATCTCAGGGAAGCTTGCTTGAACGTGATTTCCCCGTTTGATCTTGCTGTTTTCACAATTCTGTCTCTATCTGTGGGATTTTCATTGTGACTAGGATGTGTCTTGGGGTGGTTTTTCTGGGGTCTCTTTTGGTTGGTACTCTTCGGGCATGCAGGATTTGATCACATATATCCTTTAGCTCTGGAAGTTTCTCTTTAATGATGTTATTGACCGTTGATTCTTCCTGGAAATTTTCTTCCTGGGTCTCTGGGACTCCAATGATTCTTAAGTTGTTTCTGTTGATCTTATCATAGACTTCTATTTTCATCTGTTCCCATTCTTTGACTAATTTTTCCATTGTCTGCTCATTTGCTTTAAGTTTTTTGTCCAATCTCTCCTGCTGTATGGAATTGTTATGTATCTCATCTTCCACAGCACCAAGTCTATTCTCAGCTTCTGATACCCTGTCCCAGAGCTTATCCATTTTGTCATTCACTTCGTTTACTGACTTTTTCAGTCCTGTTAGTTGACATGTTATTTTAGTTTGGAGTTTTGTGATTTCTGTCTTCATATTTTCTTGGTTCTTATTAGTGTTCTGTTCAACTCGATCCATGGTTTCTTGGAGTTCTTTGAGCATCTTCCATATTGCTAGTCTAAAGTCCTTATCTGAGAGGTTGATTAGTTGGTTGGTCATTATCTGGTCCTCAGAATTGTCATCTTCATTCTCTATGTCTGATGCTGGCCTGCGTTGTTTCCCCATTGTCACACTTGTATTGCGGGTTTTTCTACGTGTTGTGGTGGTATTCATTGTCTATATGATGCAGGCAGCACACTCCTCTGGCTCCTCCCTTTCTGGATGGGCTGACTTGCCTCTAAGGGAGGGGAGTCCTCCGTGGATGAAGCCTCACACTGGGTCAAATCTTAGGCCTGAGCATGCAACAGAGAAGACAGTCCGGAGATAAATGTTTGCTTCTGTGATATAGCACCGTTCTTAGTGTAATTTTTCCTTTTTGTTGCAATGGTGTTCTTTCCTTAGAAAGAGTGCATGGCCGCGTAGCAAAGCGGAGCAGCCTTGCTCCGCTGGAGCCTTTTTTTTGCCCCACTCACAAGAGTTTCACGCAAGAGGACAGTAGACAGACATATACATGTCACACTCACAGTTTTTCACAGTTGGGCCCCACTGGGACGGTGTACTTTCGTGGATTTTCCCCGCCTGGTGTCACACACAGGTAGCCAGCTTTTGCAAAGTCTTGCCGGTTTTCATGCTCTGTAGTCCCTCCCTGAAAATGGCCTCTGGGTGAGCAAGTTTACTGGAGCCTCTTTTTGCCCCACTCGGAAGAGTTTCACACAAGAGGACAGTAGACAGACATATACAGGTCACACTCACAGTTTTTCACAGTTGGGCCCCACTGGGCCGGTGTACTTTCGTGGATTTTCCCCGCCTGGTGTCACACACAGGGAGCCAGCTTTTACAAAGCCAATTTTAATATTCTTGGCCTTTTTAGTAGTATGTCTGTCTCAAATAGAGGTAGGAGAAGGGGAGTATGGAGATGAGGGGATTGGTGATGAGAAGGTTGTACTGGTGAAGGAGGGTCTTCTTTTTTTTATAAAAAACCCCACTACAAATATATTTGTAGTCATGGTGCATAAATAAAGATATAAAATAAAAAATAACTGAATAAGATAAATGTTATTTAATTATACTTTTAGAATACATTTTAGAGGAGGATTTTATGATAATTTCCAAGGATAAATTATGGTCATCAGAATATCATATATCTTAGCGATTCTTGTTAGTATTAAAACTCCTACATAACACAGTACTAATATGTTTACTTAATATTTTCTAAAATATAACTGAGACAATTTAGAAATAAAATATATGCCTTACCTTGCAAATTAATATTTCCAAATCAGAACAATATTTATATTTTACCTACGCTTTTACTTTTCTTACATTTCCCAGACATTTTAGTAGGACTTTACCAAAGGAATAGGCCATGTGTATTATAAATACCTCTACTTACATATGTTCAAGTTAAGAAAATATTCTGAACTTGTTCTCAGTAGGTTATTTCAAAGTGCAAGAATGGAAATCAAGATAGAAAGACAAAGTAGCAGAGACAAGAAAGGATCAATAGACATTGAGGGATGAGATTTTCCCCACACATAGACATGTACTGGTTGAAAAGCTAAGAGAAACTGATTGCTCATTCTAAGTATAAAAAATTCTTTAACAAAGGAACGGTCCCACCATAGCAAAAAATAAACACAAATATAACATCAGAGTTATTGGATTATGAAATACAAGAAGTAAATAGAGTTTGGGGTTTAAAGTCTCAGAAACTTGAGAACTGTAATCTTCATTCTCATTTAAGGTCTATTATATTGAATATATTCCATTAGTTGATGAGAAATGTGATGTAGTAATTGATATCTGATTACATTGAAAACATTCGTTATCTTCAAGAAACGTGCACTATTCTTATAAGTTACTATGTATTTGGGTTAATAAATATAAGAAACCAGAAGGGAAGTTATATTTTCTGGACAGTCCAGGAAAAGCAGAAATAAAGTTTTGCAATGAGATCATAGGGATGGTAAGCACTCCAAAGGTAATAAACTACAACAGGAACAGAGTCCCAAGAGTGTATAGGATTTAGCAGAAACCATGAATTGAATAGAAAAGAAGCACAGAAAGAAAACACAGAGTTTAGACAATTAATATTTAGGAAATACAGTACAGGTACAGAGTGCATTATTGCCAGGAAAATGGTTGATACTTTACAGGGCAAGAAGTAAAATATCAAGCCAAGGAAAGTGCAATAGAAAAACGGATTTAACTCACCACATGTCTAAATGGAAAACGGGGGAAACTTGTGGTCAAGTATTATAGTCTTAAACTGTATTCTTTAAAAATGACATTTCCAAAGTAGATTGATTTTTCTGAAAGGTGAAAGGTTCATAGGAAATATGAATATTTGCAAATACAATTGAGGAGAAATAAAGCCACTTATATTAATAAGTGATCTCTTAATGAGATTAGAAACATAAGTAGGAAGTTCTTGGAGCGAAAGGCTCTTTAGAAGGAAATGAAACAAGATGTTATTGCTTAGTTACTAATTAGGACAAAGTGGCAACTTCAGTATTCTGTTTCTCTAGGAGATGAACAATTTAGGAATTGTCCTTTCTTACTCTGAATTTGAATAAAGTATTATTTTTAAAAGAGACATAGGATTCACTTACAATGAGTATTCTAATGATTAAAACTATTGCCTGATTCTTCAGTTAATATTCTTAAAATTTTCAACACCTTGTCATATTTAGCATATCCCAAACAACCAAGAAAATTACTTTTATAAGTGATTTTCTTGGCTGGGAAAGAATTGATTTTAAATTAACAAAAATCTTAAATACAGGCATCACTAAGATGTTAATCATAACTTTATATTGTCTTAGAACTTAGAAGCTCTTATTGAATATTTAGATTATTTATCATACTGAATATTTTAAACCTCAAATGCTTATTTTTATATGGAATCTTTTTGGGATTATATAGTTGTTTTTAAACACTCACATATTAAGCTTTATATTTTTTTTCAAATTCAGAAAATTATGTTAATAGAATTTTCTCTTCAAAATTCCAGGAGAGGGGCCAGAGCAATAGCAAAGCTGTAATGTGTTTGCCTTGCATGCAGCCAACACAGGACGAACTCCGGTTCAAATCCCGGCATCCCATATGGTCCTCCGAGCCTGCCAGGAGTGACCTCTGAGTGCAGAGCCAGGAGTAACCCCACAAAAAAAGTCCAGGATAATATTTAAAATTCATACTCTAAGGCCTGGTTTTGATAGACCTTCTTTTATGAATATATATGAATATATATGTGTGTATACAGGTGTGTATATATAAAATCAACATATATATATGTATATATATAATATATATATATTGCTTTGGGGGTTGCTGTAACTAGTACCACAAACTGAGTGATTAAAACATAAATTAGAGTCAGAGAGTCTAAGATACAAATGTCAGACAAGTTCAGTCTTTCTGGGGTCTTAAGAGTCCATCTCTGCCTCCCCTCATTGGATCATCTAGTTTCTTATGATCCAATCTAAATCTTTAAAATCACTGGCTTATTAAAGTATCAACATAATCTTTGCTTTCATATGAATTTCTTGCCCTCCAGTGTATTAATATGTTTCTGTTCATATTTCTTCTTTATTAAGGATATCATTGATATTGTACTGAGAACTTCACTATTCAGTATGACCCCTTCATTACATATTCAGTGACCTTATTTCTTAATGTGGTTACTTTATAGATACTGAAGTTTATTATGACAAGATATTAATTCAACTATTTACAGTATTAATTCTAGAGCAATATGTAATAAATTAATGCTTGTTGACATGTTTACAAAACATTTTATATATCAAATATTCATGTGTTATCTTGTATCATAGAAATGTTTTTAATTAGAAGTGGTTTTATTTTATATTTTCTACCAAATATCACATGGGAGTTTATCTCCTTTTTGATCTCTCTAACTAATCTACTTACTCCAGCCTCAGTTTTCCAGCATATGATTTCCCTTAATTACCTGGGGAAAATATTACTTCCTCCTCAGTAACATTCAGTGTCTTCTTACTTACAATAGTAAATTTAATTTAATTTAAACTTTAATTTGAATTAAAGTCCAGTTTGCAAACATGTCATTTAGTCTTCTATTCACAGAATTATACCTGACATTTTACTTTTCTCAAATTTGTCTAAGTCCAGTGTTCCAGCCAAACTCATCTCCACCATTTTCTGAACACCGCCGAAATTTTATTATTTCTTCACCCATACTTTTTTTGGGGGGCACACCTGGTGAAGCTCAGAAATTGTTCTTGGCTTGAGGGTCCATATGAAGCGCTGGATAATCAAACTGCAGTCCATCCTGGGTTAGCCACGTGCAAGGCAAACGCCCTACCGCTGAGCCATCACTCCGGCCCCTTTTCACCCATTTGTTGATATCTGTTTTCTTATTAAAAATATATTTCTTTGGCACATCATATAAACCTGGCAAAAAGAACCACTTCCTCCAAAATACAGTTTGTACGCAAGAATTATTCCCATCTCTTATTTCTATAGCACCCGTGCTTTATGAGTAATTTAAAACTACCTTCTGCTTTTTATCTTTAGTTATATTGTCTTACATATAAAACTTCCCTGATAGTTTGCAAAGATCTTGAAAGAAATATAGTTTACTTTAGGCCTATAAATTAAACTGATGGATGGAGCTTAAACTTGTAGGAATTTCAAGATGTACTTTCATTAGTCCAGTTTTAGCAACATCACTATGTAAATGTTTCCTCATCCTGGTACTCATAAAATTTACTCTTTTGGTCATCAAATAAAATTGCACACTGTCTCCTGGATGGCATTGGTATTATTTTTATGATGTATCACCTTTCCAAAGATAAAAATCCTTACTTGTTTTGTTGTTGTTTGTAGTGGTGAGCTTATGAAAGCTTCAAAAAGCTAATGCAGAAATAAAATAATTCTTTACTTTTGTTATTCCATACCTTTATCTAACAATTTCTCAGAGCTATTAATCTTGCTTAATGGTTATGGATTTTGTTTATTTACAATAAGTACTTATCATATCTACTAACAAAACTGTAGTGATATGTGACCATATTTTCATTCTTCATCACTTAAGATTCTTTTCCTTAGAATTCTGTTGTAAAACACAGACAAATTGCAAATTTTGCAATGATATTGATAATATGTTTGATTTCATATTGATTAATTTTTGTCTCACTCCATAGATTTTGACTTACTAGGGATGACTAGAATTCAAAGCTTCCACAATGTATAAAATATCTAGTGAATTATCTGATACCTAGAACTGGTGCTGATAAATAAGAATTTAGCAGAAGTGAATAAAAATCTGAGCTAAGTTATATATCCCAGAAAGCATTTTTTCTTTGCACTTATACTCATACAGTCCCTCTCCATATATACATGCTCTCAAACTTATCCAACTAGATTTATTTACATGAATATTAGGAGTATAAAAGCTCATCCTGGAGGACCATAATGGTAGTACAGTTTATAGGGTGTTTATTTTTAAGCAGCTGACAAGAGTTCAATCACCTGAACCAGTGGTCCTCAAACTATGGCCCGCGGGGCACATATTGTATTTGTATCTGTTTTATTTCTTCATTGCAAAATAAGATATATGCAGTGTGCATAAGAATTTGTTCATAGGTTTTGTTTTTACTATAGTCAGACCCTCCAATGGTCTGAGGGACAGTGAACTGGCCCCCTGTTTAAAAAGTTTGAGGACCCCTGAACCATATATGATCCTTCAAGTTCTGCCAGGTGTATTCCCAGAGAGCCTGACTAAAACCTGAGAACCCTTAGGTATGGCTCCAAAACTAAAAAAAAAAAAAAAAAAAAAAGACAAAACAAAATGGAAAGCTTGTTTAGGATATCTGAATAACTTAATTTATTACTAATCAAAGTTAATGGAAACAATTGATTAGTGTCTTATTATACTGTATGAAAGGTTTTTTCACTGTAGAGAAGACTTATTGAGTGCATAATTCTCACACATGCACTCTCTGCTGTCATATTTGTCTAAGTAAATTTCTTTAAATATAACTATTTTATTTCACACAAAAAGCCAAATAGCAACTACTCTGAAAATCTGTCATCAGATTACAGATTAATAGTACTTAAAAATGTTACTAAAGAGCAGTTATGCAATTTTTTTCTTTTAATAATTTTTATTTTGACCAAAGTGGATTACAAATCATTCACAGTAGTATTTTAGGTACATAGTGACACTGAATCAGGGGCATTCCCACCACCAATGTTGTCCTCCCTCCACCCTTGTTCCCAGCGTGCACCCCATATACCCCATCTTTTGCCCCCCTGTGCTGCTAGTATAAGTGGTCCCTTCTGTATCTAGCTTTTTGTAGATTCTATATCAATTCTGCTGTAGTTGGCTTTAAATTTGCTGTTTAATTCTAATCATTTTTTAATTTCTACTCAGTGTTCATACACCTGTTTGGTTTTGGTGCCATCCATTATTTCCCCCTCAATTTGTGAGGCAGAAAAAAAAATGGTTCAAGTTATGTGGTTCTGTTTGAAGATAAGAAAAGAAAAAAGAAAAAGGGGGGGGCAAAAATTCAAAGAAGCAAAAAATGGGAGAAGTCCTTCTAGAGACTATAAAAATCAGTTTAAGAAAAGAAAGGAGAAAAGTAACGAAAACATAAAAATAATACAAAAACATCAACCCCCCCAAAAAACAAAAAGAAACAAAAACAAAACAAAAACAAACAAACAAACAAACAAAAAACCTGAAAAGCACCACAGCAATAAAGAAAACAACCAAACACTAATCATGACATAAAGATGAATCAAAGCACAGGGGGAAAAAAGGCAAAGAAAAGAAAAGAAAACAAGCAACAACAATTGAAAAAATTAATTTGTGCTATGTTTTTGTATAGGCACAGTAAAAATTGAGGGTATTAGAAAGGGAATTCCCCTGGCCTAAGACATACAGGGTTTCTTCACCCTTGAAGTATACTGTCATGGGTATAACTACAGGCACCGTACATGCTCTTTTACTCTCCCCGAGGTCCTTTCATGATATCTGGAAGTTTTCTGCTTTGTCGAGGATGATAAAATCAGTCCTATGTAGCTAGTGATCTTAGTATTTGCACATTTCATAGGATGGAGCCTAGGATGGAGTCTTTCTTTACAGTTCTAGAAGTTCTGTTCCATCACTGTTGTTTTAATCAGTCTTCTGTAGTTGGTGGTCTTGATTTTTGCATCAATCATAGGACGGAGCCTAGGATAGAGTCTTTGATTATGTTTACAGACGTTCTGTTCATTTGCAGTTGTCACAATTAAAATTAGAGATCTTGGTTGTTGTACAGATCATAGGCCAAAGCCTAGAAGACCAGGGTCATTTTTGTTGGTCCCAGGTCATGGTGGTCATAATCAGTCTTCTGTAGTTAGCGATTTTGACCTAACATTTTTTTAATTTTGATTTGGTGGTTTCCCATATATTAAATTAAAAATTAAAATTAAAAAATTAAAAACAAATTGGACTACAGTAAATTAAGTGTCTGTTTGCCAAGATACAAATACTGCCTTCTAATGGGAGACTCTATTTATAATATATTTACCCAACACTCAGAAGTAATATCTAAAATATATAAGGCACTGTCTGTGCTTAACAAGAAAATAAAGGTTGTAATCCCATCAAAATATTAGGAGATAAAATCAACAGAAACTTTCTCAAAAATTATACAAATGGCTAAAAGGCACATAAAATGTTCCATATCATTAATTATTGGGGAGACGCAAATAAGAACAATGAGATATCATCTTACATAACCAAAATTGGCATACATCAAAAAAACAAACAAAAAAACTAGACATGTAGTGCTGGCATTGAACAATAGGGAAAGGGAATCTCATTCACTGCTGGTAGGAATGTCAACTGGGCCAACCTTTTGGAAAACAATATGGACATTGATTTAAAAAATACAAATAAGCTTTTATATAGCCCAGCAATACTTCTCCTGAATTATAATCCAGGAACCCAAAAATACAGCAGAAAAGAAATCTGTACCCCTGTGCTCATTGCATTACAGTTCACAATAGCCAGAATCTGGAAGTAACCCAAGTGCCCGAAAACAGATGAGTGAATGGAGAATGAAGAAACTATCGTACATTTATACAATGGAATATTATGGAGCTGTAAGGAAAAATCAAATCATGAAATTTGCTCATATATGGATGAAAATGGGGCATATCATGGTGAGTGAAATGAGTTAGGGAGAAGGGCATTGTATGGTTTTACTCATTTGTGAGACTTTAAAAAAATAGTATGAAGGTAATACCCAAGGATAATAGAAATGAGAGCAGGAAGACAGATCTTTGACTTGTCATAATGTGGTGAGCACAGTTAGGATAGAGAAGGAACCATTATGAAAATGATAGTTGGAAATTTTCACTCTGGACAAGAACTAGGTACTGAAAGAAAGTAAAGAGTGATATTATATGGTATCCATTCAGTAACAGTTTTGCAACTACAGTTATGAAAAACAAACAAGAAATAAAACAGAAAAAGAGAGAGAGAAAGAATAAAAATGTCTGCTGTTGAAGCAGGCTTGCAGGGGGGATTGATGGTTAAGAGAAATGTCAGGAAAGTGTCAAGAAGTGACAGGGATGGTCCATTGGTTAAGAGACAGGTTTTGCAATTCTTTACGACTAAAACTCCATCATGAATTTGGATCTGTGTATCTGTGTATTTATAATTTATCTGTGTATTGCATCTGTGTATCTCACATTGGTTCAATTAAAAAAAAAGAATAGCAAATCAATTTTTTCAGGATTAGTCCTACTTATTACTACTGTCTCCTTAAATGAAGCATTCTACTGCTAGATCAATAAGATGCCAAGGGGAGGGGAATAATCATGAATCTAAAAATTTTTTTTCTCTTTTAAAATGACTACTATTAGAGAGCATTATCATGCATCAAGCTTGCAGGCATATATTAGCACAAGGGGAAGTTTTATGTTTCTTGCAGCTCAGTCATCACTTGTCCTAAATATAGGTAGAGACATTCCTGGATCACTCGATTCACACTCTTGCATCAGCTTCTCCTGGTGAAGTTGTTGGACTGGCACATTCTTGATGTCTGACTAAAAGAAAAACATCAGATCGCAAATAAGGTTTCAATTGCCTGTGTGGCTTCTAGGCAGAACTGAATCCTCCATGCATTAATGAGCATTTTTTTCATGTTTTTCTCTATGAACATGATGGTTTCTTTTGGGAAAGCAGGATATTTTTACCCTAAAGATTTTCATTGTTGTGATTTTCAATAGGTGATCTAATAGGCACCCTTTAAGAGCATATCAGTCTTTAAAAAGTCATCACTCTATTTTTAATGTTTTCTTTTAATGTTAATTTTATTTTGCAATTTTTCTGTGTGGGAAAAGTTAGGCTGGATCCCAGGAAGTGATGATCCATGACTTCTCAGAGCTCTTTGTTGGTGATTGCAAGTGAAATCACAAAGTTCCAGAATGAAACCTGAACCTCCTGCAATAAAAACAACCACCTACCCAACCAAACATTTGGATGTACTCTTGATCTTAAATCTGATTTAACTATTCAAATTATTCAAATAAGGATGCAATTTTTTCTGGATTAATGATTTATGTTGTAACTTTCTTTGTAATTTTCCTTATTTTCACATGAATTCAAACTCTGTTCATATAGAGGAATATGCTCAAAATATTTTATTTGATACCTTACACCCTGTAGAGTGTTTTCTATGCTATAATTTGTTATAGACCTATAGAATTCAAAATAAATTTCACAGTTCAATGAATGTTATTATGTGCCCTCAATTTCACACATCTTTTGAGGTATAATTATCACTTGAAAAATTCTGTAAATTTGAAGACTGAAGAAAGCAGACCTTTTGTTGTGTTTTTCAAATAGATTCTTCAAATACTGGGAAAATGTTTTTAAATTCTCTAGTTAATTATTTCAAGACATTGTTGGCATGAGAAAATACACTATTAACTCTATAATCATTACAAAATATATTTTTCACTCCTTTATTAAATTCATATATCTTACATATATAATAGTAAGAAGCTACTTCTATGTATACATAATTTGTTTTTACTTTCAAATTCGTTGTTATTTATATGAAGTTTAAATATAGTTAACTAATTATATATTGCTAAATAATTACCAAGAGACACATTTTATAGTACAATACATTAAACAGATTGTATAAACTTGGATGTTAAAATAATGAAGTCTAAGCCTCAAATCTAGGCAAAGATGTTAACTTATGTGATTTTGAACATGGAATTTAAATCTCCATATGCCTCACTTGACCAATGTCCTGTGGAGGAAAAAATAACAACTGATAGAATATCCTGTTAATTAATATGATTCATGTGAACCAACATAATAAAGTGATCGATAGTTGTAGTTTTAATATTAATATATATACATATATATATATATATTTTTTTTTTGGTTTTCTGGGCCACACCTGTTTTATGCTCAGGGGTTACTACTGGCTAAGCGCTCATAAATTGCCCCTGGCTTGGGGGGACCATATGGGATTCCAGGAAATCTAACCATGGTCCTTCCTTGGCTAGCGCTTGCAAAGCAGACACCTTACCTCTAGCGCCACCTTGCCAGCCCCTATATAAACTTTTATTTATTTCTGAAATATTGAATATCTATTTTGAACACAACTCACTAACTGAACTTAGACCTACTTATTTATCCATTTTATATTTGGATCATTACTCAACACTAAGTATTAAAACAAGATGGTGCACTCTGTGGTCCTACAATTAGAATTGTTTTTAATTTGAAGAAAAGTCAACACTGCATTAGTAAGTCTAATTAAATTCATTGTTTCTAAAGAGAAAATAGAAGGTGCTATGAAAAATAAACTAAGGAGCTATTTTAACGATCATTTTCTAAAATGTTATATTTATATTTTTATGCAATTTATGAGACTAAATACCTAACTAACAAAAAATAGTAATTTAATTTTTGATAATTTTTCTCATTTCTAATTTAATAGCTGAAAATATTTCCTCTTACTTTAGTATTTTACATTATCTGTAATTTATTTGTTTACCATGATTTTATGTTTTAATTTTTCTCTGAAGTTCCCCATCTTTTATCTACAAAGGATAGAGTATGTTAATTTTTTGGGAGGGGGGGTCACATCCAATGATGCTCAGGATTTATTCCTGACTGCACTCAAGAATCACTCCTGGCACAGTTTGGAAACCATATTGGATACTGGGGTCTGAACCTAAGTCAGCTGCTTGCAAAGCCAAAGTCCTACCTGCTGTACTATTGCTCTTCCCCTAGTGGTATAATTTAGATAGTAAAATTACATAAGGATATATTTTGAGTTATTGTTCATTTTAAATTTTAAAACATTTTTTCTGATTTAAAGCTTGTTGATCACAAATGTTTCAAAATAAATAATAGCATGCAGGGGCTGGAGCAGTGGCACAAGCAGTAAGGCATCTGCTGTGCCTGCGCTAGCCTAGAACAGACTGCAGTTCAATCCCCCCGTCCCAGATGGTTCCCCAAGCCAGGAGCAATTTCTGAGCACATAGCCAGGAGTAACTCCTGAGCATCACTGGGTGTGGCCCAAAAACCAAAAAAAAAAGAAAATAGCATGCATAATATTCTGACTTCTCTTTATATTTGTCCTTTGATTAAATGTTTATACTGAATATTCTCTAATTTTTTTCTTCATCACTTTGAGAATTCTCAAACTATCTCCAAAAATGCCACTGATATTTTTATATTGAACATTCTCTAATTTTTTTCTTCAACACTTTGAGAATTTTCAAACTATCTCTAAAAATGCCACTGATATTACAACAGACTTTTGTTTTTTATTTCTATACATAAACCATGGTTACTGATGTTTAGTTACTATGCAAAGAAGCAAAATGAAGCTTGAAAACACAACCTGAATACTCTGCCCTGACTAAAAATAATCTGTCCTAAAATCATGGTAGGTCTTTCTCTGTGGTTTAGAGTGATTCTTGATGCTTGGTTATAAAATTTGCAGAAAAATTGTATGCATTACAGATGAACATCTTCCCAAATAATTGCCTTTTATAACACATATTTATATTTTTCTTTTATAAATATATTTATCAGTTCATAGATTCAGCAATATAAGACAGAAAAAAATCACAGGTGCTTGAGAAATATAAATGGGAATACTAACTTATAGACTTTATATTAATATTTAAAACTATTCCTTATGATAATATTCAAATGGTCTTAAAAGACACATAAAATGGTTAGAAATATATATCAGGATGCTTAACTTATGTTTTCAAGAAAAAATTCATAAAAAGCATACTTGTAGACTTAAATCAGTCCTCAGACTAGAGAGTGTCATTATTACAGGTTGACAATTTTCAGATTTTATATTGGAGGCAACATTTTTTAATATTTCTAGTTATGAATATTTTCAACCTAAGCTTGACATTTCAGGGTATTATGGAGTCAAGAGATTATAAAACAACATAATTCTTCTAAAATGATATAATTGTTCTTTAAAATAAAAAACATTCTTGCTGGACTTATATAGGTTTAGTGTAAAGTCACCTGAAAATCTAACCTAGAAATATTTAAAGAGGTTAGGAGGGATGCATATAAAAAGCCTATTGCAAAAAAAACACCTTATTATAAAAATCCTGAACCCTTCTGGGCTTATTGCAATGCAGTTTGCTGCTGTATTAGATATTTAAAATTTTAAATAAAATTGTTTAGTCTACAAAAAATTGAAATTACCTTTTTCTGATTTGTCATTTTACTGATATTTATCATATGTAAAGAGTATTCTAGATACTTGCATATATATTTTCTGATTAAACATTTGCAATTCAAAGATGTTGGCAATTTAGGCTGTATTTTCTGGATAATGTAACAGAAATAAAGTTATATAGGAAGTAAATATCAGACCCATAATGTGAGTCCAAGTATGAACTTCAAGTCTTACTCTACACATAGGTAATGCTCAAAAGTGTTTACTAGATAATGTGTAGATATGTAGATGGTAAATATTTAAAATATATTTAACTTTATATTCATAATATGAATATATTTCAGTATAAATCATTGTGTTTAGTTTGGTGTAAGTCTTTCCTCTTTCAATAGTTTTAAAATTTAAGTTGACTACCTAAGATTTTTAGAAAATCTTAACTAGGTGCTATGTTTGTAAAAGAAATAATTTTCTTACAGTTGAACTCTAGGGTTATTATTTTTAGTTATTGATTTTGCCTGTGAGTTTATCATATCAAGTTTTACATAAAGAATGCTTTGAAGGTGATTCTGACTCATAAAAAGTAGTTAAATGACATATGTTTTTAACTGAATGATTGTACCACTGTCCATTTTATAAATGAAGAAACTGAGATCCAGGAGTCTAAAGTAGTTTGTCCATCTAGAGTCAAATAGTAATGAGAGGAGAAGGGCTTTGGCCATGGAAAGAATAACAGCATTGATCTTATTGCCAACCACTAAAAGTGGTTGAACATATTGTAACTGGTTATTGAATTCTGATAGAATAATAATATTGAGAGACGATAAAGATGTTTTTGAAATTCCTAAAAATATATTGCTAATAGTTATATTGATGCTCAAAAGCATGAAGAATTTTGAACATTGTAAATATGAATTTCATGATTTTCATATTTGTCTGTGTTGAATATTGGGGCAATTATCCTTACATTTACCTCATAAAGAATTCTAAAGTATGATCCCCAAGGAGAGATTTAAAAGTGATTAACATAAAATTCAAGGAAGATACAATGTGAATTGCTATAACTAAGAGAAGAGATGTAAGACTTACAAGAATGAATATATTAAAAAAGTACAATTCCAAAAATTGTTCTTGATCACAAGCCAAAAAAATGGGCTCTTCATTCATGGCTCTCCCTCCTCATAGTGGATATTTATTTTCACACAAAATATGTTGTTAAAATAAAATTGGTTGTTTCTTATGTAGTTTACTTATAAAAGTCTGCCTATGGTCTAGTAATTATTCATGATTCTGTGTAAGAGGATCATTAAATATTTGGAATATGTTCATAAAATGGCAAGGATGATGGATGATCTGGAAACAAAGTGTTGCAAAATTATTCAAGAAATTAAGAGTGGCTGCATGCAGAAGTGATATTTGCATATTATGTAATTGCATGATTATCAGTTTAAAGGAATTTTTTATAATGGTATTATAATTCTAGAGTTCCAAAAGGTGAAATATATAGTATTTATTTGCATCTCTATTTTACAAATACTATATAAATATAAATTGAACCTACTTTATGTAGTGGTGAGATCACGCGTCTATGTGAGAACCTGGCTGTGTATGAATCAGTCTGATCATGCAACTGACTTTTGAGTTTCAGTAGAAATTATAATAGTACATACCTTCATAAATGCTTCAGAGATTTGAAGGAGATACTGTGTGCTAAGGCTAATAAACCTTGAAACATAAATTAAATATGTGTTTTTATTGCTTAATGACCAG
The DNA here is from genome assembly GCF_024139225.1 of Suncus etruscus. Classification (NCBI taxonomy): domain Eukaryota; kingdom Metazoa; phylum Chordata; class Mammalia; order Eulipotyphla; family Soricidae; genus Suncus; species Suncus etruscus. The sequence continues at coordinate 109,568,025 of NC_064848.1, forward strand.
TTTTTAAAGAGAATGCTACACAGAAATAATTTTTTCATATTGAAATAAAAGCAGGAAATTCTAGGTTGCCTCTCAAATGGTAAACTAAAATTCCAACACTCAAGCATCATATGGTCTGTAATAAAATTTCTAAGAAATTGTTAAAATGTTAAAATTTCAAAATAATTTCAATAAATTATGATTATGATTATCTTATGAAAATGTATTGGTCTTTCAGTTTTAGAAAATATTTGTTAGTGTTTAGGAAGCAATTTATGTACTAAATATGCTTCTATATTTCTAAACTAAGGCTCACAAAATAATATATTAATAATTCAGTTAAAATTATTATGTAAATGCTTCTATTATCATTCAAGCTCAAACTTAATTCTCGTGTCCAAAGTGTATCAAGTTTTCTGAAAATAAAATATCATATATAAAACTATAACCTTAATATAAAATTTTGTGAAATTTTACATATTATGAAATTTTTAAAAATTCATAATGTAAGGGAACTGGATAATAGTACAGTGTGTAGGCATATTTCTTTCACATCGCCCCAGGGTTTGAATGCTGACATTACACGTGGTCCATTGAACATCACTAGGTATGATCCCTAAATACATCCAGGTCTGAGCCTTGAGAACTGCCAAGTTCTGGCCCTAAAGCAAAACAAAAAATAGTGATGGACTGATGTACAGTTGATAGGGCACCTAGTTGCCTTACAGACGGTCGACTCAGGCTCATAACTAATCAAGATTATTTCTTGAATGTAGAGCAAAGAGTGAGCCCTATGCAGAGGTGGTTTGGCCTATTCTCCCTTGCAAAAATGTTTATAGTTTTATATAAATTATTTTTCTTAGAAGTTAAAGTCCTTGAATGTAGTATCTCTCTTTTCTCTGCCAAAAACTGAAAGATAGTAACATTTTAATTGCTCTGTAACAATATATATGTACTCACATCTTCTATAGTATTATCAAACAACTCCCAGATTATAAAAATTTAAATATTTAAAAGACAATAAAACTCTCTATAACTTAAAAATAAAATATTAATATCAGAATTATATTTGCCTCAATGAAATATGCAAAGGAGAGTATAAATATGAAAAGTTGTCAAATGAGCTTAAGAAAATGTTAAGTACAGATTTATGTTGTAAATAAATTAAGAAAATGTTAACATTATAGTCTTTATTGTATATTAAACTTGTGCCAGAAGTATTTTTTAAAAATTATATTTAAATTTATATTGCAATATATTGTTTATAATGTAAAGTTAACTGTAATATTATGAGGCCAATATAATTTCCACTTATTATGTATACTAAACTGAGATTCCAATAAAGTAACTCACCCCAAAGCATAATTGGAAGTGAAGAATATTATCTAAAATATTGACTCCAAACCATACATAAAATACTTCCTATAGTTAGGTAAAGTCACAAAGATGTTTACATAAATGGAGATATAAATTTTTATTATTAAAAGATGACTCATGGGGCTGGAGTGGTGGAACAAGTGGCAGGGCATTTGATTTGCATGTGCTAACCTAGGACGGACTTGATTTGATCCCATTGTCCCATATGGCCTCCCAATCTAGGGGCAACTTCTGACCATATAGTCAGGAGTAACCCCTGAGTGTAACTAAGTGTGGCCCAAAGACCAAAAAAAAAAAGAAAAAAGATAAAAGATTACCCAGTTTTAAATAGCTATAAAATATAGTGATTTGTTACTGATATACAAATGGACAAGGATATTTATTCATACTTCTTGACAAGTTTAATTTCCTTACCTACATTTTTTTCCAGGGTGGCTTAATGTGTAGACCCAAAGAGGTAGTGTTATTTTGGCACTGAAATGTGGTGGGGAGTTGGAATCACCAGGACCATACCTGGTAATACATGTGAACTTCCAGGGCTATGCCCAAAAATGCACTGGGGTGGGCTGGTGGTGGTTCTCAAATTATGATTCATTAATCAGCATCAATATCATCAGCCATGAGTTTTGGGAATATAATTTTCTAAGATTCATTATAGATCTGCTGAATCAGAAAAGCTGAAATATGGCCCAGAAATTTGTAAATCTACAGTGTATACAAGATGGCTCTGATGCAGATTAAGATTGCATAATCATTATTAACTTAATCTGTTTTACACCTTTTAATATATTTAACAACTAACTCTAGAAGTATGCAAGACCCTAGTTTAATCTATTATAGAATCATATGCTTTACTGTAAGGATCAATGATACACTGAAGAGGTAAAGCTTGCATTACAATACTTTTACATTCCAACTGCTATATTAAATGCATGCCTTTTCATATTGCAAAACATTTTTAGAGAAGAAAATGTGTCATAAATAATTTTCTTTAATGCTTGAAGCATACTTATAATTATAAATCTTTTGGTTCATGACTATAATAGTTCATAAAAACTATAATAGTTCATAAAAACATATTTAATATAATAAAATATATTTAATTAATACAATAAAATAAGTCATTCCACTATTGCCAAGTAAAAATAAAATAATGCAAAATATTACTGATTACTCCAACAACTAGAAGAATATTTAATTCCAAAACTATTGTTTAGTCAAAATAAAATTTGTCTTTACAAGCTAAAACTGAAATAAGAACCCTGCCTAAGAATACTAATATGGTTTCTATTGATTAAGGAGATGGCCAGAGGAGGCCAGCCATATCACTTTGACTCCATAATATTCATGTTTATACTTACATATGGACTTGGTGTCTGTTTTCAGTACCTGAAAAAGAAATATGATAATATTAGTTTCCCGTTCTTCCTGACAAAGCCAATTTTAGAACCTGTCGACTAAATTCTCTGAGCTCCATGGAGATGTGTGCTACACAAATACAGGACATTATTTTTACTCTTTTTACATTATTGTGGAGATTGTTAAATACAGGAATACTGCATTAAACATTAATAGCTTTTATAAAATGAAAATGATTTCACATTTTACAATATACCAAATTGAAACCTGAGATATAAGCTGATTTGTCACTTGAGTTGTTGCCCAGTTATTCTCTACAGAAATACTTTTTCCCCCCAAAAGATTGAATTTAGGTCTTACGCTGGAATTACAAAATTATCCCATCCAAAAAAAGTAACTATATTTGACAAATTTTAGTAAAGTACCCAAGGATAATTTATTTCAAATCTAACACACTGTCCAAAAAGAAAGAGACAAGGAGGTTGATAGCACTGAGTTTAGGAATTCAATTTTTGATTTTACCTTTCATAAATAAATACTTTTGACCAAATAGTAATTATATGCAATTTAGCTACATGTTTTGAAAAATCAAATATGAAAGAAGTGCCAAGAAAGAGAAGGTAACTCAGTTGTCTGTTCAAATGAAACATTTTATTTTTAAGTTTTTGTCAGGAGGCTTTTTTTTTGTTTATCTTTGTCTTCCCTGGTTATACCCAGGTATTACTGCTGTAAGGGCACAGAACTATATGCAATGCTTGAGATTGAACCAGAGTTGCTATTGCCTTCACAACTGTAGTCTCTCTGGTTCCATTTGAAAATTTTAAATGAGGACTCAAATTTATAACAATTCTTAGGTGACTCACATTCTAAATTCTTTGTATTACAATTTAAAAGTCATTTAATGTATGTTTATTAAGCACTTACTATGAAAAAACTTTCATGAAGTAGAGAAACTGAAGTTGCACTTGATACAATTTTGTTTTATTTAATAAATAAGGTTTTTGTTTTGTTTTATTTTGGGGCCACACCCAGGGATGCTCAGGGGTTATTCCTGATTTTGTCCTCCGAAATTGCTCCTGGAAGGCTCAGGGGATCATATGGGATCCCGGATATCAAACCCGACTCTGTCTCAGGTTGGCCACTTGCAAGGCAAATGCCTTACTGCTGTGCTATCACTCTGGCTCCTTAATCAATATGTTTTTGTTTGATTGATTGATTTTATTTTTGGCCCACTCCCAGTGACGCTCAGGGGTTACTCCGGGCTTTGCGCTCAGAAATGGCTTCTGACTCTGAGGAGGGGAAGATCACAATATGGGACACCTAGGAGTGAACCTAGGTCCGTCCTGAGTCAGCTGCGTGCAAGGCAAACACCCTACTGCTGTGCTATACAGTAAGACCAATCAATATGTTTTTTTTTGGGGGGGGGGCAAACCCTGCGGTGCTCAAGGGTTTCACCTATTTTTGTGCTCAGAAATTACTCCTGGCAGGCTCAGGAGATTGGATACTGGAGATTGAACCTGGATGGGCTGCATCCAAAGCAAATGTCCTTTTTGCTGTACTATGATTCTGGTCCCTTATCAATATGGTTTTAATTTGATTGTATATTTATTTTGATCTTTGTTCATAGGGACAATTTAAGATTATTCAATCTTTGCTATTATTATATAACTTGGAGAGGATAATATAAAGATGGTTCTGACTGTTGATCAAACAAGAGTTGAAATACTGATAGTAATGTGTCCTTGAAATGACAGAGCTATTCAAGTGAAATTGGGTTATGAAAACTGAAATATATGAAATATGTACTAAGATGTATTATTTTAATTTTAATGTATTTGATTTTATATGTTACATTGGAAAATATTTTCTTAACAGCTGCTGTTAAGTACAGTTAAGTACAGTTAAATTTGAAATTAAGTCGTAACTCATATAGTGATGCTGAGAATGCAATTAAAGTAAAATATGACAATTTATATCAATAACCTAAAAACTCATTCCCCCTTCTCTGCCACTAACGTCAGGTAGTCAATTTCTAGAAATTTAAATAGACGTACACAATGATTCTGTGTTGCCATGACCATAGTACAGCATGGATGAGAGACATCATAGAATTTCTTAGGCACCATATGTGTCTGCTCCAGGGCTTGGAACTCTGAGTACAGCACTTCATCGTTTTGCTTTATATCGTTGTATCATCATAACCATGGCATTATTTTGTTTGCCATCCATATAACTAATATGGTTTCTAAGTCATTCGTAATATAAAGCTTTAAGTATGAAAGGAAAATGAGTTGGGGGATAGTATATCTTGAATATTCCATAAATGCAAAATAATATAAATGCCTTTCCTTTTAAGCTCTGCATCTTATCTGTTGTAATTCTCTCATAAAGGCACATAGAGAAAATATTCTAATAGAGACATTTCTAAGAATATACCACCCACACTAATATCCAAGACAAAATTATCATAATACTAGCAAAAAAAAAAAGTAAAAAAGAAAAGAAAGCACTTCATGGCCTTTAACACATAGGTGTTTTCTTACTGTTGAGTCATGGTTGCTATCTTTGGAGGTCAATGCACTTAAACATTCTGCTTTGTGCAAAACAGGAACAAGAGACCCACCGTTAATCCACTGGTTGATAATTTGCCCCTAGTAAAGCAGCTGAGAAGAATAATGGCAGGATTTAGACCCTGCAAACCTGTCTCCAAAATCATCAATATTTATTTATTTCATGTCATGCCTAGGGATCCCTCACATTTTCAAAATCTGTTTCACACTTCTGAAAATGTCTAAAGAAAAGATCCTCAAATCCTGAGTGTGATTTTAGAAGGAAAACAATGTTCTTTTCACTCTTATTGGAAGTTTTGTGCCTGCGTGTAAATTCTGAGGGTTCCCTGGATTGTTAAAATGCTGCTCATCACCATGCCTAAATGAGGATTTAGTGCATGAGGGAGCTGCCAGACTGGGTTTGAACATCTGTCACAGCATCTAAAATCCCAGCTGCCGTATTTCATTATTCGTTGTGTTAAGATGCCAGAGGAGTTTTTGCTTTTTAAAGCGGCACTGTGATTTTTAGTAATTAAAAAAAATAAATAAATAAAACAGGATGCTTAATATCTGAAAATGTTTCACTGACACTAAACTCAATTTCCTTTGGATGAAACATAATTTAAATAAACAGTATCCAACACTTACTATAATTTGACTTAATTTATCTTAGGGGAGTTTTACTTACATAATATTTAAAAATATTTTTCTTTAATTATGAAATAGTACATAGGATTTAATGAAAAATTTAAAAGTTACAGCACAAGCTACTTAGTTGACTTTTTGTGTGATTCCTCATTCCTACTACAGGAGAAAATACCCAGAACGAAATATGATCATTAATTGTGTAATTTGAGCTTAGTTGTAAACTTTCTGGGCTTTTTTGTATTTTCTAGGTTTTCTTATGATTCTGGGTTCATGATTACGGCAACAATAAAAGTTTATCAGTGGATATTAATGATGATCATGCAAAACTAATGAAAAAATATAAAATAAATTCTCTGTAATTCTTTACTCATTTATTCTTGTCTTCAGCTATATATACATTTCTCACTATACCTATTTTACAATATTTGGTAAAAGTTAAATGTTTTGACAGTTCCTTAATTAAGAAAAATCTTATTTCCAATACATGAGTATGTGTGAACTTTGGAGTTTGGGGATTATATTTCTTATTTAATGATTATCTTGGATAATTGCAAACTTGGAGGAAATCACTGTTTGGGGACATTGTCAGTTGCTTAATATTAGTTGAAGTAATAAACTTTCTTATTCCCTAGCACTCAATGCTGGTGAACTATTATACACTGACATTTTCAAGACAATAATGATAGTAATAATAGTAATAATGGTGCTATGGATAGTACTACTAGAGAGCTAGCTTTTTCTTAAAAATAAAAATCGTATTGATATTTTATGTAGAATGTTTTCCTATGAATATTGCCTTCTTTGTAAAGACATAGTCAGAGATTCTCCATTTTACTCACAGACACACACTACATAATAAGTTTTAAAATTAGAATACCACTTTTAAAATTGAATTTGTTTATGAGACTTTTGGATCCCCCTCCAGGCAGAACTAATGACATTGCATTAGTTTCTCATGATAGTTGGTGCTTTGTGCTGCTGTAGCATTTTCACACTGTATTCAATGTGACCCTGTATTTGCTTTCTCTACTAGAGTATGGACTACTTTAAGTCCAAAATAGTTATTTATCTTTCATTACTATTTATGCTTAGGCTCAGTCAGTCATTGGTAGTTTGAGTTTATAATTTATCACATAACTATGATTTTGAAAAAAAATAGTAAAAGTAGGATCTTCACTTATGTAAATATATTGATTTATCATAACTAATAATTTCAAACTACTAAAAATTTTAGTATGAATATGTAAACTTTGTATTGAGAGAATATTAAGGAAGTAAGGTCAAGGGTTAGAAGCTGAAAGTTCATGTCAGACTAAGTACATATTGTGGAAATGTTTCTGGTCAAGAATTATGGATGAGTAGCATTCATCTAAAGGTTGGGGAATAAAGCTGATTAATGTCTAAAGTTGCTAAGGATTATCCTATTAGGTTTGTCATCTGGAAGAGAACATAATCATTATTATTTAGGTTTTTTAAATCTCTCAACATAGACACCAAGCTATCTCTTGGATACAAAGCAATATTTTAGAAGCTTTCAGAAAAAAAATGAAGAGCTAAAATTCAAATTAACCTGTTATATAAGACATATAGAATGGCATTTATTTATTTTTTTCTGTTATTACCAAACAGAATTTTTTTGTAATTTGAAGTATTGGTAGAGTTGTAATTTTAATAAAAAAGACTGAATAAAATGGAGATCATGCTTTTGATTTTCTGAAAACTTAACATAAAAGAAATAAAAAAAAACTATAATATATATTGATTGAATAATGCATACCAGGCTTTATCATTAAGATCTTCTTTGTGTTTGGGGGCATAAACAATAGTACAAAAGGTATGGAGTTTGCCTTGAAAAAAGCCAACTTGGCTTTGATCCTTGTACATTTAATATGGGCCCCAACGCTTGGCCAAAAGTGATCCCTGAGCATAGAGTCAGGAGTAAGCCTCGAGCACTACTGGGTGTGGCTCCAAAACAACAGCAGTTTATATATATAATTTATATTTATTATATTATATTATTATACTATATTAAAATAATATATATAATTTATAAATGCAGTATGTGTGTTTATATTTATATATTCTTTTGTGTATTTCTTAACAGTCTGAATAGTTTACCTGGTTTTATACATTACAGTAATTCTTAAAATGCTTTGCTCTATAGGGATTTTCCCCAAATAGCATACCTGAAATAGGTATCTAATTGCATTGTACCTTACTACATACACTGTCTGTTAGGTATCTTTCCAGAAACATTATTAGGTGACCACTATGTTCTTCCTGGGTTGTAAACTGGTCACCTGGTGGTGTTGCATAAGGGTTTTCTTAACTGAAAATCTCCAGGAATAATAATGCAGGCTTCTTTTGAAACAAGGGTTTCTATAAACATTTAAGCTATTGAATACTCATGACTTTTCTCACCTGCAACTGTATCAATGGGTTTCTGTGCTCTGCTCTCTTCATCCCTTCTGACTCAAATTTTTTTAATACAATAGCCACAGTTTTCTCAATGCAAATCTAATCTTGTTAGTTCTCTGCTAACCTCATTTTGTGGCTCTCCATTGTTTCTGAATAATTTATATGTGTTAATATTGTTTAAAAATATTATGATAGGTTAATACATTTTTTCTCTTTTTCTTTCTACTCACACCCTGCACAACTAATCACTCCATTCTCATTTATTCCAGGTGAGCATTTGCACTGCCTCTACTAAATAGAACACTTCGATTTTCTATACTAGTTGTTTATATTTCTAAGTACTTACTGTAAGAAGATGCTCCTCATATCCAAATTTTAATGTAAATACTTCCTAAGTTGTCCAGAATCATTTTAACTCCATTTAAAAAAAATGTGTGGGGGGCCAGAGTGATAGCTAGCACAGTGGTAGGACATTTGCCTTGCACACAGCTGACCCAGGATGGCCTTGGTTCGATCCCCAAGTGTTCCATATGATCCCAGAGCCAGGAGTGATTTCTGAGCACAGACCAGGAGTGATCCCTGAGCAACACTGAGTGTGGCCCAAAAACAAAATAATAATAATAATAAGTGTTTCTGGTTTTTAATTTAAATGTGTTGCAATATAGTAAGTTTATAGATAAAGGGGAATGATAATATATTCACAATTTTTGTATCTCAGATACTTAGTATGTGATATAAGCTCATTTATTTGTGGGTACATAAGTAAAAAAGATATAATTTAAAATACAATTTGTTGACACATAAAAGTACAATATTAATGTCAACAAATATAACTTCATTGAATCCAATAAATTATATTTTATTGTGTTCAATACAGCATATAGAGTACCTATGGATTATTTAAGTATCTTGCCTAAGGCCATAAAGTTAATAAGTGGCAGCCTTGAAATTACACTCAAACAATCTGACTTAACAGTCTGGACTATACTGATACTGCTATGCTAAATGGCGTCTCTGAGAATTTAAATCCAACAGACTAATAGTTCTAGGTGTCAGTGGTACTTTTGATCATTGAAAATGGGGTAAACATAAAATCTGGATATTGTCATAAATCTGCCTCTTACAGTTTGGCAATTCCCCTGTTCTCTCTAAGCCTTATTTTAATTATCTGAAAAAGCATAAAACTGGATTGGCAAATCCCAAAGTTCCTTGTTTCAAATCACAGTTTTACATCAATCCTTTATTTGTTACTATGAAAAATATAAATTATTGAAAGAAAATGGGCAATGATGTAATCTTAAATAGATAACTTGTCTACAGACATCACCCTTTTATGTTTTCTCTTTGTTAAATTAATAATCTCATGCTATCACACTGTGAAAACAAGTTGAACAAAACATAAGATTACTAAATGGATAAACAAAATAATGACCTTAAGGTAACATGAGAAATAATTATGAATATTTTAGGGTTACTTTGTCATATGATTTCCAATAATAATAAAAAAATGTATGTAGTCCTTTGCCTATACCAGTGGTTACCTGGTATAATTAGCGAAAAATAAATATTAGTTCTTCATAGATTTTATTTACCTTGTACTTGAAACTTCTGGATTTTATTTACCTTTGATTTTTCTTTTTTTATTTATTTATTTTTTTTTTTGGTTTTTGGGTCACACCTGGCAGTGCTCATGGGTTACTCCTGGCTGTCTGCTCAGAAATAGCTCCTGACAGGCACGGGGGACCATATGGGACACCGGGATTCTAACCAACCACCTTTGGTCCTGGATAGGCTGCTTGCAAGGCAAACGCCACTGTGCTATCTCTCCGAGCCCACCTTTGATTTTTCAATTATATCAATTTTTTCTATTTCTAATTACAAATTAAAAAAAGGGAAACTAATGTGTTACAGTTAATTTTCTACTTGTTTCCATTATATCATCACCATGGTATCCAGACTCCTAATTTTGAACATATAAATTCATAGGAATAAAGCGTTTATTCTCTCTCTCCTTTAAGCTTGTTGCTATAGTACTGCTTTTATTATTTTTGTCTTACAATTAAATGATATGTTATTGATATGTTATATTAGGTGAGTCCCTTTAGAATATAGTGAGATTGTACCTTCTTTAAGTGAATCCACAAGTTTCATTTAATTGTAGGCAAACTAATCTTTCACTTGTAAGGAATATAGGTATATATTTTTCATCTATATAGCTACATCTATAATTAGACAATAATTATTTAGGAAAAATTATGCTAATATTTTATATAATGTATGTACTTTTATAATAATTACATTTATATAATGACCAATACCATGGTGGCAACACTGGTTAGGTCCTTTCTATAAATGAAATGTGAATGATATTTAAATATATTTATTTTTTAATTTTTATTTACATATATTTAAAATGTAAATATGCTTTTGTTTAGTAATAGTATTAAATGTTAAATTAAATATTAAATCATATTATTTAATTAATTAAATTAAATGTAAAAATACCTCACTTATTTCAATTAGATAAACCGGGGGCTGAACGAATAGCACAGCATTCACCTTGCAAACAGTCAACCCAGGTTTGAACATCAGTACCCCATGTGGTGAGTACTGTCAGGAATGACCCCTGAGCACAGAATCAGGAGTAAGCCCTAAGCAACATGTAGTGTGGTCCCTCCAAAACAAAACAGAACAAAACAAACTAAAACAAAGAGACGGGAGGCAGGAGGACAGGTCCATAGTAGGAAGCTTGCACAAAAAACAGGAAAGTGAAATTAGAGCAAGGAAGAGTCCACTGTAACAATAAGAGTTTGAAACTCTCATTCTGAACAAGAACTGCGAGCTAAATTGGGATGCCCTTTGGTATTAATATTAAGAACCATAGTGTCTAAAAAGAAGAAAAAACGAAGACTTTTAGATAGAAAGACAGCAGAGAGAGGAAAAGTGAAGGAGACTAATGGAGAGAGAGAAAGAGAGAGAGAGAGAAAGAGACAGGGAGGGAGGGAGAGGGAGAGAGTGAGGGAGGAGGGAGGAGGGAGGAGGAAGGAGTCTCCCATAGAAGCACATATGGTAGAGACCATTTCAGGGAATAGGGGTGGAAGAAGACCAGAGACATTGGTTACAAGAAATATTCACTGGGGCCGGAGAGATAGCATGGAGGTAAGGCGTTTGCCTTTCATACAGAAAGACAGTGGTTCGAATCCCAGCATCCCATATGGTACCCAGTGCCTGCCAGGGGCAATTTCTGAGCATAGAGCCAGGAGTAACCCCTGAGCGCTGCCGGGTGTGACCCAAAAAACAAAAAAATAAATAAAAATGAAAAGAAAAAGAAATATTCACTGGTGAAAGGATAGGTGTCAATATTGCATGACCAAAACTAAATTATGAATAAGTTTGTAACTGTGTATCATTGTGATTCAATTAATAAACATAGAATAAAAAGAAACTAGTATCTTTTTGTAATAAATCATAGAACTATTTTGCTATTGAAAAATAAAAACAAACAAAAACCAGTTAAACAATAACTTTAGTATTAGTATTGAGGATACAGTTTACATTGGCATTGCACACCACTATCCAAAATTTATCCATCTAATGATCATGGATTCAAAAATGACAACCCTAAAATATTCCCACTGGCAGTTGGTAATTTTTTCACAGCGTGAAATTCTGAACAGGATTTTTGTATGCATTTTCTTTAGTATTTCTCTCAGTGGGTTTCAAATAAGTTTTTCTTTGAGGACTTTGAAAGCCACAGGAAAGCAGGGTTAGGATGTTTTCTTTAATGAAAAAGTAGAGTCAATGATGACTCATTGCCTGAATACACAAGTCCCTTTGATTTTAAAAGTACAGAGATCATTATCTTATAATGTATAAGAGTTCCTCAGTAGATGACTACATAATGTTTTCTCTACTATGTTAAAACATTTCAAAAAGAGTAAATGAAACAGTTCTTTTGAGTCAGCTTCCTAGAGATCTTGGCAAATAAGCATGCTGTATCAAATCAGGCTCATTTTCATTTATTGTTTTGTCAAGTTTTCCTTTAAAATGAAAAACTAATCATTAACTCCTGAAGGTAGACAAATCACTATTTAAAAATAATAAGAGTTGAAAATATACATAATTTTAAGTAAAATTAAATTTAACAGAGTGAACACATCAGTAGTTTATTTGTAAATTTCAACATAAAAATATATTTTAAATTCATGAAATAGAAGTAAAGAAAAAATTGGAGAAATAGTCACACAATGTGAAAATGCATTAAATGACCATTGGAAACAGAAAAAATATTAAATAGTTTTGTAAAATATAAATTTATTTATTTTTTGGAAAAATAAAACAACCATATATATTTCGTGCATGTAATTAATATAGAGGACTTCTTTGTATGAAAATAGTTACCCAAAATAGCAGTTCTTTTCTTAAAAAGTAAACAAAGCTTTTAATTTTTTTATTTATTTAAAGGAAATATATCACATAGTTGACACAATTGATCATAGTACATTTGTTTCAGGAAGAACAAAGGCAGAGTTATTTAAAAATAGAAAAATTAACGAGATGGAAGAGAAAGAAAAGCTTCAGTAGCAATTATATTTTTGAAAATCATAGAATCGCCAGTTAACGCATTAAAAGTCTAGCAGAAGATTTAATAAGCTTTGCTTTTCTTTTCTTTTCTTTTAAGAATAAGAGTTAAAGAAGTACAGCAAAAACAGTGTTAGAGTGGCAATTGTTTGTATAGGCACAGCAAAATATCGGGGACATGGAAAGGAAAAGCCTTGGCCTAAATACAAGGAGACCTTACCCCTGAAGCCGTTATTTAAAGAATTAAGTCAGGAAGACAAGTATGGGTTGTAATCTGACAATTGCTCAAAATATACAAGTCTGCATTTGTAAATTTGTATCTGTATATAATATTTTGTTTACTTACCATTGAGTTACACTACAGGTTAGTGTAACTTGTTAAGAATGTTAAGAAATCCAATGTTAATACTCAGGCTCCAAAACCAGGACCTGAGATGATGTGGGTCTGGAAGCAAATGTCAATGCAGGAAATAATCCACACAGTAAAAGAGGGCAAGAACAGGTTCAGGAATTCCAGCACTCAAGCCAGGAATTCCAAGCCTTCTGCTCCTAAGAAGGAAGGCATCTTAGTGGAGAAAGATTGGAGAATGAATGCACAGCATTGCTGAAACCAGGGTTTTATAAGCAAGAACCAGACCACAATTTAGAGTGAAAAATTAATACTAAATAGGGAGGGACCCAGTAATCCAGTCACCAGATCACACCCTAGGGCGGAGAACAAATACTAAGTAGGATAGGACCTAAGTAATCCAAAACCCATCACCAAAATTCTAATGCTACTTGCATTATTATATTGACCCCTCCCTACACCCTTTTCCCCCTCAGAATACTTACTTTTAGAAGCAGAATTAATAACTATGATTTCCTGGATTAACATGTAGAGGAAAATAATTTCCCATATATAGATAACTATTGAAGCTGTCTCTGGCTTAGTAACACAAAAAATGGAAGGAAGGAGGAAAATACTGCAATGATAATGTACATTAGAGTACAGGCTAAATAAAATAAAAGTGATGTTATCAAAATAAGAGAGAATTATCCATATTGGTCAGAGATAAAACAGCAAGGTTAGATAAAACAGAAGCTGTGGATTAAGAAACCAGAAGATAATTTGGTTTTGTCTCTAAAATGGAGTAGAATAACAGTAGTGCTTGAAATTAGGCTCATTCTTGTCAGTAAACCAATGAAAAGAAATAAATGAGTATACATACTCTTTAAGAACCCTCAATCATAAAGAGTCATGAGACTGTAATTAGCCCTATTCCTCTGCTTCAGATACACTCGCTATAAGTTATATTGTATGTATATATTTATATATCAGTTGAAAATTAAATAGTCTGAAATATGATTATCTGTGGCAATTTTAAGTTAGACTAAAAAGAATAGATGAAATACCATGATAATATTTTATCTGACTTACATATGGAATTATAATGTCATATATTACAATAAATATAAATTACTAATAGTAGTATCAGATGTTCCTTTTTATTTTTAAATTACTGAAATTTCCAAGTTATATATTTGACTTACAGTAGTAACTCATATTCTATTGGACATAAATATTGGCCTGTGCTCTGACTCCAATTCACACTTCAATTTTGACAATAATACATAGAGAAAAATCAGAAGCTATTTTGAAAGCTCTTATTTTTTTCCCTATATTAACTTGGAAGTATAATTTGTTATAATAGAAGGAACATGAGCCCCTGGACCCTGATTTGCTACTAACCAGCTACAAAGCTTCAGGCAAGTTATTTAACTTCTATGAGCCTTGATTTATTCATCCATAAAATGAGAATCATAATACTCACCACACAGGGTAATTGTGAGGATTAAATGTGAATGTAAAGGGCTTTGCAGAGTTTATGCTACATAATTTTAACTTACTAAATGTTAGCTATCTTTTGTGTGTGTGACCTAGAGTTCTATTAATGGAGACTAAAGTGATCTGTTATACTGCAAATATCAAAATCTGAGAAAGATAGTGAGGTATCTTTTTCTGAGAAAGTTAAAGAAAATTATCACAAATTCTTTGGGATAAAAAACAAATCTCCTCAAGGGGAATGTACAACTGACAGTTAGCCTTACTTTCTTTAAATGAAGATAGTAATCATGTTTCCCAAGTAAAAAATGCATACATACATACATATCTGTATGCATATCTACACAAAAATGTGTACATATTCATTTGCATATATGCTATGTATATGAATTATTGAATGTAGTGTGTCAGCGGGCCAAATTGAAGTGCATATTTATATTTAATAAACTAGAATGCACTGGACCTATTCAAATATAAATATTTTGTTATTATGATTTTATAATAACTACTATAATATAACAAGTGAAAAAATAAAAATGACCTCAAGTAGGAAAACTTAGATAAATAGTAAAAGAAGAGAAAGACTTTGAAGAGTGTAAAGAATTTTCCAAAGGCCAAAGTAGAGAATAAAAATCTAGCCAGATTATTATTTAGTTTTCTTTTTTCTCACCTTTGACGTGATTATATAGAAAATTACTCTCTCTAAAATGTTAAATACCGAGGCTGGAGAGATAGCATGGAGGTAAGGCATTTGCTTTGCATCCAGAAGGATGATGGTTCGAATCCCGGCATCCCATATGGTCCCCCGTGCCTGCCGGGGCGATTCCTGAGCGTAGAGCCAGAAGTGACCCCTGAGCTCTGCTGCTGCAGGCTGTGACCCAAAAACCAAAAATAAAATAAAATAGAATAAAATGTTAAGTACAGCAGTGTTAATGAGGGCAACAAAATTCCCCACCTTTAAGAATAAGTGTGTTGGAGTAATAGTAGAGTGGTAAGCAATAGACAGAAGAAATACTTAAAGCATGTGACATTCTTTTTTTAAATAAAATAATAATTGGAAGAGGAGCATAGAATGCATTATTTAAAGAAACTTGCATTATTAGGATACCCAAGCAAAGTTGACTGAAAGGGTGATATTTAAATAAAGGTGGAAAATAACAACCAAACAATACATAGAAGTTTCTGCATGGAGAATCATAAATAAAGGAATTGGTAAGAGCATAGATCATGTGGCCAGAGTCTAATCCAAAACTGAAAGTAACGTGGAGGTCAAGAAATAGTAAGAAATCATTTCCGCTTTGAAATCGCCTGTTTTATTTTACTGTGTTCTCATTTAACTGGTGTCTACACTTTACTTGAGTGGTCATATTGTATTCCTATCCTTGACATAGCACAGGGATAAGGTGCTTGTTTTACACATGGACAATTTTTGTTTATTTCCAGTCTCCCAAATTCGTCCAAGTACTACCAAGAATGATCATAATGATCACTGAGGACAGAGTAGACTAGTAGACTGTTGAGCAGTACCAAAAGTGACCAAAATCTATTATCTCCCCAATCAAATAAAATAAGCTAAGACTGATAAGCACACCTTTATTTGAGCTAACCTGATGTTACCTGACTTAATTTTGCTAGTAAAAGTCATTTAAGGTTTGGTTTTTACTCTGGGTGGGTATAGAATTTAAAAATTTTGATTAGAATAATACATTTTAATGTATATTTTATAGAGGTATTCTTGCTGACTTTTGAGAGGAAATGTGAAAAGCTCAAATTGCTATATTATTAAAAAGGATAGTAAAAAATGCTGTTCTGGCTACATTTTCAAAATACAGCAAAATGATTTACTAATGGATTAGACATAGCCTGTGACAAAAGGAAAGAAAGCAAGAACAACTTCAATTTTTTGTTCTCGGTATCTTAAAGAATAATGATGCCATTTACTAAAGTAAGAAACACTGGGTTAGGAGAGATTAATAGCTTTGGAGAGCTAAATATTTATGATTGTGATTTTTCTTCTGGAAATGCTAAATTTGGTGTTCTGCTAATTATTATATTATCAGAAAAAATAAGTCTGCTTTTCTTGGAAGAAGGATATATAGGTTTGAGAGTCATTTGTTTGTGAATGGTTGCAGAATTAAGAGATTGGATGAAATATCCAATAGAAATGTGAATGGAAATAAGGACAGATGGGTGTGGGAAGTGCAAGGAATGAATGGGAAGATGATAAGTAAAGAGTCTGAGAAAGAATAACTGTTCTGATATGTGAAAGCCAAATGACAAAAATATGAATCTTAAGACTTGAATTAGGTCAAATACTTGCAATGAGACTTGTAAGAAAAGCACTTTGAGAGGGAGTATTAAATTTAATAACAAAGAGCAACAGCATTTTATAATAGATTTTGATGAAGAGAAAAAAATTAATGGTATAATATCAAGAAAATATAGCAGGAATAATTTTGGCTAAAAGAGGTGGTGATAGGCTTTTATTGTAACAAAAGGAATTAAATCAGGATAGATTTGAAAGGAAATTAGAATGTATTATTTTTTAATGAGAGCCACCAACTTCTTGATAATGATTTAAGTACAGAAATAAATGTAGATGTTACCAAAGAAAGTCAATGACATATATGCTGACATCTTTAGTAGATGAGAGAATATGAAACCTATTTGATCAGTGGAATGATTGTGCTCAACAGCATTCGGTCCCTGTAACTGTTTACTTGATAAGAGTTTTCAGGGCAATGAAAAAATAAGAGCTGTGGAACCTTTGGAGATGTGTTATGTATGTTAATGTGTGTGTGTGTGTGTGTGTTTTCCCAGTGAAATAGGAACTCTGATAATTAGATATTGTTGTTTTGTTAATGGCCCTGTCCTTTACCTGACCTTTACCTGTCAGCTCCTTATTTAATTCTTGCAAAATAGTAAGATGCTCACTCTTGGTAGGCTTAAACTATGGACCCCAAATTTAGGGAGTCAAGAGTTCTCTTAGTTCTTGCAAAGAATTTAATTTCTGGGTTCCAGACTAGACCTAATGAAGTGTCCTTGGGAGGGAGAGCCAAATATTTGAATTTTTAGTCTGTTTTTCTAATGATTCTGATAGAGTAAGTTTTTAACTACTGCTATTTCCCTCTTTGTGTGTGTGTGTGTGTGTGTGTGTGTGTGTGTGTGTGTGTGTACGCTTGTTGGGAGGATGGGTTATTTAGGTCAGACCTGGTGGACTCCTGTAGGCTTTGTGCACTTGGAAGTACTTTAGCCCATAAGTGATGCAGTAATAGATTACACCTTGTTTTATCCAAAACAAAGGTCACCTCTGGTTTCTTTTATCTGTTTGTTTACAACTTGGTTTTACCCCAAAACAGATATTGTAAACTTTGGGCAGAACTGGCTCAGGAAAGCCTAAACTATCTGTCCTTACTCCCCTACAAGGGATGGTCTCTGTACTCAATAAAACGAGTTCTGGCAGGCAAAAGCTTGTGCTCTACCACTTGACCTGTACCCAATTACATATTTCTTTGAAATTCCCATTGTGCAGTGCTGTTTTGAAGAAAAGGTTTTAATCTCTATTGAAGGAGGATTTTCCACAAATTAACTATATTGGGATATGTAAAGCCAATGAAGATATTTGTTTAACAGTAAGTATTTTGTGATTAATTTTGAGAATAATATTATCATTATCAAAAGCATAAGTATATTCAAGATGTTTCTTCATATTCTGATGAAACAAAAGACATTTACAATATAATATCTGATAAAATTAATTACCATTGAATTATGTCATCAGCAGATGGCATTCTAATGAAACTAATATGGGATGCTGATTTCCAATATAAGTCACTTCATATGCTACTTTATAGCAAGAAAGTGAACTAAATATGGGCTGGCTGGGATCAAACCTGGTTTGGCCACATGTAAAACAAGCATCCTACCAACTATAGTATTCTTCCAGGCCCCATATTTTAATTACTTTATTTAAACACTATGTTTTACAAATTTATTCATATTTTAGTAATTTATGTCTTCCAATGCTCTAACACTAATTCCACCACCACTATAACATTTCTTCACTATACCCCCAGTTTCTCACCCACCCCCAAACTTTCTCTCTTGGCAGTTACAAAATGATTAACTATATTTTGATTGTTACAACTAAATGGTAATGGTATTGTCCTTCAAAACAGTAACAGAAAATTTGGGCAAACTGTTCTACATCATAATGAGGTTCTTAAATCATTGTCTGAAGATTTAATAAGTTGGTTGTTACTAAGTTGTGCATTCTGTGTTGTATTTGTTTGCCAGTCTTAGGTGGCTTTTATATTACTTTCATATCTTATTTAGTGTGGTTTTTACTAGGGTGTCAGAATTGAAAATTTTTGAATTGCCCCAAAATTCTAGGATCTGTGTCACTGGGCTGAAGAGTTTACATGACAATGGTTGTGGGATGTGGCTGTGGCTGTTGGGACTTGCAGAAGTATGGAGGGGTGGAGGAGACTGCCTACTCCCGCTAGTGAAGACCCCAGAATTTTTAGCCCCAAGCCCAGGAAAACTGCTGTACTTTTTACTCAATTTTTAATATTAAATTAAACTTAATTTAATATTAAATTTAAGAAAATAAAATTCTTGGGACTGGAGTGATAGCACAGCGGTAGGGCATTTGCCTTGCATGTGGCCAACCCAGATCAGACCTGGATTTGATCCCCAGCATCCCCTGTGGTCCACCAAACCTGTCAGGAGCGATTTCTGAGAGCAGAGCCAGGAGTAACTACTTAGTGCTGCCAGGTGTGGCCAAAACAAAAACAAAAACAAAAAAAAATGAAAGAAAAGAAAAGAAATAAAATTTCTCTTGGAGTAATTCTGAAATTATTAATATTTTAGGCAACTATCTTGCATAATTACAGTGAATTTTATTTGTATAATGTTGTAGGTACTACTTTCTGATTTTAATGTGATCTTATATTCTTAGGAAAATAAATTATTACTTTACAGCTGGCTTTTTGGTTTCAGCGAATAATGCTGCATGCATTTTGCAAATGTCAAACAAATCAGGTAAAAGAAAATTATTCTTATTAACTTAATACTTTTTAAGTCACATACTTCATGTTCTAATTTGTCAAATATGTTTCCAATTACCTTCAGCAGTTAGTGTGCATAGTGTGCAGTGGGCTCAGTAGATTCATTTCAGCTTTTGTTTGTGGACAAGAATACCTATTAGCAAATCCAAGTGGGAATTAAAATTACAGCACCAGCAGGTAATTTCTTAGACAAATTAGTATTTGGGCCTCTAATGTGGAGGAAGGGAAAGATTTTTACTGCACTATTGAACTGGCTCATGCTTCCATAGCGAAAGATTGCGCCAGAGGCCACTGTGCTGGGAAGAAGTCCAAGAGAAGCTATGCACCTTCTGTTATGAGTGACTTGTCTCTGTTCTGAGAACACATGTTGGTGTTCAGAGAGAAAGAGCCGAAACTCTTTTGTTAGGGCAGTGGGAAATTTAACTACATGTGTTGACAAATTCATTTTCATAACAATGCATAAATGCCCTATATGTTTCTCTGTTTCTTATTAAAATTATTTCAATATCATTGTTAAGATTAAACATTTTCCCACAAATAAATATAAGATTTACAATGTCCTAAAGTGACTTTCTAAATATTAGTTTTATTTTTTTAAAAATTGACCCCACCCCAACTTCTTTAGATAGCATGCATAATTTTCTGTTGTTTTGCTTTTTTTTTTTTTTTTTTTTTTGGATATTTCTGACTATGCTCAGGGATCACACTTGGCAGAATTTTGGGGATCATATGGCATGCTGGGGATTCAATCCAGGTTAACCATCTGCAAAGCAAGTGCCCTACCCACTACACCATGTCTCCAGCCCCCAAATAGTATGCATAATTTTAAACCAAACATGTTAAATTTATTTCTCTGTAAAATATATTTGACTCAGGCAGTTAAAATGAAGTAGTTGATGGAAAGATAAAATTGGTATTACAAATTTTTTTCATGTTTGCTGATAAGATAGCTTCTAATATTCATGAGAATATTCAGAAACTGCTTTAAAAAATGTCAAGTAATTTCCCCTCTCTTCTACCAAAGGGATACTTACAGCAACTAGACATGCACCTCCCATATCCCTTCTTATATCACCAATAAAGCCACATTACTGGAATCCCTTGATCAGCATCATAATTGGAAGGAGAAAAATGGATTGTACCAACACCAGACAGTGGTGTCCATTTGGTGGAAATAAAAAATGATCAGACTTGAACACAAAATCCAAAGTCAACAACAACAGAAACGATACCCAATCTACATAAAGCTGTACATGAGGAGAACAGTTGCACTAGCATTACAGGGGGTAGAGGAGGGAGATGTGGAATGCATGCTGGGAATAGAGATGTGGGAAGAACAACACTGGTGGTGGGAATGCCCCTCATTCATTATTACTCTGTGCCTTAAATATCACTGTGAAAGATTTGTAATTCACTTTGCCCACAATAAAAAAAAACTATAAAATAAAAGTCAAGTATTGGTGCCAAAGCAGTGTCGCAGTGGTAGGGCATTTGCCTTGCATGCAGCTGATCCAGTACAGACTGCAGTTCAATCCACTCTTTCCTATATGGTCCCCCCAAGCCAGGAGCAATTTCTGAGTTCATAGCCAGTAGTAACCCCTGAGCTTCACTGGGTGTGGCCCAACTCCCACCCCAAAAAGCCAAGTAGTGTCTGGATTTTGAATGTGACAATGGCTTAATTTTCAAGGGAAGTCTAACATATTTTTCATTATAGTATAGCTTTCCACTTCAGGTTATATTCTTTTAACTAAATATCCATATCAGAACAATGTATAGTTTATGTTTTATTTTAGGTGATGAAGGTAAAATTTCTCTATAAAAAATCAGAATTGATACATTTCAAATATTTTAAAAGCAGAATACTACATAACTCATTAACTCTATACTGACAGTCCTATTTTTGAATTTTTGAGAAATGTTCACACTCATTTTTTATAGACTGAATCAATTTTATATTTCAGCAGAGGTGACTAAGAATTCTATTATTTATGCATCTTCATAGGCACTTATTTCTGTCCTTTATATATAGGATACATACAGTTAAATATGGGGAATTATCTTAAATATTCTTGAAAATCTATGAATCCCTAGTAAGCTATATATGATTGCTATTTAGTTTTTGATATTAATATAATTAAGGACAATATAATTTTTTCTTGTATGTAGTGACTGTGATGTATATATATGTAAATTTAAGAAAATGTGGGTTCTCTATACAGTAATTTCTCAACAGCATTTATAAATTAACTATATATGGACTTGTTCTGGTGAAATCTTTTGCCAAATATTGATCAGAGCTCTTTACCCAAATTCTACAGGATGAATATCTCTAGAAATAACTTCTTTGTCCATTTTTCACTTGAAAACCAGTTATTTCATTACTCTTCTTTAGAATGGATCTTAAAAGGGTCCATGAAGGTTCAGTATTTTTATAAACACATTATTAATTTCTTGACTCTCCTTGTTCAATACAAGACCTCATGCTTTTGTGAAGTATACAAAAAGAACTTCTCAGAATAAATCCATTCTGGAAACTTCAGAATTCAAACATAAAACAATAAACTCAAGATTTCTGTTCAGGGGCTGGAGTGATAGCACTCAGTAAGGTGTTTTAATATGACTGGTCCAGGTTTGGTTCCTGGCATCCCATATGGTCCCCCTAGCCTGTCAGGAGTGATTTTTGAGCAAAGAGCTAGGAGTGAACGCTTCTGAGTGTGGCCCAGAAACAAACAAAAAAATAATAAAAGGTTCAATGACTCACATAGAGAGCCAATTTCTGTAACAACTTTGGATACTTTATAGAATATCAAGGAATGTATGCCAGCCAAGATACTTAATGTCCTTGAACTGTCATATTTTATATTCAGAATTAATATTGAAAGCTTCTAATTCATACTATAATGTAAGATTTATGTGAAATAGTATTAAAAATACTATTTCATGACACATAAAAATTTAGCAGACAAGCACATGACACATTTAAGATCTCATATATCTATACATATATTACAGAAGATTTAAAGCAAAGAAATGATTTCATATTACTATTAAATATCTTAGTAATAATATGAAAAATTAGCATTTATACTTATGAATTATTTAGTTCAATTTCTCTAGTAATTTATAAGAACAAAGAAAATAATTTTATGAGGGGGCTGGAGAGGTTGTATCAGTTAAGCTTATTTACTTGCATGCAGTCAACCAGGAGTTGATGGCTGGATCTCCCAGCTCATTAGAACTGATCTGTAAGTACCAACCCAGAATCTGAGCACAACTGGGTAGGTCCCCCCAAATAACTGTATTTTTATTTTAGGCTGGAAACCAAGAGTGCAAATGTAAATATTTTATATATAGATATATATAAAACTACTGTATGTTACATTATATAGTTATGCATTGTTTTATATTGCAAATGACTGAAATATAAAGTGATAGTTATATAATTAAATTGTTCATTATATTTTTATAAAGTAGATAAGTATGAATGCTTGGACAGATAAAATATATGACTTATTATCTTATATTACTGTATATAAGATACAAAACTATATCTTATATCTGTATCTTATCTGTTACAGAACTCATTAGTCAAAATCTATGTTAGCTACTTCAGCTGTTATTATTTACTCCATTTAAAAATACTGTTAGAAAACATGACAGAAACCAGAAAATGTGTTAAGTAGTTTATTAATAAAAATTAGAGCTGGAGATACTGCATAGCAAGCTAGATGGTAGCTTTGCACACAGCAAATCTGAGTTCAATCTCCAACACTCCATTTGGCCCCCAAACTCTCCATAAGTGTTCTCTGAGTACAGAACCAGAAGTAAGACCTGAGATTGCCAGTTGAGAACCCCCCGACCTGAAAAACCAAGCCAAACAAAAAATGTTTAAGAAAAATAAATTAGGTGAGATTTTGTTAAAATTTTGAGCTCATATTCTCAGAAAAATACATATATGTATACACATATTCACTTGATTTTCTGTAAACATTTAAATGAAGTTATTTTGAAATTTATTTGCTACATGCTGACATCAGTCTCCAAATTTTCTTTCCGAAAACTGAAAGCCCCCAGTCAATGAGGCAAGAAAATAATGATGCAGGATATTGTAGTCTCTCCTTTAGTATTCCACATCTGCATTTTTTTGCTAATATTTCCTCATCTATATTTTCTCTAAATGGCCTGTATCACCCACTTCTCAGTGGCAAGGAAGAGTTTATAAGTCTTTTTGGTAATGAGACTCATTCCCTGGTTATAATAGACAATTTCTCCGTTGGTTAGAAACAGATGAGTACCTTCCCTGTCCTGGGCAGCATCTTTAAGTATTCCCTCATCATGTGGCTTAGCTTCTAATCAATTTCTGCTCAGTTTTAGGTAGTCTCTAAATCTAGACTGTATGAAAAGATTCCTGTGGACTAACTCCCTTTGTTATTTGCTCTCACTAGCAGATAGCCACAAGGCTGGAGATACAGAGAAGAGACTAGTGTGACAGCTAGTAACATGGAGCAGTTTTTGAGCAGTGTAAATCCAAAACTTCTTTTAAGCTTTCAGAAAGAAAAAAGAAAGACTTAGGTAAGATTAAGTGATGGGGGTTTTAACTGTTATACACCATCGCTGTCGACAGTTTAGAACACGAGAATGAAGTATAAAGAGTAAAATGCAATTTCTTGCTTGGGCATCTCCAGGAATAACAGATAAAACTGTATTTTCTGGCAGCTTTAGTGTAGCAGATTCAGATGTTTCTTTGCCTAAGGAATAAAGACAAAATGTAAGTAGGAGTGCTCAAAACTCCATCATTATAAATATTAAATATAAATTTTAACTCACCCTAAAGCTATCATGTTGTACATCATTTGATAATTAGATGTTAAATACTTGGAGCAATTTAAAATAAAATTGCGTAGGTGACCACTTTAACTTTTAAAACCTACATATTCATACACGTAATAAAATGTATGATATTGGACTTATATCTGCAATTCAATTGTTAAAAAAGTTTTTATTGTATTTTGTACTTTTAGATTATTAATGGTTTTATTGTTTTCTGTACTTTGCTGTTTTTTTATTTTACCAGATTTTTTGATTCATAGATTTTGAGTTGAATCACCTTGAGA
Organism: Suncus etruscus; assembly: GCF_024139225.1. NCBI lineage: Eukaryota > Metazoa > Chordata > Mammalia > Eulipotyphla > Soricidae > Suncus > Suncus etruscus. The sequence continues at coordinate 109,592,944 of NC_064848.1, forward strand.
TACACAGTTACAAAGTTGTTCATGATTGAGTTTCAGTCATATAATATTACAATACTCATTCCTTCACCAATGTTCTCCCCACCAATGTTCTGTGTTTCCTTTCCTTCCCCACCCCCTGGAAATCTCTAAGGCAGAAATTTTCTTCTCTCTCTCTCTCTGTATCTCTCCCTTTTTCATTTTAAGTGCTGTGTGTTTCAATATTGTTACTGAAGGGGTATCATGCATATTGCTTTACCACTTTTCAGCACCCAGTTCTTTTTATCAAAGGGTTCACTTCCAACTAGCATTGTCATATGTTCTTTTCTCTGATCTAACTACACTCTCCTCTTTGTGGCAATTTTCTTATCATGGACTAGTTTCCTGGCCCTTGTGTCTATTACTTTTGGGTATTATTGTCCTATTATCTTTAGTATCTTTATATATCTGTTTATCTAGAGATATGTATATCCATACCATATACTATCTTTAATATATACTACAAATGAGTCCAATAATTCTAATTTTAACAGGCTTTTATCTTAAGTGAAAATTGCTTAGGGCAATAGAATTCACAAATAAAAGTTGCCCCCTTTCATTCCCCTTATTTACTAAGAAATGTTCATGCATTTAATTATAATTATTTATTATATATTTCCTACTCATTTTATATATCTTTATCCACATTGTATGACAAAAACACATATAATTCGAAAAGGAAGCACACCAGATATACTCAGAACTCACTCCTCTGCGTTCAACTATTACTTTTAGAAGTGCTCAGGATATCATACATGGTGCTTCTCCCCAACCCCAGATGACTACACTGCAATAGCTTATTTCTGCACTATTTATCTAGACCCAAACACATCAATTATTTGCTTATTATTTAGCATGTTCACCTATTTATTAAAACAAAAAGAAACATGAACTAGTAGGTTATTAGCTATATATTAGAGACATTTATTAGATAAAATGAAGCATAAGTTGAATTAATGTATTTCTAATTATGTTGGTATATAGATACTCTACAGGGTTTTTCTTAGGTTATCAGTTCAAATTATGATACATAAACTAATAATTTTACTAAGATTAAACATTGCATGACAAGATTAAATGACATTGTTAACATTGACATAATTTAACTGTGGATTTTTATTCATCTAACTCCTTATCACAGAGTAAATTTAATTCAAACAAGCTTCCTATTAAAATTTTCTCATCATTACTGATGCTGAATTCAACTTTAGAGCATTTATTTTTATTTATCAAAATGTTATCACCAGAAAAGGGTTTTAAAGATTTGAAACAAAACTCAGGATTAACAGGAACACTTTTGCAAGATGATTTTTTTATATAAATTTGGTAATGAATGAAGTCATAAAATAAATTATAAATTTAATCTAATATACTTATTACCAAAAGTACTGTTAGTATTTGGGGGAGGTCACGCTAAGCTAAGTTCTGGATTTACTCATAGCTTTGCTCTCAGGGATCACTCCTGGTAGGAATCAGAGGACTATAAATGCTACCAGAGATTGAACACAGGTTAGCCATGTACAAGCCAAAGGCCATCCCTAGTACTTTATCTCTGGCCTCAATATTAATGTTTTTGTTTGTTTGTTTGTTTGGGCCACACCCGGTGACGCTCAGGGGTTACTCCTGGCTATGTGCTCAGAAATCGCTCGTGACTTGGGGAATCATATGGGACTCCGGTGGATCGAACTGAGGTCCGTCTTAGGCTAGCACCAACAAGGCAGACACCTTACCACTTGCACCACCGCCCTGGCCCCCAATATTAATGTTTTTTTTAATATTTTAATATTATAAAATATATTTTGTCAATAAATATATAAAATTTATATAAAGAATTTAGCACATAAAATTAGAAGCACAAAATATAAAATATATCATTGCAAATTATAGTGATTTTCATTTTCTGTGGAATCTTTTTCAAATTTAAGTTTTATAAATTCTGTAGAAAGATTAGATGTTTCTATTGGTTCATTAATATTTCAACAGTATTTCTGTGTAATTGAAAATGTTGTTTAATAATTCTAATAGTTTTATTAAATGTGTACTAAAAACTTTTACAAGTGATATCAATGTATCATATACTTTAGCTGCAATAGTGTTTGATGTATGTTTGTTCAAATATCATAAAATATGACCATGCTTTTAGCATAAGTTTGCTTTGCAATCAGAGTTAAGAACCTATTCTGAAAAAAAAAATGCCTAACCTTCTAATACAGTATTCTATTGTTAGTCAAAATTCTTGTTTCTAAAACCTATCTGACATCTTAATTCTTGGCATGTTAATCTACAATAACTTCTCAATGTTTCCAACAGTTATACTACTGTTTTAGCATCTCTAAAAAGCTCAGCTGAGAAGCATTATTTAGAAAAGATTATTGAAGGCATATGGAATCCATCAAATATTAATGTACCTAAGACCTTGCCTTTGGCTGCAGTTCGATCCTAGAAGGCTACTTGAGTCCACTAACTTAGCCCTTCTTGAAAACTCTAGAGGATTGATTTAGCTATGAAGTTAAGCCCTGAGCTTGTGCCACTGTGAAGTAAAGCACTAGGTTAACGGAATAATAAGCAGGAAATGATCAAACTGTTGAAATCAAACTGCAAATGTGCTACTGAAGATATTTGTTCAATTATTCAACTTCCCCTATATACAATATAACATAAAATTGTCTTTTTTATTTAATGTAGAAGATACTCTGTTGGCCCTCAGAAAATAATACTCTAAGAATATTAACTTACTCTAATTTTATAAAGTGTTTCTCTTTGTGCCCTAACTCGAGAAAGTTTCATATTAAATTTGGTCACTACAAGCATGCTGGGTCTTAAGATTACTAAATTTTTTACCTTGTCTTGCTTGCTCTCCCTTTTCACAGACCTTTTTTAACTTAATTAAATAGTAAGAATTTCATAGTTAATTAGTTATTTCAAATCATTTCAAGAAAGGGCCAACATGTTTGGGAGACAGACATTTCCCATTAGGTAACATAAGGTATCTTCAAAATTTATTCTGGCAATTTTCCTAGCATTGTACCCTAGCATTAGAAACTAAGAACTGGAGATCAGAGAGATACTACAGAGAATAAGTTGCTTTTCAGCCCATTCCATTTAGATTCCCTTCAATAGATATGGTACCCTGAACATCCTCAGGAGTGAACATTGATACAGGTCTGGGAGTAAGCCCTGAGCACTTTTGAGTATTGCCTTGAAACAAAATCAAGTAAATAAAACCCCTAAAACTTAGACTTGAGATTTTCATCACATACTCCATGTGTGTACGAGTCAATCCATCTTCTCTTTTATCTAAATACCATCTTTTCCATTCCTACTTTTCTGAAAAATTCTTACTCACTATGTAAAAATATATTAAAATCTTTGATAGGGTTCACCCAGTATTCCAGTATCTGAATATTAGGATTTTGTCAATATCCTAACATAGTTATTACCAAAAAAGACATAACCTTCTAAACACTTGCCTTTGATGTTGGTATTAGGATGTCAGTGCCAAGAAATTATAGAACATATAGCTGTATGGGAGCTGCCATTAAAATATATCACAGGCTGGAGGCCAGAGCTATAGAATAGCAGGTATGGAGTTTGCCTTGCAGATGACTGACCCAGGTTTTATCCCTAGCATCCATTATGGTCCTTTGAGCCTGACAGGAGTAATTTCTGAGTGCAGAGACATAAGTAACCACTGACTACCACCAGGTGTGGCCTACCATCCCCCCCAAAACCTCACAGATTGGATTATTTACATAAATTTATTTCTCCACAATTTTGAAAGTTACAAATCTCAGGTCGAGGTGAGACTACTTTCTAATGAACCCTCATTCCTTTGCTGGGAGATGAGTGTCTTATTCCTGTATTTGCTCATGGTCCTTTATGTATCTATCTACAAGTTTTTTTCTTATCACAAAGACTCTAGGTAATTGGACTGAGATCCACTTACTAATGACCCCATTTTAATTCAGTGACCTCCATAGAATATGTGTTCAAATATAGATACTTCATAAGGTTCTTGGGATTAACCTTTCAGAAAATGAATATTGGGAGTCACAATTTATTTCATGATATGGGAGCATATGTTTTTCCTTTTTTTAATTCTTAACTTTGTTCTTGATATACAATAGAAACAATGTTTAACCAGTGCTATATTCATGAAATAACAATATTTACTGTTTATAATTCATTTATAAACTTTTTAAACAAGTCATAAAATATACTGCTATACATTTTATTTATTAGTAAACAGATAAAACACTGTTGTTCAGCAGTCTATTTCTGATTGTAGGTTCTTCGTTGGGAGTAGCCAGAGCAATTTTGTTATGCTGCCACCAAGTGACATTTAAATGAAAGTGTCTCTACTGTTCTGCAGAGTAAACTTTTGAGATTAAGATGTGAATCTTAAAAACACATAAAGGCTGATTATTTGGGGGTCTTTAACATTAAAAATAAATTAAAAATATCTTTTTAAGTAAAAATATCTTTTGGTTTGCATAGTTTTATTAAATACCTCAACATAGGAAAATGGTATTGGCAGGATTTCTGATGATCTTTCCTCTTAAATTTGGAGTTGAAATATTGTGAAAATACCATGGCTGAAATAATTCATCCTATTTAATAAAGACAGTTTTCTGACGTGTTTTTTTTATCCATTTACCCATGTGTGTCTATTGAAAACAAATATCACCCCTAAAAGAGTTCTTCCCTTACTGTCTATTTTAACCCACTATTTTTTTTGTAGTATCAACAAAATGTACTTCTACTGCTTCATCTTGTTCAATTACTTGTTTCTTATAAACAGTATGGTCTCAACTCATTAAAAAATAAATTAATGAAACTATTCATACATGTATTAATTTAAGTATGTATTATGTTATACATACATTTTAAATATTGATAATAATGAAATAGCATTTCATTATTTTGAATAAACAGATGTAACTGATGTTCATTGCCAATTGTTTTCCCCATATTAGTTCTCATATGGATATAATCTGTAGTGAGTGTGGGTTATTCTTGTTTCTTAAGTTATAAAGAGAATTGCATGGAAGTGACTCTGCTCTAGAGAATCTATTTGATTTCATGGGAAGTATCCCGTCCCCACCTCTCTTGCTTTTTCTCCTCCAGACTTTTTAAAATATTACTATAATAATTATATTATATTAAGTTTGAACTTAGTTTATTTTTACATTTTTATAGATCTAAAATTGGCTCACATTTTCAGTTAATGGAAATTGCAAGCATTGTTGGCTAGGTCGAAGTTGATATAAATGTGTTGTTAGCAGCACTTGTACAAACTTGATTATTCAGATGGCCTGATTGAATGAGTATATACTTTAGAGATTACAATCAATTTAATTTAAAAATCTATCATATGAGGAGGTACAACTTCTAATAATGTAGTCTAGAAACTTTTTGATGGATATCTAAAATGCTAGTCACCATCAGCAAAATTATAGAATAGGTGGCAGATACTTTGACTGTAAAAGAGACAAACATAATACATTCTTTTTTAAAAAGTCACATTTTGGGGCCCGGAGAGATAGCACAGCGGCATTTGCCTTTCAAGCAGCCGTTCCAGGACCAAAGGTGGTAGGTTTGAATCCCGGTGTCCCATATGGTCCCCCGTGCCTGCCAGGAGCTATTTCTGAGCAGACAGCCAGGAGTAACCCCTGAGCACCGCCGGCTGTGACCCAAAAACAAAAACAAAAACAAAAAAAAGAAAAGTCACATTTTGAATATGCTCTACAGTTCAATACACAATGGTATACTGAAAAATAGAAACCAATACAATGGTAATACATAATGCGAAAAGCTTGACTATAAACATATTTAAGATGTAGTTGAGATTTTTCTCAATTACATTTTTTATTTTAACAAGTTTTATTTGATAAATCTTCATCAAAATCAATTTTATACTTTGGGTACATATTGACTTAAAAATAGTAAATAAAGGGAAAAGAAATATAATACAGTGAGTAGGATGCTTGCCTTCATGTGTTTGAAGATGCTCAAACCCAGGCATTCAATATAGGCCCCATGCCTGCTGGGAGTAATTCCTGAGTAGTCAGGAATACTCAAGAATAGTCTTTTAACATAGATAGTTGTGACCCAGAAATCAAACCAAAAAAATGAGAAATAACTTCTCATCATGTAGTGGGCAATATGTTTTCTTCATGATTATATTTAAATGCATGATATTCCTAATAGGTGGTCACATTTTTTTGTTCTTATCTACTAAAGCATAGTGTAGATAATTGTGTTCTTTATTGGAGATACAATAGTTTTTTTTTTTTTTAAAGAAAATACTTATTACCCTCATACAGGTCTCACCAAACAAAATCTTCCACCTCCCTGGATAAAATGTAAATAAAGTAGAATTGTAAATAAATATTTAAATAGAAAAATAATGTTTAAAATTGCTAAGTAATCTTGCTTCGGAAGATTATTTTTTCAATTTTTCCTTTGGTGCTACCTTTGTCTGTTGGAGATTTTAAAAAGATCATTGAAAACCTAAATCTATTTAGATAATGTATTAATCTATGCATGCTGTAAGTAGTGAAAAAAATAAAATCTCAAAATAATGTTATTATTTTTCTTGGTTTAATTTCAGAATATACTACTGATTTTTATATTTTAAATGACTTGATTGCATTGTTAATTACAATAATTGATTCTGCAAAATTTTTATTTTTATTCCCTAGCTGACATTTTTTTCTTTTTTTTTTTTTTTTTTTTTTTTTTTTTGGTTTTTGGGCCACACCCTGTGACGCTCAGGGGTTACTCCTGGCTATGCGCTCAGAAGTTGCTCCTGGCTTCTTGGGGGGCCATATGGGACGCCGGGGGATCGAACCGCGGTCCGTCCTAGGCTAGCGCAGGCAAGGCAGGCACCTTACCTCCAGCGCCACCGCCCGGCCCCGACATTTTTTTCTTAAATTAAACACTTTGGTATTGAAACATAAAACTATTTGTTAAGTTTATTACTAGAGAATTTCTAATTAAGAGTAAAATTAGTCTTCTGTTTCCATAAATTTCAAATTTTTTGAGGAGGTTGGAATTGCAGATAGATATTACGACATAAGGAAGGTGATGCTTTTATTTTCTAGAATAGTCAATGTATTTTACATACAAAAATTTTTCTAAGATACTCTCATATTCTTTCAGCATACTGAAACTTAGAAATTAATTTATACAATTATTTTCAAGTTCTGGTGTTGCTTTCTTTACTGAAAGTAATGAATTAAAATCTGGCTAGGTATATGACCATACATTTTGTTTATGATTTTTCTATTGTAGAACTCTTAAAAATTTTTCATCATTGTACATATTACATCAAATACATTGCTTGAAATTCAAAAATTGGTTAAAAATATTTATTTAATAACAAAGAAACTTAGAAGGTTCATTGGTGTATGCTTGGAGCTATGTTACAGTTTTTAGTATTGAGTCCCTGTTGCCTAATTCAATTTTCTAAACTATATTAAATCAGTCATATAAGATGAATGAATATACCTAAATCAAAATAGCAATGAAGAAAACCTGAAAATTCAGGAAGTTTAGTACATTTAGCTATAAAGTGTAAGATATAAGGGCTAGGCAGATCAGTTCTACTGTTGTGTTTTTTTACTTACTGCTATCATTATTAATTGAGAAACTATGTAGAATAATATCAAACCACTTTTTATACATGTAGACACCTAAGTTCATGGATCGGTAGCTGAAAATTACTAGTCATTTTAGGAATCCATGCAACAGTATTTAGCAAAATTTTTGAAAAGATATATTAAGCACAGTTTAATATATTAGATTCAATATTTCAGTCAAAAAACTAGATGATGCATAATAAACTATAAATAGGATTTTTGAAAATATATTTTAAATACTACCAGGATAGTAAACTTTGAGAAATATGACAGATGAAATTAAGAAAGGAAGTGGGCTTGTTTGCAACACTAGATGGTGTAGAGAGACTTCCTGAGAAAGTGACATGTAATAGACTTAAATGATAAAAAAAAAAGTAATCAGTCTAGCAAAGATTTCATTGAAAGTTAGATAAGTAAATCAACTTCCAAGTGAGATCATCATGAGAACTCAGTGTTATCTTTCTCCTTATATGTAAATTTGAGACATAAATTATAAATTGAGGCATAAATTAATATTATTCTACTTTAATGCAAATGTCTTGATTTGATGTTTTTGACTAATAAACTTGGTGATACTTTGCAGACACTGTTACTCTTTATATTACCAGTCATGAATTTCCATCAGAAAATGTTTACAGAAGTCTTATCTGTTTCTTGATTTTTTTATTTGAGTAATATGAGATACATAGTAAAACAAGTCCCAAATATGTCATCAAATATTAAATATCATTGATACTTGATTTACGTTACTGCATATATCATAACTTTTAAGCTAAGATATATTAATAGTTCTTTTACTTTCATGTAAAACTTTGTCTTGCTAGTTAACTTTTGGTAGTGGTGAGAATTAGGGTAAAAATTGCAACAGACATGAATTTACTAATGAGCTTGACATTTGGAGCCCTGCTTGGGGCTAGGGAGAAAGGGTTTGTGTGAGCTAGAAATGCAGGTGATGCATAGTTCTCAGTGCTCCCAGGAGCAGAAGGCTGCATGAATACATAGGATTGGGCAGCATATAAAGAGCATTTTATGATCTCAAAGTGACATGTGTTGTGTTTACTTTGCCAACGATCTATAAATTTGATTACAGTTTCCATCGACTCCAAAAGCCATAACTCTGTTATTTTATAAATAGAGAGAAACAGCTCATATTGTATTGGAACTCTAACAACTTAAAAAATTCCCAACTTTAAAGTAGTTCACTATTTGCATAGTATTGGTCTGACTAATGCACAATGACTTATCTCTTCCTCAGTGAATCACTAATGTAATTTAACTATACCTATAATCTTGATGAAGTTATTAACCATTGTTCATTTTCTTCTTTATTCTATGTGTTGACATATAACTCTAAAGATCCCAAATTTCATATCTACTCTCTCCAAGAATATTGTAAGCCCACATATAAGCAATTTCCCTAGCCCCAAATCAACTCTTCTTACTCATATTTCACAGTTGGTGAAATGATACCCTAGAAACATATGTACATAAATAATATGTGTACATAAATCTATAGTAAAATGATTAAGTATTAAAAGTTTTAAGGGAGAAAAAGTAGATGGATTTAAAATCAAATAAATACATGTAAATGAACATATATCCAGACAACTGAGCTGTGTTTTATGTTGTAGAATTGGAGACATGTATGAAAAAGTGATCATGTAAAGGCCTATTTAAATCACCAAATTCCTATACTTCCTATTGCTTCAAATAGTATATGTTATTGGAAAAAATTGGAAAGTAATATAAAAGTCTTACAGATGAAACTTAATACATTAGCCTAACATATTAACATACTTACTATACTAGATCAAATATTGAAAATCACATAAATATATTGATAAAAATGTATTTTTGCTTCACTAGTTCCAGAGTTAAATCTTAAATATTATATTTGTAGGTAGTTCCTAGTGATACTAATTCTGCTCCTTTGAAAAAATATTTTTTTTATTTTAGGACACACCAGGCAGTGTTCAGGGTTACTCCTGATTCTGTGCTCAAGAATCACTCTTAGCAGGATCAAATGACCATATGGGATGCTAGGGATTGAACCTGGGTCTGTTGCATGAATGACAAAAACACTGCTCGCTCTGGCACTGATGCCTCTTCTTTAAAAGTAACACTTTAAAGAGCAAAGTTTAATTGGAAAATGCTACACGATTCTTTGCTGCCAGGCATAATTATATTGAAGGAATTCTCAAATTTCAAGATAATTATTACCCTCTATTTCTTATTTGATTTATTCTTCCAAGCTTTCTGTTCTATTTATTTTTATTATAAAACTGTGATACTAATTTCAAAACAGTCATTTCAGGCATCAAATCTTCAACCACAATCTCACCACCAGTGTAGTGTGACTTTTTCTTTACCCATATCTCCAATTTCCCACCGTCCACCAAAACCTTCGCCATGTAGGCATAAACAAATTTACTTTATATTACTTGTTACAACACTAAAACAAATGGAATTATTACTTAGGTTAAGAAGGGTCAATTTTTAAATGATTGTTATATATCTCTTCATGATATTACTAAAGTCATTGTTTATGGATTTTTTTTTTTTTGCTATGGTTGGTACTATTTGAATCTTATGTGTGAGTTTTAGAATCACTGAAGTTGGACCAAATATTGAGGTGTTGTGAGGCGACATACAACCTTGCAGTTCATGATTAAACATGACTAAACAAATTTGGTTACTTGACATTTTCATAAGGTTGAGTTGCGACCTGGCCTGTTTTGGAGGGTGTAAGAGATGGTGTTGAGTAGCTGTAGTTCACGCAGAAAGGGGAATCATTCTCCCCCTTGCTGAAGGACTACAGCAGCCATTATTTTCTTTTGGAACTGGGTACAGGATTGTGGTCATTTTGCTAGGATCGTGTGGGCTGCTCGGTTTTCTAGTTACCATATGAGTGTGGGGTAAACTCTGGCTAATCTGTTTCCAAAAAGAAATAGAAATCAGAGTTTTCACATTCTGGTATTCTTAAAAACATAGTCCCCAAATAGATCAGTAAATATTTACAATTTACATTATATACTGGAGTTTTAGGCCAGTCTTTTAAAGAAAAACCAGAACTAAAATCCACCAAGAAAAAGTGGGGTACTCAGTAAAGTCAATAGCTATTCTTTTTTTTTTTTAGCTTTTTATTTTTATTTTATTTTTTTAATTTAATTTTTATTTTGATCATAGTGGTTTACATATTGTTGACAATAATATTTTAGGTACATATTTACATAAAATCAGGGGGGATTTCCATCACCAATTTGTCCTCCCTACACCTCCGTTTTTGTCCTGCCTCCCATATGCTCTTCCCTCACCCCTAGGGCTGCCAGAATAGCTATTCTATATGTAAGGGAGAAACATAGTGCTTTATGCTCTCCCCCAAACACTTCACACAGCATGGTTACACAATAAAACAAAGCAATGCATTAGTAGTATTTCTCCGCACTCTTCCCTGGGTTTACCTGAAAATCACTCTTTCAGGCATCTGTCTGCATAGAAATTTGTTTCACTTATATGTAGCAATTTCATCCTGATATACTGCTTTTTCGAATCTGTGCAGATTCTCTATTTCTTCTGACCATTTTCTGACACAATCCGATAGATTTGGGTTTCACATTACAGCTAGCCATGGCTACGGAGGATTTTCTTCTATGTCTCAGACATGCTGTGCAAACTGCATCCCATTTCCTCCCGGCTCAGAGCCATCTACTAAAGGTATTTTGGTTCCTGAGCAACACCGACCACACTGCAACAGCAGAGACTCGATAGGCGCTCAGGCTTCCAGCGGTGGCCCTCGCGTCCAATCCCCCATCCCTGACCTCTGTCTTTACTGCCACAGCTTAGTTTCTCTTCTACCTGTGATTCTTACGATAGTAGTTTTATATACAGAGCTTGATTTGAAGACCTGGGCTATGAGATTATATGGTAATTAGGGATGGATGAAACAAAGATCTTTGGGCTGATCCACAGGATACCAGTAAGGCAGCCGATGTTGCAAGGTCAAAATATCTAGTTCATAGCCTTTTTATAGCCATAAGAACAGCCTCTTTATAATTATATTCATATATTTTGAATAAAACAAATACTCATTCAAGGAAAATTATTAGGAATGTACAAGTCCTATACAGTTATTTTATATCATTATTTTTCCCCTGTGTTTTGGACATCCCGTCTACTTCCAAGGCTGGCGAAGAATGCAAAGATCTTTTGTTCTGATGTATCTGAGTAAAATTACTCAGTTTTGCTCTTTAGCAGAGGAATTATTTAAGTCACTTTCTCTCTGAAGCTAAATCTCGTCTGTTAATGACATAGTGTCTAATTTAATGATAGTTGACTCTGATAATTAAAGGAGGTGATAAATATTAAACTCCTATACATATTAATTTCTTTTGATATACTAATTCAATTTTTTCTTTCATTTCTCTGCCCTTATACTAGTGACAATTAAGAAACCTACAGAGCACTTCTCCATAGTACGGTTTCATCTGGGGACTCAGATTAAATGTGTGACATTTAATTTTTAAACTTGTCCTTAAACCTTTCTACCATATTCCAGTTAATTTACCTCTTGCCATCACCTACTTCCAAATCATCCACCTGCAATCTTGCTACATTGACAAACTTCCCTTGCTAGTTGTTTGATCCCCTAGGTCAAACTGTCCTCATCGATTTAATTTCCGCTGTCTGAGGTACAACAGATATTCAGGAAATACATTTTGATTAGTTGAGTAAATGCATTCACTATTTAATTTAGATCCATTTGGAAATTTTTTTTAAAAACTATTGTGGTTATCAACCCCAGTAGAGACTTTTAAAAAAATCCTTGCAAACACTAACCTTTCTTTGACAAAGAAACCTTAAGAGTATAGTAGTATTGTTCTAGGTTTAGTGTTCAAATTCTAAAGAAGTAGGAAATTAAGTGTACAGTCAGTAAAGTGTAGTGCAGATCAAAATAAGCTATGGATTTGAGACATTAGCATAAGAAAACATAAGAAGAAAAGAGAAGGAAAGAGAAGATATTACATTTGATGGAAGGCATTTTTCTTTCAGCCCTTTGGGACATTGTTTAAAACTTGTCGCCTAAAGCAATACATGAGAAAACTCTTAAAAGGTGTTTAACTTCTATGTATAAACAGGTAGGATTTAAACCATTCTAAATTAAGATGCCTTCAAAACTGAGTGTGTGGGCCCTACAGCAGTAGGGCATTTGTATTGCATGTGGCCAACCCAGGACAGACCCTGGTTCGATGGTCCCCAGAGAATGCCAGGAGCGATTTCTGAGGTCAGAGCCAGGAATAACCCCTGATCGATGCAAGGTGTGACTCCAAAACAAAAACAAACAAACAAACAAACAAAAAAAACCTGGGTGTCTGTTGGGGCTGGAGCAAAACACAGCAGCTGACCCAGGAAGGATCCAGGGATCCAGGTTTGATTCTTGGCATCCCATATGATTCCCCAAGCCTGCCAGGAGTGATTTCTAAGCACAGAGCCAGAAATAACCCCTAAGTGCACTGGGTATAAACCAAAAACAATCAAACAAAAATATCTGATCGAATTTGGCCCATAGGCAATAGTTGATAAATCATGCTTCTAAAACAAAATTTGTATATATTTTGCCAGTTTCTTTTGGATTATAAATTTTCTCAAAAGGGGGGCTAGATCAATAGTACAGTGGATAAGGTGCATGCTTTGCATGCTGCAGATATGACTTTGATTCCTGGCACTGTGAGGAGTAATCCCCAAAAGCAAAAGCCAGGAGTAAGGCCCACCGTCTCCCAAGATCACCAATTTTCAGCTGTATTTTCCGGTATACCCATAATTTTTCAAGCTTAATTTACATCACTTTTAAGAATAGATTGAGTCTATGGAGCTGGCTGAAAATAGACATGGTGGCTACATTTACTGGGAGTGGCTTCTGCTTCCCCAAACTCCAGCCCTAATTTTTTTTAATGCAGTCATCCCATTAGGAACACACCAATTTAGATGCCAATGTGTATTTGCAGCCACATAATATTCAGAAGCAATAGAAAAAAACAAAATGACCCACTAGCAAAAAGAGCTTAATTAACCTTCTGACAATGATTTAAGGACCTCATTGCAAGATATAATAATTTTCACAAATTTTCTTGTTGCTGTACTCTTTTCTTTCTTTTCTTCTTTTAAATTTTGCTCCCATTTAACTGGAAACTAATGTAGCCACCATGTCAACTATATGATTCATGATCTTTAAAGTAATTTATATTTTTAATGTTTCAATTTTAAGAATTTATATTTACGTGTGGTACTACTACATTTAATGTGGTAAACAATAAACCACATTGTGAACATTTCAAGTGAATGGAACAGCATACTAAACTTTTTAGATATGGCCTTATTGTCTTAAATGGAAAGAACTAACAAGTATATTCCTGTCCTACTTATGAATAATTTGAATATTGTGCTTTTATCTTACTGACTCTTGACAAATTACCATCAACCCTATTGCGGGGGAAATCTAATTGAGTTATTAAAGAGATAGTGTGAACATATAATATATTTATGTGCTTTAGATGATAGCATTGTTTAATTATTGAGTGACAAGGTGAATTAGAAAATCATCATTCCTCATGATATAACCTAAAAATGCAAAGATTTAGTTTCACAATATAATAGTAATAGTTCTGAGGTTAGTGAGATAGTAAGATGGGTAAGGTGCTTGCCTGCAGTTGTCTGACCCAAGTTTTATATTTTGCACCCTATATAAAGCCTATTAAGAGTAATCCCTGAGCTCAGAGTCCGGAGTAAGCCTTGGTATGGCTGGGTGTTACCCAGAAAACAAAACAATAATAATAAATTTGGAGTTGAGTCTCCAAATATAGCTCTAAGGTCAAGGTTCTGGAAATCATCTGTTTTCTTCTATATGTTTTATGATTTTAGATAAAATAGCAAAATAAAATGACATTTGCGTTAGAATTCTGTTAAGTAGTGATCTAGGTTTACCTACATTATCTGCTGATAGCCATTGATAACTGGCACATGCTATGCTGAGAAACTCTTTGTAAGTTATCTCTTTCCTTTGATATGTACAATATAACCACTAGTTAACAAACAATAATAAATATAAAAATAAATAAAGTTTGTAAACAAACAAGACTATGAACTGGTAACATTTTGGCATGACTTATAATTGATTTCTGTTTGTACTTAGTGTGGAGCACTAATTATCAATGTCCTGTGTCTTGCCTTTTCCTCCCTATCTCTCCCTTATCATGTCTTAGGGACAATTGGTACAGTTTTATTTTCACCTGAACAAAAGAATTTTGAACACCAAGCATGCATTGTCCGATTATAACTGGCTTTGAGTCTTTTTATTTATGAGGAGAAAAGAAAACATTTAAATCTGATGAACAATTATGAGTAATCAGTGAAAGTTCATAATGACTGTTAGGTAGCTAATGAGCGTTACATATTATGTAAACACATAAAACATGGTCTCTTATTCCCTCTATGAATGCTTTCTGCCTTATCATTGTTTCAGAAATTTGAATATTTATGATAAAACAATAGTGCTTGTTGCATTTATAGACATCCTGACATTTATACCTCCAGATAAATTTTTGAATCTGTGAATTAGAATGAGTTTTTATATTTCTGAACATTTAGAACTATATAATCCTATCAATTTCTCATTTGTTATGAATTAAATGTATAAGAACATATAATAATGTTTCACAGACTGAATTTCAGGAGAATCACCAAAATTAAGTAGCATATTTATATTGTATAATATTTTATATTACATAAAATAAAACATACATGAGCCATTCAGAATTCTTTCAAGGCTGTGTCTCTAATCATGCAATGACTTGTGATTCCATTTTTCTTTTTTCAGATTTAGCCTCTCAATTTTTAAACATTATATATCTAAAAAACAGATTCTGAGTCAGTTATTTAGGATTAAATGCTAGTATGACAACTTTACTAGTTACTAAACTGTAATTTACATCACTTTATTTTCTCTTAGACTTAAATTGTCTCAAATTTTCTGAAATATTACAGGTCTTGAAAGAAATTTATGCTAAGGTCTTTAAATAAGGTCAGACTTCTGCATACCTCAGATAATCCACCTTGCCCTGTGAGTCTTTCATGTCTGTAATGTTCTGATGAGGAAATATAAGTGCTAAAGTTCTTCTCTTTATCATTATCTCTTCATGTATTCTTTATCATGTCGTTCTATATCTTTGCCTAACATACTAACTAAATTAGAAATATATGAACAGGGGCCAGAGCGGTGGCCTAGATGTCTATTCGATCCCCTTGGCATCCATATGGTGCACCAAGCCAGGAGAAATTTCTGAGTGCATAGCCAGGAATAACCCCTGAGCATCACCGGGTGTGGTCCAAAAATAAAAAAAAGAACTATATGAACAAATGTATGAACAAAATATATGAACAAATTATAATATTATTAACCAAAATTAATCTACAGAATATTTTATTAATTTTAGGGAAATAATTCCAATCTGATATTTTTTGTTTTAAAATATATAATAATATGAAATAAGCATTTTTATGTTTCATTATTAGGAGTTTTCCCAAAATATGTAGATAATGAAAAATTTTCAAAGCCATTTAATATTTATAACTAAATCCCTTGTATTTCTTCTTATCTCAGTATTATAAATGCAACTGAGCCCTACACCCCATCCAGAGTGGCTGATAGCCTCATTTTAAAGATTCTGCCACCAGAGGGAACTGTAGTTATAAGATTTACAGTGCCTCATGTAATTACATATTCCTATTAAAATACACATTGCTTAATGCACTTATTAAACTTGGGAATGTTCACACAAGATATTATGAGTTAAATTAATTGAGCTAAGTGTCTTACTAGAAATTTTATTCCAAAGAATATGATCTCTTTATTTGTGTTAATTCCTAAATATTTGAAATTTTAAAATAAATTCACCAGAACTTTTGTAATGGAATGAATCAGTAGAAATCAAGAAAAATTAGACATTTCATACGAATGATAGAATTATAGTTTAATCTTTCATTGAAAGTGAGAAACTAATTTTAACATTCACTCCAGATTAAGATAGACAATTCTCTCAACCCTACTTCATAGTTCAGAGTGAAAAAGATAAGTAGCAGACAAAAACTTGGGAAGAATGTCATTAGCTTCAATTTTTCTCTCAAAGATCTATTGAAGATGTCTGATTTTAGAACACAACTGACATTATGATACAGTGTAACAATAAAATCAGACCTACAATTTCTTAATGCTTATTTTACCCAACAATTTTAAAGCTGTCTACAGAGAGAGTCCACATATAAATCTGCAGTAATGATTTGAAATTCCCTTTATAATCAATTTTCAGTATTGTAGACTTGCTTCTCTTTTATATTTTAGTGATTTTTTACATTTTATATGTAAATACTAGCATGACAAAAAAGTTGAAGATCACTTTTCAGATATTTAAATTATATAACTTGAGCACCACATATTTATCATGTATATTTTAATCAATTTATTAATAATAAATTGGATGAGATCAACACTGTACAAAGTAAATATAGGTAAAATTGTGAAAGAAAACTTTCTCTAGCTGAGTGAAACAGGAGATTTGATTGAAGTCTATTGTAACATGGAGAAAGACTCATATCCACTGAAACAAAAGTTAAAGGAATTTGTTTATTAATATCTTTATTTAAACACCATGGTTACAAACATGTTTGTAGTTGGGTTTCATTCATCACAAGGTACACCTCCCTTCACCAATGAAACCTTTCCACCACTAATGCCTCTGTCTCCCTTCTCCCCCACTGCCTGCCTATCTTTAAGAAAGCATTTTATTTCTATCACTCACTACCATTGTCCTGATAGTTGTTGGTGTACTTATTTCTCTAACTGCATTCACCAGTCTTTGTGATAAGCTTCATATCATGGGTTTGTCCTTTCAAACCTCCTTTCTATTGTCTCTGGGTATTATTCTTTTATTTTTCTTAAATCCCACAGATGAGTGAAACTATTCTGCCTGTCTGTGACTCATTGCACTCAGCATAATAGTTTCCATGTCCATCCATGTGTAAAAAAATTTCAGGTATAGGAAAATTGAAAAGTTGAAGGAGTTTTTAGATACTGGTGTTAACTAATAATGGGTAAATACTGGAACCTATTAGTTGGGAGATTAGTTAATGTAAAAATAATATTTTCTTTGCTAAGTCACAATTATTAATGTTAGAATTTAATTCTTCTACTGGGAGACAAAAATACTATTTCATTAACCTAATGTTTCAACAATGAGTTCAGATATTGGGGGAAGTCACTCCTGAATATGGAAGATTTACATTTCAATGCAGGAGAAGACAGAGTTTATAAATACCAAATTTTTTAAAGTAAAATGCTTCATCAAGGAAAAAGGAATCAGGGATAAACCTCTCTAATGTTTCGTTAGGTTAAGAGGAATATAAGTGCACTATGATCAATATTTATTGATAAATAGTTTATCCAGATTACTTAAGAAAAGTATTTTTATTTAACTTATTTTTGTATCATGCAATAAATAATTATTTACATGCATTTTAGATGTCCACTGTGTTGAGTAAATGAAAGAAGAATGCATTGTAGTTTAAGCCAAGTTCTGCTGAGTAACAATAGTAAATGAAAGAAATAGTTATTCTACGTAGCAAATCAAATTTGTGCCACTTTTTATTTACATGCTCTGTGAAATGGAGTAGTATCTCATGTTTTATCAGTAAAAATTAAGTATTTAAATTACTGACAATGGGATATGCTATCCCATATGTTATCCCATAGTCATACAAATTTCAAACTATGTTTAAGAGTTCCACTTTTCAATATTTTAAGGATGAAAGAAGTCTTACAGGGGTCTGGGAGTGATAGTCCAGTGGTAGGGCTTATTTCTTGCACTTGGCAAAACCAGGACTGACCTGGGTTCAATTTTCTGGCATCCCATATGTTCCCTTGACCCTGTCAAGAGCGATTTCTGAGCACCTCTGGGTGTGGCCCCAAAACAAAAAACAAACAAAAAAGAAGTCTAAAAGTAAGAAATGCAATTTATCTCTATAAGGTATGCAAAATGTTAACTATTTTATAGTAAATGCTCTTATCTAAGTTTCTTTCATATTAAAAAAATTCAATGACAGTATTATTCCAGAGTTCTAAATATTATGTTTTACAATAAAGAACTTAATTGATTTTTCAGCACTTATTCTGCATTTTACTGAGCATTCAGAATTAAGTCTTTCATATTATTAAATTAATATTAATATTTGCCTCTATACTCATAGAACTATGACAGTGCTCAGATAAATAATTCAGGTGACACAGACTTAAACAACAGAACTGGGATTTAAAACTGCTATGAGTTACAAGAAGTTGTATAGGGATTAAAGTGCTTACCCTGTGTGTGACCAAGCTAGTTCAAACCTTAGTATCACATATTATGCCCCAAGTATTGCCAGAAGTGATCTCTGATCATAAAGCACTATTGACTGTGGCTTATACAAAGAAACTGATGTCACTGTTAAACAAATAAAATAAAAACATAGTAAAATGTAAAAAGATTCCCTGACGAAAGATTAGAATTTTCATGATTAAAATAACTACACTACTCAAAACACTAACCAGATTCAAATAAACCCCCTTCACAATTCCTTAAAGAGTGAATTGAAAATTACTTCTAAAATTTAAAATAGAATGATACTCTGTATAGTGAGTGCAATACTGAGAAAAAGGTAAATGGGAGGCTTTTTATTTCTGATTTTAAAACAATACTATTAAAATTGTGTGTTATTAAAATAGTGTCAGACTCTGACCAATGGAATAGAATTGAGTCTAGAGATAAATCTTCAAATATATAACTTATATATATTTGCTAGTGCTTGTACCTAAGATATATAAAGCACTCACAAAAATCTAGAACAAAAATAGGGATAGGAGATTAATAGATGTTTCCACAAAGGAACATCTAAATGGCTAAGAAGCATATGCAAAAGTGTTGAGCAGCACTGACTATTAGAGAACTGCAGATATAAAGTGTAATGAAATATCACTCACACAACTGAAAGTATCCCACTTCAACGTCTGCAAACAGTGGTGGTGTGAGTGAAGGAACCATTATTCTCATTGTTGGGTCTGTTGTCTGGTTCAATCTCTATGAAAAATAATATGAAGGCTTCTCAAAAAATTGTAAAAGTACCTTCCACATGACCCATTAATTCTTCTCCTTGGAATCTATCTATCCTTGTGGAATCTATCCCACAAAAACACATTAATTTGATAATTTTGTATACATTTATATTCATTTCATTTTTTATTTACAATAGTGAAGATCTGAAAACAATGAAAGTGCCAATGAGCTGGTAACATAATTGTGTGTTATGTATGTATATATGTGTATGAACATATATATGTGTATGTATACATATATACATATACATGCCTCTGTATATATATATATATATATATATATATATATATATATATAGGAAGTAGTCTTATAAATAAAATAAGACCTGTAGTTCTGCAACTTGGAAGGTATCATGCTCAGTCAGGTGAGTAAGAAATATAAAGACAAATACTGAATGACTGCTCTCATATATGGAGTGTAATGAACCATTGTAAAGAAAAGCCAACTGTCAATTAAAAATAGACACTGATGGTAGGGCATTTACCTTGCACACGTTGACCTAGGACAGACTTCGGTTCTATTCCCTCCCCCATCCTTCACCGTTCCCATATGGTCTCTCAAGCCAGGAGCTATTTCTGAGCTCATAGCAGGAGTAACCTCCTGAGTGTCACCGGGTGTGGCTCAAAATAGACCCTGAGATTCTGGAATTCTATCTGCTAATGCTAAGTGGAGAGAAGGGACCTAGAAATGATGATGGAAGGTTGCTGTTCATCTAGTAACAGGTGTGATGGAATGATATTAGATTCTGAATCATTTTTACTAGCACTATATAATCTTAATGACTAAATTTTAAAATGTTAAAGAAACATTTATTCAAAGAATTAAACTTCATCAGAGGTATATATTTACTCTCAGCAATGGGCTAAAACAGAGAGAATATTTTTTAAAAATTGGTTTGAATTGCCCTGCACCCACCCAAGTCAAAAATAAAAACATATTCCTTTTCCCCCAATAAAATCATCATCGACATTTTGTTTTGCTTTTTTTTTTTCTTTTTTCTCTTAAAAAATCAGATTGTAAGAAACATTTCTTAAGAGGAATAGATTTGAAAATGCCAAGAATAGCATTGTTTAGGGATAATAAACACTTGTAGAGCACAAGAAAAATTGGGAGCAAAGATAAAAAGTAAGCAAATAATAATGTAAATTCTATCTTTCTTCCATGGAAAGAATGGGAAAGTCACTATTTATATGTCATGCATTCCTAAGGGGTCAGAGAAGTTTTAGAAGTAACTCTGGCAACAAACGTCAGATTTAGATTGCTTGATAAACATCAATTTCAACTTTAATCTTCATTGCATCTATTCAAATTTGTTATTATTTGTTTAAAGATTCACAAAGCTGCCCAAAACAAATGACTTAACACATGTTCTCAGCTTTTTTCTCTCTTAAATAATTTTAGAATGTGCAAAACTGTTTTCAGGTACAAGGATCATTTCCTGGAGTAAAGTTAATACTTATATTTAGAATTATAAAATGGCTAGTTCTACAATCTGAGTAAGTGATTTAGTAATAGTTTTCTATTTTTTCTTTTAAATTTTATAAAGAATAATGGTAATGATGATTTTCTGTGACTAATGTTTTGAAAATTTTAAAAAGTATTATTTGGGATCTTAAAATCTATTATTTTAATTCAAGTCCAAAAGTACCTTTCTTTATGACTATAATTTCAATATGATTTTTTAAGTTTTTCCTTGAGTGTGAAAGATTTGCTGAACTGAATTTACCAAAAATCCAATTTTTTGAACTGGTTTGACTAAGAGAGTATCAGTAAAAGTTTTTGCTTATTATTGTATTAAGCAAAAAGTTCCAAAAGTTTCGGATAAACTTTCATCTATAGACAGCATGCTACATACATAAAACTAAGTATTCACACCAGGTACTCTCTTCCTTCTTATTTGGCTGAAGGAAAATCTATTGATAGATATTTTCCAGTGTTTATTATTTCTTCAGTATTTATTACTCATGAATTCAAGTATTATTTTTCAGAGTACAAGGGGCAAAGTAGAAGGCCACTGTGACTTAACTCTTAATTAGACAAATCATTTTTCTCAATTAAATGTCTATAATTCATTGAAAAAATATTATCATGAGGGGCTGGAGCAAAAGCACAGCTGTGGGACATTTACTTTGCATACAGCTGCCCAGGACAAATCTGACTTTGATCCCCAGAGTCCCTAATGGTCCCCTTAACCAGGAGCGATTTCTGAGCGCATAGCCAGGTGTAACCCCTGAGCATCACTGGGTTGGCCCCCAAACCAAAAAATCTTTGTAATGAATAATTACACTTAAAAGCATTTCACAAACCTATATTATATTTGATGTGTAATTAGCATTTTTCATATATTGTAACTTTAATTTGATATTCTTAGATGAGGTTCAGTGGATTGTGTTTTTCCTTTAAAAACAATATTAACATTAATAACATCCTAGTCACTTATATTAAATTAATGCAAGTTCAATGATCTAATTAAGGATTAAAACAGAAAATCTTTATTGCTTCATTAAATCAATCCAGAGTTTCAGTATTCATTATGCTAAGAATTCTATTAATTAAAGAGTACTTAAGTGCAACACATGCAGATAATTTAAAAATGAATTCATAGGCTGAAGATTATAATGTCATATAAATAGAGATATTCATAAAATATATTCCATTAATAGATATACAACTTTGAGGCTATGTGGTAAAATGCAGAAATTGTTAGTGCCACCTATTGGAATTAGAGCAGAATTTTAAAAGCTGTTTCATAAAGTCTAATCAGACATTTCAATATAAATAATATAAAAATCCATGAAGTAAATGTAATGAATGTTATTTCCTGGTGCTTGAACTGTGTTTAAGATTCCATCTGTTTCATGTGATTGAGATAATGAGATTGAGATAAGAAGTAAATTTATACTTTCTTTACATTGTTGCTTAAATAGTTTACTAGTGTATTACTCACTAGCATTCCCTGAAAATATTATAAAAAATAAAAATAAAGTATTCCAATGTCCTGCAGCCACCCTACACCAATTAAATTGCAATATTCTGGTGCTTGTGTGTCTTTAATCTGTTATGTTAGTTCATGAGAACTACATTGGGATAAATGCTCCCCTTTTTGTTCATTGAAGGAGTATTATTAAATGATTCTACCTTGCATCTGAGAAGTTGTGAATCACTTTATTGAAATAGCTAATTTCATAGTCTGGTTTCTGATTAATAGAGGGGATAAGGTAAAGTCTTAAAATTATTTTTCTATGTTGTTGAACATGTATAGTATTTACAAGAAGAATCACATAATAATATTCACATTGCTAAATTAATTTTTATTCTTTAAATCTTCAGTATAGGAAAATAAATCACCCATATTAAGAAAGGAGACACTTTATCATAAAATAACCATAAAATTGTTTTAACAGCATTATGCACACTAAATTGGCCTCCTGAAATCCTAAGTATGTTGTTGAAAGATTGCCATCCAAAGAATAAAAAAGAAAGCAAGGCAAGCTGATTGCAATTATTTGCTATGTGTCAGAGGTGCCAGATTTACAGTCTCAGAAGCTTAAGTCCACCACCCGTGAACAATTAACTAATGGAATTCTATGGTGCCTTATTCACTAAATGTAGACAAAATGGTATTATAAAACATAGTCCCCAGACTTGAGAATGTGATATTCCACGATGGAATCTGAATTTAACATGTATATAATCACATAGAATTTTCTATAATTGACTTTTCAACCTAATCTAGAAATATAAATAGGTTCTGTCAGATTGGGGCAGTTAAATAGCAAGAGTTGATCTAATCAAAGGGCCCTGGGTAGAAAGCAAAAGCCTATTGGATCATATTTTTAGGTGAGACCAATTAAAATTTTAAAGGATAAAATCAAGTGGAAAGATCTATGAAGTGAAGAAGCAATAAAACAATCAGAAAAGGATGAAGAATCCAAGCAATAGTACAGTTAATAGGGCTTTTTTTCTTGCATACAGTCAACCTGGACTCTATCATTGGCTCCACATCTGGTACCAGGAGCCTGCCACCAGTGATCCTAGAATAATTCAGAGGAGTGAACTCTGACCACCTTTGATTGTGGCCTCAAAACAAAAAAGAGGGATATAATGAAAACGATTACCCTGGAAGGGTAATGTGATAGAAGCAGAATAATGAAGTGTAGGTTCAAGTTGAAAAAGCATGCCAATAATGCCAAATGTATCTTAACTATATGAGAAATAATATGATGATAAGGAGGATAAAAAATAAAATCGATAGAATAAATTAATACAGGACATATAGAATAACTATAAAGGGGTACAGATGCCACTTAGTCTTTTATCAGGACAAAACTAAACATTATTGATTTTATTTTATTCTCACTCAGCTAATGTTATAAATCCTGGCATGTCATAGTTTGCAATAAAAATGCATGTGGATATGTGACATGTATATTTGTGATTACTACTTTGAAATTTTTCTTTATGGGATTTTGTAGTATTCATCTTTGTATCCCTAGGGTGCTTAGAAGGAACATGGGTAATCAATATTTACTGAAAAATTAAATAATTGAGAAAATTCATAAACATAATTGATGATACCATATTACTTCAGTTTCTGCCAGCAATGCCATTTCCATGAGTAACTTTCTGTTAGGTAATTGATCAGCTAAACTAGATCTATACATTATAATCAATGTACACTGCACCAAATGCATGTTTACGTCTACATGTTACTCCTTTTTTACTCCAACTTAATTGATTATCATTTTGAAAACGTCTAGAATTTCGTGTTTATTTTCAATCACTAAATGGGTACTGTATTTTTTCTGTGTGCCTGAAAGTAATAAAGTCAAAATAAGGAGTAAAGCAAGAACCAAGAAACTTTCCCTGGAGTAATTTTTAGTTTGGCACTGGAGCTAATGTTCTGCCCTAAAATTCTAAACGGGTCTGTATTTCATCAAAGTGTGGATAATAAGCTGTTCTCTGTTAATCCAATTTTGTTATCCATCTATGATAACTCTTAGTTATTGCTCTTTTATTTTGAAAAGTTAGTTCCACTAGGAATTGAGTTGCTCCATTAAATGTCTCAAATGTTTCCCATTTGAAAAGTGATCATCTTTATCTTGGTAGGGCTTCAATTAAGCTTCTCTGAAAAAGCAAAGACAATCCTCCCTTTGATGTTTACCTTCTGCTTTCTAATATTGTAAATTCAGTTCCCAGCTGGCAATTCTGTCTCCAAACAAAATGTTATTTTATAGGCTTCTTCCTCTTCTCAACTCCAGCATTTCCCTTGATTGTAGGATGTTGGTGGTGAAGAATTTTGAGAAGAATGCAAAGTTTATCTGATTTTTTTTAAAAAACAAGACTTTATTTCATGTGCCCATATATCTCTCTAGGTGCTGACAATGCAAATAAAGTTCTTCACTGGCGCCATCTAACCTGTGCCATGTATCAGAGTTGAGGCTGAGACTATCAGAGAAACCTCCTGTGAAATTATCTGGCAGGTCATTTCTTTCTCTGTTTGTAGAAGTGTTGACAGTGTTCAAATCTGCTGTGACTAACCTCAGGGGCATGTCATACTGAGATTTAGAGGCCCCAACGCTGTAAATTCTGAGCTGATATGCTGAGATAAAAAGGAAAGGCATAATCCTAAGGAAATTGAGATATTGTTGCCATGTTTCAAATATGGGGTTTCGTTTTGAAAACTAAAATATCCCTCAAGACAAGGCCTTTTATGTGTCAGATTCTCTGTGGTGGTAGGACAGTTATGAGCAATCTTGTTTTAGAAGATGTCAGTGGTTACTACTTACAGTGCATGAAAAGATTTACGAAGCACAAATGTAGTGATGTACAAAGTACAATTAAAATTGTGTGAAGGATATTTATTATGATGTCAATTTCATCAGCTTTTATAAATATAAAGTGATGATTTATGAGCTGTGATGGTCAAGTCATTGTGTTCATTCACTATTACTAAGATCTTCAGTATCATAAAGAATGAAAATATTTAGTAATAAAGATATTCAGAGTCAGGGTTGACAAGTAGCAAAGTTTATATAGATAAGGATATCCCCATATAGGGAGAAACAGTACAGAACTAAGTATGGTACATTGTTTTTTGTGGGGAGTTGCAGGAAAACTAGATTCTATTATTACAAAAGAAGGATTTTCCTAAAAACATTTTTAAATGGAAATTATGCTTTTTGCATTTCTTATCAATTGGCAAGTGTTAAAGAGTATGCAAGGAAGTGACATGGTGGTGTAGCTGGTTTGAGTCTTTTGGTTTATACATTCTAGGCCTATTACTTGGAAGAATTTTATGGTCCTGAGAAATTACAGGAATGTTTAAATTATCAAAAAGGATCTTGGGAATAGTGTTAGGTCAATGGGGACGAATAGAACTGTTATCAAGGGAAAACTGAGGATTTTTCTTTCAGTAATAATAAAAAATACAATTGCTATGTATTGTACTAAGATATTGGTCAGTATATACCAAATCACACTGTTTTTGCTTTCTCACATGACATTTACAAGTAGTCATTTTAATTTTGTTTTTAGATGAAGTATTCTTCAACTCAGGTAAATGCTATAAATTCCTAGCAATATGGGTAAATAACTATTACATATTTCTGATACTAATAGCAGTAACCTTAATCATTATTATCTTGTCCCAAGTGTTTGAGAAGTTTCCCCAACATGAAGTAATTAAAAATGAAGAAGTTAAGTTAAATTCCTGTAAGACTATAAAGGAAAACAATTCATATCACATGGAAGACTTGTGTAAAGATGGCAGGCAATAAGTTGAACACTTGATTGTGTGTCAAATCATATTACCTCGGTAGCTGCCTATTTTAGCTTTTCAAATCAAATCTCCCTTTACTCCTATGAGAGGAGAAATTAGTTGTGGAGAACAAGAAATTATTCTCACTTAACTGCTCAGTAATCAGATAATCTTCTTGGAGTAATCAGAAGTTGGTTAGAAAGTGATTTGGGAACAAATGACACTGATGTTTTGGAAAATCAAGGTATCTTTAGCTCATGATAAATTTAGCTACCACATGTCAGACGAGAGCAGCAGGAAATTACATCTGAATTATAGGAGGACTTTCTAGACAAAGTGATCAGAAAAGGAAATGTGACACAGGATGGCAAGATGGAGAATGAGGAGACTGACATTTAAATCATGATTCTCGTGTTCTTGATAAGGTGTCCTGGTTTATGAAACAATCAATAGAGTAACAGTATTTTTGCAACTTCATTCCACCAACTCTGCAGGTCTAGTCCCATGATTCCACACAGAGATGTTATGAGAAAAGTATATATATATATATATATATATATATATATATATATATATATATATATATAATAAGCACATAAAATGAATACTTATCCATAAATATGCTATTTTTGCCTAGAGTTACTAAGAATAAAGGTGCTTCCTAATATTTAGGTATTTTACAAAAGAGTATAGAAAAAAATGAGGACTGGAGTACAGTGGGGAGGGAATTTGCTTTGCATATGGCCAAACTGGCTTCCATCCTTGGCATTCAATATGCTCTCCTAATGCCCTCTAGGAGTGACCTTTGAGCAAAGCACAAGTAGAAAACCCTGAACAGCAGAATGTGGCCCATAGCAACAACAAAAGAAAAAAAATTAAAAAAAGAAATTAAACCAAACTGAAATTTAACTGTTTACAAAATCCAGATTAGGCAGACATAACATAGAGTCTACACATGGAGGATAGGGCCATGGAACAAACCGAGCTGACTCCAATGAAACTTTAACTGACTGTTATTATTTCTTCACTGTTAACTTGTGCCTTCAGACCTACCTGCCAAAGAGACTACAGGTGCTGAGAAAGGCCTCAACTAGACATATGGGCATTAGACTTTATATTTTAATTAAAATAATAATCCACCATTAAAATTTGTTCAAATTTTTAAAGTTATTTTCAGGTTACACTCACAGATTATAGATTACAGATTTACATGTGACATAAAGTAATTCAAAAATAATAATGTTGCATTGGTGAAGAGGGGTGTTCTTTACATGACTGAAACCTAATCACAATCATGTTTGTAATCAAAGTGTTTAAATAAAGATATTAATATCTGTTTTCCTACTTTGAATATAAGTATCTGGATAAATGCTATATCTTATCCATGTTTAGATCATCAATAATGACTAGTATAGCAAATACAAAAATTTCAATGTATAATATATGCTAAACTGAGGTCACAATTTTATGTTTAATAGAACAAAGTTTTTGAGACTAGATTGGCACTTATCTTCCTATTCCTTTACTAAAATTTATTATCAAAGATAAAATTGCTATGTCATAAATATATTGTGCATTAAAATAGCATTTTATTTTATTTGTTAAACAATATCTTTATTTAAGAACCATAATTACAAACATTTTTGTAGTTGGGTTTTAGTCATAAAAAGAACACCCTCCTAAAATAGCATTTTAATGTATGCACAAGCTTTACTAGGTCTTCCTCTCCCAACTAATGAGTTGTGACCTGATTTGTCCCTCAGGTACCAGAGACCAGATCTCAGTCTCTTCAAGTAAAGAAACAGATTACCTGCTGTCCCAAAATAGAGGAGACTTAAAGATTTTGGTGTGAATACAAAGAACACCAGAAAGTAAATGAACATATTACTAAAGAAATAGATTAAATGAAGAAGCCAATGAGTAGATTTGGAAAGTAGAACAAACATATAACATTATGTTTTGCTATTGTTTTTCAAAAGAGCATTTATGTATTTATCAGCATTTATCAATATTTATTCTAAAATTTTGGCATAGAACATTTTTATATCATACACAAGTGTCTGCACTGTAGAATGATGAGAATAAAATGAGTTGATATAAGGATGCCTTTTAGAAAATATTTAACACAAAGAAATGTGTCAATGACTGTTAGTGTAAAGTGACAAGGAAAAAAATCTTCCTCAAGAAAAAAGAAATAAAGAAAATGTGATGAATGGCATTGTGGAAAGTGGCTTGCTTGAGAGAGTGAGATATATTAAGTTTGAGATGTTGGGGGAGATATAATAAATGCAATAAACTCATAGTTTTTCTCTAGAGGTCAATAAGGATGATACTGACTATCCTAATGGAAACCACAATTAATTTTTCCTTGAGTTTGGAAATTATGAAAAAATTCTATAATGATTTATGTATAAATGTATAGTGATCATGCAGGCTTATGGTTGATGAAATGTTTCTTGTAGTTGAGCTATTTGATGATGGGGTTGATTATAATGCTATAGTTTACCTCAATTCAAAATAAATTCTGATGTATTGTGTCTGTACAAATAAAATCTCTGATGTAGCAATATTTTAAAATGAGAGAGTTGTAAAGTGTTCAGGAAAGAAAAGCACAAAGCAGGACAAATGTGTAATTAAGAAACTGATTAAATTTATAGTCTCTTGTCAGGAACAATATGCTGTTTGTTTTGTTACTTTACAGAAAGACATAATTTTCACGACCGAATTTGTTTTTGGATCAAAAGTTACCATACACTGGCAACTGAGAGAGAGAGAGTAGGGTGCTTACCTTGCTCATAGCTGAGCTGGTTTTGATTTTTGGCATCCCATGTGGTACCCTGAGACCAACAGGAGTGATTACTGAGCACAGAATCAGAAAAAAGCCCTGAGTACTGCTGTGTGTGGCCCCAAAACTAACAAAAATGATCACATATCACAATTTTCAATTTATCAATAAATGCTATATGTAAATACTCAACCACTGTAAATCTCCCAGCTTATCTTTTCACCATGGAGAGCACAACAATACGATCTAATAATCATTATGCATTTTTTTATTATTTTATATAAAAAATCTTAGTCAACAATCTATAAGTCTATTTTAGATTAGTTCTCAATATTTTAATTTTCCTATTCTCATTTTTCTTTTCAAAATATGCCTCACTGTTACTGAATATGGATATTATTACCCTGTAAGTAGGACCACTAGAAGTGGTGAAGTCGTGTGATACTTTAATATTTTCTCAAAGAGAAATCATTAAAATTATAGATAGCCACTCAGGTTAATAAATTAAACTATCAAGTTTAGGGTATTCTGTTTAACCTTGTACATATTAATGCATTTTTTATTTTCTCTGAAGTCTAAGAAAAATTTACAGGTTACCTCACTACTTAGATTTACTAAGTAAATATAAATACAAATATAATATTTAAATGTATTCAATCCATGTCAATGGAAATACGTATAGCATATAAGATTATGTAGGCTTTTACTACCACTTAATTAGTTTTTAATATATTACTCAGGCATATGTATACTAATATTTTGTCATAATGAAAGTTAAATAATTTTTAATTCTTTGTAACATTAAAATTATAAAATGTACCTTTAAGAATAGCTTATACGGGGCCAGAGAGATAGCACAGCGGTAGCGCGTTCGAATTCTGACATCCCATATGGTCCCCCGTGCCTGCCAGTAGTAATTTCTGAGCAAAGAGTCAGGAGTATTCCCTGAGCATCGCCAGGTATGCCCCCCCCAAAAGAAGAATAGCTTATACATTTAATTGCAGCCTTTCTTGTTCAAGTTTAAAATTATATATAGCTTGTGGAATTAGGATATGAATTTTTCTTTAACATTATAAAATAATTTTAACTGAAACAGTTGAAATACACATTTAAAAGCTATTTTTTCAAAGTGTTTTATAAGATGTATTTATCTACCTACACTATATTTTAAAGCTTTCAATGAAACTAATGGAGAAGTTCTTTTAAAACTACCAAAAGACAGTAAGAATTTCTTTGAAATTTTAGGTCCTAGTTCAAATTACACTTGTGCAATAAACAAATATTTTCCACTAAAAGGAAAATTATTATTGAATGTCATTTTCTGTGGCTTGGAAGAACCATTGTTTATAATCTTATATTTATTGTTGAAAATTATATTTTTTAAAATAGCAATCTTTTAATCTTTACACCTGCAAAGATTGTCACGGTTACTCATATGAAAGGATATAAAAGTCTTAGTTACCTGTTGGTCAAAAGTCAAAAGTGGTTTGTTTTCAGTGTGGAGGGGAATAATAATTTAATACCCTTACAATAGTATAACTATGGTGTAATTATTATTTTTATCTTTGGCTAGAATTATCAATTTAAACTATTCTGGTACTAATGTATGTAATTATTTTAAATATTCTACAATTATACTCCGTTCTTTGCATATAAGACATAAGGCTACATTATTCAATATTATTATTAAATATATAATATTATATATGATAGAATATATAATAATGCATCAGATATATAATATATTATATTATATATTAAATAATAATATGATAATAAATTGTATATTATATAATTATATATGTTATATTATAATATTATTGTATATTATTCAGTATACAATATTCACCCTATATATTGAAGTGAAGTGTTTCTTATATTTAACTTTAGGAAAATTAGATGTTTCCTATCACTATATCATGAGATTAATCCCATTCAACTAAAAAGTCCCCATATTCTTTATTTTAATACTGTGGTTTAGGAAAATCTAATATACTATATTTGATTTAGTAAGAAATAAGAGAGTAAAATTGCCTTATACTGTAACTTTTATAATTAACATGAGAATATGATGGATTTTAGTTCTAAATCATCTTCTTTTTATGACTTCCCCTGGCAGTGACTTACTGACTTTAATATCCTTCATTTAGCACATGTCCTTTTTTTTAAAAAAAATTTTATTGAGACCATTGTGAATTGCAAGTCTTTCATAGTTGGATTTCAGGCATATAGTGATAATGATTCAGGGCTATTCCCTCCACAAGTGTTAACCTCCCTCCACCATAGTTCCCAGCATGCATCCCATACCTCCACCCTTAACATTCTGGTCTACCAGTCTACGGGTCCATTTTGTGTTTAGCTTGTTATAGTTTGGATCTCTTGATTCTATTGTCATTGACTTTGGCTTGGGTATTTATTTCTGACCATTTTAAACACATGTGCTTTCTTTATCTGCCAAAACTTTGGAATAGTTTGCTTGTTACTTTTATTTAATTTGATACAATTTTAGTTTTTTTAAGATTGAATTTTTTTATTTTAGGAAGAGAAAAAATCGTCTTTTTTGTTTTTGTCTCTGAATCATTGTGTGAAACACTATTTCACATCTTTATTTCTTTTTACATAAATATTTTATAACTTAATATGTAATAGAAGTTTATATATGTGATATGTTCGTGTGCTCAGTAGTGCTTGCACTACTTAAATTTAATGCCAGTCATAGATTTCATTAACATCGCTGAGGACTGACTGCTAGTTATCTGCCTAGTTACCCAACAAAAACTTTTCTGTTTAATTGTGCGTTGCTTAGAAAATTTTTCAAGATTAGAACAATTTCACTCAGGATTCTAATAAGCAAAATAAATAGACCATGGCAAGAAATTGAAAGCAAAGTTTGATTTGTCTTCTGCTAGAAGTCATGATCGATGGGTATATATAGGTAAGTTCGTGGTAAAAAAATTTCTCGGACTCAATGCCAGCATGCGGTTCGGCAGGCCTGCACCATGCCAAAGGCCTTCTTAACCAGGCCTGGGGGGTGTGCAGGTTTGGGTGACCCCAGCACTCCTCTACTGTCTTGCTCCGGATCTCCAGGGCTTTCCCTGGGCCACATGCCTGGGCAAGCCAGCGAGGTGGGTCCCTTGGAGGGGCTTGAAGTTTACCCTAGGCTTTCCCCCATTCCCCACCCGGCTCCTTAGGAAGGTCTGGGTGGGGGCTTGGCAGGCCTTTGCCGTGGGTTCTGAGAGTTGGTCAGTTGCACTAAAGTAGTCACTGGTAAATTTCTTACCAGTCTGTATGTTCAAAACTGCATGGGGGCTAGTGCCCTCATGCGCACAATATACTTTAATAGTATAAAATAATTATAATAACAATAATCCTTGAATTATGATTTTGTGTATGCAGAATGTTCATTTTGTACTCTGCCCTTTCGCACACCCCTACAAAAGCTCATTTTTCTCTTTAACTCTCTCACCCCCTACCATCATTACTCCACATTTATCCTTGTTAATTTTAGTACTGCAGAGTCCTAGTCACAGTCCAAAGTGGTGTACTGGAGTTAACACTCCTCCAACTATTTCAAAAGGCATAAAATGGACATATATGTCTTTTCAACATTTTATGTGTGTTTCCTTTGACAGCTATAGCTCTTGATGAATATTTTTTTTATACAATGACGATTTTCCCATTTTTATCTTCTCTTTGTGAACTTTTCAATAGGGAATTTGTTAAAAGAGTCCCTCTGTTTAAAGCTTATGTTTGAATCAAGTCACAGGTATTGTTGGACGTGTTCTTACTCCCCCATATGCACCGATAATGCCATGTGGCTTTATTTCTTGTTTGCATAGGCACATTAAAACGGGAAAATACTATACATACAAATAAGTTCTTATCTAATAGAGATGGGAGCACACAAATCTTATAGTGCAATGGGACCTTACACCCCGAACATTGACATAATGACCTGGCGCAGGCCTCAGAAGAATGGGCATCTCCATTCACCCCTGATCTAGGGAAGCCATCTATGGAACATCCAAGGTTATCTATAACATCACCTGGAAGCAATCCTCTACCAGGGAAGACCCTACCGCTGCTCTGACATCAACCTACTCAAAAGAGACTTCCCTTAACACTGAGAAGACTTAACGTCAACAACGTCCAGCTTACTGGACAAGGCTTTCTGCATTGCCATTTAATTGTGAGGTAAAACTAGAGGATGCTCCATATCAGCCTGACTTTAATGTAAGATATGCAGATTCCAGGATCTTTAATACAGAAACCTGATGCCCACAATAGAGACTGCATGAAAAATAAAACTGTATTGACACTATAGACAACGACTTGGATTGAACAAACTAGTTTGCCTGGAACCTAGAGTTGGTCTTATGCCAGGAAACTTCAGGGGTAGGAGGCTTTTCCTTTCCATGTCCTCCATATTTTGGTGAGCCTATGCAAACAATATTTGTACTCTAACATCATTTCTTGTGCTCCTTTGACTCTAAACCTTAAAAAAAATACCACTTAAACATTTGGTGTTAACTCAAACTAATATGCATGTGCATGAAAATGTAAAAAAATACTATGCCATCAATGTTTAAGGAGTCACATAAATTTCATGGTTTTAGATTGCTTTGTGTACTGCTAAAAAATGTTATAATGTACTACAATCTGGAGACTTGAGGACAAAGTAATTGTACATGGGTTCTGTTTTATCTTTCTTAATGTTCTTTGACTGTAAGTTCAAAATTTAGGCATCAGCAAGGTTATTTCTTCTAAGAACTCTTTATATGGGTGATTGTCCTTCCCCTGTAAGTTTACCTTATCCTCTTTCTTTGCATCATTGTTATCATAATTAAAAAATAAAACATTAAAAAAATTTCTCAAGCTTATAGAAAAGTGAAGTATCAAGGGCCCAGAATATTAAATAGAAGAAAAGAGCACCAGAAAATTTATAATAGGAGTACAAGAAGTATTAAAATCCATTGGGACATATTTGCTTATAATTATTAGCAATGGTCTAGAAGATTGAAGAATCCTTATTTACGTTGCTGATACTCAACTGCTGTGAATTGTTGAATTAATTTGGAAAACACTGGCCTTTACTTCTTTCATCTAAGCTGATGTTTTCTGCTCTCTCTTTTAGCATTGATGTTCATATATATATATATATACATGTGTGTTGCATATGCATATCATATACATATATACATATATAGTGAATACTAGAGATTACCTAAAAATTTAACATATACAAATGTTAAAATACATTTTGACAAATGATAATTAAACTAATATAATGTTGATGATAAAGGACTAGATTAAATGAAGCAATGGAAAGAAAAATAAACTTATAGAAATTACACATTTAATATTAATGTCTTCTTTAAGCTAGACTGCATAATAAATGATCTGGTAACAATTACCTAGATATTTTTAGAGGCATAAAACTGTATTCTAACTAAAACAGGCATACAATTTAATTAAAAATAAACTAAATTTTTAATTATTATAAAAATGTAGAGGAGGAAAGAATAATGAATGGCAAGAAAGCATTAAAAACATTTGCTATAAATGAAACACAGATAAATTCATGTATACAAGTGAAATACTTCATAGAGTTGAAAATACAATGAATAAAAAGAAACAATAAGCCAGGAAAGCTTCTTTTGAAGTATGTGATGGTGAATTAATCAATAGTAAGAGATGAATAACCAATAGAAGAACAAAAAAGGATAGAAACATAACATACAGAATGAGAAAATTAGAATAGAATTTTAATAAGTTGCTTAGCACTTGTAGAGTGATAAAAATACAACTTTAACCCATAATTGTCAAAAAACAAAATAGTTAATAAGATCAAGCTCTAGAAGAAAAGATACTATTGTATACTTTTGTAACTGTTGTTTTTTTAGAGGATTAGAAAAAACTTTTGAAGATAATTTCTAATGTTAGCATTAACCAACAAAAGCTAAATGCACATATTTCATTCTATTTCAAGATGTTTTATAATTAGCTTTTCAAAGAATGTGTATATTAACTGTATTCTAAAATTTATTTTATTAACCTTTTTTAGCTTATAAAAATTAATGCCACTCTAAAGATTTATATATGATCATTATTTTTTGTTTGTTTTGTTTTGTTTTGTTGTTTTTGTTCTTGTTTTGGGGTCACACCTGGTGGCACTCAGGAGTTACTCCTGCTCTGCACTCAGAAGTTGTTCCTGCCAGGCTCAGGGGACCATATGGAATGCTAAAATTAGAACTGGGGTCCATTCAGTAAGGCAAATGCCTTACTGCTGTGCTATCGCTCCAGCCCTATATATGATCATTCTAATGGAAAGTTCTAGGGAGAAAAAGGCAACAGAAGGGAATTACGCATTTTATATTTCAATCATAAATTGTATCATCAAGGTTTAATAAATGTGTTCTTTTTTTTTTTTTCAGTTTTATCACAGCAGGTGGAGCTTAGTTGTTTCCCCTGTCTCTGCACTCCGAAATCACAGCTTGTGGGTTTGGGGGACCATATCAGATGCCAGGAATCGAACCTGGGTCAGATGCCTACTAGGCAATACATGCCCTTCCCAATTTACTACAACTCTGGCCCCAATTCAATAAATGTTATTAATTTTAATAGTGATATATTTAGTAGCTAAATGTCCTTGTCATAAAATAAGTGTTTAAGAAGTTATGGAAAGAGCACTGATACAGATAAAATATTATATTCAATATTATATTCAAACGTGACTGTCTCTGGAGTTTCTGAAATTGTATACTTACCTACATACCAACACCAACGCCCTAAAGGTTTCTTTTTATAATATAAAATGAGATTGATGTCCTATATTCTTTCATGCAGAACACAGCGCCTTTTATTTTATGAATTCTTTCACACACAAAGCGCCCTAAGATATGTTGGTTATTGTAACAGTGGCATGACAAACAGCATCATTTACGCAGAACCTAAAGTGTTCAGATTCACTATTAATATCCTTTGACAAAACTGTGTGTAAAAAAAAAAAAAACAAAGAAACTCTACCATAGTAAGTATAACAATAGTTTTGTCTATTGCTTGGACTTTAAAACATTTTATTTATAGGTTTTCAAGTAAAATGTTTATCTTCTCATAAAAATAAGCCAACAGATATGTTTTTATAATAAGATTTCTTTAATAAAGGAATAATATTTTCTACTTTTACAAAGACCTCATGAAGTTTTGCTGTCAGCTTTTTTTCTATTTTCTATTTCTTCCAACTACAGTTGATTAAGGACCACGGAGGATGTAGTATACATCATAGCACTTAATAGACTTTAATGTCTCTTTTTGAGGGATATTCATCATTTTTAAAGATGAATATTCAAGCTATAATGAATTTTTGGACAATATCATTTTAATTGTAGGCTTTAAAATTGTAGTTCAAATAACACAGATCAAATATTTCAAAACCAGTCGAGACATAGTGTCATGGGTACAAAATAAGATCTCTTTATTTCTTTCAGGCTGATTTTAGGAACCAAGGGTTTTGGAAATGTTCTGAAATTTAACTCTTAGATATTAATTGATTTGTGTGTGTGTGTGTGTGTGTGTGTGTGTGTCTGTAGTGAGTGAAAAGCTGGTTGGGTCACACTTTATAGGGCTCAGGGACTATTGTGAATTTTGGCTTTATTAATGACTCTGGTAGTATTGATATTGAATCAGGTTTATTCCAGGCCTGTCTGTATATATCCAGTAGATATATAACTTAATATAGGCTTTAGGGGTCGGAGCGATAGCGCAGTGGTAGCGTGCTTGCTTGCATGGGGCTGACCCAGGGCGGTCCTTGGTTTGATCCCAGCGTTCCATATGGTCCCCGAGCCAGGAGCAATTTCTGAGCGTATCGCCAGGAGTAACCCCTGAGCATCATTGGGTGTGGCCCAAAACAAACAAACAAAAAAACATAGACTTTAATGTCTGTTTTTGAGGGAATTCATTAATTTTTAAATGATACACATTCAAGGTATGATAAATTTTTGGATGATACTTTTTTTAACTGTGGGGTTTAAAACAACACAGATTAAATATTTCAAAATCAGGAGCAATAAGCCATATACCACATACCCTTTTCAATCACCAAAAGATCTATAAAGATATAATGCATATATAGAAATTTATTTTATCTAAAAATGTTTGTAGTATAGTGGAAGTTTGAATTTCTTTTTCATGGATATCATGTTTCAATTCACTAATTCCTGTGTTTCTACCACAATACTTTACCAATTCATGCATTGTAAATTTTCTTTTATTGTGTTTTCTTTATGGCCTAACCTGGTGGTACTCATGACTTACTCCTAGCTATTTACTCAGGAATCACTCCTGGTGAACACAAGGTATCATATATGCTACCTGGGATTGAATGTGGGTCCTTTCTATTTACTTTTTAAAAAGTCTCATCATATTTGACCCTTTAATTAATACCGTCTTACTATTGTATATATAAATTAGCAAACCATGCTTTTGAAACATACATGGGAATACATATACAAGTTAGGTAGTAAAAATTAGCCATAAAATAAAAACCTTTAAGAACATAAACACTGGGGCCGGTGAGGTGGTACTAGAGGTAAGGTGTCTGCCTTGCAAGTACTAGCCAAGGAAGGACCACAGTTCGATCCCCCAGCATCCCATATGGTCCCCCCAAGCCAGGGGCAATTTCTGAGCTCTTAGCCAGGAGTAACCCCTGAGCATCAAACGGGTGTGGCCTCAAAAAAAAAAAAAGAACATAAGCACCATGAAAGTAAAGTGATACTATTTTTCAAATTTACAGCACATCTTGAATTAAAATTTAATTTGTGTATATGCATGAGTTGATAGTGTGAAGGTTCTTATTAAAATGGTAACAAGAATTTAGGTTTGAACTGACACTTTAAATTCAAAATAAATCAAGATGTTGATTTTATTGGTTTACCTCCAGCAAACACAATGTACAGTTTAACAGTGCTGAATAACTAGTACTTGACTTAAAACATATTCTCCCTTTAAAATATTTTTCTGAAATTAATGTGCTAAAAACAAAAAAATATAGAACTTAACTTTATCCACAACACTATATTCTTTTCTTGCAAAGTTAAGAAAGAGATGATATACTAATGACATAAAGATAACATTTCCAGAAAGTTAAGGCTATCACTAAAATATGGAGAATAAAATTAAAAATATATATTTGTTAAACTAAAGTATTTTTATCCCATTAGTCTTGTGTACCATAAAAGTTCTTAGATAACTAAAAACATTTGACCACAGATAAAGCAAATCATATTGAAAAATCAACAGGAGTTGTGTAGAAATGCATAATACTGTGAGAAAAATGTCAGAGAGGATGTAATTGTAGGAGAGAATATACAGAGCCAATTCAATAAAGTATTATTCAAATATATGAAGGCTATTCTATAGAGCTGCTGACCAGCTGCTGTTACAACCAACTTTCTTGAAATCATAAGTTGGAAGAGGTCAAATGATAAATAAAAAGATTTAAATAAAGTGAGAAATGAGGGCAGTAGAGATGGAACAAAAAGATTATCCCAAAGCACACTAAAAATTGTAACCCTGAGGGGCAAGAGCAGTGGCGGAGTGATAGGGAGTTTGCCTTACACGTGGCTGACCTAGGACAGATGATGGTTCGATACCCTGGCGTCCCATATGGTCCCACGAGTCAGGAGCAATTTCTAAAGGTATAGCCAGGAGAAACCCCTGAGCATCACCATGTTTGGCCAAAAACCAAAAAAAAATTATAACTCTGAAATTATATGCATATACTTTTTGCTCATTAGGGTAAGGTCACCTGTACAAATTAATTTTTTCATTCACCTTTTCTTATTCCTTTTTAATTTATTAATTAAATAAAACAAAACTTAGTAGATCATTAAAAAACTCATATTATAAAGGTAAGTTCACAGTAAAAGAAATAAGAGCTAGTATTATTAAATGCACAGGTTATTAATTTTGACATTCTTACATAAAAATCTAAACTTCATTTATTGTTGCATGCCTGTGAACTTAGTTATTCTCAATTAGGCTTACTCATATGTAAACATATTTTCTGAAATATAACAGATATATGTAGGGTACCCTATATAGAGAGCACCAAATAAGTTAAATAGTACAAGGAGTAATAGTATCATGTACTGTAAAAATAAAGGTGAATGATACAGTAATTTCATGTCTTGATATCATAAAAATGTGGTCATTAAACAAATTTAACTTTGGCAGTTGAGAATTTTTAGTAAAATCGATCACAGTAGTCATTTCATCTTGTTTTTGACAGTGTATTTAATGGCTTCTCAGATATCTTAGCTAAAAATAAATGGATAAATAACTATAAAAGTATTTTGTATGTGGAGTGATATGTGAGGG
Organism: Suncus etruscus; assembly: GCF_024139225.1. Classification (NCBI taxonomy): domain Eukaryota; kingdom Metazoa; phylum Chordata; class Mammalia; order Eulipotyphla; family Soricidae; genus Suncus; species Suncus etruscus. The sequence goes on from NC_064848.1 coordinate 109,632,718, forward strand.
AGGCATGGCACAGGACCTGGGCACCAGAGAGAAGGTATCATAAAAGAGGGTAACACTAAGAATAGCAGTGGACTAACAACATAGGATAAAGATAAGTAAAAGAGGGTTGTATAGAGCTAACACACACATCAGGAGGACATGGAAAAGCCCGCTGGATTGTAATCAAAGAACCAGGCAAATAGCTCAAGGCAAAAGTTACAAAAAAGGACCCCACACTGAAGCAGGGGCCCCACAAACTAAGTCAGAAACAACAAGATGGTTTCTTTGGTCTAGACTGAGTGGATTTATTCTGCTTTCATTCTCACAGCAGGGTAATTTAAGTGACGGAGGTTTGGGTTGCTGCTGTAGATAAAATTCCAGTTCATTGATTATGGTGTAGACAGTTCTCTGGCAATAACAAGATTTAAATATAAAGTAATAATGAGTTTCTGTATCCTTTGGGGTCTGTTGCTTGTGGTTTTGATATATGAGATGTTGATGTGGTACCTTTAATTCATTATTAATACCTTACTTTAACTTGTGGCTTAAAAATATAAAGCCTTTGCAGTGACCACTTAAATCATAAAACTGATCTATATAAATAATTTATAATAAAAATAAGTGATTTCTAGAGGGGATTTTCTACCAAGCTTTGGTAATCAACCTTATGTAGGCAGTCTTTATCTGTCAGTCTGCTTAATTGTATCTGCCATTTAATTATGATAAAGATGTCGATGATACTAAACTTCCTGTTTTAAACAAATACAGTGAGATGTGCTAATTATTTATATTTATAATGCGAAGCATCTTGAAAGAATTTTTTAAATAATTTTATTGTGACCAATGTGAATTACAAATCTTTCACAGTAATATTTAAGTTTATTGCATTTTTGTCATTGATATTGTAACCCCAAAGAGACAGTTTATCAAAAATATTCTTCCAAGTGAACTACAATAACATTAGAAAGGATCTTTTATGTGGATATAGATGAAGATAAAAATTTTATTAAAATAGTTTAATTAAGTAATTAATTTAATGAGAATTCCTCTCTCAAGTTGACCAAACCTATGAAATTCAAACTCCCTATCATTTAATCTTCTACATTATTGTAGGTGTGACTACATATTTTATAAAGCATTGCCACATCAAATTTTATTTCACTTACAAATTTCATATAAATTTATTAATCAGAATTATCTCATATACTTGTTTTGCAAAAAGGTCCTTAAACTAGCAGAATCACTTTTCTCTTAGAAATGCAAATATAGGGCCCAGAGAGATAGCACAGCAGCGTTTGCCTTGCAAGCAGCTGATCCAGGACCAAAGGTGGTTAGTTCGGATCTCGGTGTCCCATATGGTCCCCCGTGCCTGCCAGGAGCTATTTGTGAGCAGACAGCCAGGAGTAAGAGTAATCCCTGAGCACTGCCGGGTGTGGCCCAAAACCAAACAAACAAAAAAAGAAATGCAAATTATAGGTTCTACTCCAGAATAAGAAATTCACAGGCTGGGACCTACCATCTGTGTTTTATCAAGTTCTTGGCAAATCTGGTGCATGCTACAGTCTGAGAACCACTGACCTAGTAGACTAATCAATTGGTTGCTTCATTGATTTTTCTTAATATATTAATTCATGTATTTTATTAATGTAAATTAGTGTAACTTATGTGACTTGGCAGCTATAGTCAAGTATGCACAAGTTTCACTTTAAGAAGCATATAAATTTTGAGATCTAAACTCACAATTGAGAATGAAATAGGACTTAAATAATTATATGAGCATCTCACATATGCCACCTCATGTACTGTATGATGAATTAGAAAATGTAGAAATATGGTATCTCATTACATTGTAATGCTTAAGAGTTAAAGTCAGAAGTCACATTTCCTAGATTCAAATCTTAGATTTGTCATGAATTGGTACCTATCTTAGAAGAGTGAAAAGAAGTAGCTTATTACCTGACTGGATGATAAAACCTATGCAGGTATTAGATACTATATATAATTACTGTTGTTTTTGCTATTATTATAGTATCATAAATAATAAGTTCTGTGAGAATTCAAAAGAGATATTTTTATTCTGAAGGAACTGGAGTTTTAAAAAGTAGTAATATTTTTCTAGATCTTTTTGTAGGGAAGTGTGTTATTGTCAGAATAATAAAAAGGAGTTTTTGATGGCACTGAGAACAATGAATCCAGAGTGATACCACAGTGGATAGGGATTTTTGCCAGGCATGTTGCAAACCTGAGTTTGATCCCCGACATCCCATATGTTTTCTGGAGCCTGCCAAGAGCTCTTTTGAAAGCAGAGCCAGGTGTAACTGCTGAGCACCACTAGGTGTGGCCCCTAAACCAAACCACCCACACAAAAAAGGAACAGTGAGTCAACTATTATCTCCGATGCATGGTATTTGTAATTCAAGATAGCAACATATGTTTGCTATCTCCATTTGATCTAATTCAGTTTATTAACAATTCTATGTTTTTAAAGTATTATTTATTAGGTAGTATCCTGATATCCTCTACCACAGTGTTTTCTTGTAGCAATAACCCTGAGCCCATACACTCATATATTGTGTCACATATCAAGTTATATCTATTTATTATGAGTTACAAAACTTATTTTAAAATCTCAATGCATAATTTCATCTGCCTTCATATATCTCTTAAGGTTTCTTGAGTTCATAAATTTATTAACTAAAGTAATTACCTTACTATACCTTCAAATATGCTATCTAAATGTGCTGTTCTTTAGCAAATGGGACTGCTATCTGCTAAATCAAGTTACATTTAGTGTGATGGCCTGTTGAGTATTGTTCATTAGTACCTTAAAAAACATAAAAATATTATTAGTTTATTTTCTAAGTATCCAGTGTCTATGTATCCAATGTCTTCCCTTTACTTATAGAAAAAAATCTTAATAAAGAGACATTAGATGACCTGAAAATTCTTTTATACTTGAATTATTTTTGACTCTCATAAACCAGCATTTTCTCCTAGTGCTTTGAGCTCCAAATAAACCAGATTGTTATTTCCATATTATCTGTTCTTCTCAGGGCCGGAGAGATAGCATGGATGTAAGGCATTTGCCTTTCATGCAGAAGGTCATTGGTTTGAATCCTGGCATCCCAAATGGTCCTCCGAGCCTGCCAGGAGCAGCTTCTGAGCATAGAGCCACGAGTAACCCTTGAGCACTGCTGGGTGCAACCCCACCAAAAAAAAAAAAAAAAACGAAAAAAAAAAAACGAAAAAAAATTATCTGTTCTTTTTAACCCTTCTTGTATCTCTCTTGGAAACTTGTTTCTTGTTTCATCCCAAAATCCATTTCTACACTTTCTTTAGAATAATACTGTTCCCCTGGACTTTTTGCTTAGTGAAGTTTCTTCCTCTGTCAATAAAGGGGCATAATGCTTCCAGACCCAGACTACTAGCAAAACACTAATATAAATGATTTGGGTTCAGTTGCAAAAGAAAAGGACTTTGATATTGTTCAGCTGCTATTATATGATTAAGGGTCACTTCTTAAGTGTTCAAGGGATCATGTTGTGTGTATGATCACCCCAGGTCTCCTGGTAACAGCTTTGTAATTGCTCATTCTTAAGCTATCTTTCCAGTCCCACATTAATATTTTTAGAAAAGCTGTTTATTTGGGTTTGTTTGATTGGTTGGTCCTTTTGTTGTTTTGTTTGTTTGGTCTGTGATTTATTCATTCAGTAAAGGATAAGGTGTGCTTCAAAAGTTATGAGGGAAATTATAATACAGACAGAATATTAGACATATAAACAGTGGAGTTTTTGGAGTTTTAAAAATATTAATATTGTTTCAGCTTTGCTATCAATGTATAGAAAAGGTTAATATATGTTTTCCAATGACCTGGAATCCAGAAGTTGGAGCTCATATCTAGTGTTTAGTCTTACCAAACTTAAGAAAGACATTTTATTTTTACCTTTATCACTAAAATATTATATGCTAAAAATGGCTGAAGGAAAAAAGAAATAATATACTACAGTTATTTTTTGTTTGTTTGTTTGGGGCCCTCACCAGGCAATTATCAAGTAGTCCTCAGGGTCTATATAGAATGCTTAGCCTGAAACCCAAGTCCATTGCATGGAATCAGATGCTTTTCCTATTGTACTATTGCTCCAGCCCTGAAAAATTGTAAAACTTTTAACTATTAAAACACTTGCCTATCTATTTTATGGGATGCTTTTGAACTATATCAGAATTCAGGTATCATTCCTGCCTAGTAGTTCTTAGGAGGCCATATTGGTGTTTGGATCATTCTGGTACAAGGAAAGAGCTTTAAAAAGTGTGCTGCCTCACTAGTGCTTAAATTCTTGCTTATCCTGTTTCACATGTGATGTGATTTACCACTGTTTGAAAGTGCAGTTGAAAAAATTAAATATTTGCATTTTACAGCACCGTTAAATGTCTATCATGAAATATATTGGAAATGGGACAGCAAGTTGTATGGAAAGAAGTCACATTGCAAAGGGTGTATTATTTTTCAAATAATTACTTCAAATGGTTCATGCAATACTATTTTGGTGCATATATTTTTTACATTTATGACCAAGTCAACTTTTTAGTATTTCCTAACAGACTAGTGATATTAAGAAGCAAATTATGGAAACAAGAAAAAAGATTCCTATTTATTGTTAACTTTCCCCCACCCAACCAGCATATTTTTGAACCCTGAAATTAGATACTTAACCTACTATTAAATAGTGAACATTTAAGTGTAAAAATAAAGGTTACTTGAAATCTTACTTTTCTTCAGCAGAATTTTATTTCCTCATAAAAACTTTAGAAGTAAATATGTTTCTAATACTGAGATTTTTTGAAAAACAAGCATTATGAAAAAATTATCAAATGGTGACTTGAAAATTAAAAATTCAACTAAGTTAATTTTAATGTAATTCGAAGGCAGAATTATCATGTGTGCTCAGCACGATATACATGTATACTAAAGTAATCTTTGTAAAAGTTTTGCCAATATGGACATTTTAAAAATAAATTGAATTTTGCTGCAATATTATTTACTTACAGTGAATTTGAATTAGAGGAAAGGGAAGAAGAGGAAAAGAAAAGGAGTAAAGAGAGGAGTAAAGGTGACAGAATGGAACGGTCTGTGAAGGAAGAGGAGGGATTGAGAGGACAAAGGAACCTGAGGGAATGGAACAGGAGGGTGAAAGAGAAGGAAGAAAAGGGAGGTGAGGGCATAAATAGGATTAGAAAGGAACTGAGGAGAAGGGAATGGGATGTTGAGAGGAGATGGTAGAGGAGCAATGTGAAAGAAAGTGGAGGGGAGGAAAAGAAAAGACAGGAAGAAGAAGAGAGGAGAGGCAGTGAAAATAAAGGGAAAGATGGAAAGGATGGTAGGACAGAAAGGGTATTTAAGGATGGCAACACAAATGAATAGGAAAGAGAAAGGAGAAAAACTAAAACAGCTCATTCCTTTTCCTCTCAATGTTTTTTTTTTTACTTTTACTTTAAATTCCACATTTTTATTTCCCAACTTTTCTTTTTGTTAATTTTTATGTTGAGCCAGTTTCCAAACTATTGTGTGATCTTATTATTTATCAGAAATCATTATAAATAGGGGGACACATATTCTGGGAAATGAAATTATATAACTTTTACACCTATTTTGTTTAATAGCATAAATATATTACAGAGGTTCCTAACCATTATTTCATTAGCTTGGGCCTTATACAACACTGCAATAGAAAGACTGATGATATTCAGATTAAAATATGTAGCTTTCATAATTAGTTTTCATTTAAGAAGCTTTTTATTTCTTTGGTTGTGTGTGTTTTAGGAAATCTGTCTAGTGATAATAATGCATTCTTAATATTATGTGAACCCAATAAATTTAAATGCTAAATTTATTTATTTTATTTTTAATAATATCTTTATTTAAGCATCATGATCACAAATATGTTTGTAGTTTATTTCCAATCATAAAAAAAGAACACACACCTTCACTAGTGCAACATTCCTACCACCAATGCCTCCCATCTCCCTGCTACTCCTCTCCCTGTCTGTATTCCAGACAGGAATTCTACTTCTCTCACTCACTACCAGTGTCATGGTAGTTGTTAGTGTTGTTGTCATCTCTCTTACTTCACTCACCACATTTTGTGGTAATCATCATTTATAATCTGTATCCAACGTACATTTTTATTTTTGTCTTAATTTTTGTTGGATTGATAAGCATTATTTTGGTAGAAAAAGTTTGAAAAGAGAGCAAGTTATGGATTGGTTTAATAGCTTTGCTTCAATGAAAGTGGTTATGGAAAACTCATCTCTCAAGTAACATCCCATGCAAAGAATAGCCGACTGACTCAAAATCTATTGGGATATAATTAATAATTACTATTTTTGTAACCATACTTACTCTATCACAATTAAGTTATAACTGGTTTTTTTGTCTCAAGGAAGAAACTAAACAGTCAGGGGCCAACGACGTGGCGCTAGAGGTAAGGTGTCTGCCTTGCAAGCACTAGCCAAGGAAGGACCGTGGTTCGATCCCCCAGCGTCCCATATGGTCCCCCCAAGCCAGGGACAATTTCTGAGTGCTTAGCCAGGAGTAACTCCTGAGCATCAAATGAGTGTGCCCCCCCCCCAAAAAAAAAAAGAAAAAGGAAACTAAACAGTCAAAATATTACAAAACAGTTCAGTTTCTTAATTTGCATATCTAATCTCTAAATTTATCATTGACCAGTCTTTTGTTGCCTTATGATGATTTAAAAGTATATATACACATTCACATAAGTTGAGATTTAAAAGTTCCCCCAAATATAACAAAAACAAAAAACACATTAATACATTGTTTTCTGTAATAACATTTGTATAATTGTAGATGTTTTATTTTATTTTACTTAACAAGAGATGCAAAGTAAAGGTCAGGGCAATAGTAAGATTGGTAATGTACAGTAGTAAGATTATACAGCAGGTACCATCTGCTGACCTGGTTTGATCCCAAGCACCCTCTATAGTCTTCTCAACAATGTCATGGGTGATTCAGCTTGGTTTATAAGCAAACAGGAAAAAGATGAAATATAAATCAAATTAGAACAATTCTATAATCACATCTATATGAATGTTTTAACAGATCATAACTTAATTAAACTGGAATTAATAACACTATTAATAAATATATAAACTACCTAACCTGATTGACTTGAGTTAAAGTAATAATATCAACTATTTTAGAAAACAATAAAATTCTCATAGTTATTTTATCAAATTGAGTCTCTGGAGATGTAAATATGAAAAGACTTTATTTTATTCATTTATGTATTTCTTTGGAATAAATAAAATAAATAGATAAAAATAAACTTTTTGTCCCTTTAGAAACAAGTGGTATCTTATCAAACACTGGTATTACTTAATAGGCATGATAAAGTTTAATACAATCACAGAAAATATGAAAAGCCAAGAGGAGAAGCCCATGATTTAGCAGAAGTGTTGCAGGATTACTTGAAGGAGTTAAATATGTGACAATCAAGCTTAAAGGATGTATGAGAGTTGTATAATAAATATAGTTAATAAAAAGTTTAATGGAACAGCAAGATAATTTAAAACTCTTTAAATACAGGTTTATTAATATATAATCTTCATAAATAAAACATTCCTTTTAGTTGTTCTATTCTGTGAATTAAACAGATGTTTCAGGCATGTAACTATTCCTACAAGAAAGCATAGATTATATCCAGCTAACAGAAAAATTTTCTATTTACTCTTGTCAATTCCACACTCCATTTCTTTCCCTTTGAACCAATGGTCTGGTATTAGTTCTGACAAATTTTTCAGAATTTCATTGTAAATTGGAAATAAAATATATGGTTTTAGGTTTTTTTTATTTAACTTATTTTAATGTATTTGACTATCATTCATGTATAAATCTAAAACACTTATTAATATTCTATTACATGGACTTACCCATTTTATTAATCTTTTCCCTGTTTAATGACTGTTGGTTTTATTTCAAATTTTGGAAGATTACAAGATGAGATATTAACATTTGTACAGGAGTCTGTTTGAATGTCTATTGTTTAAATACATACATATCTACAAATAAAATTGCTCTCTCATTTATGTGCATTTCTGATATTCCTGATTGAAATAAAACAGGTGTGTCAGAATTCAATATTATTGTAGAAAAGCTACAGGAAGAAGAAAAAAAGCTATAGGAAAAAACAAAGAATAGTTTCAGACCAGATTATTATTTATATTATCATAAAAATTCTGATTTTTCCATTTCCAAAGCAATCAGAAGTGTTAAGGAATGATGTTTTGTTCCCATTTCCCATTTAATCTGGAGCCTGGAAATTTAGGACCAGGTATCAAATGATCTAAAGTCAATATAAAAGTTTTATGATTTATGAAGAAATTTTTAGAAAATAAACATGGATCATATACAGATCTACATATATCACAATACATAGATGTTCTCTACTTTGAAAATTATTGCTACTATTTACTTTATTTATTTAAACAAATTTATTACATACATGATTGTGCTTGGGTTTCAGTCATGTAAACACCCATTTCTTACTCGCTACTATTTAATTTTTTCTGAGAAATTATAATCAACAATTCCCTGTTTAACCTGAAGTAAATATATTTCACTTGTGATGAAGAATTTTCACTATATAGAATTAAGTAGGATACCTATAAGATAAGGGGCTAATATCCAAACTATACAAGATACTGACATAACTTTACAAGAAAAAAACATCGAATCCCATCAAAAAATGGGGAGAAGAAATGGACAGACAATATGACAAAAAGGAAATACAAATGGCCAAAAGGCACATGAAGAAATGCTCCACATCACTAATCATCAGGGAGATGCAAATCAAAACAACTATGAGGTACCACCTTACACCACAGAGACTGGCACACATCACACAGAATGAGAACAGTGTTGGTAGGGATGTGGAGAGAAAGGAACTCTTATCCACTGCTGGTGGGAATGCCACCTAGTCCAACCTTTATGGAAAGCGATATGGAGATCCCTCCAAAAACTGGAAATCGAGCTCCCATAAGATCCAGCTATACCACTCCTAGGAATATACCCTAGAAACACAAAAATGCAATACAAAAATCCCTTCCTTACACCTATATTCATTGCAGTACTATTTACCATAGAAAGATTCTGGAAACAATTAAGATGGCCTTCAACAGATGAATAGCTAAAGAAACTGTGGTACAAATACACAATGGAATATTATGGAGCCATCAGGAGAGATGAAGTTATGAAATTTTTCCATACATGGATGTATATGAAATCTATTATGCTGAGTGAAATAAGTCAGAGGGAGAAAGAAAGAAGCAGAATAGTCTCACTCATATATAGATTTTAAGAAAAATGAAAGACATTGCAATAATTTTCAGAGACAAAAGAGAGAAGGGCTGGAAGTTCCAGCCCACCTCATGAAACTCACCACAAAGAGCTCAGAGGACCATATGGTTTACCAGGGATAAAATCTAGGTCATCCCTATAATATCTGAACTATCCACTGTACTATTTGTCTTTTTATACAGAAGTGAGATTAATAAGGTTATCTGGACAGAGAATAGAAGAAAATATAGACTAGAAATTACACAAGAATAATGGTGAATGGGTTTAGGCACATTAGTAGCAATGGAGGGACACTAATATGTATACTATACCATAATGTAAACACTGTTATAAACAATAGTGTATATGTACATTTAACACTTATTTCATTTATGTTTTCCTTTTTAATATATTCTTAATTATTTGAATACAAGTAGTAGTACTTGGGGTTATTTCTGGCTCTGTATTAGGGATTACTCCTGATGGTGTTTGGAATCATATGCAGTGCCAATAATTAAAAAGTGTAGCCTATGTACAAGGCATAATCTCTCTACTTTAGCTCCTGTCATATATATTTTCAGTGCTTGCTTCGGCAGCACATATACTAAAACTGGAACAATACAGAGAAGATTAGCATGGCCCCTGCGTAAGGATGACATGCAAATTCATATATATTTTCAATACAGTAAATAACTGTATTTGGATATTTATGCTGAGGAATATATTGAATTAGGACATTCTGCTTGCCCTGTGTAATGAAGAATAAACATTTTTTATGTTTTTCTTTATACTAGAATATCCATTAAATAGACTATAAAGGAGATAGTCCTAGGAGGAGGATAAAATGCACAATTATTAAAGTTTTCCAGCAAAAAAAAAACCATTTTATATCACGCAAACTATAACCATCTGTCAAGAATAATTTAAAATAAATTATTACATCACAAATAGAATTTAAACTGGATATCTTAAAATTCGTCCTATAATATCATGTCATTCTTGGATGTTCCAACTGTATTATTTGATGACTTCTTTCTTATTTTTATTCCCTCTTAATTTCTAAAAACTTTTATATAGTGTTGATTTATTTGTCTGGCTTCTCTAGTATATTAATACTTGTCTATGGGTCAATTCTGAATTTCAAGTAATGTTGACATTAATATGGATTTTCCAAATATTATTTAAGTATCTAAAGAGGTTTAAATTTTCTAAATAAATCTTGCTGTTCAATACAAGATTATAAAAAGATTGTCTTTTCCAGGGATCTAATTTTTATGCATTCTCCCAATTGAATTCATTTGAAACAAGATTGTGTGTTTTTCCTTTGTTATATGTAGTAGCTTTGACTTATTCATAGGAATATTATTCTTCATTATATTATATTTGAGCCACTAAAAATACAGGTGTTTTATTCTCATTATCAAATCTTTAGCACATATCTGACCTTAATTTTGAACAATGTGAAAGCATACAAGGTGCAGACAATTGGCATTCATTTTTTTCTCACATTCTACTAATGTAAGAAATATAAATATCTTTGAAGCAACTATTTATCAGTTAAAAACTCTTCAGCAGTTCACCATTTTTCTTTCCACTAATCCCAATATCGAGAGCCTTATACACTCAGTTTATAATCTTACACTTACGTATTTTAAAACTATTGCCGACTCAACCTTTATAAAGCATATATGTATTTTACAAATATTACATATAGTTTAACAAGAACATATAGAATAAATAAAAATATAAAATGCATTTAAACATTCAGTTGCACATACTTATCCCTAACAAAAAGTCAATAGTAAAACCAAAAACATGAATAAATTTGAAAGCAAATTGTTTGCTTGCTTAGAAACTTGCATTAGAACCAATTTTGCCTTCTTTCATGCCAAACTTATATTATCTTTTTTTCATATAATTTTCCATTTTGTCTATATTAATATCATTGCACTTCATAAATAATTGCAATCTCGTTCTCTCCTTGAAACCATTTCCAAGAACTTAGTCACATTATTTTGATATCTTATATTGTTTGATGCACATGTCGTCAAATGGACAACAGGATGGTTATGATTAGAAAAAAATATTGGAATTAAATTTATGTACTCAATTTTAGGATAATAAAACAGATTGTTCTGGGTTTTATTTGATTGATTGATTGGTTGATTGGTTTTGGGGCCACACTCAGCGATGCTCAGGGGGATACTGCTGGCTCTGTGCTCAGAAATCGCTCCTGGTAGGCTCGAGAGACCATATGGGATGCCAGGAATCAAACACGGGCCATGTGCAAGGCAAATGCCCTACCACTGTGCTATTTCTCCGACCCACCAAACAAAATTTAGATCTTTGAATTCAACTGAGAGCTTCTCCCTTTGATTTTTTTGTTAATATTGAGTATGTGTGCTATATATATTGATGCTGGAGATCAAACTGCAGTCTGTGCTGGTCAGCCACGTACAAGGAAAATTCCATAGTGTTGTGGTATTGCCCTAGCCCCTGAATATTCAATATTTTCTGTATTATTTATGACCTTCTATATAACTTTGAATATAAGCATGGATTTCAGTGCAAATTTTACAAAATATTTTCTTAACTACAAGAGTCAGTAGATTATTGTAAGTTAACCAGAAATTTAGTTCTGGCAATATGTTTTCTATATAATTTCACATAGTATTATAGTCTATTGCAAACTTGGACCTTGTATTCAAGTCCCAGTCTTAGGAAGGGACTACTATTGACATAACTTCACCCTAATTTTGAAAATAAAGCTCCCAATATAAACATGAATTGTTTTGTTTTCTTTTGCCAACATACATTGAAAAGAGATTTTGGGGCCCAGAGAGATAGCACAGCGGCGTTTGCCTTGCAAGCAGCCGATCCAGGACCTAAGATGGGTGGTTCGAATCCTGGTGTCCCATATGGTCCCCCATGCCTGCCAGGGGCTATTTCTGAGCAGACAGCCAGGAGTAACCCCTGAGCACCGCCGGGTGTGGCCCAAAAACAAAAAAAACAAAAGAGATTTTGTTAGAAGTAAATATATGATAACATGCATGAAGTGATTCAGGATACATTTTAATAGAAAGATTATTAAGATTATTCTGAAAGGAAGAGTAACTACATGTCTCTGTGTTATTATGGTTTCCTTTGTGAAATAACTCAGAAGTAGTAGAGCAGTAGAGATGTGTATTTTTAATTTTTTCTTACAGTATACTTAACAATACATTTTAGAGTGTAGAGCATAGTGATGACTTATGTATATTATAAAATCATTATTCTATATTGTGTACTGTGATAATATATATGCTTTTATAGATTAGAACTCTTCATTTATGAACACCACATAATTTAAATAATGTAAATATATGAATAACAGGAAAACAAATACCAATGGTTTACTGTTTTCTTCCATTAAAACTTGCAATTTTGGGAGGCAGAAGCAATAATATAGCGGGGTGGGGGGTGTTTGCTGACATTGCTGACCTGGGGTTTGATTCTGGAATCTTGCAGGATCTTGCAGCACTGTCCAAAGTAATTCACCTCATGCATGATAACTGCCTTATTTTGACTTTTCTAAACTACTTCCTTCATTTACTGTTTTTAATAATATATATTTAAGCACCATAATTACAAATATGTTTGTAGTTGAGTTTCAGTTATTAAAAAAACACCCTCCTTCATCAGTACAACCTTCCCACTACCAATGGTCCTCCTCTCCCTCATCCCCCACCTCCCTGCTCATTTACTATTAATACCTGCATCATAATGGTCTGAGGATGACTACTGTAATTAACTAATTAAGGACTGTTTCTCTAAAGATCTTTGAAAAGATCTATGACAAACATCATACTATGAGTATTTTTTGGTTCTGTTATGTTTTAGGGCCAGTATGGACAATATTGGAGTTACCACTGACTAAACTCAGTGATAATTCATGTGCATGGTTGTGGGGCAGACCATATATTATGCTTAAAATTTTACCAAGTTTGGCCATGTGAGAGCAAGTGCCCTACATTTTGGACTCTCTATACTTCTGACTCCATGTATTTCTTCATCTATTTTTACTTTATATTAGCAATATGTCTTCTATAATCAACACTATATCCTGAAATCAATTACTAATTTCACTCAAAAATATCATGTGAAGGAAGTGGGGAAAATATCATGTGATACTGAGTCATTTAGATCCTGCCTCAAGTTCCTCTTTCTCTAAAATGATAATGAAAGCACAAAATTGCAACTTTGCATTGTCTACCACATCGTTTTCTGTGGTACTCCTGTCCTATAGCTATATTATTTTAAATAATATAAGGCAGAACTTGGAATATGTAAGGTACATGGGAAATTTTGTATTTTCCATTTTCCAGGTGGGTTATTTAAGAATATTGATTAAAAATACTTTTCCTGCATAGTACATATAAATTCATTTATAATTGAAATATTGAATTTATTGTTATTTTATGACAATTTGTGGGTTTTTTGTGGGGTTTTTTTCTTTTTTTTTTTTTGGTTTTGGTTTTGGGTCACACTCGGAGGTGCTCAGGGGTTACTCCTGGCTGTCTGCTCAAAAATAACTCATATATAACTGCTCAAAAATAACTCAAAAATAACCATATGGGACACCGGGATTTGAACCAACCACCTTTGGTCCTGGATCAACTGCTTGCAAACGCCGCTGTGCTATCTCTCCGGGCCCATTTTATGAGAATTTGTATGTTAGTCATGAATAAAACTTCATACTTTGGCTGTGCATATTTTAATGCTTAGTTTGATATATAGAATGAGAAAATATATTATTTTTGTTCAATTCGTTATCTTCTCCCCCTAAAACTTTAAAATGCAAAGAAAATGTATGATATTCATTTCAATTTTTAGAAGTAACATAATATAATTACTTTAGAACAACGGTTTTTCAGATTAGGAGGTAACATGACAATAGGTAAGAGAATACTTAATTGCATTATATAGGGGACAAAAATTCTCAAAGATTATCTTTGATTTATGATGAATATGTAACATTAGTATATTTCTGAACTATCAAGTGGATCTACCAAGTCTAAATTTCTAATATTTGAATTTTAAAAATAGTATTGAAATGGTAAATCCTATATGCACTTTAAGTTATTAAGCTATACATGTAATATTCTATAATGTAAAATATGATATTAGTATTTCTTTAGGTGAACCTTTTTTCACAGGACTCAGAAGAATAGCAGTGTTTGCAATGGAAAATTCATGCTACTATATGTATTATGGATTTTACTTCCTTAGATCATAATTTTTCAGGGCTTTAAGTGGAGAGTCCTCGTAAACATACACAAATCTCAACTTAGTAAATTTACAAATAATTTGAAAATGTATGGTGACCTCAAAGGGCACTTCGATTAAAGTTGTGGATGTTGATTGAATTTTGAAGACAACCCTGAACTTTCCTGTGGCATAATTTCTTTTGTATTTCTAATTAATTATTACCACTATTTTCCTCTTACTTGCTGATTAAGAAGTTTTCTAAAAGCTCAATTTTCAGGGCTGAACAATGTTACAGTCAATTAGGTGTTTGACTTGTAAGCAACTGGTCCATGTTTAAATCCAGCATGCCCTATGGTCCTCCAAGGTCTGAACACAGACAGATATGGCCTCTAAAAACAAACAAGCTCCATTTTTTTTTAGTTTATGCAGTTGTCATGGAAGTGGCATTGAGAATGATGGGTTTCCTCTGAGTTCAATTGGGTTATGTTTGTGTGCATGTGTTTTCAAATTGGGGAGGACAAGAAAAGTCACTATTTATATAATATTTACATCTTTAATAATAATGGTAACTAGAATAATAATAGTAACTAAGAGTAACTAAGAGTTATTAATGAACTACATTAATAAGTTTAAATAAAATTCTCACTTTCTTTTGGTCCACTTACCAGGTTTTCTCTTTTGTGTATAATGTCATATATATGAAGGTGGTCCATTAAGTATGTAGTAAAGTCTTGGAGTCTCTGAGTATCTTTTTTGTTTGTTTGTTTGTTTGTTTGTTTTGGGGCCACACCCAGCAGCCCTCAGAAGTTCCTGGCTTTGAAGTTGCTCAGAGGACCATACGGGCTGCCTGGAATCAAACCCAGGTCCATTCTGAGCCAGTAGCATCCAAGGCAAATGTCCTACCCCTGTGCTATCTCTCTGGCCCCATGTATGAGTATCTTTGTCAAAGTTTTGCTTGATATATTAAAGCAATATAATCACTTCTGAGACCATGACACAGGCTGAGATTGAAAAATGTACAAATATAGGTTTAAAGCAGGAGTTATAAAAATGCCAATTTAGCTTCTGGATTTAAATTTAGCAAAAGGCACACCACTGAACTTTTTGCATTAAAACTTTGAAGCTTAAGGCGATCTGAATATAGAAGCAAGGTGAAGAAAAACATTCTCTTGAATGTTCATTTCTTCTTTATTTTACCCCTTTGAATACTGTGAACATAAATGAAGACAAAACATTGTGCAGTACTTATTAAATCCAAATTTCTCACATTTCTATTCATCATTAGTCTTTTATAAGAAATCATTTAAAAGTCTCATGAGTCAAATAAGTTAGGGCTATAATCTAAATTAAAAACTAGAAGATTTTTAGTGTCTGAATAACCTCAACAGATGATGATGTTATAATCCACACATATGGAAGACCAAAAAAATATTATTGAGCTAGAATTTGCCAATGTAAAACATGAAATATAAAGCTTTCTAAAAATGAACACTAGCAGTTTCCATCTGTGTCTCATTCATTTTTGATTTATTTTCCCTGCAGGCATTTGAAAAAGTAAACATGTGCCTTTACTTTTCATAACTAAATTTAAAAATTGCACTGATAAAAGAATACTGACAAAACCCAGAATGCAATCAATCAAGAACATAGGGCTTCTTTGTAATAGTTCTTATTATTAATTGAAAGTGATTTCATTATCTATTTTAAAAGCCTAAATTCTGTGAAGTAGAAATAAAGCAATGCCAAATATGATGTTTACAGAAGCTAATGGTACCATTTAAGTGAGCTTTTGGCAGAACCGGTAGCTGTTCCATTAAATGATTAGATTACTCAGTATTGCTTTTACAGTTCATTTTCTGTAAGAAAAAGCTTACCTTTCTTTGCTTTTGTTTGTGTTTTTTATGGAGTAAAAATATTTAATAGTAACAAAATAATCATTAGCCAAATATGATTTTAACTGAAGCATTGCTTTTGGCAGTTCACAAATGTAGTAGATGAGACATTATTCCAAATATTATACAAATATAAATTCATTTAATACTATTAATTGTTATCAATGTATTAAAGAGAACCATATGAAAGAAAATGCTGTCGATGACCTCTACACTAGATGCCACTCTATATTTACACATTTTTATGAATAGAGAGCTCTTTATCAAGAATTTTAAATACTGAAAGAAAATAATATGGAAAATATATTACTGTTGTACATTTGTATACGTTAAATGAGATAATATAGTAGTGCACCTCAACCATGAATGTATACAGCCTATTAAAATTTGATATTTTCATATTTTCCATTTTTGCATTAACTTCAGATAACCATGCTCTATCAAATGGTCTCTACATTGATAAGCATCATGAAATAAAGGATAAGCTTAGTGTTTTGTGAGTTTTTGTTTATTTGCTATTTGTTTGAGGGTTGCACTCAGCTGTGCTCAGGCTACATCTGGCTCTGTGTTCAGAGATCACCCTGGATGCGCTGAGGTGTTGGGTATTGAACTGAGGTTGGATGTGTGACAGGCAAGCAACCCAACCCATGTGCCTCTCTCTTTGGTACACTTATTTCACCAGGTAATATTTTACAAAGCAGATTGATAAAATAGAAATGTTTTCTCTTATTGTATATTTGTTAAATCGGGGAAAGAGGAGCACTCAGTTTATATAAATAGAATACTAATCAGTTTACTTGTTTTACATACATTTAATGATCCTAATAAAAATTAGTTTATTATTCTCATTTTACAGAGGAAGAATACAAGATCAGAGATAGTCTACACACTGAAGGAATCTCTTTAGACTTATGAGATATTTGTATCCACCAAATATATGTTGAAATTATCTTCTTTTTAATTGCTGTTTTGGTACTAGGGATAAAAGCAATAAAAGCAATGGCTAGCAATTTTGCCATGTAATCCTTCACACCTTGATGTATGAATCTCAGGTTAAGTAACAAACCCTAAGGCCAACTTTTTACACTGCAGATTATAGTTTAGTCTCTGCAATATGATATAAAACATTTCAATAGTGAGGCTAAAACAAGACTTTATTTAATTGGAAGCCTGGTTTGCATACATGTTCATAACCAAAGTTTCTGAAAACCATAATTACCCTAGCATTTTAAAAGAAGAAAATTTATCATATTAGGAGAGGAAATAGCCAAAATCATAATAAATAGTAATAACTATAATTTAGTGATGGCTTATAATGTATCAAGTACTGTTCTACCTTCTTTGTATACAAAATTGTATATCTTTGTACAACTCTTGAGATGGGCACTATTATCCCCATTTTAGAAAAGAAATTAAGGCTTTATAACATGTAATTTGTACAAAGTAGTCCATGTAGTTATAGGGTCCTGGTTTGTGAATCTTGGACATCCAAATCACAATGTTGTTATAATGACTGGAAATTTAAGCCTGGTTCCCTACAGGCTAGTTTACATCTCTCCTGCTTCTTGGGTTTGAACTATATACATGGTACTTAATGAATCTAGGTCTCATTTTTCTCATTAGTAAAATGTAAATTATATAATGGGATCTTCTCTATGTGTGATTTGCTATAAGAATTAAATGAGGGCCGGAGAGATAGCATGAAGGTAGGGCGTTTGCCTTTCATGCAGAAGGTCATCGGTTCAAATCCCGGCATCCCATATGGTCCCCTGTGCCTGCCAGGAGCAATTTCTGAGCATGGAGCCAGAAGTAACCCCTGAGCACTGCCGGGTGTGACCCAAAAGCCACAAAAAAAAAAAAAAAAAAAAGAATTAAATGAGTAGTTGCATGTGAAACTTTTAGAATTATAGCACAGCGTAAATGCTAAAATCTAACCGTATTAATTTCATTATTGTTGTTATTATTACTTCTCCCATTAGAAGGGGATTGAATCATAGAATTCATAGTATTTTTGTTATCATCAGGATATTAAATATTTGCTAAATTTTGCTTATATTTAAGTTAATTCCATTAATTTCACATATTTAAATAGTACTCACTATTCCAGTTTTTTTCAAAAAAAATGTTTAGATCTTATTTCATTTACCATAATTCAACATTCTAAAATAGGTGTCATTCATGTTTTACTCCTTTCTCAGAGTTAAAAAATCAAAATAAATCAAAGATTCATATTTATGTTAAACTAGTAAACATTTATCATACAAATTCTTAGCAGAGAAACTAAAATTTCAAAATATACAGACATAACAAAATAAAAACTACTATTTTAACTTGAAATTAATTTCTCCTTTAGGTTAATATGTTAAGTTTGGGCTCTTTTGATAAAAATGTATGAGAATGGCTAGTAACAAATGCCAATATATAATTGTGCAAAATAAAGTGGTGGGATGAAAAATATATTGGAGAGAAAAAAATTTATAGTAAACTTAATAAAAACGTTCTTAGTATGCTTTATTTTATTTATTTGTTAATTACCAAAGATATCCTTTTTCCTATCTAACAAATAAGTAAAAGTTAATATGTCATATAGGCACTGGGAAATTAATGTGTGACTCTTTAATTTCATATTTCTGACATTATTTATTTGATGATGAGGAGAATGATCAGGATCACAAAAATTATATCTTATATAACATTCCATTCTAAAATTATTCCTTGAATGTAAATCCATCATCCTCAGGGTAAAGAACACATTTCCAAGTGTGTGATATGTATAATGTCACTTTATATAGGTGATATATGTATATGACTTTTAGGTGGTGACATGAATAGTAAATGCATACCTATGTGTTAATTATATAGATTTATTCATTATATATAAATATATATGAAGGAGAGATATAGAAAATGCACAGTTATTCAGTAGTTTAAAGCAGAAATGTCATGTCCTTGGGTTAGGTGCTATAGCAACCAAGTAGAACTATTTAAAAATGACAATGAAACTTGCCCATCAAAAGACTTGTTCTTGTCATGTAATGAAAGGAGAAAGTATTGAACCAGAAACAAAATTATTGGAAAGAACAATTAAAACAGACTTCAGGGTAGCTTATTACTATGAAATATTTTATGGATGTCTGCCCAGAGAATGTATTTAAAGTGTATTAGATTTTTTTTCATTAAACATTTACATTAGCTTTGGTTCCTAGAGTTAGGGATTGCAAGAATATCTTTAATTGTACTCTCTTGCATATAAATATCTGATTTATCTTGCAAAATTTAAATTCCCTGTTTCCTCTTATCATTTTTGTAGACCTATATGACTTTTATCACCCTTATTAATTTTTTGTGATAGGCACTGTCAGAACAGGGGAAAAAGTGTTCTTGAGAAAGCTGAATAAAACATAGAGAAACATTACTTGATATTTTTAGAAGATAACTTTCAGAAATAAATGAACATTACAGGAAACACAAAAGTCATCTTTGAACATTTGCTGATAAAAAGAAAAAAGGGCTGGCAGAAGCATATGTATTTGATACCAATATAATGAGCTGTGTGTATATCTGGAAGACACATAAGAGACGCTCTGTTTTCAGAAATAAAATGTATACATTTCTGCACATAAATTATATTTTATCATAAGAAACATGTTTAAGAGATTCCTGGGAATATTGTAGAGTGAATAACATTTTGTTAAGGCCTACAAAATCTATTTAAAAAATAAAAAATTTAATAATAAAAGTAATTACTTAATAAAAATTAATTAAATAAAATTAAATAATAAAATGAAAGTAAATTTTAATTGTAAGCAATAAGCAAAGTAAATGGTGTGACCTACGTTACCATATTTTAAAGAGTAATTGTAATCAAGAGAAAGGAGCCCGTAAGTCACCATGTGGTATCTATACTTCCCAACCCAGTCTCACCCCCCTACTCACTCTCCACCTCTTTGTCAAAGTAATACAAATTATGTAGCCCCAGAATAGCTTTAGTAAAACTAACTTCCACCAAAAATTCAAAACCAATTTTTGTGATGAAAAAGTATCTTATAAAAAAAAATCAGAAAACTCAGGAAAGGACAGATGTAGGATTCAATCTCAGTAATTCACCAAAGCTAGAATAAACTCCCTGTATCATTATTTTTGTTCTTTTACTAGCTTACTTGTTAACTGAAAGGGACAGTAAAATAATGACTGAGAAAAAAATTATTTTATGTGACTTGTGGGAAATTAATAAAATTAAACATATAAAATATGTTAGGTAGCTTATGTGATAGAACTATTGATGAGATGGTCTTCATTTAGTCTTTCTTCTGCATCAAAATTAAATGGCTATGGTCAAAACCCAAATGATTACTGCTTATGTTTTTGTCCTAATATAAATAATTCAACTCTTTGCTTTCCACAACTGACAAGGTTCTGAGGTTTACTACAATTTTTACCCTGTTGTTAATAAGCAAACAAATAAACTTTTTGTAAAAATAGTGGGGAGGGGACAACTATCAATGTTAAAATATAGATAATTCGGCCCGGAGCTATAGCACAGCTGTAGGGTGTTTGAATTGCAAGCAGATGATCTGAGCGGACCTTGGTTCGATCCTTCGGCCTCCCATAAAGTCCCCCAAGCCAGCAGCGATTTCTGAATGCATAGCCAGAAGTAACCCCTGAGCGTCACCGGGTGTGGTCCAAAGGGCCCCCAAAATATATATAGATAATTCATAATCCCCTCCAAATTGGGGGGGGGGTTGGCGGCCACACCCGATGACGCTCAGAGGTTACTCCTGGTTATGCGTTCAGAAATCGCTGCTCGCTTGGGGGACAATATGGGACACTGGGGGATTGAACCAAGGTCCGAGCTAGGCTAACGCCAGCAAGGCAGACACCTTTCTGCTCCGTGCCACCGCTAATTTTTTTTTTTTTTTTTTTTTGGGGGGCCACACCCGGTGATGTTCAGGGGTTACTCCTGGCTATGTGCTCAGAAGTCACTCCTGGCTTGGGAAACCATATGGGACGCCAGGGGATCGAACGGCGGTTCATCCAAGGCTAACGCAGGCAAGGCAGGCACCTTACCTCCAGCGCCACCGGCCCACCACCGCTAATTTTACTTACATACATATGAGCAGAACATATGTATCATATTTTTTGATTAATGTTATCTGAAGCAATAAAATGCTAGACAGAAATAGTAGCAGTAACTAAAAGTTTCAGTTATATACATCCAGTGGAATGCAGAGACAAAACTCACAATTACTGATTTTGGGATGAAGTTCAAAGTTTTCATAGAGAAATAGAAAAAGAAAACATGCACCTTTCCTTTTTATGCATTTTGTAATGTTTGAAAAACTACTATGCATACGTTGTTTTCAAGTACTCACTAACACTGCTCCGAACTTACATGTTTAAAAGTCTATCCATGGGCTAGTGGGTGAGATACTTGACTTCAATGTAGCCAGTGTGGACTTTGTCCCAGGTACTCCACATGGTCCTCCAAGCATCATCAGGAGAGATCATAGAGAGAAGAGCAAAAAGTAGTCCCATAGCACTGATAGATGTGCACACAAAACAAAATAAAAATAAAGGAAAAAAGGAATCTGTACTATTTCTAGACTCACTCTTTTCTTTGTGCTACTTACACTGGCAAATAATCTTAGCCATTCTTCATGAGGTCAGCCTAAAAACTTGTATCATTAAAAATATCAATTAAGTTTTAGAGAGTTATTACAAAGTATTTACTTTGCATGCAGATGACCTTGCATGCATCTTGCATGCAGATGACAGTGATGCCACTGTCTCCCTAGTATCTCTAGAAGAGATCCTTAAGCACAATACTCTAAATCAATTATAATCTCTTACAATGCAAATATATGTATTATAGAAAAGACATCAACCTGTGTCCAAGAGTCAGTCCTGGAGGGACCCTAGGGACCAAATGAGAGCAAGTTAGTGGTGTGCAAGGCAAGCACCCTATATGCTGTATTATATCTTCCTAGCCCCCAAATGTCTTTCAGTGGCAGAAAAAAAATGGAGGAAATAAGACATGACCGTAAACATCAATTTCTACCACCTTATTTCTAAGAAAATAACTGTAAAAATGTATACATTCTTATATTTAAAGATGATTTATACATATATATTTAAAAATACATACCATACCATATATACCAAATCCAACTTTTTTCTCCTAATAATGTATTTTATTCCATAGTATAACACATTGATGCATTACAGTCTCCCATTATAAAAAATTTTAATTGTTCTTCAGATTTTTAGAGAAAAAAGTTATGAACATCTTTATAATTACTTTTATAAAACTAATTAATGACTTCCCCATTAAGAAACACTCGTGACTTGTAAACACATCACATTTGTACTGTATTCATCAGTAAAAGAATGAGATGGGTATTTAGAAGAATAGTATAGTAACCTGGATTTGATAAATTTGACACTCACTTCTTGAAAACACATCACATATGTATTCACCAGTGAAATAAACGAGATGGGTATTCAGGAGGAGAATGTTATGGTCACCTGGTTTTGATAAATTTGATAATAATATTAGAAAAAAAAGAATTGACCATTCCTAATTTGGAAAGTTAGTAAAAAAAAAATCGAGGTGAGTCTATAGAAAGAAAATATTATTGAAATAATGCCTGGATTTTTTATTAGAGTTATAGTACTTTGGATAGGATGATTGCCTTTCACTTTGTCGAACTAGGTTTGATCCTTGGCATCCTACATGGTTGTCCAAGAAATGCTAAGGGTGATCCCTGAGTGCAGTGACAGTAGTGATCCCTGGGCACTGCCAGGGAGGGGGACATAAACCAAACCAAAAAACAAAGTAATTGAATGTTAGCAAAAATTATCTAGTTTATTTTTATTGTGATCATAAGATATTAAGGCATAAATTTTCTAAAACATTCCTTATAAGATTATTATTTTATATAAAAATGAGAATCTGTGGAAAAATAAATGTGGGTTAGAGTGATTTAAAAAATAAAAATACAAAATTTGTCAGAACTTGTGTTAGTACCTGTACATTGAAATTTCTAAAGATTAAATATGATAGCTAATATTTCTCAAAGTTGCATGGATACAAATTCTGATATTTTAATTTATTTAAAATTTTTTTCATTTTATTATATTCTGGATAAGATGATGGTATCATTGCCAAAATATATGGTATTGATGTCCATTTCTTTTAGAAGCACTGTTAGTGGTGCTTACTTAGAAAATGTTCAAAGAAAGAATAAAATTGAAGGATAATAGAAGCAGACACCCAAAGCATGGTTAAAGAAGCTTTATAGTCTATGACCTTGGAAGTGAACAACTTTTGTGTTTCTTCAATTCACTTAAAACCCTTATAAAATTTCAAGGTTGGGAAGGGCAAACGCTTTGTTAAAGGAACAAATCAAAACTGGCTCCAGGCAAAATGGTGAAGTAAGCAAAGTCTATTTTTGGCGTTTTTACCATCAGTGTCATCACATTTTCTTCCTACACTGACAACTCACTCAAGTTGTCATCCCTTCTCTCCACCCCAGCACCCTTTCTGAAACCTTTTTGCAGAGGATGTTTATACACGGCCAATTATCCCTCTCTCTCACACCTCTCCCTGACAAACAACCAGTTTCTGTTTAGGTTGCTCCACCTCTGGCAGCACTTTGATTGCATTATCTTTTAGATGAAGTGGTCTCTCACTTTGCTTTAAAACATGTATGCACTTGTGGCATTTTAGATCCTATAATAAAACTGTAAGGAGGAGCATTTACTTCTGGACAATGGCCTCTGTTGAACAGTTCTCAAATTAAATCTCATCAGTCATATTTTATTTTGTCTACTATTTACACAAATACTACTAAAATAAATAATTTCTCAAGTAAAATAGAGGGTAAATGAAGTTAGAGAATAACTACTGTTTTAGTAGAAATAACTGGATTAGAATGGAATGCCTCAGAATTATTGCTGACCCAGTGGGAAATACTTTTACAAGTGCTGTGAAGATTGTAAAATGAGCCATATCAAGTAATATTAAAATAATTTGAGTATCAGAGAGGCATGAACATACTCTTTTAACAGCTATAGAAGACATATAAGGAAATTATAATTGACTTTAAGCTTTTCAGAATAGCCCAAAACTGAATCAAACCTAAATCATTAGAACTGAAGTTAATCTTTAAGGTCTCTATAAAAGAAATGACACTAATGTAAAAATATAAATAAATGAACAGGATTAACTCAAGGTTAACTGAACCCTAGATGTCTAAATATGGGCCCTTGATTTTCCTATTATGCCAGGACATTGCTGGAATGTAGTTGATAGTCCTGGAAATGTTAGTCACAAATAAGAGGGACTGAATCGAGGCTATGATAGGAATCTGCTTGCCTGTTAAATGAAGAAAATTCATCATGATTCAACCAGCTTAAGAATTAGTGATGTGTTAGGTTCATAGTGTTACAGTAAAACTGTCACAAAGAGTTTGCTGAAAAGTATTCAGTCATCCCAGAAAAAGAAATTTCCCCTTTCCAAACATATGCAGGAATGAGTCCAAAATCTTTGCATATCTTATTTAGTTCCTTCAACTCTCTACTGGCTTTATTGCCAAGGACATCTGCTTCTGTCCTACTGTCTATTTGCCCAAAGCTTTTCGAGCTCAAGAAGAGAGATGGTGCTTTCTAGACATTATTATGTTCAGAAATTTTACTCTCTAAGCTTTATTAAATCACACCTACATTAAATATCATTTTGATATAAAGTGGTTTATAAAGGATTTGCCTCTGCATACTTCAGTTAATGCAGGAATGTCTTCCTACATGTTATCTGAATAAACATGGCTTTTAAGCAACCTATAGATATGAATATCAACCATTTGCAAACTTTATGACTAAGAACAATAGTGTAATATCTCAGATGCCTCATTGAAAATGCTAAATGACTGCTTCAGAGTCTAAAGAGTTTGTGAGCTTCTAAAGAGCTTAAAAAATTCCTAAAAGGTTAGCAATTGAATAATCTCAGAAAGCATACTGATATTTATTTTTAATTGTTCTTTCAACTTATTCTTTTTTTTTATTGGAGTTGGAGAAAATGTTCTCCCAGTCAGAGATGTCAAGGCCCTTCTATTGATGCTTGGCCAGTACGTTAAGTTCAATACAAAGTTCCTAAGGATATGGTACTACTCAGGATTTGTGGTGCTGGTGATGACCCGCCCCCCTGGTGGTTATGGGGGTCCCTAAGGCTATACCAGAGGACCTATTGATATCTAGGATCTAACTTGGAAAACCACAATGTAAAACCTATGCCATAATCCCTGTACTCTCTGGCACCCGACCTTCTTTGTACTTGAAAATTT
This sequence comes from Suncus etruscus, assembly GCF_024139225.1. Classification (NCBI taxonomy): domain Eukaryota; kingdom Metazoa; phylum Chordata; class Mammalia; order Eulipotyphla; family Soricidae; genus Suncus; species Suncus etruscus. The sequence goes on from NC_064848.1 coordinate 109,658,526, forward strand.
CTGAATGAAATGTTAAATCCCCTCACCCCAAATGCAGTTACTACTGATGTTAATGATATTATTGTGACAGAAATTAGTATACATATTTTGAATTTTCTGGGAAAAGAATATTATCTAACATCAACAAAATGTTTTTGATGAAAAACAGCAATTCTAAATTGAAAATTTATTTTTAAATTAATCTTGTTACCATACTGAATTCATGGTTTCAGTTGTCTAATTAATAATGCATTAATTTGAGTGGTTTAGTGTTTTTAATTTTTGTCATAAGCCTTCCTTCTTGATTTTAGTTTACTATTTCCCAGAACTGTAGGTGCTTAAAAAGTTTATAAACTCTGCCTTAACGAATATTTTCCTCTAAGCAAAAAAAGCGTAGTGTGATTAAACTTTTAAATCAACCTTCCCATATGATTGAGGTTAATATCATAGTGAGAAGACACTTATCTTGCTGCAGTTGTAGAAAAACAAAAAAATACGTTGGAAGCAGTAATGCCAATAGAAGAGTATGTGGTTCTGTATCACAATGTGCTCAGTTCATAACACTTTAAACTAGGAAATAAAGAGGTTAATTAAAAAAGTGGGAGGACAAGAAAGAAACTAACCAAATAGCAGCATCAGTATATCATTTAATAGCCTGAATTTCCAGTGCAGGTTGCAGAATTACACTTGCATAAGGTCAAGGCAGCCAGATGAAAGACATGATATTGATTTATAAAGAAGCATGGTTTGTGCAGTTGACTCAAGGGAACTTGCAAAATTGAGTAGAACTGGGCTGGATACATTAATATAACTATGTAAAGGGGTGAAATTTTGTTCTTGCTAGTGTTTGAATGATTAATCATATTTTATTTTTCTTACTAAGAAATATTTTCAACCTGTTTTTTATTGTTAATTATTATGTAGATCAACCTGGTGGAGCTCAAGGGCCACAATATACAGAGACATAAATAAAATGTGAGGCATTGATTTGGCATCATATATGCAAGGCATGTATTTTATCACCTTGAGCCCTTTCCCCAGAACCTGACCTACTTTCTTAATTTTAAAATTCTGACTTTCATTTCACTGATTGCTGACATCAAGCAAATCTGACATTAACACCAGAGTCATTTAACTGGTGAGTCAGTAAAAATATTCTTTTCTGGCAAGAATCACATGAAGTTCAAGGAGGCTTTAGGATGAATTGGCTAAGAAGAGGGCATCCACCTTCAGGAGCAGAAAAAGAGTAATGAAAGAATAATAAAAGATGACAGGGCATGGGTAGTAAAAATGCTAACTTTTGGTATAAATATGCCATTCTGACAAGATGCTCCCTAAAAGTTAAGGATTGGATTAGAGAAAATGCAAATTTTTTAAAATGAGCATCAGGTGTCTGTGAAAGCTAATTTAATATGACATTTTCTCTAGACTGAACAATAAATAGTATAATGATGTCAACACTGATTTTTAACTGTAAATGATGATTCTATTACATTGAGAAGACAATAGAAAGGAAGATGATGTGGTAGCCAAACAAACTGATATTAAGAAATAAAATTTGCAAAGGTGATATCTCATAATAATGGCTAAAATAACACATTACAGAATTAAAGTTTTACAAGTTATGTAATTTCTATATAAACTAAAATTATTTTATTGATTGCTCCAATTAAGGGAACAGGTGCTATTTGTTTTGTTGTTGTTGTTTTATTAAAAAAAACAACTATGTATTGGGTCTGGAACATTGGCGCAACCTGTAGGGTGTTTGCCTTGCACACACTGACCTAGATTGACTGTGTTTCAATCCCCTGGTGTCCCATATGGTTCCCCAAGCCAGGAGCAACTTCTGAGCGCATAGCCAGGAGTAACCCATGAGTGTCACTGGGTGTGCTTCCCCCCCAAAAAAAAATAAAAGAAAAACCCTATGTATTGTTTTGTAAATGCTTTAAATTATAGAAAAATACAACCAGGTGATATTTTTATAACTTCTCTTTCATTTGCATCTTAAAACTATTTGTGGGGGATTACACTGGCAATGCTTAGGGGTTATTCATGGCTCTATACTCAGGGATTTCTTCTTCTGATGCTCTAGGAGCCCTATGGGATGCTGGATTTAACCTGAGTCCACCATCCGCAACAAGTTCTTTAACCACTATGTTATAACTCCCTACCCAGAAACTTAAAAATATTTTAAGTATTGGTAACATGTTGTTACTTGAGGAGTTAGGCATTGATTTAATATGCCTTTTATAGAAAAAGCTCATAAAAAAGAAAGGCTGATAAAGGCAGCAGAATAAGCATGGTGAATAGTATAGCTACACCCTGAAGATTGCAGCTTGACTGTGGCTTTTCAGCAGAAGGGAAGCAGAACAAGAGGCAGAAAGGGTAGGAAAAGAGGTGAGCTTATCCCATTGTAATATGGACAGAAAATTGAGTCACCTTTGCATTTAAAGTAGACATGATTATAAATAGTTTCCTTTTAAGTCCAAAATACAAATTCATTCTATTTTGACACCATTTTACCACACTATTTTATATCTATGGTTTGCAGAAAATGCTTTCTCTGAATTTTCTATTTCTTTGTGAATATGGTCTGTTACCTTATAATAAAAGCTCAGTATGAGGAGCATGAAACACCCAGTTATTGTCATCAGAATGTTCAGTAAAGGGGTCTGTATTGTGCAGTGGGTAAAAAAAAAAAAAAAAAAAAAAAAAAACCTCTGTTTTGATTTTAAGCACCACATACAATCCCCTAAGCACCAGCAGGAGTAATCCCTGAGCACAGAGTCAGGAGTAGCCCTGAGCACAACCAGGTGTGATCTCAAAACAAAATAACACATTTATTTGAATTGTAGCTAGAGAAGGATCTACTAGGACAATGATAGTTGGAACTGATGACTCTAGACAAGATCTCAGTGCTGAAAGTAGAAAAGCTAACAAGGAAGGTACTTCATTGACAGTAGTGAAAACTACAGTGCCAAAAAAGAAAAAAAGAGAAGAGTGAGAGAGAAATAATTTTCCTGTCCTAGAGTAAGGCAAGGATGGGGGAATAAAGTGGGAGGAAAACAGTAGACATTGGTGATGGGAAGGGTGACTGGTGATAGATGCTGTGTATTGTATGACTGAAACCCAACAGTTAACTATTTTGTAACCATGGTGCTAAAAAAGGCAAAGCAATTAAAGAAATACAAAAGTGAACAAAAAATAAAAAGTTTAGTTGATTAAATGAATATTTCAAATGTACAGATATGAGCAATATGAATTTTATTTTTTAAGATATATTTTTGCTACCATTATTTTAGTCAATATTGCAAGCTTAAATATGTTGGTAGCTAGTCAGTACAGAACATCTGGATACATGGTTTTGCTAGCTTAGTGACTGAATCTTATTTTGTGCCCAGCAAGAACAATATCTGTAAATCAGAATTTCAATTTGCTGTTAATTATCCTTTCGTGGATAGCTGTAGCAGAGTCATGAAATAAAAGAATTGGAAATTTTCAAATGAGTTCTTTAGCTACAATGGTCTTCTAATATTTAGTATATTATTACTTCTTACCTAAGGGATTCTCCTACATCAAATTTGGGTATATCGTACTAAAATGTTATATAACATCTACACTTTTATTAATAGCATGAACTGATATTTTAGTATGATATCTCTTATAAATATTTCATTAGAAGTAATTTGATAATTTTCATTAAATCTCATATGCTTGAAAAATACTTTTATGTCCATATTGGACAAGAACTCTTTTCATTACTGGAGACGTACAAAATAGAAAATACTCAGACTGATTTTTTTTTTAAGAGAAATGTGATTCATTCCAATATTTAATGTCCAGAAAGTGATCATTCAACATCACAAAAATGAATGTCAACTTTATTTGTAAGATACCTGTATTTTCTTTTCCTTTCTTTTCTTTCTTCTTTCTTTCTTTCTTCTTTTTCTTTCTTTCTTTCTTTCTTTCTTTCTTCTTTCTTTCTTTCTTCTTTCTTTCTTTCTTTCTTTCTTTCTTTCTTTCTTTCTTTTTCTTTCTTTCTTTCTTTTTCTTTCTTTCTTTCTTTCTTTCTTTCTTTCTTTTCTTTCTTTCTTTCTTTCTTTCTTTCTTTCTTTCTTTCTTTCTTTCTTTCTTTCTTTCTTTCTTTCTTTTTTTATTTTTTGTATCTTTTTGTTTGGGATCACACCTGGCAGCGCTCTACGCTCACATATTGCTTCTGGCAGGCTCGGGGGACCAGATGGGATGCTGGGATTCGAACCACCCACCTTCTGATTGTAAAGCAAATGCCTTACCTCAGTGCTATCTCTTCGGTCCCAAGATATCTGTATTTTCTAATATGAAAATAAATGTATGAAAATTATGTTCGTGAAAGCCTTGGAACTATATTAAATGTAGTAAAGGAATTTGAGAGCTTAAGGCAGAAAGGGAAAATACTGATTATAGAGTAATCAATACAACCTACATAAATAAGTTATTCTAACTCATTATCTTTTAAAGCTTCCACTGTATAAATATGCTTTAAAACTTATGATTAGTCTGATGGTAAAATTATTGTTACATTTGTGCTTATTTCTAAGAATAAAATAAAAGATATAGAATAGGGATCTTGACTTACTAGAAGCTGAACTGGTTTCAACATCACATATGATCTTTTTAAACCCCAGCCAAGAGTCTGAGCGCAATTGCATATGTACCTAAAATTAAACAAACAAACAAAAAACCCAACCCTACTCAATAAAAGTAATTTCACAGTTAAAAGCATCAAAATAGACAATTTATTGTCGAATACTTAGCTTTTCAAAAGACTAGCACAAAAATAATGTTTATATCCATTTAATGTATCTTTATTTTGATGAAAAGGTAATGTAAAAGTAAAAGTAAAATGTAAAATTCTAGTATAGTGAGCTTTAACAAACTGCCCGTAATAGGTGTTGGAACCATTGCTAGTCTGCAGATGTAAAAAGCTAGAAAGCAATTCTGCTAGAAAGATGTTTGTCCATCTTATCAGAGTCAACATTTTTCAGTAGTAAAGAATTGATAAATGCATTTAAGCCAATCTTGTCAGCAAGGAAAGGCTAAATGGCTTGCATGTAGGAGGCTATTTCAACTTTTCAACCATCTGAATATCATTTAAGAAATGACCTTTTCCAGGATAAGTGAGCTAAGTAGAATAATAGTTCTTAGGAATAAAAGGATTTTACACTTGATCAGTCTAGGAGTCTCATTTTTTATCATTCTTTAGACCTTTTCCCATTTATTCTCCTCACCCAGCATACACTGAAACAAAGGGCCAAATTTCAGTGCCCTATAAATAAACCTTTCCACTGTAATTAAAGCCATAAATATGTATGGCCATTTATCTTTGAGTAGAATATAATTTGCACACACACAAACTCCTTAATAGTTCAGTCATAAAAAAATTCATCAGAAAATGAAAATTTAAGGTTTCTTGTTAAAAAACAGAGTGGTAGGAGAACTCAAAGGAGAATACACAGGAATCTTGGGTTCAACTCTCCATAGTCTCTGAACATCACCCCTTCCCACCAGCACACTACCCAGTCACACTCCCTCAAAAGATGGAGACAGAAATTTTCTTAAGCACATATCAGTGTTTTAAGACTTTTCTCTACAGTTTCTTGGACCTTTGGTGGCTTATTTTTAACTTACTATTATTAAAGCTTGTCTTTGCTTTGTGCAGTATCAGTTTTAAACACAAACATAGATGCATTTAACTTGTATGCAGAATCACTATTATATAATTTGTATTCTATAGTGTGAGCATATATGTTTTTCATTCATACCAGAACAGTTAAAATGCTTCAAATTAGCTGTTATATTTTATGTTTTGATATATGGACTTACTGCCAACAACTTGTTTTCATGAACTTACTGAGGAATAAGGAAGAACTGAAATGTAAATGAACTATAGATTGCCCTCTTGTTTTCCTTTTTACTAAGCAATTTTAACATAAGTGATCAACTACTAAATAAAAAATAAATACAAATAAGAGAAGCTCTTAATTTTGTTGTTCTTATTTCTTGAATACCAGTTAGAGAAAGTTTTAATTTATTTGGAATGTATAATCCACCCATCTGGATTGTCAATATCCTTGTGTACTTGTCCATAGATTTAACACATTTGTCACATACTTTCACTTTGAGTCTTACTGAGCTCACACATAGTGGGGTCACCAAAATTCTGTGATTTTGTAGAGTCGTTAATTTTCTACATTATTCAAGCAGTAAGGAATGAGTGACAGACACTGTGCTGTTGCTATCTTTGCAGCTCATTCTTGTACTCTGGCATACCAACAGACTTAAATTTTAAAACACAAGTTCAAAGATAAAATTGTTGGATCTGGAGACAGCTTGGGCATTTGGGTTATACAAGACTCCAAATGCTGTTCCTGGCCACTCTATGTTACCTCAGGTTCTACAAGGTGTAGCACTAAAGGTGAATGAGCACCATGGTAGTAGACTAGATGGCTCTTTGAACCATGGTCAAGAAGAAACAGGTATAAACTATCTAGTCTACTTGACTGGATTCAACTGAGGTCCCTGTGAAATGTTGTGAACTCTTCTCCAATGTAAAGTGATACAACTCTGAATAGCTTCAAAATAGCAAGTTTATGATTCTCTGAGCATGGGACTCTTGCTATTGAAAAGGTAACTGCCCTGGAACTGACACATGTTGATTAGAAATGTTGACTTGTATTCCTAAAAGGCATCACTGCTTAGAGGTGTTTCCCTTCACATATATTCTCAAGATAACTTGAGGATGATACATCTAAAAGATTACATATTCTCATTGCACGTTGTTTTTATAGGTGCTTAAGTATTTGGTGCACAAACACACTAATACTAAAAGTGAAAGTTCCACACCCGTTTGACGCTCAGGGGTTACTCCTGGCTATGTGCTCAGAAATCGCCCCTGGCTTGGGGGGACCATATGGGACGCCGGGGGATCGAACCGCGGTCCTTCCTTGGCTAGCGCTTGCAAGGCAGGCACCTTACCTCCAGTGCCACCTACCCGGCCCCTAAAAGTGAAAGTTTTTAATGAAGTATATTAAGTGAGATCAAAAGCAATTAATCTTTTTTTTTTGCTTCCTTTTATTTATTAGACGATTACAATCATCTCATACTATTTTATCTTGCAAGACCCCATTCAGTTCCGTCTAGATTGTTGAAAAAAAGGCAAGCTTTTACTGTATGCTCATGTACTGTTTCACTTTATGGATACAACACATATCTTCTATTTTTCGTTTGTTTTGGGGGCCAAACCAGGTGACACTTAGGGGTTACTCCTGGCTATAAGCTCAGAAATAGCTCCTGGTTTGGGGGACCAGATGGGGAGCCAGGGATCAAACCCAGGTTTGTGCTGGGTCAGTCACATACACTGCAAACGCCTTAACGCTGTGCTATAGCTCTGGCCTCAACACATATCTTCTTTATCCAATTCTCTGTCACTGATTACTTGTGTTGTTTCCAGATCTGGATATTATAAAAAGAACTGCAACTATTATTTTCTTCCCTAGATATAGAGTTATCATCAAAGTAATCTGTATTGGCACATTATGTGAATGTATTCTAGCTATAGGGTATTAGAATATGCACCACTTATGAAATTCATTCTTCTTTTGAATGCCTTTCTTTGAAGAATTTTAACATTGATTCAGATTATCTATATCAAAATAAAAAACCTTGCAATATATGTGGCATGCACATATATTCCATTTATTAATTAAAATGGTATTTTGTTTAATGCCATATATGTAATAGGCACTATGTTTTGGGATTACAATTACTAATTTGATAGGTATCTTCACCTTAAAAAGTAGTGCTAGAAGTGGGATTGTAGTAACAGTACAGTAGGTAGGGCACTTGCTTTTCATGTAATCTAGCTGAATTTGATCCTTGGCACCACATATGGTTTCCTGAGCCCAGATAGGGTGATTCTTGAGCACAGAGCCAGGAGTAAACTCTGAGCACACTGTCTGGCTCCCCCACATCAAACAAAAAAAGGAAAAAAAATAAATGTATCTAGAATTATATGAATTATATATAGAGAAATATATAAATATATTATATAATTTTATAATATCAATAGAAATATATTATATTACATACTTCATATACTATAGTATTTATATTTTCTGTTTTTATATAGTACCTATACATATTTATATATACTTATGCAAACATTATATTTAATATATTAATAATATAATATAATATGTATTAGTTATAAATATACATATTATAGTTTATATAGTATCTATGATTTATATATCATAAATTATATATATTTATATATACTATTTATATATACTTACATGTAGTATCTAGAAGAGGTTAAAACTATAGAATAAAAAAATCTCTTAGTGAAGACAGTAGAAGTTATAACCATGAAATGAAACATTAAAAGTTTTATAAGTTTCACAGTATTTTCACATTTTGAAAATTAAATGTATAAGTAGAAAAGAGTACGTGTAAAAATGCAGAAACAAAAATATCAACAGGTCTCATGGATGAGAGCTTGTTGTTTATAAAAAAGCTTTTCAAACTATAATGTGTATATGATTACTTGGGATCATGTTAAAATGAATATTCTGGTTTAGTAGGTTTGGAATGTAGCCTAAAAGTCTATTTCTTAAGGTTCTGTTTGGGCAATGAAATGCTACTAATTTCTTGACCACATTTTGAGTTATATGAGTTTGAATAAAAATATGTAGCATGACTAAGCAAAATTAGTTCAAATAGAATAACAAATAACTTCAAATAGAATAACAAATTCACATTAAGTAATTGGGCTTTATAACAATGAAAATATACATTAATTAATCAATGCTGGATACTTGTTAATTTAATTAAGTATCATTAATAATATGAACAAGCTTTTTTGAGTTGAATAGTGCTTCTCAAAGAATGAAAAATTCCAATATTCTCTCAATCTGAAGGACTTGGTGCATGAATATCCAGGATCCTGCCTCCTTAAATAACTTCCATTCTACTCCATTTTTGAGTCATTGGATCATAAGGTTGCAGCTTTTTTATGTTTGGTTAATGTTCCCACATACCTGGTGACAGGGTTCATGGTTTATGATCTTTGGGCACCAGGGATCACACTGACAGAACTAAGGATCACCCTAGACAATGTGGCATAATGCTGGGGAATCAAATACTTCATGAATACTAGGCTGCTGTTCTGCTACTAAGCCATATCTCTAGGCCAAGAATTTGATTTTTAAAAAAATTCAGAAAAAGTTTTCATTGAAAAAATAGGTTTTAATATTTGAACAACTTGAAAAAATACTATCCCAATTTTTCGGAAGACCCAATCATTGAATATATATATATATAATTATTACCAATTATTTCATTAATTTAACATAACCAAAATAAGATTTCAAAGGTAAAATGAGATTTATAAGGATAAGCAATAAAATAAATTTATAGTTTGTAAGAATTGATTGAATTTTCTAATTCATACTAAAATATGAAAAGAAAGAATATTATTTTCTTCTTAGAATTGATTTATATTAGATTTTCATAGCAATAGAAGAAAAGTAATATGGGTGCAGGAATCAACAGAGCGCGCTGTGGAATTAATTAAGCACTCAAAAATAGCCCTGTACATGTGTGGGAATCTAGCACATCTAGATGGATTTTTTTTTAATTCGTAGAGAAAGGATGTGCCTTATTTTTTAAAATATTACTGGCTTATTAAGAACTTATTCTACAATAGTAAAAGTTATTTCAAGTAAAAATACTTTAATTGTTAGAAGTGGGAAATACAATTATACTAATGCATACTAGTTATATAATTTGTAGATATTTACATCACTCAGAGCTTGAAAGTAAAGGCTTGAAACCATATACTGATAAAATTATTTCAAAGAATTTAAAAACATTCAAATGACAAAATAAGTTAATACCTACCTAAAACATAGTTATCATAAAATTTTAACTATATATGAAAAAATTAACATTCCTAATTTTAGACATTCTATTATGAGAATGATAAAAACTATAGGAAAGAGGCTGGAGGAATAGCAGAGTGGTAGAGTGTTTGCCTTGCATGCAGCTTACCCAGGACAGACCTGGGTTAGATCTTCAACATCCCATATGGTCCCCTGAGCCAGGAGCGATTTCTGAGCACATAGCCAGGAGTAACTCCTGAGCATCACTGGCTGTGCCCCCAAACAAATAAGTAACAACAATAAAAACTATATAAAAACTATGAAAAAATATTCCCATATAACTACAAGAAAATAAAAAAAACCTTTATCTTATAAAAAATATTGTAGATGTACATCAATTATAGACCCATATACTGCATTTATGAGATCAAAGGATTGCATTTCCAAGACTTGGAAGGAAAAAATAAGAATAAAAATAAAAATAAAATAAAATTCAATAATAAATAAAATAAAAATAAAAAATAAAACCTCTTTAAACTAAATTTCTGTTTTTAAATAACAATAAATAATGTTCTCAAAAAACATAAAAATGTTAATAAACTTATGATAATATTTTAATATCAGACATTTAATATTACAAAAATCAATTAATTAATTAATATCAGACAATTATTATTATAAATTGCTGATATATCTGTTAGAATGTTCAAGACCTAAAACAGGATATATTGGTACTAATGTGCTGCATAGGAACTCTAACTGCTTCATTGATGGTAACAATCGTGAAAGACAATTCTAGAATCCAAAATTTCGGTCTTGTTATTCCAACCTTGCAATAAAACTTTCTTAATTATAAAACTGGAAAAATATGAAAATACCTTATGTACATATTGCTAAATTAAGGAAGAAAATCTTAAAAGACTATATACTGATTAATTCCAAGTATATGATGTAAGACAAACATGGAAAAAATAAAAAGAATCAGTGCCTGTTTGAAAAGTCTTTGTATTTATAGTTTAAATTTTCTATAAACCTAAAACTAGACTTTAGAGTAGTTGGAGTGAGTAAGGCACTTTATTTACATATGGAAAATCAGTGTTCTTCCATTTCATATAGTATTCAGAGCACTCCCAAAAATGATCCCTGAGTCAGGAATAAGCCTTGAATAGTGCCAGGTGTGGACCAAACAAAATAATATTTAATTAAAATTAAATAAAATTAAATAAATTTTAGACATTTTGGTTTGGCTATATTTTTTATAAAACTGAAGAAAAGAAAAAAATTTCCAAGAAATGGAATGATAGTTTTCCCGTTAGTAATGAAATACATGTCTATTAGAAAAATAAAATAAATAAAAATGAGACTCTACTTTGATTAAATATGTCCTCTGGTATAAGCCTTTGGAACAATATCAAGATAAATGTCCCTTATAGGGACATGCTAATTATATTAAAATATCTACCCATTTGTGTACTTATAAACAAATATTTATAAAATTATAAATAATGTACAGTGTTTTGAATATTTTATAATACAGGCTATATATAAGAATTGATTAAGTAATATAATATATATAAGAATTTAGATTGTCTAAATGTATATGCAAGAACATGGAAAGATCATTGCTATATTTAAGAAGAAAACAAAATTAGAATGCCTTGTTTGTTTTTGTATCACATCTGGCAGTGCTGAGGACTTTTTCCCAGCTCTGTGCACAAGGATCACTCCTAGTGAGGTTCAGGGGACTTTATGGGGTGCTTGGTTGAATGCATTTGTGTGGCCTACCTGCTGTACGAGCTCCACCTAGTTGTTTTTCTAATGACACACACATATAGAAAACCACTTATAAGTAACTGAATAGTAGGATGTTCTCAGTGATTTATATAGCATATATGTTATTTCGATATTTTTTCTCTTTGATGTTTTCCTTTAACTACTCTAAATGCATTGATTATTTTAATTTTAATATGTATAAACCACCTAAAAAGATAGATAACAATTCTGACAATTTAGAATATTAGCACTTTTAGATCTGAAAGGATCCTCAGAGCTTATTTATTATAGCCTCATTATTTAACAAATCAGGAATCAGATACTTAAGTAGTTAAGTGAATTTCCTTAAATTGAATTACAGGTAGAGCTGGGACAATAACTGATGTCTTATGAATCTTAATCAACAATTATCTTTCACAGCACATTGGCAATCTTCAAATGATGCTTTTAGTAGAAGCTTCTTCTAAAATATTATGCATGTAATTAAACAAATGCATGAAAATATCTTTGCATTACTTTATCATTTTCTAGAACCCAGAATCTTCTAAATCTTAGTCTTTTTATTCCTGTGGAACAATGGAATCGTTAACAAGTCTTTTGTAGGAAAAACATGAGCTCTATCTGTTTATCTCTAAAGCATAACCATGCAAATCCACTAACGTAATTTTTGTTTCTATTTTTAAATTTGTTGTCAATAGTTAAAAAAAATCCTTTTAGTGCACAGAAAAATTATTTCTTCTTTCCACATAATGAAAAAACACTTTAGAATGATCAGTTACTTTGATCTCTAAAATGGTCAGTGTTTCTGTATCACAGTATTAAGTTGTTGCAAAGGAAAAGAAATGTTGCAAAAATTAGATGTGTCTTCTAAATCCATTTAAATCACCATGCTGTGTAGCATGAGTATGTGTTGCTAAGTTTAAATTAAATATATTTGGGGATAAGACATACAAAAATATATCCTAAAGTTGGTATAATTTTTCTTGTTAATGCTGTTTATTTTATTATTTGATTCCAGATTGGGCAATTAAGACAAGCAAAAATATCCACCAACAAACTAAGTTTTAGAGAAGTTTTAAGCTAAAATTTGCCTTATTGCAATTGATTATAATAATAAATTTAATTATATTATTAGAGTTCAAATAATTGTTTCCTAAAATAAATTTTTTTTTGGTTTTTGGGGCCACACCCGTTTGGTGCTCAGGGGTTACTCCTGGCTAATCGCTCAGAAATTGCCCCTGGCTTGGGGGGACCATATGGGACGTGGGGGACACCGGGGGATGCTGTGGGATGCCAGGGGACGCTGGGGGGATGCCGGTGGGATCTCGAACCACGGTCCTTCCTTGGCTAGTGCTTGCAAGGCAGACACCTTACCTCTAGCGCCACCTCACCAGCCCCTAAAATAAAATTTTATAAGTGAATTACAAACATTTTAAAGTCATTACAATGTTTTATTTATTATGTTGAATATCAAAGAGAAAAGACCAAATTAGTTCTTTTATAATACCTTATTCACTCATGGCCCATTTTTTTACATTCACTTATACCACCAATTTCTCATAGTAAATACTTAAACTTTCCTAAATACCAGGTTCCATTTCTTCCACAATCACTTTAGTTATTCAAGTTTTCTTGAGAAAAATTACTTTTATTCAAGGAAAAAAAATTTTACTATTTTTGAGAGCATCATATTTCAAAACATTTTATGTGGTATAGACTAACTATAGATAATTTACTAAATTACATTTTATTGGGCATTTCAGAGTTTCTAACATTATATAATTTTACTGAATTTTATTTATTTTAATCCAGATCAAGATAGATGGCCTCAGGACATTTCAGAAGTAGAAGTATTGTAGTTTTTAATTATTTTTTATTTATTTTCTATTGTGGTTGAAGTGAATTACAATTCTCTCAAAGTAATATTTGAGGCACATAATGACAATGAGTGAGGGGCATTCACACCACCAGTGTTGTCCTCCCTCTACCCTTGTTCCCAGCATGTATCCCACATCTCTCACCTTTACCCCCATAATGCTAGTGCAACTGTTCCCCCATTGTACAGCTTGTTGTAGATTGGGTATTGATTCTGTTGCCGTTGACTTTGGAATTGGTATTCATGTCTGATCATTTTTTATTTCCACCAAATGAACTTTCGACTGTCTGGCCTTGGTACTATCTGGGGGAAGAAGGAAAAAAAGAGAAAAAAAAAACAGCAAACAAAAAAGAAAAACTAGGAGGAGTCTGTCTAGGTGTTATAAATATCCATTTAGAAAAAGAAGGGAAAAAGAAAAAGATTGTAAAACAAGACAAACAATAAACAAAACAATAAGGGAGTATCAACAAGATTACAAAAAGATTAAACACATTAAAAGCCAAGAAACAAAATTATCAGCTACGAAAAAAGAAAAAAAGAAAAAATAGAAAAGAAAAAAAAAAACAGACCAGCAACTTTTTAAATAAAAAGGGTTGTGTATTTCTTCCTCCTCTTCCTCCTCCTTTACCTCCTCCTCCTCCTCCTTTTCTTTGCATAGGCACAGTAAATATAGGGAAAATTACAGTAGGAATTCCCTTGGCCTAAGATATACAGGATTTCTCTGCCCTTAAAGCATATGGCCATTGGAACAACTACAGGCTCCATGCTCACTCATTTGAACACCTCAATGTCTTTTTATGGTGCCAGGAAACTTTGCACTCAGATGTGGGTGATGATATCCCGCCTCTGTAGCTGGAGATCTTGTTATTTGTGTAGGTCATAGAGTGAAGTCTAGGAGAGTGTTTTTCATTATGATGGTTCTAGGAGTTCTGTGCCATCACTGTTGTCTTGGTTTTTGTTCAGAACCTAGGACAGAGCCTAGGGTATATCTTTCAGCATAGTTCGAAGTTCTGCTCAGTAGCAGTTGTCAAAGTTAGACCTCTGGAATTAGAGATCTTAGTTTTTGTAGTTTTTATTTTTTAAATAAAAATGTTTTGTTTTATAATTCTGTGTTTATGTTTGTATGTCTATACAAGTATTCATATACTTGTATATGAACATAGTTCTACAACTAATAGCATTTTAAGATAAAATAATTTCACCTGAATAAAGCTAGAATTACACAAGTCTGTACCTGATATATCTATAAAAATGGTATATATACTTTATTTAAAGTACTTTTAAGATACAGGCTAATAGCTTACAGTATGTTGTCACTGTGATGACTGATTTTTGTTATCATTGAATTTTCTTAATACGGCACTTGGATTTCTTGAAGCGGAATTTTTCTTCTTACTTGTAAGAAATTATGATGTTACCCTGTTTATCTTCAAAATGTCTGTCCTTGAGCATGCTTCAAGAGAGCTATTCTTTGTGTGAATTTTCTGTTATTACATTTATTATAAATAATATGAATTTTTGTTACAATAAAACAGACTCACTTTTTGGGAAGTTGTACCTAAATAGAGATTTTTGCACTCATTTATCAGTTCATTAAGAAAAGTTGCTTTGAGTATCTACTATGTAATATATGTATAGATGGTTCTAAAAATCATTCTAACTTATTTATGATTTTCTACAAGCTCCAAAGTTAAACCAATATGGTGGTGAAGTAGGATGCAGTACTGATGTAGAAATCTTATCATCAGTATTGATAATAGTGTTTTAGTTTATGTATTTGGATTTACTCTAACTTATTTTTGATTATGTATAAAATTTTAATAATGAAACAGTTTGTTTTTAAATAAAATTATTTTTCAAGATTTATACTATTTATTCACTTTGGAGTACTTCTCAATTCCCTAAAAAATCACTGTACTTTGATTTCTTATTTTCTTAAAAACCTTTTATCCCTTACAGGAATTAGACCCTCTGTGCACAATTTAATCTTCTTAAATTTCTAGCATTAATTTCTACTCTGAAAATATTAGATTAATGTTAATAAATAATACCTAATTTTCTGCTCTGTGGGTCTATAATAGATTTGGAGAGTAACTGTACTGAGCATTGCCATTAGAATGACCAACTCCTTTCCTTAGCCCAGAGCCATTAAATGTTGCCACTTAGTCAGAAACCATTTCTTTAGCTGAATGATGCTATTGGCAGTCCCATGTTGAGACAAAATGGCTGAACCTTCATAGACCATTTAGGAGGTTTTCATCATAGATTGTTCCCTGGGAAAGACTGTTTCTTAGAGTAAAAGTGCAAGTTCCAATGAGAAACTCAATATGTTGCCTTTCAAAACCAAGATTTTTTTAGTATTTTGCTTCTCTGAATAAATACATATACTTATTGATATCCACATGCCTATATAATTAAAATTAAATTATTATTAAATATAAATTATAACTTCTCTGTCAGCCATATAGACAGGTTACTAAACTTAGTACCTAAAAATTTCACCTGAAAAAAGGTAGAATTACACAAATTTATACCTGAAATTTCTAAAAAATGATATATACACTTTATTTGTAATTTTTTCAATCTTAAGACATACTGTTTATCAAGATATTTTAATGTACAAATTTGATAAATAGTATGAATATTTGTCCAGTACAATAATGAACATGAAATTTCTCATTAGCTACTATTCAATTCCAAATACTACTCAAAATAAAGCCCTCTAACTTTTGCCCAGAAATCACAGTCACTTCTTGTTATAACCATTATACATTGCCATTTATCCTCAAAACACTAGCCAGGATAAAAGGAGGAGAGGAAAAGAAGCCACAGGATGTTGTTCTCATATTCCAATGCCTTAGAACTTTCAGCCACCTCAAGCAAAAAGATCAGATTCCTTGGAATGCCCACAAAACCCCAGGATGATCTCAGTTTACTTGTCTCCATTCCTGCTCAATCTTCCTATATTTTTTCACCTCTGACTTTATTTTCTACTGTTCTCAATCTACTGTTTTCAATCTGTCTCAAACACTATGACCTCCTCTCTTCTGTCCCAACAGGACATACATGCTCTTACCTCAGGACTAGTACACTGTTGAATTTTCCCTTAAACCAGGGGTCTCAAACTCAATTTACCTGGGGGCCGCAGGAAGCAAAGTCGGAGTGAGGCAGAGCCGCATAAGGGATTTCGCTTATCGAATATTCGCAATAAAAAATCGCATTAGTAAGAAAAAAGATCGCAAAAAATCGCATTAAACATTTGCATATCCCGAACGGAACTGCTCGGGTATGCGAATGTTTAATGTGATTTTTTTCTTACTAATGCGATTTTTATTGCGATTATTCGGTAAGCGAATAATCGCGAATACTACGATATTTGAAGGCCGGCTGCGGGCCACAAAATGTTGTAGGGAGGGCCGCAAACGGCCCGCGCGCCGCGAGTTTGAGACCCCTGCCTTAAACATTTCCAGGGCATGTACCTTTATTTCAGTCTTCTAGTCTACCCATGAGATCCTATCTAGACATTTTATTATGAATTGCAATCCCCACCCAGTCACACACATGCATCCATGCACTTTTACTTTTCTTCCTAGATTAACTTTCCCCAGTGTTATGGCATTCTATTTATTTTATTAGCATATACTATTTCACCCTCAATTAAAATGTCATGACAAGATGATAAACTATGAAGGATAGTAATTTCTGTTACTTTTGCTTATCGGAAGGGGAACTCCAGTAGTTAAAATGCACCTACTATATAATTGATTTGTACGTGTATTTATTTAATCATTAGTTAATTAACTTTGAAGTAATGCTCTCTTATGATATAGTGAATTGGGATTGGTAAATAAGAAAATAATGAGCCATGCATTTTCATATGCTGAACATAATTATTTTTCATATGTTGAACATAATTTATGTTTAAAATACCACATTTCTGGGGACTGAGAGATATCATGGTGGTAGAGCGTTTGCCTTGCACGCAGTCGACCCAGGGTGGACGTTGGTTCTAATTCTGGCATCCCATATGGTCCCCCAAGCCTGCCAGGAGCGATTTCGGAATGCAGAACCAAGAGTAACAATGTGACCCCAAAACAAACCAAAACAAACAAACAAAAACATTTCTAGTGGGTTTTTCGAAAATGATTTGTAGGCATAGCCTACAATAGGCATAGTTATGAAGTCAGTGATTTTGGTTTCAAACTTTGAAAATTTTAAGTTTAATAACATTAAGTATACTAAAACTCTTTTAGAAAGATTATTTTTTTAATGATTTTACACTTATCCTAACTTATTTTTCACTCTTATCTGACTACTCTAATTACCTGCTGTACCTATGTAACCTCAATCTGTTATACCCTGCATTTTTCTAGATCTTATTTCGAACATACAAGAAATAAGCTAATAAGACAGAGATTTAGTGGAAACAGTAAAATCAATAGTGTAGCACTTTTAGGATCATATTTTCACAAAGGTATAGATGGTACTATTAAGTGGTTGAAAATCTGGCTCATATATAAAGTAAGATAAGCTGCATTCAGAAGTTTATTTGTATCTTGGGAAGCACTCTTTTGCCTAAAAGACAAAAGCCATAAATGAATTTAAAATACAGATATCCTGCATAGGAGTAAAACTACATAATCACTGCAAAATTACAGGCATTCAGAAATGTAACAGACCTTGCTCTTGCCTTAAGAAAGAGAATTTGCATTAAAAAGAAATGATTTGGGAACCACAGGTAATGCTATTCTCCACAAAATTGTAAGCAAACACTACAAAATCAGAGACCTTGTAATATCTGCAAAGATTAAGTGATTAGCATATATAAAGTATTGCTACAGTATCTTGTGCATGGTAAACACAGCACTTTGCTGATATTTTAATATTCCATACACAGCCCCTAGTTCTATGCTGGCTGCATAGAAAATGCCCAGTAAAATACATTTAAGTTGAATTACAATAATTGAAATAGCTGCACTTTGCTTGCAAAGGACATGCCATTTTAAAAAATGAAAACAATGAGTATCACTCAAAGCAAAAGAAAAGCTTCTGAAAATAAAACATATTGTGAGAGAAGAGAGCATAAGGGAAAACTTACTGTTCTTCAAATTTTCATTGAACTTAAAACTTCTCTAGAAATTAAGGCGAGGGGCTGGAGCAGTGGTGCAAGCGATAGGGCTTTTGCCTTGCATATGCTGACCTAGAACAGACTGTGGTTTGATCCCCCAGTGACCCATATGGTCCCCCAAGCCAGGAGCAATTTCTGAGCGCATAGCCAGGAGTAACCCCTGAGCGTCACTGGGTGTGGCCCAAAAACCAAAACAAAAAAATTAAGACTAAAAATCAGAACATGAATATTATGTTTATAACTTTATTTTTATTTGGGAGGCACCCCTATGGTTACCATAGCTTACTCTCAGCTCTGTGAGCAGACGCCAATCCTTGCAGTGATTAGGGGACTATATGCCGTACCAGAGCAAGGCAAGCCTCTTAACCTCTGTATTATCTCTCTAGCCCTAGTTTATATTTTTAATCAGTAAACATTTTCTGCTATAAAGCATATGACATAAAATGTAGATAATATATAACTTATAATAAAATATAAAAAGAAATATGAATTAATCACTAATCAATTCTTAGTATGTACATGTGATATGCAACGGTTACATCTTTATAATGTCACATTTTCAAATGGCTATTTTAATCATTATATTTTGAAAAGCAAATGCATAGGTATTTGGACAAAAAGACAATAGATTAAAAAGACAAAATTTAATAAGGATATCTAATCTAATTTGCTTGAAATATTCCTTGTTTACGCTAATATTTTATAAACTTTAGAAAAAAAACTGAGACATTTAAGATTTTTCTATTTTTCATCTTATCTATAGAGGGCAGCAAAGAGCTTCAATTCAAAGAATGGCACGTCTCGTTAACAGCTTTTTAGAGTTGCCTTTTGATTCAACATCGTGGAAGGACGATGAAACATGCCAGATTCAAGGTTCAGTTTGTAAACTTACATGACTGTTGTTTGCTGAACGTGCAAGAGAGCAGGGAACTGCATGGATCAGAATCAGCTAGTTCACTGTTGGCAAAGGAAGACGGTGTACCAACATGACTGTCATTTTGTGAATCCTGCTCCATAGCAATGGGTGGGGCAAATGGGGGAGTCGAGGGAGTTCTCCTAAGCTCTTGCTTTAAGTATTTATCAGAAAGTAAATATTTACCAAAAATATTTTAAGTATTTACCAGAAATGATAGAAAATAAGTTACAATTAAAGTTTTTCACAATTACTGATTTTGTTGTTTTATAAAATTATAATTTTGTTGTTTCATAAAATAGTAAGCTAATAATCATTGATGAGTGGCAGTGCACAGAAAGATTTTTTTAAGGTGTGTTTGATTGAGTTTGTCGCTACTAATTTGTATGTACCTCTAATCTTCTTTTTCACAATTTTTTGTGACATAAAATATTAGAATATAGGTCTATGATCCCATCACCTACACCTCCAGTAGCTGTTTTTCACTGTCACTACTTTAAGTCCAGTTCTAAGAGTGTTTATCTTATAAAAGACTTACTAAAACATACTCTTTAGTACAGGAGATATAGTACAGTGGGTACGGGACCTGTCTTGCATGGTCTACCCCAATTTAATCCTCTCAGCATCACAGAAGATCCCCAAATTTTACAAGAAGTGATTCCTGAGCTCAGAGAGGAGTAAACCTCGAGCTCTCCCTAACAAAGAGAGACTTGAGTTGGACATTATAATGTCACCCCATTCATGCAAAATAAAAAGCAACTGTAGCACAGAAGGTATGATCTTTACATTAACTTAGCAAGCTTACTTATTCTTAACAGTGCTCATATTTAATAAAAGCTGTCTGTATTTGTATCTTCAAGTGTGGATTTCTTAATGGCATAAGGCATAAAATAAAATATTGAGATTAATATCATTATTTACATCAAGAAAAAATGCAGCTACACTGAAAGACAAAGTGATTAGAGGAATGCTTAATTGTACTTAAAAGAACAGTGTACAACACCTTCAGGCATTCATTTTTCAAAGAATCAATTTAGGTGAGGACAATTGATATGTTAATTTGAAACCATCCTAATCTTCTCATTTACTGAAATCCTTAGAGAGTCATCCTAGAGCAATTGCTGGCAGCATGGGTTGTTATTTTGCTTTAAAATAGACTGAGTTGCCACTCGTATTACAGAATAAATATATAGCTTCTGTAAATTTATGTCAAAGATACATAGAGAAGGAAATTAAAAGTATCTGTAATATCCTACCCCAGAGAAAGCCACAGATAATTTTAAATTCCATTTTAATACTTTTTCTCCATATATATGTACATATAAATGTGATTCAGATATTCTCACTATTAATATGCTTTCCCCCTAATTCCACTAAAATATGCAAGAGAAAAATTTTATCAGTTGCAGATTGCTGCACATATTTCACATATAGAGCATATAAGTTAACACCATTACAAATAATCATGTGATGAAAGCTAAATGAATTGTACATATTTCAAGCCATTTCACTGGGGGAAATTATGCAAAATGGAAAGTTTGGTTAAGGAAAAATTGTCATTTTAGAAGGCTCTTTCCTTTTTATTTGGTGCAGCCATCAGGAAGCCTAGATGGGCATGTACCCATACATGCAGAGCTCTGGAGCAAGCAACAGTGGGATATGTCGCATTTGCTCCTGCAAGTGTGGTCTGGCAGAACTGTTCCTGGGCCCACCCAGTTGAATAAAGTGCTCAGATGGGGCTACAAGGCCAAGCAAGATGTTATCTATCAGATTTGCTGTGCTGTAGTTGCCACAAATGGTTGTTTGAAAGGTTGTAAGCCACAGCCAGCCTGTGAACAAGCTCGTTTGTTGAAGCCTCAGTCCACCATTGAGGAATGATTTGGATGCCACTGTTGTTCTAGGAGTGTCCTAAATTCTTACTAGGTTCATGAAGATTCCACATACAAAGTTTTGAGGTTATCCTCATTGGTTATTTCATAAAGCTATCTGAAGAGATCCTGATACCCAGTGGATCTCAAAACTAGTCCACAAGAAAGGGGGAGAATTGAAAGCTGACATCTGCAGGATGTAGGAGCAGTGAACTTGAAAAGGGTCAGAAGTTCCACACTATTGCTGACTCTTGCCTGGAAAAGGTGCAGTAGTCTTCTGATTCTCCATTATTGCTAATAAGAAGTCATGTTTGTAAAATTCTTACCTGAAATAAAAAAAACCTTAGAGTAGTCAAAAATGGGAGGAGGGATTGCATGTATTTTTAATTATTTTATAAAGCACCATGATTTACAAAATGCAAACTCTAGATATAGACTTGTCCTGAGATCATACTAATTGAAAATAAAAATCAAGTAAAATTTCTGCTTTTAAATCACCTAACAACAGTGCAAGCACAAGCCTTTGATTGTTGAGCTTTTGTTTATCATGACACCTTTTAAAAGGGAGATGAGGGATTGCATAGAAACATGAACATATGGAAAATGCAGAACTTACAAAAGCCAAAAACTAAGAGAGAGAGACCTTGACCAGATTCTAATTTGAAAACCTGTAGAAAAAATAATCTGTGATCTACAAATTTCAGTGTGTGGACTTTTTTATGTCACCCCCATAACCTAACACACCCTCCTAATTGGACCCAAAAAGCTGACTGATTTTACTATTTAAACAAAATGTATACTTTTTACTATTGTCCCCTAAAATTGATTTTATGAACTTTTTATAATCAGCACAATTTAAATGTTAGACTACTAAGAACACTAATAGGATGAGCACATTCTATATTTTTTTCATTTTATTTCATGGAATTTTGAATTAAGGATCAAGTAGTTCAAAACATGTCTACTAACTCTTTATCCTATTGAATCTGCAGATAAATTTATATATCTTAATGATGCAATTTAAAAATCCTCTCAGGTATTTTTTTAAAATACCTCATTGTTCTTTTCACAGAGGGTTATTGAATTAAATGAGTTATGAGATCACTATAATTGTATGTATTTATAACAATGAACCCACCTCATATTTTAGAAGTTGAAGAAAACATGTAGATAATTCAATATTTTGAATAATGTTACTTAAGATATTGAAACAATATCTTTATAATCACTATAAAATTACCTACATTTGGGCCCGGAGAGATAGCACAGCGGTGTTTGCCTTGCAAGCAGCCAATCCAGGACCAAAGGTGGTTGGTTTGAATCCCGGTGTCCCATATGGTCCCCCATGCCTGCCAGGAGCTATTTCTGAGCAGACAGCCAGGAGTAACCCCTGAGCAATGCTGGGTGTGCCCCCCCCCCCAAAAAAAAACCCAAAAAAAATTACCTACATTTAATTATAATATATTTATTTTACTTTATAATGTCTTAAAGTTACCATTAAAAATGGTAGGAACATTTTTAAAGGTGAATGGGTTGATAGTCTCTTTTAATGATCCTCAGTTATGTGGAACATAATTATGTGTAAAATGTAGTATTAGTATTATATGTAAAATTACATACATTATATACAAAATGCAGTATTTAGTAATATGTGTATAATTACACATGTATGTGTAAAATGTAATATTAGATATCTAGCTTACTACCTGCTTCTAAAATATTTAAAGAAATTGAGATTTTAGGGCCCGGAGATAGCACAGTGGCGTTTGCCTTGCAAACAGCCGATCCAGGACCAAAGATGGTTGGTTCGAATCCCGGTGTCCCATATGGTCCCCTGTGCCTGCCAGGAGCTATTTCTGAGCAGACAGCCAGGAGTAACCCCTGAGCACCGCCGGGTGTGGCCCAAAAACAAAAAAAAAAGAAATTGAGATTTTAAAGTGCAGTTAATGGCTGTGTTTTTTTATAAACTTGGTAAGTATATGAACTTAAAATATGAAAATTCTGACTTCTTCAAAATTTAAAGACTTATGAAAAAAAATAGACCAGCTCATCACAAGCTCTGATCATGATAGAATTATTTCTTTGCTAGTGAGACATATGAATTCTGCAAATAAAATATTTTAGGCATTCATCTTAGTAAAGCCATCCTTAAACATTTGAATATTTATAAATATTTGAATATTTATTAATATGGTACTCCAAACTATTAATCTCTTATTAGGTAATTTTTGGAAACTAAAATCTTGTTGCTTTGGATATTAAATATACTTTGGCAGGAGAGTGGTTGAGCTAAGTCTAGTGGTGCTCAGGGATCACTCCTGATTCTGTGCTCAGAGATCATTGCTGATGGTGCTCTAGATTAGCTGATTGCTGGGCTGAAAATGATATATCTTTTACTATCTCTTCAGCCCTAAATAAACTTTCAAAAAACCCACTATAAAAATCTCCTATTTAGGCTAGAGAGGCAATTCAGTGAGCTGAGCATATGCTTTGCATAGTCCCTAAGTACTCAGGTAGTTACCCCAAACAAGAACAGAGCCAGAGAAGTTCCTTAACTCTATAGCGTGGCCTTAAAAAATGTGATTTCTTTATTCTAATTCTGCATGTGAAAAAACACTTCCTAAATTACTCTTTATCAAGGAATTAATGACTACTAACCATAACTGTGTGAAACTGGGCAATTTATAGAGAAAACCTAAGAAGAAGAAACATTTATGGTGGGATAAAAGGATGAACAAGAATGAAAGAAGAGCAAATGAAGATGAAAATTGTGAGGATAGTTATTAACTGCAAGGTGGTTATATATACACATTATATATATTACATATTATATTAATAAAATAGTATGTAATATATATTATAAAGAAAACTCTGGTCAGTAATACAAAGGCCTTATTTTTATTCTTGGTATATTCTGTGAATAGGGACTCTTTCTGAAGGGAATATTAAGTAATTAGCAACACAGAGGAAGACAATTTACTCTGAAAAATCATAATTAGGTTGTACTGAGTGGTGCTCAGCATTTACTCCTGCCTCTATGATTAGGAATCATTAATGGGGTGCTGAAAAACATGTATGGTGCTGGAGATTAAACCAGGGTCAAGTGCATGCAACATAGCACCTTAATCTCTACAATATGACTCAAAAATGTATATAAACTATTTCATTAAACCTTTTGCCCCAACTTCAGGCTACAGTACATATAACAATACATAACAAGCATAGCAACAAAATTTCAGTTTTATACTGAACAATTCCAATATGCACAGGGTAGCAAATACAAAAAGCTGATTACTGTTAGTTTTCTTAGTTGTGATAGTGGCACTTGTTGCTGGCAAATGTTATTTTAGGAGGTGCAATTTAAAGGTGTCTATGTCAATATAAACACAACTTATTCACACAATTATTAAACAAAACACATATACGAGTGCACAAACCTAAGTGTTAAGGATTCTTAAAGAATCTAGTGATTATCAATGAATCATATACTTTGCTGTATGTGCATATTGTTTTAGAATGTATCTGAAATATTGTATGAGGGGGTATATCAAATAATTTTAAAAGATTTAGCAAGAAAAGACTGGTTTTCAGGAAGAATTCTTTTTAAAACAAGTTAGTCATTTAACGGTGAATTTAAAAGTAATTCACAGGTGACAAAAAGAAAATCGTATTTAGATAAAACTTGGAAGAGGTATAGCAGTTAATAAGTAGAAAGTTGGGGGATGGAGCAGTGGCACAAGCAGTAAGGGCATTTGTCTTGCATGTGCTGACTGAGGTTCGATCCCCTGGTGTCCCATATGGTCCCCTAAGCCAGGAGCGATTTCTGAGCACATAACCAGAAGTAACCTCTGAGCATCACCGGGTGTGGACCAAGAAAGCAAAATAAAATAAAATAAAGTAAAAAGTCTGAAAATTAAAGAAAATGTAGATTGAAGAATATAATTTTTATTTAACATTTTTAAATGTAATATAATTTTTTTCTGTTAAAGAAAAGTGGTGTCTTCTCTAAAAGTAATAGGAAAGACAATAGATAGGTTGAAATTAAAAGAGAAGAATAAAGGATATTTTGGGTTTGAGAATAGATTGGAATGCATACAAAACTGAAATGAGAGAAAGGCAGAATAATTTATTCTATAATATATAAAATTAAGATTTCAAACACTCATTCGCATGATCATTCTTAAGAACCTACAGCTGATTATTCTATTTTCAATTTTTTCTCTTTTGAAAGGAACATCCTGAATTTTATAAACCAGACTCTATCAAACCAAGATCAATGACATTTATGGTAACAATAGTCAACAAGAACTGAAATATGTAAGCCTCTTGTAAATAGAAAACAACTTCTCAATCTTCAAGAGGCCCCTTAAACCCAGGAAAAACTTGTAAAACAGATTTGGTAGTTTCCAAGGAGGTAGCTTTGAGTTCAATCTCTTGCATTGTATGGGACTCTAGCACTGCAGGGTATGAATTGGTGACCCCCCAAAGCACCATTATTCACTGAATCTGAGCAAAATACCATCAGACCACAACTCTTGGACAAGTATTAGAATCTCCTGGATCCTGAACACACCACCAGCACTCTACTGTAGCCAGAGAGATAATATGGGGGAAGATTCATCTAGATCACTTGCCTTGTTTGTAGTCAGACTGATTAGATTTCCAGCATGGCATATGACTCCCAGGCAAATGTTAGGACTCACTCCTGAGTACAGAACCAAGAATAGTCCCCTGAGCATCTCCTGATGAACTCCAACCCTCATCCAAATGATAAATTCAACAAGTGTATAAAGTGTAGTTTTGAATAGCATCATACTTTAAGACTCATAATTAATATTGTTTGCCAAGATCACACTTGTTGTTAAAGACTTATGCTCACATGAGGTCTTATGAATCACAATTTCACTGATCTTTCATCTTTGCCTTACATACATTCTGCTTATAGTATCATCTTGTAGTATCAGAGCATGCCTATTTCTATTGACTCAAGCTCTAAAATAAAAATTATTTGACCAGATCCTTAGAATACAGTGCACATTTTCTAACATCAAAATTGACTCTTTAACCATACTTTTTCTTTTAAGAATGAGATATTATCTTCTTCCCCATATTTTATTTTTAAAGAAGCACTGCCAAATTTTAGATAACCATCAAAATTACCCAGAACAAATTTATTTTATTACTATAAATGCTACTGTACACATATATACTTAACATAGATTTATTATATGACCATTTTTATAGACCAGAAGTTTAGGTGTTGGTTAGTTGAATTTACTATTCTTGTCTCACCAATCTGAAATGATGATTTTGCTTGAGGGTTAGATCTCAAGTGAGGTTTGTGTAGTTTTTTTAAGTTCACAACCTTTGCCAAGATTTTTTTTTTATTCTCTGTGGTTATGATGCTGAAATTTCTCATTAATGGCTCTCAATGTGGAGACAGTCTTTCCTCCTAGTCTCCCTACTTCCCTGGCTAGTGATCCTTTTTGTAATGTGAAACTTTCTTCTGTGTAGCTAGAAAAGAATCCATGCATTTGGTAAAGTCAGTCTTATAATGGATGTAATCATAGGAGTAATCAAAGTCCTCTATGTCAGCTCACCTAATCTAATTTAGGGATTGACAGTTCTACCATATTTATAGCCCTGTTCATATTCATTAGAAAGGGATTATACTGAGAAGAATTTCAGTGGTGGGAATTTTGTAGGCCACCTTGAAATTCTACCTGCCACATTTTGCAGGCTACAGGCATTTTATACTTGACAAAACCTCTCTATTGTCTTACATTTCAAAAAATCTTTGATATTCAAACCATCAAAGATTTTTTTCTCTAGATGATTGTTTTAAATATGTTTTACCAATCAAGCAAAAACATAGCACAAGGAATCCATTCGCGGTAAAACTCTTAAGTTTTTTTTATCTGTTTTTGATGTGACTGTAATTGCTTCCTTTGCTAATGTTGCTCCTCATTTTTATAGAATATATAATGGCTCTTCTTTGGGAGATTATTATCCTTTGAATATGTATAGTTCTGTAAATATTCAGCACTGACTTATAAAAGGAAACAAGGATCATGCCTGACAGTTGAACAGGACATGAGTTTATAATTTAGTATTGTGTTATATATTTTTAAAGCTGTGAACATAATAATAAAGATTAAAACACTACAGGGAGTAAGTGTATGTGGCATTTGTAGGTGATAATTATATTGTCAGCTGGAAAAATGAAAAATCAACCTTCTGAACTTTGGTTTTGGCAAGTTGGCCCAATATATGATTTTTTCTATTGTTATTAAAATGTATTTGTATTTATAAGTATTATTGCTCCTGTGGATTGTTTTTTATTTTATTTGATAACAAAATGCAGATAAAATGATAATCTTTTAGGTTACTGTTACGGCTTGACTGAGTAGATTCATCAGGGAGTTTTTAAAAGCTGACTAGTCGAACTGTATGTTTAAAGATTAGACAAAGCTTTGATCTCAGTAGGTAAACCTTCAGTACTCAGAGAAAGTCTATTAATACAAGGGCCATAAAAAAGCAGTGGTTTTGCCTTTTGGTACTTAAATATGTTAATCTATTTCAATAATCACCAGTAAATAGATTCATTAGTTATGAAATATGCAGGAAGAATTTAAAGAAATGGTACAAATAAACAACTGCATAGATTGTATTTTTTAATGCTTCATAAGATTTGAGATGCTTCTCAGTGTGTAAATATTTCTTGTGAGTTACTGAACTTAAAAAATATGACCTCGCGGGGCCGGGTAGGTGGCGCTGGAGGTAAGGTGTCTGCCTTGCAAGCGCTAGCCAAGGAAGGACCGCGGTTCGATCCCCCAGCGTCCCATATGGTCCACCCAAGCCAGGGGCGATTTCTGAGCACATAGCCAGGAGTAACCCCTGAGCGTCAAACGGGTGTGGCCCAAAAACCAAAAAAAAAAAAAAATATGACCTCAGACCCCTTCACGTCATACACAAAAGTTAATTCAAGATGTATTAGATACCTCTATTTAAGACTCAAATTCATAAATTATATTGAGGAAAACAAAAATAGAATCAGTTATGACATTGAACCTAATCTATGATTCTATGATTTAAGCAAATGAAAGCAAATATCAAGGAATGGAACAATGTCAAAATAAGATTTTGTGAAAGATTTGCAATTCACTTTTCCCACAATAAAAATATAATAATAAGAAGAAAATAAGATGGTTCTGCACTTCCAAAGAAACAATGACTGGTATAAAAATAGACCTCAGAAATTGGGAGAAAATATTTTATCATCATTTGACTTATAAAGGGTTAATATAAAAAAATGTGAACCATGCGGCCGGAGAGGTGGTGCAGGCCTTGCGCTAATCCTGGACAGACCGCAGTTCGTTGTCAGGGTGTCCCATACGATCCCCCCCAAGCTTAGAGCGATATCTGAGCGCATAGCCAGGAGTAACCCCTGAGCATCACCGGGTGTGGCCGAAAAACCAAACAAACAAACAAGTTCTATGAACCATGGTAGAAATTTGTGAATATAAAACAAACACTCATATGTAAATTGGGCTGACGATAATAAACAGACACTTCCTCAAAGAAGACATAGAATGCCAAGCAGTAAGTGAAAAAAATTCTCTACATCAGTAACCAGGGAAATGCAAATTAGAATAACAGTGAGAACTCATTTCACTCTAGTGAGACTGGCATGTATCACAAAGAACAAAATAACTTGTGTTGGCATGGATGCAGGGGGTATAAAAACTCTCATCCATTGCTGATAAGAAATGCTGACTAATCCAACATTTTTTGGAAACCAATATAGCACTTCTCAAAAACCTAGAAATTGAGCTTCCATATGACCCAGAAATTCCATTTCTGGGCAGCTCCCCCAAAGACCCAAAAATTCTATTCAGAAAAGACATTTGTGCCTAAATTCATCGCTGCCTTCAATTTACAAATTGCAGTCTGAATGATACTTTTAAAAATATATATATCAAATACTTTCTCACTTTTCTTTTATGATTTTTAAATAATTTTAGACGAACAAAGAGCCAACTTTTTTACTTGGTTTTTTTTTGGGGGGGAGTGGCCATAATAATTAAGCTCAGGTCTTATTCTTGTTACATGCCCTTAACCTACCATTGAATAGCTAAATTTATTTGTATTCAACTGATCTAGTCATAAAATTCTGATCTTTCCCAGTTTCACTATACATTTTTAATTACACACTTGTGTACAACTGTTAATATATGTTACAGGCCGCTTACCCACTGAATTTAGCGATAGGAGATTAGGAACCTGTTTTTATTTGATCTCCAGAATCTTCCAGATTTTTCAGATTTCAAAGTATATAAAAGATAATAATTAATACTTATAGAAGCACAATAATGAATGAATATCAGTTAAGTGCATAATATATCAGTTAAATGCAAGAACTAATTATTTGATTATTCATGACTCAGAGCATTGATAATATTCAAAGCTTAAAAGTACTGAGAATCATAATCATAGGATTAAAGCAAAGTCAGTTTTCACTTTAATGTTAATAGCTTGCCAACCTGCTGGTATTATTACTATATTTTGTTGTCATGGGATGTGTCTTGTGAACAATTGAAGAAACCCAAAATAACAAACACAGATGGTAACCTGAACATGCTATGGAAGTCAACACAGTTCCCTTCCATTCCACAGAAGGAATAAACATAAGGAAAAAGAGAAGATAGCCTGAAGGGAGTTGTATAATCATTTAAACAAACAACAACAGAAAAAGATTTGGACTAGAAAAAATAGTATTTTTTCTTGCCAAATAAATTATTTTGGGATTCATCTAAGGAAAGAAAAAGAGCATCAGATCATTCTAGGCAGAAACTACATATAAGTAACAGAAATGTCAAAAGAAACCAAAATTCAAAATGTACTATTGATCTTGAGAGCATTGAGGCTCATTGTTCAAGATTTGAGGTAGCTAGCAGTTTATAGCTAGTTGTTCCCTGCTTAAGGTAATGTTACATTCATAAAAATGTATATGCCTTATTTAAATCTATTTTGAGGGCACAAAATACAGTTAAGATAGTCATTAAAAATTTTTTTTATAAACAGTTGTGATTCATGATAGTGTGAATTAGAATTTTAGGAGATGAGACCCTTGCATTTTGTATGTAATTTTATTGCTATTAGTGTAGAAATAAAAGTATATAGTAATATATAGTATACATAGTAATATATATTAATATAATATATTGTATATAATATATATATATTATATACAATATATTATATTATATATATTATATATATATTATATATTTAATTAAATATATTTAAATATATTTGATTAATTTAATTTAATTTGATTAGTTATTATATATTTAATTAAAATATAATATATAATATATAATATAAATATATATATAAATATATATAAATATATATAATATAAATATATAATATAAAATTAATATATTATATATAATATAATATAGTATATACTATATATGGTATATATAGTAAAAATATAGTATAGAAATAATAAAGCAAAATTAATATATAATAAATGGAAAATATTTCTTAAGTTAAAAAAAGAAACTTGATATGTAAATGTCACCCAACAAAGATGATATTTTAGATTTTCAAATGCTCTTTTGTCAAATGCTAAAGTCAAGCATTTAAGGGTATCATCAAGATTCAATACTTCATTTGAAGATTTTAGAAATTGTCTTTGATCATTTAAAACTATATTTTTTTCTAAGCAGATTAAACTAAAACTAATTTTAATGTGGAGAAAATATCCAAAGAAATGTTATTTATAGTCCCTAATAAAAACAGTGAATGACCTACTGTAAATAAATACTTAAATAAAAAATCATATTACCTTTCTTCAAAAATACACAACCAAATTAGATTGCAAATGGAAAATATGTTTAAAAATTATTGATAAAATTTAATGGCAAAGGACAGTATAGAGTGAATATTTTGTACTTTTATTTTAGTTTTGTTGTGTTGGCATGGGCAATCCTGAAATTTAATATAGGTATTAAACTCTAACAAATAGCAGCTTTAGAAGTAAGGAGACATTTTTATTCATGAGATGCTTTGAGTAAATTCATCAGGGTCTATCTTGTCTTAGACTAGCCCATTTTTTCCAATGAAGACAAATGCCTGTCTGATCCTCTATTCATTTGCATAAAACCCTGCTGTGACTTCCACTTGGCTTAGAACAAGCACACTTTGATCTGTTCATCTCAACCACTTTCAGTCAAAACAACCTTCTTTTGCTTTCTTAGGAGAGTTCAACATCCTTTTCCCTAGCCTGGAATCCCATCTCTAACTGGATATCTTTTCCTTCCTTCCTTCCTTAAAAAAATATACCTTATTCTGAACTTACTGCTGGACTCTTCCTATTAGACCCTGCTCCATTGCTATGTATGTGTCACATCTGTGGGTAGATTCTCTTCAGATCATTGATTTTAGACCATTTGATTTTACAACAATTCATAGGTGTATCTTCGTAAAACTATTTAATGCTTATCTCTACCTCACTCCTTGATTTCAGCTATTGCTTACTTGTGCTTCTCAGTGTCTCATAAGCATTTCAGTGAACAAGTAGCAAATAGATGAAGATCTCTGACAAAAACAAAGTAACAAATGCTTGAAAATGTATTACATTTAAGAGTAATAAGATTTTTTTTTAGTTTTTGGGCCACACCCAATGACACTCTGGGGTTACTCCTGGCTCCACACTCAGAAATCGCTCATGGCTTGGGGGAACATATGGGACACAGGGGGATCAAACCGCAGTCCATCCTAGGTTAGCACATGCAAGGCAAATGCCCTACCGCTTGTGCCACCACTCCAGCTCCAAGAGTAATAAGATTTTTAATTATATTTAATTATATAATTTTTTGTTTGTTTTTGGGCCACACCCAGTGACGCTCAGGGGTTACTCCTGGCTATGCGCTTAGAAGTCGCTCCTGGCTTTGGGACCATATGGGATGCCGGGGGATCAAACCACGGTCTGTCCAAGGCTAGCGCAGGCAAGGCAGGCACCTTACCTCTAGCGCCACCACCCGACCCCTATATTTAATTATATTAACAATTATTATATCATGTTATGTTATAATAAATGTATTAATTATATTGATAATGTTTAATTTTATGTTATCATTTAATGGGGCATTAAATGACATAATGAAAGACACTTAAAGTTTTCTTAACCTTTGGTGCCAGAGTGATAGTACAATGGATAGTGCATTGGCTTGCATGTCATCCTAGGTTTCTATCTCCGCCATCCCCCAAGCAATACCACAAATTACCCCTGAGCACAGAGCTAGGTGTAACCCCTGAGCACCATCAGGTGTGGTCCAAAACAAAAAACAAAAAAAATGTCTTAATCTTCATAGTCAAACTTTTCTCAGAAAGTGGAACATTCTGGAGCTGGAAAGATTGCAAAGCAGTAGAGTGTTTGCCTTGCATACAGCTGACCCAGGACAGGCAGTGATTCAAATCCCCACATCCCATATGATCCTCAGAGTCTGCCAGGAGCAATATCTGAGTGCAGAGCCAGGAATAACTCCTGAGTGCTGCCGGGTTGGACTCAAAAACAAAAAAAAATTGGAACATTCTGAGTGTTGTCTATGAAAATAATACCCCTTAGAAACAAAATGTAACCTCCTGGTGTAAACTGAAAATAAGTGTCAATTATATATTAAATTACATATCAACCCTGTACAAAAGAGTTATAAATATTACATTGGCAAATGTTTACATTTACAGGAGAAAACCCAGAGTACATAAAAATTTACTTGTTTTCTCAAGGAATAGATATTCATTGGTATATTAGACATAGCTTGCACCTTGAAATCACTGGGAAACCTAAAATTTCCTAGGTATCCTGAAGCTACCAAAGGTTTTTATGAATGCATTGAAAATTTACTCTAACTTGGAAAAGTTTTTTGTATAGTTATCAATATGTAATAAGAAGTACTATCATCAAGAAATTTATAGGCTACTATATATGTAAATGATAGTATTTAATTTGTATTATATAAATATGTTAATTATTATATGAATAATAGAAAAGAAATGTATCTGCCAGTTAGTGAGAATCCTGACCAGAAAGCTGTGCCTGGGGAGTTTTAAAAGCACCTTCACTCTCTCCAATGCTACTACCCAGTTTTGAAAACTACCAGAAGATTCTGCTGCTCCTATATTTAAGGAAAAAAATGTGTTTTATACTAGCAGTGAAATGTAGGAAAAATAGAGTATATTTGCATAACTTGAGTGTCAAGGCAAGAGTACATTTTTAACCAAGCTAAATCTTAAAATTGAAGTTTTTACTTTTGAAAATCATTTATCCGGACATTGATTTAATTTTCATTTATAAATCCTTTCTACTGAAAAGCACAAGATACTTTAAAAACATTAACTTCAGAAGGAACATGAATCTTAACAAAAACATTGTCAGCTAGATAAAATGTTTGTGGTAAATTAAAAAGTATAATTCTCCCGTTCAAACTGAACTTCCAATGATATTTCTCATTCTAATGACATATGAAAGTGTTTCTTGCTTTGTGGGTTAAGGATATTTCATATATGTTAGCTATTCATATAGGCATTTCTTTCATATATGTCCCTTCTCTTTTCCCTTTAAATGGATAGCCTAGGGCTAGGGATGTAACTCAGTGAAAGAAGTCTTTTCTCGCATGTATCAAGCCCTGAATTCATAAACACACACACAATGAATGAGAAAACCTATTTTATTTTTATTATAAGGAGAGA
Organism: Suncus etruscus; assembly: GCF_024139225.1. Classification (NCBI taxonomy): domain Eukaryota; kingdom Metazoa; phylum Chordata; class Mammalia; order Eulipotyphla; family Soricidae; genus Suncus; species Suncus etruscus. Next base: position 109,692,745 of record NC_064848.1, read on the forward strand.
GAAGTGAGTTGACTTTTATTTGACCATGCTTCACCAAGAGACCTTAATTTCCCTTTTTGATTGCCTCAAACCATCCTACGATATTTTCCTTGAATTTCAAATATAAGTCTTTCTTCTATTACAATTTACTATAACAGTTTACATTTTCTGGAGTTTACATTTCCCTGAAGGATTGGTAATAGATATCAAAAATTCATTTGAAATTTATACTTCTAAGATACCTGTGCTTTATTTCTTTATCTATCTATAACATGACATGTTATAGATATAACATGTATATATAGATATATAACCTAGACATGTCTCTCCAAAAGTGCCTTGCTCACAACTTACTTTCTTTGCACTTTACTCTCCATCATGTTTGCGTTTGATATGTTCATTCTTCTCATATCAAAAGTGCAGGAACACTTTCTTTTTTAATACTTTCTGAAAATAACTATCTAAACATTAGTGGTTGCAATTGTTCAACTTTCAGGGAATATTTTTTATTGTGTAGCCACTACAATACTGAAATCTTAAGGATTTCATTTTAATGAAAGAAATTCAGATATTTATTTTCTCTCTCTGCTTTCAAGTTCTCAGAATACTAAATATTAATCAGATTAATATGTAATAGTCCTTGTTCTCATGGAAAAATCAAAGAACAAAAACTGAAATGTGCAGCATGATAACTGTAGTAATTGCTACTGTTACTATTACTGCTGCTGCTACTACCACTATAGTTACTTTACTACCACTTCTATGATTTGAAAGTTATTAAGAGAGTTTATCTTAAAAGTTCTCAAAACATTAGTAATTGTATAACACAGAACAATTAATGTTCAAATCATAATATATTTTAATATCAAATAATTCCTTGTATAATACTAGTATGATGTTATGTGTCAATTATATCTTAATAAAGAAATAATAGTCAATTATTGAATAAAGTTTCCAGAAATGTAATTATTGCTATAACATGTCAAATGCATCATTTAACTAGGTAAAACTACATAAATATGCCAAATCATGATCTTTTGCATAATTCGGTATTAATTTTTGTAAGACTAGTTATTTTTATCCTGAAGCAACAAAAAAATTAATTTCAAGGGGGAAACAATAAATTACAAATATTTCCCAAATGCATAGCAACAACATTTAGTAGTATTTTAGAATAATCAATTTCTAAAATCATAAAGAAATTAATGCTATAATTTTCTTTGTCAAAATAATTAAAACAATTTTAGCATGAGAAATATTACCAAAAAATCTCATGTGTATTGATATTATGGCTTAATCAACCTGATCATTTTAGATGTTATAATGTCTGGGATCCAATAAATATGCACAAAAAATTAAGTTTTTCACTTTACAGGTGTATTTATATTGAAATATTTTATTTGGGGCCGGAGAGGTGGCACTAGAGGTAAGGTGTCTGCCTTGCAAGCGCTAGTCAAGGAAGGACCACGGTCAACCCCCCAGCATCCCACATGGTTCCCCCAAGCCAGGGGCAATTTCTGAGCACTTAGCCAGGAGTAACTCCTGAGCATCAAATGGGTGTGCCCCCCCCCAAAAAAGAAATATTTTATTAATCTTTTTTCAAGTAAAGAATTTAGGCTCCCCAAGAAATGCATGAATCCATAGACTATTAATTATTACATAGTTGCCGAGATCATACAATGAAGAGAATGTGTCTTCAATAAATAGGGGAAGTTGAACAGCTAGGTGTAAAAAGACAAAATTAATGTACTCTACTACTCCACATATTAACCCAAGTTGATATAAAGATTATATGTACATATATATGTATATATATAGTATGTTAGTTTTTATTGGTCACTTCATTGATGTTTTTTGTGCCTCAACCCCAAAAAGAGAAACAAAAATCAAAATAAACAAGTTCGATTACTTCAAACTAAAAAGCTTCTTTCTCCCCAAATATGAAATTATATCTAAGGCCAGAGAAATAATAGGTTGCGTCTCCCCTAACACCATAAGGAGTGATATCTGAACACAGAGCAAAGTGTATCCAGCAACTTAAAGCACTGCTGGGTGTAGTCTCAAGTAAAAATACATCAATCATATAATCTCAGATTTGCACTAGTAGGCATTTTTTCAGTATTAAAGAAGAGAATTAGTAACTGAATTTATTAATACTTGAAACTTTATCTTTTCTCACACCCAGAGCTCAGACTTGTGTGTCTGAGAGGTACATGCTCTGTGCAACCAAACTATACTTAAGTACTAAGTACCTATTAGTTGACACTATTACTGTGCTGTACTCAAATTTTTCTCTTTTTTTTTTTTTGGTTAAAGTTATAGCTATATTTTAATACATAAATTACTTGATTTAAATATCATATATTACATAGTTGATCATAATACATTTGTTTCCAGATAAGTGGGAGCAAATTTTTTTAAATTGTTATTTAAGCAACATGATTACAAGCATGATTTTAGTTGAGTTTCAGTCATAAACAAAACACCCCCCTTCACCAGTGCAACATTCCCACAACCAATGTCCTAAAACTTCCTTCTCCCCCCACCCCTGCCTGTATTTGAGACAGGCATTCTACTTCTCTCATTCTTTAAGATTGTCAAGCTAGTTGTTAGTGTAGTTATTTTCCTATCAACATTCACCAGTCTTTGTGGTGAGCTTCATATTTTGAGCCAGTCATTCCACTCTTCAGGCCCTTAACTCTATTGTCTGTCTATCAAATTTTTTAACCAGGAATTCTAGTTTTTTTATTTCCTTTTCATAAACAAAACCTAGAGAAAATAAATGTGTCAGAAGTAAAGCACTTCTGACTTTCTAATAATAAATGCAGAAATTAAAATCCCTGAAGAATTTAGTTTTGTAGTGACTGGACTGGCTCTTTGAAATTGAAAAAGTGAACAGCAGCATTAGTGCTTCAAAGACTGGTGGTGCAGCCGAAACTTGTTTTGTTAGAATTTCTTCTTATATGCCTGAATTTCATAACAACACAAAATATGTATCTTTCTATGTGTGCATTAAATAGTTGGCCCCTGTTTTTCTTTTAAACGTTATGTTTAGTTGTAGAGTTTTTTTCAAAGGCTCAAAGATGATAACATTAGTATTACTTTGTTCAGCGTGAATCAAGAGATTACTGTTTTAGGAACTTTCATAGTATACAGTATATTGCTTTTTATTATGATTTTTCTTTCTATTTTTTAATTGGTTTGCACCTGACAGTACTCAGGGCCTACTTTTGACACTTTGTTCAGGGATCACATCTGATTATGTTTAGGAGACGATATGAGGTACTTGGGATTTAACTGATGTTGATAGCATACAAGGTGAGTACTGTACTATCCTGCACTATCTCTCCAGTTCATATATTATTAGTTTTCTAATATTCCATGAGAATCTAAAGTAATTAATTAACTCTGAATTATGTAGACTTTAAAAATAATAAATATGGAGGTTTTTGGGTTTTGGGGGGCCACACCCGGTCATGCTCAGGGGTTAGTTATTCCAGGTTATGCTCTCAGAAATCACTTCTGGCTTGGAGAACCATATGGGATGGAGGGGCATCAAACAGTGGTCAGTCCTAGGTTAGTGCGTGCAAGGCAGACCCCCTACCGCTCGTGCCACCACTTCGGCCACTATGTATATTAAATAAAGACAAATAAACAACAGGAATATGTATTTAAGTACATTTTCAAGAGAAAAATAAATAATGAAAAATATCTTGATAAAGCTATGTTAAGAGTTAGCAATATATATTGGGGCCGGAGCAATAGTACAGAATGTAGGACGTTTGCGTTGCATGCGGCCAACACAGGTTCAATCCTTGGCATCTCATATGGCCCTGAGCCTTCCAGGAGTGATTTCTAAGCACAGAGGCAGGAATAACCTCTGAGTTCTGCAGGATGTGGCCCCAAAACAAAATTAAAACTAATAAAAAATAAAGAGTTAGCATGTATATTTTTCCCCTGGGAAGTAATAGTTTTCTTTCTTGTATACAACTCATTCTATAACTTTCTGCTGCTAATGTCCAGGTCACTTCTCCTTTTCCTTACAGAATATTGCCAATTTTTATAACAATATTCCTAAACAGAGCAGCAGTGATCATAAATTTTATAGCCATAGAAACCAACACTGAAACAATCAATTTAATGTGGGGCTAGAGCCCTAATTACATCAGTAGAATTTTTCTGGACAAGATAAATGTGAGGATTTACAGAAATAAATAGGGATGATAAATAGTGAAGTCAAGTTCGGGGCATGTTAAAAATGAAATATTCTATATAAACATTAAAGGAAAAAACTTAATTTAAAAATGTTTTACCCTTAACACTACTCAACCTTTGGGAAATACATTTAAAACTCTATCAGTGTTTTACACCTGAAAATCATGAGAAATACCAATTGTTACCTAGATCTTGGATAATTAACAATTAACACTGAATAATTGCTGTGTAACAAACTAAGATATCTCACAAGAAATCATGAAATTATCACTATTAAACTTATTTTTGGAGTTAATGGCAACAATTATATGCTGCTTTGGAGCTGGAGAACACACAAGTAGTGCTTTGAGGCTCTACAGATGTTTGACCAACTCTGCAGCATGGTGCCCAGGTCCAGCAGTGGGAGCTGCAAGACAGTCCTTAGAAACACATTTAGCAGTTCTATTTTTTTAATAATAATTTATTTATTTAAACAGGGGGCTTACAAAATGTTCATAGTTGGCTTTAAGGAAGGAATATGGAATATGTGGTACTGATGAGAAGGATCTCATTTGCAGTTTGTGCATATGAGGCAGAAATAGCAACCCTTTAAGCTATTTCTCCAGCCCAACTATGTGATGCTTTTGTGAATAGTTTTAAGCATTTGGTATGTGAACTTATTTTTCTCAAAACAATCATGATGAAAAGGAATCTGTCAGATTTCCTTACAAATCAGGTAACATAAAGAGCATGTGGATGAAATTTGTAAGTACATTCTTAGTAAATGGCAAAACATTATATACAAGTAGTTAATTTTTTTTCACCCTATGGATTACTTAACATTGATCAGCATATGTAATTCTATAGTTCTTTTCTACTTCCACCTGAAATTTACATTTTTATTAAAATAGTATTTATTACATAATGTATAGTTTCTATAAGATATCTAGCATATTTTATGTCATAATGTTAAGTTCTATTTATAATAATGAAAATGAAGTTTTAGGGCATTCTTATTAGTTACTAGTGACTATATAATTATGTCTTGGCAACTATTATTTTAAAGCACAAAATACCACAATTAGCTCTAATTTTTGCTGAGGAAGAGTTCACATATGTTCCATACCTAAGAGATCTTAAAAACAATAGTTCACTCGTTTTGTTTCTGTCCTTTGTTCCTAAGTGCTGTGAGATTTGAATTTCAGTATTAAAAGTTTACATTTTTATTGTGGCAATGTGATCAAATTTTATATAGTGTATTCAATTCTATTTGATGTATATTACCAAAGTCATTGCAATATAGTTATATAAAATCAAACACAATAGGTAACACATTCAGAACTAGGAAAATGTTCATTTAATCAATCTGATCTTTAGGATGTATTTTTATTAGAAGATATGATAAAAATGTACTTGTTTGTTTTTTTACCTTCACATCACTTAGTATTAGAAAATTTGATTGTCTGGTTATCCTACTTATATTCCATTAATCTGACATAAGGTACAATAACTATTCACTTTTGAGAATGTGATGTCATCTACTGATCAGCTAATTTGCATAACTCAATGTCCAATTTACTAGTATCATTGTGTAAAATATTTCATCTGAAGAGGGAAAACTAACACCCCATTTATCATGAATGTTTTAAAAATATTAATAAGTAAAGTAAATGTGAAGACAATGTTTTAGCAACCTTTAATTTGTATTCATTGTTCAGTTATCAAGAAAACTGAAAATTTCTTTCATTAAAAAAAAGCAAACCATGACATTGCTGAATGTTGTTTGAAACAAGGCGTATGGAAATATAGCTAATAGTCCTGTCAGAAAATGGCATATGTCACTTGTCAAAGAACAGAAAGGATGGATACCCTCATTGACATAGTGTTTGTTTATTTCATGGAAATCTTTCCAATTTCTGTGATGGTGAAGCTGGGACTATGACTAAATACAAGACAGTCACTAGACAGATGGGCAAATTTTACTGGATGCTGGGTAGATAACTTTGAGGATCTAGAGCCCAGATAATAAATGGTAGGTTTTTTTGTTTTGTTTTATTTTGTTTTTTGGGGGGGTTGTTTTTGGGTCACACCCGGCTGTGCTCAGGGGTTACTCCTGGCTCTATGCTCAGAAATCGCTCCTGGCAGGCTCGGAGGACCATAAGGGATGCTGGGATTTTAATCACCATCCTTCTGCATGCAAGGCAAATGCCTTACCTCCATGTTATCTCTCCGGCCCCATAATGGTAGTTTTTAGGTCAAATAAATGAGAGATTAGTCAGGTCTTTGGACTTGTGCTAATTACACATTCTGGTAAATGCCTATACACCACCCACTAATACTAAATACATGTGTCAATGTGATTATTCTGATGCTATTGTTATCATAATCACACATATACACACACAAATGCATATTAACAAGCATTATTTCTGTTTCATATAAACCAAATTCATGTTAGTGAAGAGAGCTTTTTGATAGCATACACTTAAGTTGTGGGAGTTTGCAATAAACAATAGAGTATAACTATGAGCCAATCAAATAATTTAAATAACAGAACACGTAAATGTAGTGGGAAATTTACCCATAATGACAGAAAGTTATCCTCACTTTTAGAGTTAAAATGATCGTGAAAAGAGTTTATTTTGTGTATTCTATGCCCAGGTATCTATATGTATATTGTAAATAACCAGGAAAAGCAGATGGCATTTACCTTGTCATCTAGATAATGTTAGTGATAAAAAATAATATTAATATACTGTAGTCAGTCTGTAATTTTTATGTCATTGGTTATAGATATTATAGTTACTTAGATTATAGACTTCATATGAAACTGGCATTTATTAGATATTAGAACTTAAATCTTAGGTAAATTAAGCTTAATAATCCATTAGGCTCTATACTACCAATTGTGGCTCCAAAGACCAACAACCCAGAAAACAAAATTCAAATACTTTACATATGACTTGTAATAAGCTCAACGATAAAGCCTTTATCTTGCATACAAGAGGCCCTGGCCCGTTCAATCTATATACACGCACAAAATTAGCATCATTTTTGTAAAGAATTAACATGTCATGTAAAACAATGTGGCATCCTTTTCAAATCAGGAAAGCAAAATATATTTGCACAGTCACAAGGAAATAAACTTTGAGATGGTGGACAGATAGCAGCCCAATTATGACAAGTATGAAATTAAAATGTTCATTTTGGACATAAATGGAGATGAATTTATGTGGATTTATTATTTGATTATTGAGCCAATATATGGCATATTAGTAATTATTGTCTTTAAAGGAAAGAAACGTCAACATTAGGCATGACCAAAAAATTGTGTATCAATAGCACATATTACTTTTAAAAGTTATTAGAACTGGGAAGGAAAGTGACCTAGAATGACTTTGGTTAGTGAAGGAGGACATATAGTAATTCATGTTTGTAGTGTTAGAAATTAAGATCAATTGAAATGGCCACAGGTAAGAAAATTAAAATAAAAAATGGGGAAGGCTTGGTGGCTTTCTGCATAGTCAAAGACATACACAATGCATTGTAAGCAAAAGCTATTATCTTCTGGTTCTCTGTATTTTTTTAATACTCTGATTATCTAGAACAATAAAAGTCTTGATAAGTCTTATACATGTTGAATATAATATAAGTAGGAAAAACACAGAGTTGAAATTAGAATCCAAGATTTTGAGAAACAATATCAAAGACAAAAACTGGTAATGTGATGAAGATTTACTTGCCTTGAGGAACAATGTAATTTTAGGCATTTAAGATCTTATTGAAATGATGAATTAACCAAGCAAAAATGACTTGGAATGGGGCTAGAGAAATAGTCAGCTGGTAGGGCATTTGCCTAGCATATGGCTGACCTAAATTTAATCCCATGCAACCTATTTGGCTCTCCAAACCTACCAGGAGTAATTTCTGAGCACAAAGTCATGAATTACATTTGAGCACCACTGGGTGTGTATACAGAGTTGTAAAAGCCAGAAAGTTTGGTGTTTTATTTATTCTAGTTACTTTAATTGAAAAACTTTCAGAAATATTCAGAAATTAATTCAGGTAATAGGAATTTTTATTAGTATTTATGCTATAACTAACCTAGAGGCATCATATACTTAATAATACTTCACTGTCATAAATGGAAATGGAAGCATTAATACTTTAAAATATTTTAAAAATTACTTTAAGCCAGAGAGTTACCATAAGATTAAGGCACATACTCAAAGCAATCTGGGCCATGCAGTTTCCAGCTACCTGAAACTGGATTTTATCAGCGTTCCTACCGGTGATCCTACCTGCTTCACAGGTGGGTCGAGACATACACACACTGATTCCTTCTGGTTTCTGCTGGGTGTCAGAAGGTCCCAGAAGCCATCTTGGGTCATGCTGTTTTCAGCTGCCTGAGACTGGATTTCATCAATGTTCCTGCCAGTGATCCTGCCTGCTTCAGAGGTGGGCCAGAAGTACACATACTGATTCCTGCTAGTTTCTGCTGGGAGTCAGAAGGGCACAGAAGCCATCTTGGGCCATGTGGTTTCCAGTTGCCTAAGAGTGCATTTTATCAGCATTTCTGCCGGTGATCCTGCCTGCTTCAGAGGTAGATTGGGACATACACACTGATTCCTGCTGGTTTCTGTTGGGTGTCAGAAGAGCGCAGAAGCTATCTTGGGCTATGGTGTTTCCAGCCGCCTGAGACTGGATTTCATCAGCATTTGTGACGGTGATCCTGCCTGCTACAGAGAGTTCTTGGCTGGCTCAGCCCTCCTGCTGTGCCTTGGATGACCCTGAGGACTTGAAGGGAACTCTTTGCTTTCCTTATCTGACTTTCCTGAATACTTGAAGCTCTCCTCAGAGGCCTAGGAAGCACACCCCCTAGAGGTTTCAGAAGAGCATGGCCACTTCACTTTGCTTCGCTGCCATGCATTCTTTCTAACCAATGAACCCCACCACAACACGCAGAAAAAAATCACACTACAAGCGTGACAACGGGGAAACCTTGCAGGCAAAAACCATGCACAGAGAATAAAGATGATAGCTCGAGTGACCCAAAAGATTCCAACTATCTGATTAACCTCTCAGATAAGGAGTTTAGAATAGAAATATGGATGTTCATAGAACTCAAAGAAAGCATAGATCAATCTGTACAGAACACAAAGACATAAATAAGAGAAATCCAAACTGAAATAACAGATCAGAAAAACATGGTAGCTCAACTGAAAAACTCAGTGTGGATAGCCTCTCCAGCAGGTTAACAGCTGCTGAGGACAGAATCAATGTGCTGGAAGATGAGATGCAAAAAAACTCAACACAGCAGAAAAAATTGAAAAAGAACCTTAAAACAAATGATCAGGAATGGAAAAATTACTCAAGGAATGTGAACAGATGAAAATAGAAAGCTTTGTTAAACTCAACAGAAACAACATAAGAATCATTGGAGTCCCAGAGGCCCAGGTAGGAGATCTCCAGGAAGAACCAACTGTCAAAGACATCATCAAACAGATACTCCCTGAGTTAAAGACTATATGCAGTCAAATCCTGTATGCTCTAAGAGTACCAGCTAAAAGAGACCTGAAGAAAAACACCTCGAGACACATCCTCGTTACAATGACAAATCCCACAGATAGAGATAGAATACTGAAAGCAGCAAGATCAAAAAGGGAAATTACATTCAAATAAGTATCCTAAAGACTTACAGCAGACATGTCACAAGAAACTCTCAAGGCCAGAAGACAGTGGTGGGATATTGTGACAAGACTGAATGAAATAGGTGCCTCACCGAGAATACTGCACCCAGCCTGACTTATGTTCAGGTTTGAAGAAAGTATACATAGCTTCATGGATAAACAACAGCTCAGAAACTTCACAGATAAAAAACCAGCCTTAAAGGAAAAACTGAAAGGTCTACTTTAAGACAAGAGAGACTAACAAACACAGCAAACTTATGTACAAAGATGACATTAAATCCTATGACAATCATCTCCCTCAATGTCAATGGACTAAATTCACCAATTAAAAGACACAGAGTGGGAAAATGGATCAAAAAGATGAATCCAACCTTCGGTTGACTATAAGAAACACACCTGAATACTCAGAAAAAACATAGACTCGAAACCAAAGGCTGGAAGAAAATCATCCAAGCAAACAAAAAAGCTGGGGTGGCTATATTAATATCTGATGATACCAACTTTATACTCAGAAAAGTGGTAAGGAACAAAGATGGACATTTTGTACTAATCAAGAGATATGTGCAACAGGAAGAAATTAGACTTTTAAACACATATGCACCCAATGAGAGACCAGCAAATTATTTAATACAATTATTGACAAATCTCAAAGAAGACATCAATAGTAACACAATAATTGTGGGAGTTCTCAACACGACCCTGACAACACTTGATAGGTCAAGCAGACTGAAACCCAATAAAAATATACTGGCCCTGAAAAGAGAAATGGAAGAAAAAGGACGAGTAGACATATATAGGGCTTCCACCCCCCAAACCTGGATACACTTTCTTCTCCAATGCACATGGATCATTCTCCAGAATAGACCATATGCTGACACATAAAATATACCTTCATAAAATCAAGAGCATAGAAATATTGCAGACTACCTTTGCTGACCACAAGGCTCTGAAAATAGATGTAAACTACACATCTACACATTCTACACAGTAGAAAAACTTTAACAATTGAAAACTACTACTGAACAACCAGTGGGTCCGAGATGAAATCAAAGAGGAAATCAAAACTTTCCTGGAAACAAATGATAATGAAGACACAAACTGCCAGAATCTATGGGACACAGAAAAAGCAGTCCTGAGAGGAAAATTTATAGCTTTACAAGCATGCATCAGGAAGGAAGAAGGGGCATACCTGAATAACTTAATGATGCAGCTCACAAAATTAGAAAATGACCAACAAAAGGAACCAAAAATAGGGAGACAGAAAGAAATAACAAAGCTAAAAGCAGAAATCAATGAAGTGGAAACCCAAAAAACAATCTGAAAGATCAACAAAAGCAGAAGTTGGTTCTTTGAAAAAAACGAATAAGATTGATAGACCATTGGCAAAATTCACAAAGAGAGAGAGAGAGAGAAACCTGATAACCCATATTAGAAATGAAAATGGAAGATCATGATAGATATTTCAGAGATCCAAAGGGTAATCAGAGACTACTTTGAGAAACTTTATGCTACTAAACATGAGAACCTAGAAGGAATGGATAATTCCTGGACACTTAGAACCTATAAGGTTATAAGGAGGATATAGCATATCTAAATAACCCCATCAATGTGGAGGAAATGGAAACTGTAATCAAACATCTGCCCAAAAAGAAAATCCCAGGCCAAGAAGGATTTACTAATGAATTCTTTCAAACCTTTCAAAAGGAGCTACTACCAAACCTAGCCAGTCTCTTCCATGAAATTAAAAAAATGGGAACACTCCCAAACAGCTTTTATGAAGAAAACATCACTTTGATACCAAAACCAGACAGAGATGTTGCCAAAAAAAATTACAGACCAATATCCCTTATGAATGCAGATGCATAGATCTTCAGCAAAATCCTGGCAAGTAGGATCCAATGTATCATCAAGAAATCATACACTATGACCAAGTAGGTTTCATCCCAGGAATGCAAGGATGGTTTAACATCCGTAAATCTATCAACATAATACAAAACATCAACAACAAGAAAAATAAAAATCACATGATCATATCAATAGACACAGAGAAAGCATTTGATGAGGTCCAACACCCATTCTTGATAAAAAAAACACTCAGCAAGATGGGAATGAAAGGAACCTTTCTCAATCTAGTTGAAGCTATCTACCACAAGCCAATGGCAAATATTATCCTCAACGGAGAAAAACTAAAAGCCTTTCCTCTAAATTCTGGTACAAGACAAGTCTGTCTGCTCTCACCACTCCTCTTCAACATAGTACTGGAAGTACATGCTATAGTGATCAGGCAAAAAAAAAAAAAACATATCAGGGAATCCAGATAGGAAAGGAAGAAGTCAAGCTCTCATTGTTTGCAGATGACATGATACTCTACTTAGAAAACCCTAAAGACTCTACCAAAAAGCTTCTAGAAAAAATATATTCATATAACAATTTGGCAGGCTACAAAATTAACACACAGAAATCAATGGCCTTTTTATACATCAATAATATAGGTAAGAGATGGACGTTAAGAAGGCAATCCCGGGGCCGGGAAGGTGGCGCTGGAGATAAGGTGTCTGCCTTGTAAGTGCTACCAAGGAACGGACCGCGGTTCGATCCCCCGGCGTCCCCATATGGTCCCCCCAAGCCAGGGGCGATTTCTGAGCACATAGCCAGGAGTAACCCCTGAGCGTCAAACGGGTGTGGCCCAAAAACAAAAAAAAAAAAACAAAACAAAACAAGAAGGCAATCCCATTCACATTAGTGCCACACAAACTCAAATAACTTGGAGTCAATTTGCCCAAAGACATGAAGGACCTACACAAAGAAAACTGTAAAGCCCTGCTCAAAGAAATAAGAGAGGACACATGGAAATGGAAACACATACCCTGCTCATTGATTGGCAGGATTAACATCATTAAAATGGCAATAATCCCCAAAGCATTATACAGATTTAATGCAATCCCTCTAAAAACACCATGACATTCTTCAAAGAAGTGGATCAAACACTTATGAAGTTCATCTGGAACAATAAACACCCTCGATAAGCTAAAGCACTCCTAGGGTAAAGGAATATGGGAGGCATTACTTTCCCCAATTTTAAACTGTACTACAAAGCAATATTTATCAAAACAGCATGGTATTGGAATAAAGACAGGCCCTCAGATCAGTGGAATAGGCATTAGTTCTCAGAGAATGTTCCCCAGAAATACAAGCACCTAATTTTTAACAAAAGAGCAAGAAATCCTAAGTGGAGCAGGGAAAACCTCTTCAACAAGTGTGAAGTTTACATTAGCTACTTAGAGAAATATATTTTATAGTTAGGCTCAAATTATTAATTTGTAGGGCTAAATCACTAATCATGAAGATAGAATTACCTGTTTTATACTTATTTACATATATTAAGACTTTATGTGGCTTTTAATATTCTTGTTGTGTTTTCTTTAATAGTTTGGGCTACATCCAGCTCTGATCAGGGCTAGTGCTCCTAGACTACCAGAAATTAAACCTGAGTTGGTTATATTGGTTGTGAGTCCATAATACTTATACTATGTTTCCAATTTGTCTTTTTCTTTCCAAGTCCTGCAAATAGCTATATTTATCTAACAGGATACTATAATAATCAGCATAGTTTCAGAAAAAATATTTCTATGTTTTACTAATAAAACAAAGGGAAATTAATATTCTTTGAGTAGCTTATGGACTTTAAATTTGATATTTCCATATTTTAAAAATGGATATATAGAGATTAAAGGACTTAAAAGTTACCTAGTGATTCAGTGACAATTAAAATCAACTCCCAATATTTAGAATCCTTCATCCAGCATAAATTCTATACAATGATACCAATCCTTCACAATGGCAAAAACTTTTAACCAGGCAAATGTGATTGACTTTTATTGTCAAAAGTTAAAACCTTGAACAAATTCCATAATCTGTCAAAAACCTTGCCAATTCTTCTAAAATTAGCCTCATGGGCTTTATGGTTGATGCCCTGTGTGTTCCAGGCAAGTTAAAGCTTAATTAGTTATGCTTGCCTTACATAAATTGTTTGATCCTAAATAGAAGAGAGAAAGGGGAATTTTTGTAAGCCATGCTATGCACAAGGTTCATACACTGAGTAAAACTCAAAGCTTATATGCATCCTCACTTTCATTAACTTTGTGAAAGAATTGTGTATGAGATGATGCTTACAATGACTGAAGAATCCATGTAACAATTGAGATTAAACATTCAAATACACAGTAGTGTTATCTATATTCATTTAACTTGTTATAGGTATTTAATCCAGGTAATGATGTGATGTATTTTTTACATCTAAACTATAATAATGAGACCACCCAGACATAAACCAGTTAGTCTTTAATTAAGGTCCAAGAAACAAAATGGAGCAAGAAAAGCCTCTTCAACAACTGGTGCTGGGGCAACTGGTCAGCCACATGCAAAAGAAGCAAAAGCAGACCTCTAACATCATGCATAAAATGAAAACTAAGATAGATTTAAAAAACTTTGATATCATACCTAAAACTAGAGCATATATAGAAGAAAGCATAGGCAAAAACTAACATTGAAACTAAAGTCATCTGCAAAAAGGAAACACCATTGTTCAAGTGGAGGCAGAGATAAACAAATGGAACTAATACTCAACTGAGGAGCTTCTGCATTTCAGCAAATCGGGTTACCCTATTTGCCAAATAGTTTTGGTTACCCAAAATAGATTACCCACAGAATGAAAGAAACTATTCATCCAATACTCATCAGACAATAGGCTAATATCTAGGATAAAGAAGGTACTGACAGAACGTAACAAGGAAAAATTATTTAACTCATAAAAAAATGGGGAAAAGAAATGATTAGTTATTTCTTTAAAGAACAAAAAATTTTCCACAACACTAATAATCAGGTAGATGCAAATCAAAACAACATTGAGATATCATCTCATACCACAGAGACTGGCACACATCACAGAGAACAAAAACAATCAGTGCTGTTGTGGATATGGTGAGAAGGAACTCTCATCCACTGCTGGTGGGAATACCATCTAGTCCAGCGTTTTCAACCACTGCGCCATGGCACACTAGTGTGCTGTGATATATTGTCTGGTGTGTCGTGGGAAAAATTCCAATTTTATCCATAACATGCTGCTTCAGCATGATTGGTCTATTTATGAGTCAAAGCGCATGTTATGGATTATAAAAGCTAAAGACAGAGAGAGACTGAGAGCTGTTGACGAAGAGCTACTTGTGTGTCTTTCTTCGATTCCTGCCAGAATATAAGTTTTGTGTTCAGCCATATAGGCCTAGGTTTTGCAGTGAGTAAGTAAACATAAATATGAACAATTATAAAATATGTTATTATTTCATAATAAAGTATAAAATAATTTATATGTGTTTATTTGACTCATATTCAAGAGAATTACTTTATATAGTCAATATAGGCACAGGGTTCAATTTTTTTTAACATTTTCTAATAGTGGTGTGCCTCATGTTTTTTTGTTTTTTTTTTTCATGAAGAAAGTGTGTCTTTGCACAAAAAAGGCTGGAAAACACTGATCTAGTATAACCTTTCTGTAAAACAATTGGAATATTTCTAAAAAACAAAACAAAACTGGAAACTGAATTCTATATGATTCAACAATAACACCCCTAGGAATATAACCTATAACACAAAAATACATTACAAATGTCCTCTGCAGCCTATGTTCTATTGCAGCACTATTTACAATAGTCAGCATCTGGTAACAATCCAGATGCCCAACAGATGAATGGCTAAAGAAACTGTTGTGCCACTACACAAGGGAATATTGTGCAGCTGCTAGGAAATTAACTCATAAAATTTACCTATATGTTTTGGACATGGAGACTATCATGCTGAGTGAACTGAGTAAGAGAGAGATAGACACAAAATAGTCTCACTCATCTGCAAGATTTAAGAAAAATAAAAGACAGTATGGTAATACTGATATTACCAGCCCATGATATGAAGCTTATCAGAAAGAGTGATGTGTACTGTTAAAGAAATAATTCACTAACTACCATGACAATGATAACATCTCTCTCAAAGACTGACAAGTGTTGGGGGAGGGGAATGGGGAATGGGAAATATTGGTGGCAGTAAAAAGTTACACTGGTGAAGGGTGGTGTTCATTCAATGACTGAAACCCAACTGTGAACATTTTTAACAAGAAAGAAAGAAAGAAAGAAAGAAAGAAAGGAAGGAAGGAAGGAAGGAAGGAAGGAAGGAAGGAAGGAAGGAAGGAAGGAAGGAAGGAAGGAAGGAAGGAAGGAAGGAAGGAAGGAAGGAAGGAAGGAAGGAAGGAAGAAAGAAAGAAAGAAAGAAAGAAAGAAAGAAAGAAAGAAAGAAAGAAAGAAAGAAAGAAAGAAAGAAAGAAAGAAAGAAAGAAAGAAAGAAAGAAAGAAAGAAAGAAAGAAAGAAAGAAAAAGAAAGAAAGAAAAGAGGGCTGGAGCAATAGCTCAGTGGTAGGGTGTTTGCCTTGCACATGGCTGACCCAGGACCGACCTGGGTTCTATCCCAGGTGTCCCATATGGTCCCCCAAGCTAGGAGTAATTTCTGAGTGCATAGCCAGGAGTAATACCTGAGTGTCACCAAGTGTGACCCCAAAACCAAATAATAATATTAATATTAATAATAATAATAATAATAAAATAACGTATAGCAATGAACTAAATATATATATTCATCTTATCACATATCTTGCTTCCTGAATACATTCCTTAGTTATAAATATGACTGATAATAAAATACTTCCCCACATATCACAAACCTAGAACATAGGAATTCATCAAGTGAATTACTAAGGAAGTCATTTAAGCAAAACAGGAAGGAAGAGGGATTAAGCATTAGACTGCTGATATGTCATTACTTCCTATATACATACAGCACTTTCGTAAGTCTTAATTTTCCTGTGAGAAAGATTATATCTTTGTAGAGTTTTTGAAAGAGTTAGAGGATAAATGTATTCAATCACTTTGCATGGTACCTAACATAGTGTGTGGGGCTTATTAAAATCACAACTATGTAACTCTTTTACATAATTTATATAAATCATAAGTCATAAAAATATATAATAAATTCCATAATGCACATAATATAATAAATTCCATAATATGATGGAAACATTATAAATAATTTATAAATTTTTATTAATTTTCTTTTCTTTTCTTTTTTTTTTTTTTTTTTTTTTTTGGTTTTTGGGCTACACCCGGTGGTGCTCAGGGGTTACTCCTGGCTGTCTGCTCAGAAATAGCTCCTGGCACGCACGGGGGACCATATGGGACACCGGGATTCGAATCAACCACCTTTGGTCCTGGATCAGCTGCTTGCAAGGCAAACACCGCTGTGCTATATCTCCGGGCCCTGTATTAATTTTCTAATGGCATTACAAAATATAAGATTCTTGGTAACTTAAACAATAAAACTTTATTTTCTATGGAAATTAGAAGTTGATATCAAACTAACAGAAGAACTGGATTTTTTTGAAGCCTCACTCGTTGGCTATTGATGACAGCATTTCCCTTTGTCCTAACATGGTGTTTAAAAATATATATCTTAAATAGGTACATGTATATATATCTTATATATACCTTATATATATCTAATATATTTACATGTATATAGTGTATATATGTATATAAGATATATATCTTTGAATAATATACATATATATTTTATATATTTTAAACAAATCTTTATAAACACCATGTATATATATGTATATATATACAATATATATATACCAAAAATATAAATATATATACCATATATATAAACACCTAGTTACAAAATTGTTCATGATTGAGTTTCAGTCATGCGATATCCAACACCCTTCACCAATACTCATTTCACACAACCAGTATCCCTAGTTTCCCTCTTTTTTCTTCCTTTCTTCCTTTATATTCCTTCTTTTCTCTTCCTTTATTTTATTTTAGACACGGTTTCCAATATTAAATATGTATAGAAAAATATAAAGTATATATGTACATATGTAAATGTACATATATAAATATATGAATGTTTATAAGTAAATATTTTATATATTATAATATATAGTAATATATTATATATAAATTTATGAATACATTTATATTAAATATATATCTTTAAAAACCCTTTATATGTATATGAATTTCATTTTTATACTCATATCTTTATGTATATTTTAAAACACCATGTATATATAATGTATATGTATATACCATATATATAAATATATATATAAACACACCCAATTACAAAGCTGTTCGTGATTGAGTTTCAGTCATACAATATCCAACACCCTTCACCTGTGCTCATTTCACACAACCAATGTCCCTAGTTTCCCTCTTACCCTCTCCACTTTTCTCTTTCTTGCTTACCCCTGTGGTAAACATTTTTTTCTCTTCTTTATTTCTTTTAGACACTGGTTTCCAGTATTTTTACTGAAAAGCTATCATGCATATCACTTTATCTTGTTTCTGCAGCCAGTTCTTTTCAGAGCGATCATTTCCAATTACCATTTTCATAGTGGTCCCTTCTCTGCCCACAAATGAATGAGACATTCTATGTCAATTTTTCTCCCTAAGATTCATTTTGCTCAGCATAATATTCCATATATCCATCCATGCATAAGGGAATTTCATGACTTCACTTTTCCTTACAACTGTGTAATACTCCATTGTTTAGCTAGATGTATTATAGTTTCTTTATTCACTTATCTTAAATGCTTGAGTTGTTTTCCAATTCTGGCTATTGTGAACAGTGGAAGACAGGGTTTGTCAGATATTACATCTACTGAGGAAGTGAACTGAGCCTGGCAAAGCCTGTGTTTAATTTCTAACTTGATTCTTTCGATCTTCCCAACTCATATTTTTGCATATGATTGTCTAAAATAACGTGGCATGTCTTTTCATTTATAATTTTTACCAACTTTATTGTAGAGATAAAATCAATGGCATCATGTACAAGAGCACTAATGGAGCAAACCTGGATTATTCACTCAAAATTTGTAAAAATTCAGAGATTAAAAAATTTGATCTATCTAAGCAGATCTTGGAAAAGGGGATATTTTCATCAATATATTTGAACAGGTGGACATATTTATTTAAAAAAGAATATTCCCAGAGCTAAAATAAATATTGACAAATAACTTAAGAGAGGCAAACCTTGGGTTATTTCAGCCAATTATGAGTGGGGGTGTGCGTACCTTGAACATATGGAATATAAGAGCAGATCATTAAGTGTTCATTTAAGATTTTCTTCCTTAATGCATGCTTTCTTCATTCCAACCAAAGTAAAACCATGGCCAATGAACTTAATGAGAAAAAAAAATATTGTTTCCCCAACATATGATTTGTCAGAGATAATGTCTAAGTTGGACTCCAGGTTTCTTGTTTTCTGGTGAAAGTGAGTGATCACCTAACTGTGGTTTTTACCCTTTGACAGGAATTGAAAGAGAGTGGGGAAAATGTTATATGTGAGATATTTGTTAGTGGGGTGTAGATTAAAAATAAAAAAATAAATCTACTAATTATGCAAGACCCTCCAGGCACACATTTATAACCCCTCAGGTGGATGGGTCTGATGAAGCAGGGTAATGTTGAAGAAATAGTACACTGAGCAGTTGAAAAGTTATTCATTGGAGTCAGCTCACTTTATTTCTCACTGCCTTTCTCTGTCATATGTCTCTCTGCCATGTGCTCATTCTGCTATGTGCTGCACGTACACCATGTGTTTTCTCTCCCTCATGTGCTTTCTCTCTCACCCCCAAGGCTAGCACTTTATCTTTCTTATCCTGAACCCCACCCAACAGGGTGAGGGAAGGCCCTGTAATCCAGGTAGATTTTTACATACCAAAAGAAGAGGTTAGGGAAACAGAAAGTTGGAGTGTTACAGTGGGGTGTTGACTTTTTTTTTTAATTTCAAAATTAACTATTTAGTAATTGCAATTACTTCTAAATTCTGAAGAAATAAGATATACAAAATATATTTAAAATAAAATTAAATGGACATAAGGTATTTACCAAAAATTGCATAAGTAAAAATAATCTGCTTCTGGCTATTATTTACTTATTTATTTATTGCTAATATCTTAACTTTAAACTTTCAGCCAAAGAACATTAAGAAAAATAAAACAGAACCTATGTACAATTGCTTTGTCCCTCATGTCCCCAGATTGTAGTACATAATATTTCTAGGGACACAAAGCAATCTAAAGACATAACACTTATGTAACTCCTTAAACATTGAAGGCAAAGTACTTTTTTACATTTCCATGCACATGCATATTAGTTTAAGTTAACCTCAAAAGTGTAAGTGGGTTGTTTCTCTTAAGGATTAGAGTCAAAGGAGCACAGTAAAAATGGTGTTAGAGTGGCAATTATTGTTTGCATAGGCCCACCAAAATATGAGGGACATGGAATGGAAAAGCTTTGGCCTAAATTCAAGGAGACCCTAACCCTGAAGTTTTCTGTCATAAGACCAACTCTAAGCTCCAGGCAAACTAGTTTGTCCAATTCAGGTCATTGTCTGTAGTGCCAATACACTTTTATTTTTCACGCAGTCTCTGTTGTTGGTATAATGTTTCTGTATTAAAGATCCTGGAATCTGCATATCCTATATTGCAGTCAGGATGGTGCAGAGCATCCTCTCATTTCACCTCACAATTAAAGGGCAATGCAGAGAACCCTGTCCTGTAAGCACGTCATTGTTTTTGTCAAGTCTTCTTAGTGTTAAGGGAAATCTCTTTTGAGCAGGGCGATGTCAGAGCTGTGGTAGTGTCTTCCTGGTAGAGGATTGCTTCCAGGTGTTGTTATAAAAATCTTTGAATGTTTTGTAGATACCTTCCCTGGTTCAGGGTTGAATCGAAGATGTGCATTCTTCTGAGGCCTGTGCCAGGTCATTATATCAATGTTCAGGGTGTAAGGCCCCATTGCACTACAAGATTTGTGTGTTCCAATCTCTAATAGATAAGAACTTATTTGTATGTATAGTATTTTCCCATTTTATATGTGCCTATGCAAACAAGGAACAATGCCACGTGATGTTATTGGCGCATATGGAGGCCATAAGAACAAGTCCAACAATCTCCATGACATGGTTCAATCATAAGCATTAAACTGAGGGACTCTTCCACCAAAATTCCTTATTGAACAGCTCACAAAGAGAAGACAAGATAAACAGTGGATAGAATAGTCACGGTAAAAGAATATTTAGAAAGAGTTATAGCTGTTAAAGAAAATACACAAAAAATATTCAAAAGACATATGTGTCCATTTTATGTCTTTTGAAATAGTTGGGGATTGTTAATTCCAATGCATGACTTTGGTCTGTGATTAGAACTGTGTAGTTCTGAAGTTAAAAGGGTAAATGTGAGGTAATGATGGTTGGGGGTGGGAGAGTTAAAGAGTAATAATGAGCTTTGTAGGGGTGTGTGAAAGGTCAGAATCTGTTGGGGAAGGAGATCGGTCTTGGTGCCTAACAAATTAAAGAACTGAGGGTAAAGAGGGTTAATTAAGGGGAAGATAACGAATCCGGATTGGGATATGAGGGAGTAGAAGGGGCTCTGTGTGGAGGAGGGGAAATATATCAGAGGGGTTATGTATACATTGTATAGATGAATTGTTTATGGTCAGGCTTGGCAGTCGGAGAGGACCACTGTATAGGAAGTCACGTCTACATATACACTGATTTTAGAGACCTTTTTTCCTAAAACAGTCGAGAATTAAGAATATTTTGGGGTGTGGGCTGGGGGATCTCAGTCCCCTGGACTAAGTGGTCATCCCAGGGGGTCTATGGCTAGCTGTCCTGCCCAGAGCCCCCAACATACCAGCTGAAGAGAACTGGCATGTGGAGTCTTCTGGGTGCAGCCCTGCCTCTGTAGTTTGTGGATGCATGGGGAGGAATTTCTCTTCCTCCCCACCCCCCAGGGCCCAATTAACCAGGTATGGCCCTGAAGACCCGCCTGTCGTGGGGGTATCTCAGTCCTCTGGACTAAGTGGTCAGCCCATGGAGCCTATGGCTGGCTGTCCTGCCCAGAGCCCCCAACATACCAGCTGAAGAGACACAGAAGAACTGGCATGTGGAGTCTTCCAGGTGCAGCCCTGCCTCTGTAGTTTGTGGATGCATGGGGAGGAATTTCTCTCCCTCCCCACCCTTGCGGTGCTTTTTTTATATTCATTTCATATAGAAAACCAGAGGATTAGGGTACTCTCTTTGTATGTGGCTGATCCAGGTTCTATTCCTGGCATCCCAAATAGTCCCTCAAGCCTACCAGGGTGTTTCTGAGTAAAGATCCAGTAGTTACTATTTCTCACCACCAGATGTGGCTCCCAAACCAAAGGAAACAAAAAGGAATCAGAGGATAGAAAAGTATATATATATATATATATATATTTTTTTTTTTCTTTAACTTCATCTGTTTTGGTTCTGCTTGGTATGAAAACCTACAAGAAAAAGTCTGGCCTGGGATAAAAGCTCAGGTCAAAACCAGGGCACAGAGATTGTATAGCCTGCCATTCTTACCCCCAAATGCACCAGCAATATAATTTAGCACCATTCCATTTTGCAAAAGCATACTAAAAATGGGAAATGTTATGTATAGAAACAAGCGCTTATCTACTAGGGATAAGAACTCAGACATTTTATAATACAGGGTGCCTCCCATCCTGAACATGTGTCATGTAGACCCAATGTAGACTACATGAGATCAGACAGTGACCGTCCAACCCCAAATCCTAGATCCCAGACATAGGATCGACACAGTTCCCTGCAACACCACCAGAAACCAAACTCTCCCTGGGAAATTCCTAATACTTCTCTGGCACCAACTTGCACCGGTTTTGATATGACATCCTGACAACAAGGAAACAGCAACAACTTGATCTAAGAGCAATTTGTCTTATCTCATCATCTATTAATGGTAAGATAAAATCAGAAGACACATAGCCCTTTGATCTGTGCACAAACTAAGATCAATAACTACAGAAGACTTTGACAGCCAACATTGGGCAGTACTTACCCTAAGACCAATAAAAAAAGACCCTAGGCTTTAGCCCAGAATTGTACAATAATCAAGATCTCTAAAACCAGAGGTCTGACTTTGACAACTGCAACTGAGCAGAACTTCTGGAACCATAATGAAAGACTCTGTTCTAAGCTTTGTCCTAGGATCTGTGCAAAAACCAAGACCACTAATTACAGAAGACTGATTACAACAGTAGTGATGGAACAGAACTTCTAGAACCCTGAAAAAAAGTCTCTATCCAAGGCTTTGTCCTATGACCTGTGCAAATACCAAGATCTCTAGTTAGAGAGGCCTGATTTTATCATCCAAAACTGAGTGGAAAGTTGCCTGGCACCATAAAAAGACCTTGGGCTGTGAAAATGAGTGTGTACGGAGCCTATAGTTGTTCCCATGACAGTATGCTTCAAGAGTGTATCTCTTGGGTCAAGGGAATTCCCTTTCTAATTTCCCCAATACTTACTGTGCCTATGCAAAAAGAAAAAAAAAAAGGCACAAAACCTTGCCACACCAGCCATCCTTTTTTTTTTATTTCTTCTTAAGTCTCATGGTTATTATTTGGTTATTATTGTTTTATTGTTGTTGTTGCTGTTGTGCTTTTTCTGTAGTTGATGGATATTTTTGCTTGTTTTTTTTTTTGTTTTGTTTTGTTTCTGTTATGCTTTTTTTCTTTTTCACCCTTTCTTCTATTGAGTTGATATTTATAACCTCTACCGGACTCTTCCCAGGTTTTTTTCTTCTTTTTTACTTTCCTTTTTTTTTCCAAACATAATTACATAACTTGAATCGTCTTTTCTGCCTCATAAATTGAGTGGGGGAAATGGATTGTACCAGGACCAAACAGTCAAATCAACATTGAATAGAAATAAAAAATGATCAGACTTAAACACCAAATCCAAAGTCAACGACAACAGAATTTATACCCTATCTACAATAAGCTATACACAGAGGGGGCTAGTTACACTAGCAGCCCGGGGAGGGGGCAAAAGAGGAAGATATGGGAAGTAAGCTGAGAACAGGAGTGGAGGGTGGACAACACTGGTGGTGGTAATGACCCTAATTTATTGTCACTATGTACCTTTAAAATTACTGAGAAATATTCATAATTCACTTTGTTCACAATAAAAATAAAAAAAATGACAGAAAAAGTAAAGGAGGGCTCTTAGGCCTAATTACCATTTTATCTGTAAAAAAAATTTCCCCATTCTAGAATCCATTTACCTTTTTAGTTGAGTCTGTTAACATTTTTTGCATTTACAGTACTTATCTATGGTGTTTATGCATGATTTTGCATCACTTCAATAAAGTTAGTGACTAGGTATATGAAAAACCTCTTCTAGAAACATGAGGCTATAGAAAAATTATTTTAATCTGTAACACAACATATATACTACTACAAATAATCATATCATTGTTATTTTTTAAACTGATACTGAGCTATTGCTTTAATTTGTGATCCTTTTTTTAATTTTATTTTATATCAACTCACCTGCTGCTAATAAAAATTCTGTCAATTCTTCTATATTCCCTTACTTTAGCTACTTTATTCTATGGTTACAATTATCTGATGCCATGATGATTATTAGCTCTTACGTGATGTGAAGATATACCTTTTATCCAAATAAATCACTCCTCAAATATGTCTATACATCAATCATATAAAATAGAAGATTTCACAAAATTATATGTTATATATAATTTTCATACAAGGTGCTTAGACCACACTGGTTATACCACCAACCTGGAGTGCTGCTTGGATCCTGTGATGCTGGAGCATCAAGAACCACATATGGCAGTGCTCAGGTGGCATGGGACCTGAAATTAAAAATAGCTATTCACACATGAAAGGCATACACTCTACTTGGGACTATTTTTGTTCATTTTTAGGATATACCCAGCAATACCCAGAACTTATCTCTGACTCTGTGCTCAATGATCACTTCTGGTAGGCTCAGAAGACCACATGGTATGCCATGGTTTGTACTGAATCAATCATGTGCAAGGCAAAAGCCCTACCCACTGTACTATCACTCTAGGCATCCCACACCTTCAGTCCTTTGAGTTATTGTACCAACTTTCTTCTTAAAATTGTAATTTAGGAAATTTTATGTTATTACCCTTTGCAATGCATCCTTTCCTCTTCCTTTCAACATTATACAACCACCAAATATTTATGCTATGTGTATTGGTTTAATTTTGTAGAAAGCCCTGGATAATTCACTCCTTATTGGTACACAGTGAATCATATCTGTCCTCTGAGAACCAGCAATGTCAAATACTTCTATTGGAAATGTCAGTTACTTTCTGCTGTTAGTAACATTTTGTTTACAAACATTTCTTCATACTTAGAATCCAATTATACTCAGCTTCAGATAGCCTAATACTTGCTTTTTGCATGATTTAAATATTAATATTTATTATTTCAGAGTTCGTAATGGAAATGTAGAATTCATTGGTTAGTTTCAATTTTGTTGCATAATTGGATTTTCCTGTAATTGAAAATAAATGTTTTTTAAAAGCATGTGCAATATAGACAAGTTACCTGAGAGATTATTTAAAAGTTTCACGTACGTATGCCAAATGAGTTGATGAGCTGTGAAGATTAGACTGAGGCAAGTCTTGCCAACATCCAAAATTATATCAGTTAAACAGAAAGTTTGGAACTCTTACTGTCTTTGAGTTCTTAAATGTAGTTAAAGAGTATAGCAAAATATTTTGTACAGTAAAAGTAGAAAATTGAGTAATTATCACTAATAGTGCCTTAATTATAAGTCTGCAACTGCAACATATCAGTACTTTAAGAGGCTTATTTGCAAAATGTTCTCTTTTGGGGCCAGAGCAGTGGTACAAGGGGTAGGGCGTCTACCTTGTATGTACTAATCTAGGACAGACCCCTGTTCGATCCCCTGGTGTCGCATATGGTCACCCAAGCCAGGAGCGATTTCTGAGTGCTTAACCAGGAGTAACCACTGAGCATCACTGGTGTGCCCCCCACAAATATATATATGCTCTCTTTTAATGTTGGTGATTCAATCAACTAATAATTGGGCATTGTGTCATAATTTGAGTTAACAGTTTGAATTTTGACCCTTAAAAAAGCAGAGGTCCGTAAGACCTTTAATAAACTCTACGTTTATTGAAGAAATATTAGGACATTACCTCATATAGATTTTAAGTGTACAAATTTATTTATTTGCATTTTTATATATTATATATCCTCATTGTCAAAAGTCTATTCATTGTCCCTATTGGTCCCTTTCATCCTATTTACCTTCCCTACTTCCCTTTCCCTTTTCATAGCACTCTTTTGCTCATGGACTCTGAGTTGGCATTTGCTTTACTTTGTTCATTTAAATATTTTGATTCTTTACCACAATGAGAAAAATAATACATTAACTTAGCGTGATTTATACTGCAACTCATTCTTGTTTTAAATAATAGAATTTCCTATATTTGTGCACCTACATATAAGTTATAATATGAATATACATACATACAAACATATATACCACTGTACAGTATTCCATTATGTTTATGTTTATATATTAAATTATATCAAATATGTATTCATAGCAATATTATATAAGCAGTTATAACAATACTGTACCTGAAAAAGAGAAGGCCAGATTATTCTTTTTTTTTTTTTTTTTTTTAATTTTTTTTTTTATTTAAACACCTTGATTACATACATGATTGTGTTTGGGTTTCAGTCATAAAAGGAACACCACCCATCACCAGTGCAACATTCCCATCACCCAAGTCCCAAATCACCCTCCTCCCCACCCAACCCCCGCCTGTACCCTAAACAGGCTCTACATTTCCCTCATACATTCTCAATATTAGGACAGTTCAAAATGTAGTTATTTCTCTAACTAAACTCATCACTCTTTGTGGTGAGCTTCCTGAGGTGAGCTGGAACTTCCAGCTCTTTTCTCTTTTGTGTCTGAAAATTATTATTACAAGGGTGTCTTTCATTTTTCTTAAAACCCATAGATGAGTGAGACCATTCTGCGTTTTTCTCTCTCTCTCTGACTTATTTCACTCAGCATAATAGATTCCATGTACATCCATGTATAGGAAAATTTCATGACTTCATCTCTCCTGACAGCTGCATAATATTCCATTGTGTATATGTACCACAGTTTCTTTAGCCATTCATCTGTTGAAGGGCATCTTGGTTGTTTCCAGAGTCTTGCTATGGTAAATAGAGCTGCAATGAATATAGGTGTAAGGAAGGGGTTTTTGTATTGTATTTTTGTGTTCCTAGGGTATATTCCTAGGAGTGGTATAGCTGGATCGTATGGGAGCTCGATTTCCAGTTTTTGGAGGAATCTCCATATCGCTTTCCATAAAGGTTGAACTAGACAGCATTCCCACCAGCAGTGGATAAGAGTTCCTTTCTCTCCACATCCCCGCCAACACTGTTTATTCTCATTCTTTGTGATGTGTGCCATTCTCTGGGGTGTGAGGTGGTATCTCATCGTTGTTTTGATTTGCATCTCCCTGATGATTAGTGATGTGGAACATTTTTTCATGTGTCTTTTGGCCATGCGTATTTCTTCTTTGTCAAAGTGTCTGTTCATTTCTTCTCCCCATTTTTTGATGGGGTTAGATGTTTTTTTCTCAGTGCCTTGTATATTTTGGAGATTAGCCCCTTATCTGATGGGTATTGGGTGAATAGTTTCTCCCACTCAGTGGGTGGCTCTTGTATCCTGGGCACTATTTCCTTTGAGGTGCAGAAGCTTCTCAGCTTAATATATTCCCATCTGTTAATCTCTGCTTTCACTTGCTTGGAGAGTGCAGTTTCCTCCTTGAAGATGCCTGTAATGTCCTGGAGTGTTTTGCCTATGTGCTGTTCTATATATCTTATGGTTTTGGGGCTGATATCGAGGTCTTTAATCCATTTGGATTTTACCTTTGTACATGATGTTAGCTGGGGGTCTAAGTTTAATTTTTTGCAAGTGGCTATCCAATTGTGCCAACACCACTTGTTGAAGAGGCTTTCCCTGCTCCATTTAGGATTTCCTGCTCCTTTATCAAAAATTAGATGGTTGTATCTCTGGGGAACATTTTCTGAGTATTCAAGCCTATTCCACTGATCTGAGGACCTATCCTTATTCCAATACCATGCTGTTTTGATAACTGTTGCTTTGTAGTACAGTTTAAAGTTGGGAAAAGTAATTCCTCCCATATTCTTTTTCCCAATGATTGCTTTAGCTATTCGAGGGTGTTTATTGTTCCAAATGAATTTCAAAAGTGTCTGATCCACTTCTTTGAAGAATGTCATGGGTATCTTTAGAGGGATGGCATTAAATCTGTATAATGCCTTGGGGAGTATTGCCATTTTGATGATGTTAATCCTGCCAATCCATGAGCAGGGTATGTGTTTCCATTTCCGTGTGTCCTCTCTTATTTCTTGGAGCAGAGTTTTATAGTTTTCTTTGTATAGGTCCTTCACATATTTAGTCAAGTTGATTCCAAGATATTTGAGTTTGTGTGGTACTATTGTGAATGGGGTTGTTTTCTTAATGTCCATTTCTTCTTTATTACTGTTGGTGTATAGAAAGGCCATTGATTTTTGTGTGTTAATTTTGTAGCCTGCCACCTTGCTATATGAGTCTATTGTTTCTAGAAGCTTTTTGATAGAGTCTTTAGGGTTTTCTAAGTAGAGTATCATGTCATCTGCAAACAGTGAGAGCTTGACTTCTTCCTTTCCTATCTGGATTCCCTTGATATCCTTTTCTTGCCTAATCGCTATAGCAAGTACTTCCAGTGCTATGTTGAATAGGAGTGGTGAGAGAGGACAGCCTTGTCTTGTGCCAGAATTTAGAGGGAAGGCTTTCAGTTTTTCTCCATTGAGGATAATATTTGCCACTGGCTTGTGGTAGATGGCCTTCACTATATTGAGAAAGGTTCCCTCCATTCCCATCTTGCTGAGAGTTTTGATCAAGAATGGGTGTTGGACCTTATCAAATGCTTTCTCTGCATCTATTGATATGATCATGTGGTTTTTATTTTTCTTGTTATTGATGTTGTGTATTATGTTGATAGATTTACGGATGTTAAACCAGCCTTGCATTCCTGGGATGAAACCTACTTGATCGTAGTGGATGATCTTCTTAATGAGGCATTGAATCCTATTTGCCAGGATTTTGTTGAGGATCTTTGCATCTGCATTCATCAGTGATATTGGTCTGTAATTTTCTTTTTTGGTAGCGTCTCTGTCTGGTTTAGGTATCAAGGTGATGTTGGCTTCATAAAAGCTATTTGGAAGTGTTTCTGTTTGTTCAATTTCATGAAAGAGTCTTGCCAAGATTGGCAGTAGTTCCTCTTGGAAAGTTTGATAGAATTCATTAGTGAATCCATCTGGACCTGGGCTTTTGTTTTTCGGCAGACATTTGATTACTGCTTTAATTTCATCAATGGTGATGGGGGTGTTTAGATATGCTACATCCTCTTCCTTCAACCGTGGAAGATTATAAGAGTCCAAGAATTTATCCATTTCTTCCAGGTTCTCATTTTTAGTGGCGTAGAGTTTTTCAAAGTAGTTTCTGATTACCCTTTGAATCTCTGTCATATCAGTAGTGATCTCTCCTTTTTCATTCCTGATACGAGTTATCAAGTTTCTCTCTCTCTCTTTCTTTGTTAGGTTTGCCAGTGGTCTATCAATCTTGTTTATTTTTTCAAAGAACCAACTTCTGCTTTCGTTGATCTTTCGGATTGTTTTTTGAGTTTCCACTTCGTTGATTTCTGCTCTCAGCTTTGTTATTTCCTTCTGTCTTCCTGTTCTTGGGTCCTTTTGTTGAGCATTTTCTAGTTCTATTAGCTGTGTCATTAAGCTACTCAGGTAAGCTCCTTCTTCCTTCCTGATGTGTGCTTGCAAAGCTATAAATTTTCCTCTCAGTACTGCTTTTGCTGTGTCCCATAAGTTCTGAGAGTTTGTGTCTTTATTGTCATTTGTTTCCAGGAACCTTTTTATTTCCTCCTTGATTTCATCTCGGACCCACTGGTTATTGAGCATGAGGCTGTTTAACTTCCAGGTGTTAAAGTGTTTCTTCTGAGTCCCTTTGGAGTTCACAAATAATTTCAGAGCCTTGTGGTCAGCGAAGGTAGTCTGCAAAATTTCTATCCTCTTGATCTTATGGAGGTATGTTTTATGTGCCAGCATGTAGTCTATCCTGGAGAATGTCCCATGTACATTGGAGAAGAATGTGTATCCAGGTTTCTGGGGATGGAGTGTCCTATATATATCCACTAGGCCTCTTTCTTCCATTTCTCTCCTCAGGTCTAGTATATTCTTGTTGGGTTTCAGTCTGGTTGACCTGTCCAGTGTTGACAAAGCCGTGTTTAGGTCCCCTACAATTATTGTGTTGTTGTTGATATTATTTTTCAGATTTGTCAGCAGTTGTATTAAATATTTTGCTGGCCCCTCATTCGGTGCATATATGTTTAGGAGAGTGAATTCTTCCTGCTCTACGTACCCCTTGATTAATATAAAATGTCCGTCTTTGTCCCTTACAACCTTCCTGAGTATAAAGTTTGCATTATCTGATATTAGTATGGCCACTCCAGCTTTTTTATGGGTGTTGTTTGCTTGGATAACTTTTCTCCAGCCTTTTATTTTGAGTCTATGTTTGTTCTGACTATTCAGGTGCGTTTCTTGTAGGCAGCAGAAGGTTGGATTGAGTTTTTTGATCCATTTAGCCACTCTCTGTCTCTTAACTGGTGCATTTAGTCCATTGACGTTGAGAGAAAGAATTGTCCTGGGATTTAACGCCATCTTTATTTCAAAATTTGGTGTGTCTTTTGGGTAGTCTTGTCTTAGATTAGGTCTTTCAGTTTTTCTCTTAAGACTGGTTTTGTGTCTGTGAAGTTTCTGAGCTGTTTTTTGTCTGTGAAACCATGTATTCTTCCATCAAACCGGAAAGTGAGTTTTGCTGGGTATAGTATTCTGGGTGAAGCATTCATTTCATTCAGTCTTGTCACAATATCCCACCACTGCTTTCTGGCATTGAGCGTTTCTGGTGACAGGTCTGCTGTAAATCTCAGGGAAGCTTGCTTGAACATGATTTCCCCTTTTGATCTTGCTGTTTTCAGAATTCTGTCTCTATCTGTGGGATTTGTCATTGTGACTAGGATGTGTCTTGGGGTGGTTTTTCTGGGGTCTCTTTTGGTTGGTACTCTTCGGGCATGCAGGATTTGATCACATATATTCTTTAGCTCTGGAAGTTTCTCTTTAATGATGTTCTTGACCATTGATTCTTCCTGGAAATTTTCTTCCTGGGTCTCTGGGACTCCAATGATTCTTAAGTTGTTTCTGTTGATCTTATCATAGACTTCTATTTTCGTCTGTTCCCATTCTTTGACTAATTTTTCCATTGTCTGCTCATTTGCTTTAAGTTTTTTGTCCAATCTCTCCTGCTGTATGGAATTGTTATGTATCTCATCTTCCACAGCACCAAGTCTATTCTCAGCTTCTGATACCCTGTCCCAGAGCTTATCCATTTTGTCATTCACTTCGTTTACTGAGTTTTTCAGGCCTGTTAGTTGACATGTTATTTCAGTTTGGAGTTTTGTCATTTCTGCCTTCATATTTTCTTGGTTCTTATTAGTGTTCTGTTCAACTCGATCCATGGTTTCTTGGAGTCTGTTGAGCACCTTCCATATTGCTAGTCTAAAGTCCTTATCTGAGAGGTTGATTAGTTGTTCAGTCATTATCTGGTCCTCAGAATTGTCATCTTCATTCTCTATGTCTGATGCTGGCCTGCGCTGTTTCCCCATTGTCACATTTGTATTGTGGGTTTTTCTACGTGTTGTAGTGGTATTCATTGTCTATATGATGTAGGCAGCACACTCCTCTGGCTCCTCCCTTTCTGGATGGGCTGACTTGCCTCTAAGGGAGGGGAGTCCTCCGTGGATGAAGCCTCACACTGGGTCAAATCTTAGGCCCGAGCATGTAACAGAGAAGACAGTCCAGAGAGAAATGTTTGCTTCTGTGATATAGCGCCGTTCTTAGTGTGATTTTTCCTTTTTGTTGCAATGGAGTTCTTTCCTTAGAAAGAGTGCACGGCCACGTAGCGAAGCGGAGCGGCCGTGCTCCTCTGAGCCTCTTTTTGCCCCACTCGCAAGAGTTTCACGCAAGAGGACAGTAGACAGACATAGACAGGTCACACTCACAGTCTTTCACAGCTGAGCCCCACTGGGCCGGTGTACTTTCGCGGATTTTCCCCGCCTGGTGTCACACACAGGGAGCCAGCTTTTGCAAAGGATAGCCGGCTTTTATGCTCTGAAGTCCCTCCCTCCAGATTATTCTTATTAGTTTTTTTTTTCATAAATTATCCTCAGTTCGGGGCTGGGAAGATAGCATGAAGGTAGGGCAGTTGCCTTGTATGCAGAAGGACGGTGGTTCGAATTCCATCATCCCATATGGTTCTCGGAGCCTGCCAAGAGCGATTTCTGAGTGTAGAGCCAGAGTAACCCCTGAGTGCCATCGGTGGGACCCCCCCCCAAAAGAAAATTATCTTCATTTGGACTAATAAGCAAAAAAGGCAACAGCAATTTAAAACATGTCAGAAGTCATACTCGAACTTTTTTTTTAACTTTAGAAAATTATACAAATTTATATAATTTCAGACAATTCTAAAATGAATACAAATGTGCAAATTGCATGACATAGCAGACAATTATCAGTTTGGCAATGAAAAAACAACTGTTTTTTTTTTTTTTTTTTTTTTCTTTTGGTTTTTCAGTCACACCCAGTGACACTCAAGGGTTACTCCTGGCTATGCACTCAGCAATCACTCTGGGGACCATATGGGACACTGAGGAATCGAACTGCATGCCATCCTAGGTCAGCTGCGTGCAAGCAAACTCCCTACCATGGAACCACTGCTCCAGCCCCACCTACAACAGTTTTATAAGAGATGTGCAATATTTTATTACTGATGCCCAGCAAAGTGTTTATTCACTTTATTGCCTCTTTTTGTCCTGAACCTCCCTTCTTATGAATAAGTTTACAATGCCACACTTTATGAGTTGTGCATTCAACACCAGCTTTGGATTTTTACTTGTTGTAATTTTCTTTTTTAAGGTTTCGTGGCCTGCTCTGCTAACTTAGTGGCAGTTTCTTTTTTTTTTTTTTTAGGAATACTATCAAAAATGTCCATCTTGAAATGACTGTTATTGTAACAGGCTCTCAAAGCCTTCTCTCAATACTAAGTATTCTGAAACTAGCATAGTCTAAGAATTAGTTTTAGAGCATATTTTGGAATTCATAAGGGGTCACTATTATCAATATTTAGTATATATATATATTAAATTTCTAACAAAACTTATTAAATTGTTTGTTAATAGAGTACAGAATCAAAATGTATTATTTGGCATGACAAATGTAGTGATACAGAAATAAAAACTAAAAATTCTATTAAATATACAATTGAATAGATTTAAATTTTTGTATATGACTATTATTTATTTCCAAAGTTTAATGACAGCATTCTTGTATTTTTATAAAGATGGGATAGAATAGCATAACATTAAAACAAAATACTGTTTCAACTTACTATTCTCCAGACTTTCACTGAAAACATATCTATGATACCATT
Organism: Suncus etruscus; assembly: GCF_024139225.1. Classification (NCBI taxonomy): domain Eukaryota; kingdom Metazoa; phylum Chordata; class Mammalia; order Eulipotyphla; family Soricidae; genus Suncus; species Suncus etruscus. The sequence goes on from NC_064848.1 coordinate 109,726,209, forward strand.
TATGTTTTTAAAAGATAGTGATAAAATTCATAAATATAAAAGAAAAAAGCCATACTGGCAAGGTAACTATTAGAATTTAGAAAATTTGATAGTTTGTTTCAAAATATTTAATGCTACAAATTTTGTATTCCTGTTGGCCAACATATATTTTTACAATGTTATTATCTGCAGTACTATAAAAATTTTGTAGCAACTAAAAGATTCATTACAAAATATCAGGTAATAAAAGCTTATCAGAAAAATTTTAAATTCCATGTGTACTAAAATAAAATATTATGTGACTCCTAAGACTTATGAATTAATGAATGGGAAATATTCTTTAGATTAGAATTAGGGAAGGTTAGTAAATCTGTATCAGTGATATGTATACAAAGCAAGTAATAAAAATCTAAGAGTTTAGGCAGGGCCTGAAATTTAGCACAGCGGTAGGGCATTTGCCTTTATATGACTCCTGGTCATCTTATATGCTGAAAAATATGGTATTATAATAATACATAAATTAAATTTCTTTTTATAAACCAAGCACTGGGTATGTAAAATACAACATGAGGGCTGAAGTTAGCCTTAATGTCTGATACATCAAAAAATTGAGTAAGCTCTCTCTCTCTCTCTCTCTCTCTCTCTCTCTCTCTCTCTCTCTCTCTCTCTCTCTCTCTCTCCCCTCTCTCTCTCTCTCTCTTTGTTTTTGGGCCACACCAGTGGCTTTCAGAGGTTACTACTGGCTCTCCACTCAGAAATCACTCCTGGCAGGTACAGGGGGAACGGGTAACCATCTGAGATGCCGGGATTCGAACCACCTTTGGTCCTGGTTCGGCCACTTGCAAGGCAAATATCCCACTGCTGTGCTATCTCTCTGGTCCCATAAAAAGTTTAGTCAATTCTATAATTTCCTTTTCTCCTAATTAGATTTTCCTATAATATATTGTTACTATTTCTTGTTTCTCTTTTGGGGAGTATTTAAATATGACTATGACAACTTATGGCAAGCGATTTTACTTACAATTTCACAATATATGTAACTTAAACCATTATATTGCATACTTTAAATTTATATAAAATTTAAGTTAATTATTTCTTAAGAAAATTTGAAGTAGGGTTAGGAGACAATACAGTTTTGAGCTGCCAGAGTCCCGCCCCAGGTGAACGAGCCAGAGCACAGGTGCTCTTCAGATTAAGAGAAAGGGGAGGGGTGTAATTCTGTTTATGACTGAAACCCAACAACAAACATGCTTGTAATCATGGTGCTTAAATAAAGATTTATAAAAATATTAAAATAATTTTAATATTTAAGAAAACAGGACAGACATAATAGAGAAAAGCATGAGGTTAGGGTTCTCCCAGACTTGTAGACTAAAATGCTCCGACTGTCCTCCAAATACAATATATATTGTTCAGTGTCAATCAAGATGGAAAGAAGGTCACATGTTAACAGACAAAATACCTCTCTAGTGCTAATCAACTCCCCAGGGGTCTATACATCTCAAAAGGGTTGTGTAAAGAAGGGAAGAGGAAACTATGCAGTCTCTATGGATTGTCTTCTTCCTGGAGAGACAAACAAAACAGTCACTACAGGAACCCCACAAGCAAAGCGTTCTTTTTGGGTGCCAACCTTCAGGTAATTTAGAAATTAAGAGTCCTTAAATTACCTCTTTCTACCCTTCTCCTTGGACTATCAACTTTCTAATTAAGCATATTTATATTTTGGATGTCTTCATTTGTGTTGCTGGGCACATACTTAGATTTTACTGAGCCCAAGTTTGATACCTGTCATAAAAAGTTTCCCTGAACATAACTGGATACATTCCTGGAGGGCCCTGAGCTGATATCACTAGGATGACCCGGGTGTCCTCAATCCAACAAAGTCCAAACAGCATTATTTACTTAGTCCCATGCATTGAACACAAAACTTGGTTGACTGGTCTCACAGTGAATGTGCTGTGGTCTTCTGAGTACAGCATGAGAGACCTATCCTCAAGAAAAGAAAAGTGAAGGAGAAGGGAAACTTGAATAAAACAATTAAAGTAGTTATGTTTAGCTTTAGGCATACTAATATTTAGGTGTAAGACTGTTCTTGAGATAGTACCTTTCTTTCCATGATACTTATCTCTGTTTCTTATATCTTACACTCTGGATTCTTCTCTTACTCGCTGAGAAATCAGAACACATCAGATGCATTAGAAAAGGAAAAATTAATTTAATAGTCTGAATAGGGAATTTATTAATAGTATGATGATGCCACATTCAATAGAGAAAACATTTTAAAACATAATCCATAGAAGCCAGAAACTTTTCTTTCACTGCTATACATATCAAGCAAGAGGTAATCAACCTTTACTGGGAAGAAAATATGCATTATTCACATAAAAAGATGAACTATTCTATAGACTACATTTGGAGATCACCTCCAGTCTTTCTTTTGTGTCTTTAGAAAGAAATGTCACTTGGATTTCTTGATCTGTTAAGGGTAGATCAAAAGTTTAGGCCATAATCACTTCTTTAACATAGGGTAAATACAGGTAAATAGGGTAAATCATTATTTTTCGTTCAATGTAAACAACATGAAAGAGTATGGCATCCTGAGACCAAATCTGTAAGACTTAGGATATTCTAATATGAACTCCTTCAGTTTTACTCTTCCATAGGGTATGGACACGGATGAAAATGTAGCCTCCCAGAAAACCAGACTTCTGTTAGCAAAAAGACTGAGAAACTTTATTTTAGTTTCAACAATAATTATATGGTAAATTTTCTGATTCAAATTTTAGTCTCCTTATGGCCAGGAGTTAATCCAAAAAAATAAATTAAGCAAGGAGAGGGTAAACATTCTAGAGAGAAATTAATGATGTTATCTAAATGGGTAGAGGGTGGTGGTGAGAATGTTGCACTGGTGAAGGGGGGGTGTTCTTTTTATGACTGAAACCCAACTGCAATCACACTTGTAATCATGCTTAAATAAAGATATTATTTAAAAAATTAGTAGAGGTTCTGTAAGAGTGTTTGCTTTAGTACTTAGAACTTTTGAAAGTGGACATCCCTGATAGGTTTAAATATATAAAATGTTCTCATCTGTAGCCATTCAAGCAATATTAGTTTAAAATATATTTTAAATGTTTATTTTCATAGCTTAATACATTTATGTTCTTAATAGATTTAAGTGTACATTACTGTCTTGCTAAGTAAAGGAACAATATTGTACAGCATATTTTTATATCTTACTCATTTTGTATATCTGAAATATTATATACATTGATTAGAAACTCATTTTTGCTCGTCTTTGACAATTTTTCTTTCTTTACTCAGTAAAAGTAAGAATTATTTTTATAATAGATAAAGATCAAACTACTATATAAACCCCAGTTAACATTAATTTGGAAACAAAATGTACTTTCAAACGTGTTCAATCTTATATGGTTATGTAACCTTGGATAAATAACTTGTCTAATTTTCATTTACCTCCTCTGTAAAGTCAGAATAATGTTTATCTTTGAATAAAAGATGCGTACAGAACACCTTAGGTACATATATGTTTAATATTGGTAACAATTTTATTATTGTTTCTTTCCATCTAATGTCCCTTGATATACTAAACAACATGCTATTTTAAGAATTGGCTTTTCAAAAGACCTCATCAATTATCTGACCTTCATTTTGGTCTAAGGATTATTTTTTTAATTTTTTTCTGATGCTTTAATTTTCTTTACGTGTTAAGTACTGTTCTATATTTGGTTTTGTTTAAAGAAGTAAAATAGTTTTTTTTATTTAATCACTGTGAATTCCAAAGTTATTCATGATTGGATTCCAGATATACAATTCTCCAGCACAAATCTTTACACCAGTGTCCATTTCCATCTACCAGTGTCCCCAATTTTCCTAAATGGCTCAGCCTGCCTCTATTAAAGCACTTTTCAACTCTTTTTGCCTTTTAAGAACTCTGGTTTACATTACAGTTAGGTTACTGATGGGGTATCATGCATAATTTGCCTCTCTTCCGGCACCAGTCCAGTGTAACCACTTCCCTTAATTATTGTTGTAGTGGAACCATTACCTGACTTAATATCCTTCCTCTACAATGGCAAGCTTTCTGCTAAGACCAGTTATCCTGCCCTTCATTTCTATTGCATTTGCACATTAGTTATTCCCCAATTACATACTTTACACCTCACATATAAATGACATCATTTTGTATCTGTTCCTCTTCCTCTCACTTCATTAAGTATGATACTTTCCAGATCCATTCATGTATCTGAAGATTTTATGCCTTCATATTTTTTATGGCAGAGTATTAGACCTTTTATATATATTTACCATGGCTTCTTTATTCAGTCATCTGTTCTTGAGCGTGTGGGTTGTTTGCAGATTTTTGTTATAGTGCTGCAATATTGTTTTAACTTTAGAATAAAGAAATCAAAATGTGGATATTTAATGTGAAGAAATACTCTCATATTAAAATAGTATTAATAAAATATTTCTAATAGTAAATAACATATTAACTGCCTTTTTGTTTTATAGGATTAGGAAGGGAAGACTAAGAAACCTACAAGTATAAAAGAGAGTCAGAGAAAAAGACAGTAAGCAATCAAATAGTAACCAACTTTTACCAACTTATAGATAATAAAGTGAGCAGTTAAGGGTTTTAGTAATAGCATAGTATAGACATCTTAATATAGATTCAAACTGACCCTGACAAGCTAAGAAAATGGAATTAACTTCAACAAGATGAAATGTTATAAGAAATGAAAACCCTGCATTTACATATACAACTCAATTGTACACATTGATTATTTTGTAAGTTCCCTCCAAGAATCAAAATGAAAGAACTACTAAATGCCAACTTTTGAAATAAAATAGAATTAAATTAAATTGAACTTATAGGATTATAAACATTTTATGAAACAACTATAGTTGCTGGAAAAGGCAAGTTAGTCATAGCTGCTGTTTAATCAGCCTAGGAAGAAAGCAGAAGCTAAGGATCTATAAAGAGTCCTGGAGTATCAGTTAATGGAATAGAGAAAGGAAAAAGTAACTTCCACTTAAGGAGTAATTACATCTAACTTAAAAGGAGAGAACTCTCAGAGATTACTCTGATTTTTAGCCTGAAATAATTGTTCAGGCAGATGTAAGAATATTGAGTAGAAAACGTAGTTCCTATGACAAGATGACATCAGTATGTTTTCTATACAATATGTGGAATTTCTCATGGGATGTTCCATAAAGTAAAACATAAACGTGAATATTACTGTGAAGTGCTACTTAGTCTCAAAAAACATGATTGAAGTTAATTCAAAGAATGATATTTTTTAAGTAAATAAAGAAAATAAAAGGCTTGAGTTTTGAATTCTCCTGCTCAGGTGTAAAATACAAAATCACAACAAAGTAAATGTATAAATTCTGAAGAAAAGTTTGCTGACTAAATGGTTTTCCTTATATCCAATGTTCTTGAAGTCACAATTTATATTTTTTCTAGAGTGGAAATCTATATTTAATTCTAATTTTGCTAAAGACTTGTATATGCTATGTTCTGAAGATCAATTAGATTATTAGCTAGTAGTTAATAAATAAATAGATTCTCAGCTCTTTTTCTTTCATTCCAGCACACATTTATTGCTTTGCTAATTGACATTAAAAGCCAATGCTATGGAATAAATGTGGGGGAAATAACTGAGTGCTTATCCTGATTAATGTATTCCTGATGTTCTTGGCAGAAACACTAATTGTAAACTACAGCTAACATATTTCAGTGTCCTGACATTCCTCTGACAACACCAAATTCATGTAACTTGAGGCAATATATTAGGTGAATATGCATAATCTTCATTAGTTTGTAATGAAAAATACAGTGAAATAATTTTAACAAGAAAAAGCAAACATGTTAATATTTGTATGAAAAAAGTGAGTCACCAGTGGACTTCCCACAGTTACATAATTTATGCATTCCAATGCCATATGGAGAACCCTAGGACTTAATGTAATGAGTGATGACTACCAAATTAGGCATTACTGTAACAATATCTGGTTATACTTATAATGGCCCACTTCATCTCGAACTTTTTAGTCTACTTTAATATCTACTAAAATCATCATGTTAATGCTGGGCCAAAAAAACATACTTCATAAAGTCAAGAGGGTAGAAATAGCTCAATTATCTTCTTAGACCATAGTAAACTGAAAATTGAAATTAATTACAAACAGAAACAAACAAAAATGAAGAAAAAGTACAATTGCCTGAAAATTAAACAGCAAAATTATCCAAGTAAACAGTATGTCACTGAAAAAAAAAATCATACAGAAAATCAAAAATCCTTGGAAAAAATAATCATGAACTAACAGAGCTTGTGGGACACAGCAAAAGCAGAGTTAAGGAGAAAGCTCATAACTAAACAAACATTTTCCAGGAAGAAAGGAGGCCCTTATAAAGAATTTTATCACACAGTTAAGAAAAGAAAAAAAGGGGGCCGGGCGGTGGCGCTGGAGGTAAGGTAAGCCTTACCTGCGCTAGCCTAGGAGACGGACCGCGGTTCGATCCCCCGGCGTCCCATATGGTCCCCCAAGCCAGGAGCGACTTCTGAGCGCATAGCCAGGAGTAACCCCTGAGCGTCACCGGGTGTGGCCCAAAAACCAAAAAAAAAAAAAAAAAAAAAAAAAGAAAAGAAAAAAAGGACCAACAAAAATAATTCAAAATACAAAGAAGTAAGGAAACAAAAGTAATTCAAATTACAAAGAAGTAAGGAAATAATAAACTTAGAGCAGCAATTAATGACAATTTATAATTCAAAATATTAATAAAATTAACTTTTTTCAAGCAAACAGGTCAATGAACCACTAAAAAGATTTTAGAATAATTGAAGTAGGCATGAAAGGGAGGCTACAGATACCACAAAGGGTCATCAGGGACCATATTAAAAACCTTGGCGGTGGGAATGGCCCTGTTTCATTGTCACTATGTACCTTAAATATTACTGTAAAGGATTTGTTATTCACTTTGGTCACAATAAAATTTATTTAAAAAAATACATATGCCATGAAGCAAGAGAATCTATAAAAAATGGATAAATTTTTAAATTCATAACGTTCTAAGGCTGAATCAAGAATATATGGAACACTTAGAGTAATTATTATTGAATAAATTAAAATGGCAATCAAAAGTCTCCCTTATAAGTCCAGGCCCAGAGGTTTCACTAGAGAGTTCATCCAAGTCTTAAAAGAACATGTATTGTTAAACCTTTTTTTTGACTGTCATAAAATCAAAGAAATAAAATGTTCCCAATAACTATAAGGCAAATAATGCCCTGATACAAAAATCAAACAGAAATGCACAAAAACTAAGTTTATTTGGTATCTCTGATAAATATAAATTCAGTGATTCTCAAAAAATTATCTGTATCATATATCGGATATAAAGAAATACACTAAGAAATACCAGGGCCGGAGAGATAGCAAAAGCATTTGCCTTGCATGCAAGTAGGACGGTGGTTCAAATCCCAGTAATCCATATGATTCCTCAAGCCTGCCAGGAGCGATTTCTGAGCATAGAGCCAGAAGTAATCCCTGAGCACAGCCAGGTGTGACCCCTAAACAAAAACAAACAAACAAACAAAAAGAAATAGCATGGATCTGAGTGATAGCACACCATTAAGTCATTTTGCCTTGCACATTGCAAACTTGGGACAGACCTGGGTTTGATCCTAAGCATACCACAGCCTCAGAGGCTACTAGGAGTGATTTCTGAGCACAGAGCACTGCCTGATGTTGTCCAAAAGAACCCCCGAAAGAAAGAAAGAAAGAAAGAAAGAAAGAAAGAAAGAAAGAAAGAAAGAAAGAAAGAAAAAAAGAAAGAAAGAAAGAAAGAAAGAAAGAAAGAAAGAAAGAAAGAAAGAAAGAAAGAAAGAAAGAAAGAAAGAAAGAAAGAAAGAGAGAGAGAGAGAGAGGGAGGGAGGGAGGGAGGGAGGGAGGGAGGGAGGGAGGGAGGGAGAGAGAGAGAGAGAAAGAGAGAGAGAGAGAGAGAGAGAAAGAAAGAAAGAAAGAAAGAAAGAAAGAAAGAAAGAAAGAAAGAAAGAAAGAAAGAAAGAAAGAAAGAAAGAGAAAGAAAGAATAACAAATATCCAAGGTATTGAAACAAACAGCATGAAAAATTTCCACTGCTCTGAGAGGAAGGGTTTTGGAAATAGGTTAGGGAAAGGGAGGGCAGAAGTACTTATTCTACAGGAGGATGCAGTGCAGAAAAGAAGTAAAATGTACCTGTTATAGTGGCAAATGAGGGACAACAGGAAATCTGGAACCATGGTTGAAATACATGAAAATTGGAACATTGTGTACCTAAAACTCAAATTCAATCATGAATTACTTTGAGATTCATGGCTATTTAATAAAAGATGATTGTAAAACTAAAAGCATAAAATTAGACACCATGTTTCTTTAGATCAAGACTTATTTTTGGAATGATTATGGCTTATTTAAAATATACTGACATAGCATATTTGTGATATAATGACAACTTATCAGTATGTGAATGTAACTTTTATTCACTTAAAAAGTTTCCAACTGTTTGAACCAGTGTTAATGATAGGAATAAGTAAAACATTCAATGAAGATCCTCTTATAGTTACTTTATTATTTTCATTTTGTAGAATATTCTTTAAAATGTGTTTACCAAGGTCAGAGTAAAAAAGTACAGCAGGATACTCCACCCAAAAAAAAAAAAACTAATGAAGAAAAGATAAAGAAGATAAAAAAGCTGGAGTGGCCATACTAATATCAGATAATGCAAACTTTATACTCAGGCAGGTTGTAAGGGACAAAGATGGACATTTTATATTAATCAAGGGGTACGTAGAGCAGGAAGAATTCACTCTCCTAAACATATATGCACCGAATGAGGGGCCAGCAAAATATTTAATACAACTGTTGACAAATCTGAAAAACAATATCAACAACAACACAATAATTGTGGGGGACCTTAACACGGCTTTGTCAACACTGGATAGGTCAACCAGACTGAAACCCAACAAGAATATACTAGACCTGAGGAGAGAAATGGAAGAAAGAGGCCTAGTGGATATATATAGGACACTCCATCCCCAGAAACCTGGATACACATTCTTCTCCAATGTACATGGGACATTCTCCAGGATAGACTACATGCTGGCACATAAAACATACCTCCATAAGATCAAGAGGATAGAAATTTTGCAGACTACCTTCGCTGACCACAAGGCTCTGAAATTATTTGTGAACTCCAAAGGGACTCAGAAGAAACACTTTAACACCTGGAAGATAAACAGCCTCATGCTCAATAACCAGTGGGTCCGAGATGACATCAAGGAGGAAATCAAAAGGTTCCTGGAAACAAATGACAATAAAGACACAAACTATCAGAACTTATGGGACACAGCAAAAGCAGTACTGAGAGGAAAATTTATAGCTTTGCAAGCACACATCAGGAAGGAAGAAGGAGCTTCCCTGAGTAGCTTAATGACACAGCTAATAGAACTAGAAAATGCTCAACAAAAGGACCCAAGAATAGGAAGACAGAAGGAAATAACAAAGCTGAGAGCAGAAATCAACGAAGTGGAAACCCAAAAAACAATCAGAAAGATCAACGAAAGCAGAAGTTGGTTCTTTGAAAAAATAAACAAGATTGAGAGACCACTGGCAAACCTAACAAAGAAAGAGAGAGAGAGAAACTTGATAACTCGTATCAGGAATGAAAAAGGAGAGATCACTACTGATATGACAGAGATTCAAAGGGTAATCAGAAACTACTTTGAAAAACTCTACGCCACTAAAAATGAGAACCTGGAAGAAATGGATAAATTCTTGGACTCTTATAATCTTCCACGGTTGAAGGAAGAGGATGTAGCATATCTAAACACCCTCATCACCATTGATGAAATAAAACAGTAATCAAATGTTTGCCGAAAAACAAAAGCCCAGGTCCAGATGGATTCACTAATGATTTCTATCAAACTTTCCAAGAGGAACTACTGCCAATCTTGGCAAGACTCTTTCATGAAATTGAACAAACAGAAACACTTCCAAATAGCTTTTATGAAGCCAACATCACCTTGATACCTAAACCAGACAGAGATGCTACCAAAAAAGAAAATTACAGACCAATATCACTGATGAATGCAGATGCAAAGATCCTCAACAAAATCCTGGCAAATAGGATTCAATGCCTCGTTAAAAAGATCATCCACTACGATCAAGTAGGTTTCATCCCAGGAATGCAAGGATGGTTTAACATCCGTAAATCTATCAACATAATACACAACATCAATAACAAGAAAAATAAAAACCACATGATCATATCAATAGATGCAGAGAAAGCATTTCATAAGGTCCAACACCCATTCTTGATCAAAACTCTCAGCAAAATGGGAATGGAGGGAACCTTTCTCAATATAGTGAAGGCCATCTACCACAAGCCAGTGGCAAATATTATCCTCAATGGAGAAAAACTGAAAGCCTTCCCTCTAAATTCTGGCACAAGACAAGGCTGTCCTCTCTCACCACTCCTATTCAACATAGCACTGGAAGTACTTGCTATAGCGATTAGGCAAGAAAAGGATATCAAGGGAATCCAGATAGGAAAGGAAGAAGTCAAGCTCTCACTGTTTGCAGATGACATGATACTCTACTTAGAAAACCCTAAAGACTCTATCAAAAGGCTTCTAGAAACAATAGACTCATATATCAAGGTGGCAGGCTACAAAATTAACACACAAAAATCAATGGCCTTTCTATACACCAATAGTAATAAGGATGAAATGGACATTAAGAAAACAACCCCATTCACAATAGTGCCACACAAACTCAAATATCTTGGAATCAACTTGACTAAAAATGTGAAGGACCTATACAAGGAAAACTATAAAACTCTGCTCCAAGAAATAAGAGAGGACACACGGAAATGGAAACACATACCCTGCTCATGGATTGGCAGGATTAATATCATCAAAATGGCAATACTCCCCAAGGCATTATACAGATTTAATGCCATCCCTCTAAAGATACCCATGACATTCTTCAAAGAAGTGGATCAGACACTTTTGAAATTTATTTGGAACAATAAACACCCTCGAATAGCTAAAGCAATCATTGGGAAAAAAGAATATGGGAGGAATTACTTTTCCCAACTTTAAACTGTACTACAAAGCAATAGTTATCAAAACAGCATGGTATTGGAATAAGGACAGGTCCTCAGATCAGTGGAATAGGCTTGAATACTCAGAAAATGTTCCCCAGACATACAACCACCTAATTTTTGATAAAGGAGCAGGAAATCCTAAATGGAGCAGGGAAAGCCTCTTCAACAAGTGGTGTTGGCACAATTGGATAGCCCCTTGCAAAAAATTGAACTTAGACCCCCAGCTAACATCATGTACGAAGGTAAAATTCAAATGGATTAAAGACCTCGATATCAGCCCCAAAACTATAAGATATATAGAACAGCACATAGGCAAAACACTCCAGGACATTACAGGCATCTTCAAGGAGGAAACTGCACTCTCCAAGCAAGTGAAAGCAGAGATTAACAGATGGGAATATATTAAGCTGAGAAGCTTCTGCACCTCAAAGGAAATAGTGCCCAGGATACAAGAGCCACCCACTGAGTGGGAGAAACTATTTACCCAATACCCATCAGATAAGGGGCTAATCTCCAAAATATACAAGGCACTGACAGAACTTTACAAGAAAAAAACATCTAACCCCATCAAAAAATGGGGAGAAGAAATGAACAGACACTTTGACAAAGAAGAAATACACATGGCCAAAAGACACATGAAAAAATGTTCCACATCACTAATCATCAGGGAGATGCAAATCAAAACCACGATGAGATACCACCTCACACCCCAGAGAATGGCACACATCACACAGAATGAGAACAGTGTTGGTAGGGATGTGGAGAGAAAGGAACTCTTATCCACTGCTGGTGGGAATGCCGTCTAGTTCAACCTTTATGGAAAGCGATATGGAGATTCCTCCAAAAACTGGAAATCGAGCTCCCATACGATCCAGCTATACCACTCCTAGGAATATACCCTAGGAACACAAAAATACAATACAAAAACCCCTTCCTTACACCTATATTCATTGCAGCACTATTTACCATAGCAAGACTCTGGAAACAACCAAGATGCCCTTCAACAGACGAATGGCTAAAGAAACTGTGGTACATATACACAATGGAATATTATGCAGCTGTCAGGAGAGATGAAGTCATGAAATTTTCCTATACATGGATGTACACAGAATCTATTATGCTGAGTGAAATAAGTCAGAGAGAGAGAGAAAAACGCAGAATGGTCTCACTCATCTATGGGTTTTTTAGAAAAATGAAAGACACCCTTGTAATAATAATTTTCAGACACAAAAGAGAAAAGAGCTGGAAGTTCCAGCTCACCTCAGGAAGCTCACCACAAATAGTGATGAGTTTAGTTAGGGAAATAACTACATTTTGAACTGTCCTAATAACGAGAATGTATGAGGAAAATGGAGAGCCTGTCTAGAGTACAGGTGAGGGTCGGGTGGGGAGGAGGGAGACTTGGGACATTGGTGATGGGAATGTTGCACTGGTGATGGGTGGTGTTCTTTACATGACTGAAACCCAAACACAATCATGTATGTAATTAAGGTGTTTAAATAAATTTAAAAAAAAATTAAAAAAAAAGAAAAGATAAAGAAGAAAATGTGACAAAGTCTTCAGCATTTGCAATTTCTAAAAAAATATTGTTATGGGATTGTAGTTTGTTAATATTTCATATGAAGCACAACTTTAAAGTAATAATATCCATACCAATTGATCATAATATAAATTTAAAAAAGAGCTTGGAATATTGATATATATATTATAGAACTTATAACTCTTATGCTTAAGGCTCTCGGTTTTATCATTGCCCCTACCCAGGAATGTCAACACACAAATTGGAATTGAAGATAAAAGACAATTAGACTATATTTAGATGAGTTTAAGTCAAATATCCTATCCAGATGCTTCTAAAGTGTTATTCCATCCATTTCATTTTCTCTTCCATGCACCTGTTAGCCAAGATAAGATAAAATTTACTCACTTTTAGTTGTCACTAAATTTAGTAACAAACATACCTGCTATCACTTAATGTCTAATTTGAAATCATTTTAATTTAAATGCACAAATCAGAAAAGATGACTTAGAGTATCACATATCTTATCATTAAGGTTCTTAATCAGTTCCTTTTAGTTTCTATGTATAGCAGTCTTAAGCTTTACTTTTTAAACTATAATTTTTAAAAGAAATCAAACTTTTTGTTTCTTCCATACTATACATTATTATAGTCATAATTTGATAGCAAAAACAAATATTCACCTTTACATCCTTGTCTGTTTCTTTAGATCTGTGTTAGGAGGAATAGCAGTTTGGAGGGAAAAGGTGGTAGTGAACTTTCTTCTTTCTTTCTAGAACATCTCATCTTTAATATGGAGCTTATACTTAGATTTCCACCAAATATTTTATTTACTGAAAGTGTTTTACTTAATACAAAAAATTGAGAATCAAATGAGAAAACTTGATATCTGTATATGTGAGAAAATATTGTACTCTGTTCTGTTTGTTTTTTATTAAGCCTAAATAAATTAGTTTTGTTAAACTTAATTTCTTGGCGAAACAGATACTAGTCAAAAGTGATTTCCCCCTTCTCAAAAGAAAACTTTACTCATGACATACAAACTCATATTTGTTTCTTTGTTTTTGCTGTGCTTGTATGCTTTTAAAAGCCATATGAATCATGCATTTGAAATGCTGCTGCTTTAAAACATGTGCTGAAATATAATTATAAAATTGCATTACCTACAAAAAATAAATTAATACTTCCATACAATCCCCTGTTTTTTTTTTTAGAAAGAATAGTCTTTTGGTTAACTATTTTTATGTGAAACAGATTGGAAAAGTATTTTGCTGATTTTTTTCCAAGTTGATTTATGCCAGTTAAATTTATGCATAGTGAAGCTTGTATTTATTATTTTATATAAAATAAGTAATTAAAACATTTTAGAATTTTGTGACCATTTTATATTATACCCATCTTCATTTATGCACATTTTGCTTCTATCTAAAAATGTATGTTTAATTGAATTATCACTTTAAAGTCATGAAAAAATGCAAAATGTTAAAATAATATTTAATGAAGAATAAACATATTTCAGGGGAGTGGTGAATACACAGATAGCTATTCTCAGGGCTTTTGACTCTGTGCTCAGGGATCAATTTGGTTTTTTATTATTATTATTATTAAATTTATTTAAAGTAAATGCATCATATAGTTGACATAATGATCATAATACATTTGTTTCAAGATGACCTAAAGCAGTTATTAAAAAAAGAAAACAGAAAAACTAAAGAGATGGAAGAGAAAGAAAAGAAGAAGTTCAGTAGCAAGTATATTTTTGAAAATTATTGAATCATCAATGAACTCATTAAAGCACTAGCAGAAGGTTTAGTAAGTTCTTTTTTTTTTTTTTGGTTAAGGATAAGAGTTTAAGAAATACAGTAAAAATTGTGTAAGAGTGGCAATTGTTGTTTGCATAGGTCCAGCAAAATATGGGAGAAATGGAAAGGAAAAGCCTTGGCCTAAATATAAGGAGACCTTACCCCTGAAGTTTTCTGGCATAAGACCAACTCTGGGCTCCAATCATACTAGGTTGCCCAAGCCCTGAGTCATTCTCTGTGGCCCCAGTAAAATTTTTCCACACAATAGTTGGTGTAAGGTTTCTGTAGTTAGAGATTCTAGTTTCTGTGCATATCCTACATCGAGGTTGGGATGATGTGGAGCATCTTCTAGTTTCACCTCACCATTAGAGGGCAATGCTAAGAGCCCTGCCCTGAAAGCAGGTTTTTGCTATTGCTAAGTCGTCTGGGTGTTAAAAGAACCCTCTTTGGAGTAAGTCGATGCCAGGGCAGTGATAGGGTCTTCCCTGGTAGAGGTTTGCTTCCTGGTGATGTATAGACAACCATGGTTGTTTCCATATTCATGGTTCAGAGGTATATGGGCAATGTCCATTCTTCTGATGCCTGAATCAGGGTGTAAGGCCTCATTGTATTACAAATTTTGTGTGTTTCTATCTCTATTAGATAAGAACTTGTTTGTATATGTAATAGTCTACCCTCATCAACCATGACTGGACAAGAACATGGAAAACTTCTATATCAGGCTTACTATCTTTTTCTTATTTTATTTTATTTTTTAAGCATTTTGTCCCATTTCAGTAGGGTCAATAACCCATGGGTCGATCCTTAGACTCTGATGATATATTCAAATGAAAGTACAGGTCCGCCATACCTATGTCTGTTTAATATACATTGCAGTATACAGAATGCCTATGTTGTATACTGTCCTTTCCCCCATCGCTCATCACCTTACAAGCTCATTTCTAGTCCTTTACTCCCTCACCCCCTCCTCTATTACCCCACATTTAACCCTTTTTACATTCAGTTTCTGGCTTCTCACGCAGTAGACCATTATCCAAACTCAAGCCAGCTGTCAATCAGCTCCCAAAATGAGAAGATAGACTCAGTGATCACTTTAGAAAGAGTCCAGGGGACCATAGGCAGCGCCATGTATTAAACCAGGCTTGTCATGGAATTTAAAGCAAACCTCTTCATACATGCACTACTTTCCTGATTCTCTTTTGATAGTCACCAGCACTGAATTCCTTTCTCAACTAATGTACATTTATATGAATATAACATATGTATGTTTATCTATGAAGCAATTTTGTTCTGTATGGCCATTTAGAAGTTATTTAGTAGAAAGTCTAGTGACAGGTTAGTGGAGTTAGGTAGAAGTTATGGGAAATAAAAAAAAATAAGTGTAGTCAGGGCTGGAGCAGTGGAGCAAGCCTTAAAACATCTGCCTTGCATGCCCTATCCTAGGAGGGACCACAGTTCTATTCCCCATCGTCCCATATGGTCCCCCAAGCCAGGAGCGATTTCTGAGCACATAGCCAGGAGTAACCACTGAGTGTCACCAGGTGTGGTCCAAAAACCAAAAAAAAAAAATAATAATAATAATAAAATAAAATAAGAGTAGTACTTCAATTAAATGTCAATAAAATGTTATTGCTTTTATAAATAGAACTAACAATGCAAATTTACATTTTAAAAAGTTCTGATTTTGAATTCTGGGTAAATAGCTGAAAGGTATTTCAGATTTTCCTATTCTAATGATGCTTTCAGATATCTGAAATTTTAATTACCCTCAAATATACTAATTAGTTTCAAAGAGGTTGTGATATAATAAAAAATCTTGATTTCTTTTTCTTTGTAATTGAAGTAACATTGCATTGTATTATATGTTTTAGTTGTGCATTATTGAAACCATATATAATAATTTTGGCTCAATTTACCTCTCTTTCCTGCTTCCCTACTCATAACTACCAATTGTTTTTTTTTTTATCTTTTTTTTGTGGGAACACAGAGATAGTTCAAATAGTAGTCTAGCATGACTGAGGACATAAGTTTGAATCCCGTCACCTATGGTTCCCATGAGAAGCAACAGGAGTAGCCCTCCTGGGTTGCCAATAAATGCCCAAGATAAATTCCATATGATCTCTATAAAAAGGTTTCTTTTCTTTATTTACCTGTCAACAGTTATATTTTATTGCTCAAATTCAGTTATTTTCTTTTTATTAATTTTAATATATTTATTTAAACACTGTGATTAAAAACATGACTGCAGTTGGGTTTCAGTCACAAAAAGAACACCCCCCTTTACCAATGCAACATTCCCATGATCAATGCACCCCATCTCATACCACCCACACCCCTGCCTGTATTCGAGACAGGCATTCTACTTCTCCCACTCATTAATATTGGCATGGTAGTTGTTAGTGTTCTAACTGTACTCACCCTTCCTTGAGGTAAGCTTCAGATCGTGAGCTGGTCGTTCCGGGCCTCAACTCTGGGCATTATTAAGATAATGTCTTTTATTTTTTTAAAACCCATAGATAAGTGAGACTATTCCGTGTGTGTGTGTGTGTGTGTGTGTGTGTGTGTCTGACTTATTTCACTCAGCATAATAGTTTCCAATGTCCATCCATGTATAGGAAAATTTCATAACTTCATCTCTCCTGATGTCTACATAGTATTCCATTGTATATATTTACCACAGTTTCTTTAACCATTCATCTGTTGAAGGGCATCTTGGTTGTTTCCAGAGTCTGATTATTGCAAATAGTGCTGCGATGAATATAGGTGTGAGAAAGGGATTTTTGTAATGTATTTTTTTATTCCTAGGGTATATCCCTAGGAGTAGTATAGCTGGATTATAGGGAAGCTCATTTCCAGTTTTTTAAGGATTCTCCATATTGTATTCCATGAAGGCTGGACAGGACAACATTCCCATTAGCAATGAATGAGAGTTCCTTTTTCCCCACATCCCTGCCAGCACTGATTGTCCTTTGTGATGTATGCCAGTTTCTGTGGCTTGAGGTGGTATCTCATTGTTGTTTTGATTTGCATCTTTCTGATATAGTCAAGGCCATCTACCATAAGCCAATGGCAAATATTATTCTCAATGGTGATAAACTAAAAGCCTTTTCTCTAAAATCTGGTACAAGATAAGTGTGCCCTTTCTCACCATTCCTATTCAACACAGTGCTGGAAATTCTTGCCATATCGATTTGGCAAGAAAAAGATATAAAGGGCATCGAGGTAGGAAAAGAAGAAGTCAAGCTCTCACTGTTTGCAGATGACATGATAATATATTTAGAAAACCCTAAAGACTCTACCAGAAATCTCCTAGAAACAATAAATAAATAAATTTATATAGGAAATTGGCAGGCTACAAAATTAACACACAACTATCAATGGTCTTCTTATATACCAATAATGATAGAAAAGAAATGAACATTAAAAAACTAATTCACATTAGTATCACAGAAACTCAAATATTTTGGAGTCAACTTAATAAAAGATGTGAAGTGGATCAAACACTCCTGAAATTTATTTGGAACAATAAATACCCATTAATAGCTACAGCAACCCTTGGGTAAAGGAATAGGGGGAGGATCACATTCCAAAATTTAAATTGTGTTACAAAACTATAGTCATTAAAGCAGTATGGTACTGGAATAAAGACAGACCCTCATATCAATGGAATAAACTTGAGTATTCAAAAAATATGCCCAAGATATACAATAAATTAATCATTGATAAAGGGGCAAAAAATGCAAAATAGAGCAATAGAAGCCTCTTCAACAAGTGATGTAGCAACTGGGCAGCTGCTTGCTAAAAAAAAAAAAAAAAATCCGAACTCAGACCTCCATCTAACACCATGCACAAAGGTCAAATCCAAATAAATTAAACACCTGGATATCAGACTAGAAACCATAAGGTATATTGAACAAAACGTAGGTAAAATGCTCCATGACATTGAGACTAAAGGCATCTTCAAGACGGAAACAGCACTCTCCATACAAGTGAAAACAGAGATAAACCAATGAGACTGTATTAAGTTGAGAAGCTTCTGCACCTCAAAGGAAATAGTGCCTAAGATACAAAAGCCACCAACAGAATGGGAGAAACTATTCACCCAATACCTGTCAGACAAAGGGCTAATATCTAAGATATACAAGTTACTGATAGAACTTAACAAGAAAAAAAAATCTAACCCCATCAAAAAGTGGGAGAAGAAATGAATGAATGTTTACTTTTAAATTTGGTTCATTGTGGGGTTTTTTTGTTTGTTTGTTTGTTTGTTTTGTTTCTCTGTATCTCACATTGAAGTTAAATTGTAGATTGTCAACCTTTGGTTCATTTCCCTTACTATATAAGTTCTTTTATTTTCTTGATTTTTGGTTTCTGGGTCACACCTGGCAGTGTATGAGTGCAAATCCTGGCTCTTTGCTCAGAAATTATTCCTGGCAGGCTTGGAGGACCATATGGCATACCGGAGATCAAATCTAGGTCAGCTGTGTGCAAGACAAACTCCCTACCTGCTGTACTATTGCTCCAGCCCTGTATACTACCTTCCAATCCCATCTGTATATTTATAAATGGAGTGATATAATCTTTTCTGACTACTGAATAGTATTCCAATACGTACATATAACTTTTTTTATTCTTTAGCTAATTGATGGGTGCTTTGAATGTTTTTACTTCTTGGTGTAGTAACTTTAAGTCAGGCTTATATTCAAACATCAATTAAATTTCAACTAGATTTAAAAGTATTCAGCACTCTTGATTTTAGCTTCTTGAGAAGATGAAAAATAAAACAATTACATTAAATTCAAATATATCTTGATAGAAATAGCTAATCTATTGTGTTATCTCTTTCCTGTATGATATACTTTCTGCAGTTATAAAATGGGTGACTAGATGGCCATCAGAATACTCAGGATTGACACTTTTATGAATACAAATGAATTCTAGTAATAACAACAGAACAGGAAGCATAAACTATTATGAGAAGATCAAGGATATGAGAAAATAGATTTTTAGTCAACGTTACAAAAATAACTATGGGTTTGTGATTATGCCTAGTTTCTCTTTTATGGTATGGCCGAAATTGCATTTAATAAAGCCAAGTTCCTATTCTCCTTAATTTGGCACTGATATTTCAAAATTTTCAGACAACAGGTTTCTATGATATTGCCACAGCCAGCACATACCAGCTGCATGATACAGAGTTGGATATGGCCATGAGCCATCATAATTAAAACAGCAATTAGGGCTCATGTTTAGAAATTTATCATGTGCACTTGAGTGGTTTTTTTTTTTTTAGCCATATGTATATGCCCTCACAGCGACATCTCTGAACTATTGTTCAAAGACCGTGCCTAACAATAAAAGTTAGAGAAATTTGATAACTAAATATTGCTAAAAATTGAAACTATATTCTGTTCAAGTTTTTTCAAACTTCCCATAAAGTTGATAGTAATGATTTGATATGAGATTTTTTGTGTGTGAAAAGAGTAGTCTGTAGTAGCCACAATTCTTATGTTCAAATAAAAACTGAACTTTTTCTGGAGAGGCAAGATATAGCTACTAATAAAATAACAGCATTTAAAATACATACATCTTCTAGAAAGTATTGTACACTGGCCAAATAAACGAAAATGGAAATAAATAAATGAAAGCTCACTTAGAGTTATAACCATTTAACATATCTTTATAGTGGTCTGTAACAATATTTAATGTGTGATTTTGCTCATAAAACAAGTGTCTTTTTATATGAATTGGTAAATATTATAATTTATTTAGAGGTCAATATAGTTATTTCTACTGAGAATAAAACATTAGACTTAAATGTTTAGGTCTAATTCTTTTGCCATCAAATTAAAATATGTAGCAAAGATTATGGAGGTTTTGACTTCCCTTAATGGTCTTCTATTATGATTGGCTATGATAGCTCTTGGTTGAAATGAATTTAAAGTTTTGTTATATATTTTAATATGAAAACAGTGGAAACAGTATATATTCAAATTATTTATTGGAGAAAACTTCCATTTTTATTAGTAAATTTTCATGTGCACTTACTCACTCATTCAACAAATATCTGTTAAGTTTATTTTGTTCCCTACAATACAATAACTAGTTTGATTCATGAGATGCAGAGACCAAGATGCATGGTCAGACTGTTGGTGGTTCTTAAAAAAGTTGTGAAATTTCTTTTTTTTTTTTTTTTTTTTTGGTTTTTGGGCCACACCCGGTAACGCTCAGGGGTTACTCCTGGCTATGCGCTCAGAAGTCGCTCCTGGCTTGGGGGACCATATGGGACGCCGGGGGATCGAACCGCGGTCCGTCTCCTAGGCTAGCGCAGGTAAGGCAGGCACCTTACCTCCAGCGCCACCGCCCGGCCCCAAAAGTTGTGAAATTTCAGCAGAAATAACTGAGTAAAGTGCCTTTTACACCCATGAAAAAGATTCTGGCTTTCTAATATGTTTCCTGCAAGCTTACCTGAAAATGTTCTGGGCTCTTTTTTGTGGAGTTGCCTCTCAAATAAGAAAAGGGATAGCATATTCATAGCACAGAGACTGCAAATACACTTATTGACCATGATAAGTATAGACAATGACATGTACATGAGAGTGAAAATGTTTAAGACAATGTTTATTGTGCCAAATGAAGGGGATTTTACCATATAAAATAGATTGTTGTAAGCATCAGACATTTTTAACTAAGGCAATCTTATAAGAGAAATTTCAATTCCATATATATTTTCTACGATAATCTAATTATTAAGTCATACTGATATGTCATGGAAAGAGATATTCCTATATACTTTATCTCCCTCTCTGTTAATTGACACATCCATAGCAGTTGTATTTTAATTTCTTACCCATTCATCTCCAGTCTCTACTCTGCCTCTTTCCATAGTTTTGTAGAAAATGAAACTTGTTGATCACCTGTAACCTTGCTGATATAAGAGATTATAGTAGACCATCTGGAAAAGTGGCATTTCATGTTAAAAACAAAACAAAAATACCTTCACATAAGTATTAAGCCACTTCCCAGTATTTTTATTAATGTGTTATAACTTTGTTGTAATTTTCAAAATACTGCTTTATGAAATAAAAGAGGACATAAGAAAATGAAAATATATAACCTACTCATGGATTAGGAGGATAAACATAATTAAAATGAGAATACTCCCCCAAAGCATTGTACATATTAATACAATCCCTCTAAGGATATCCATGACATTTTTTTCAAAAAAGTAGATCAAACACTACTGAAATTCATTTGAAACAATAATCGCCCATGAATTGCTAAAGCAATCTTAGGAAAATGAAAATGTGAGTTATCACTTTTCCCAATGTTAAATTGTATTACAAAATACAGGTCATCAAAAAAACATGTTATTAAAATAAAGACAGAGACCCTCAGATCAATGGAATAGACTTCAGTATTCAGAGAATGATCCTCAGACATACAACCAATTAATCTTTGATTAAGGGGCAAGAATGCAAAATGAAACTAGGGAAGCCTCTTCAACAAGTGGTCAGCCATATCAACATCATGCACTATCTAACTATCTAACATCATGCACAAAGGTCAAATTAGATTAAGCCTTTATAACATGCCTGAAATTATAAGGTATATAGAAGAAAAATTGGGCAAAATACTCTGTGACATTGAGACTAAAGCATCTTTAAGGAGAAAATACCATTGTCCAAGCAAGTAGAAGCAAAGATAAACAAACTGGACTACATTAAATTGAGAAGCTCAATTTAATGTTTACTCAAAGGAAACAATGACTAGTATACTAAGGACCGATATGAAATGGGAAAAACTAACGTTTTTAACGTAACTCATCTGATAAGGGGCTAATACCTAAGGTGTGAAGATGCTAACAGAATTTAACAAGATAAAAAAACATTTTACCCATCAAAAATGGGAAGAAGAAATACACAACCATTTTTTAAAGAAGAAGTGCAGATGGCCAAAATATACATGAAAAAATTGTCCACATCACTAATCTACAGGAAGATGCAAATCAAAATAACAATGAAGAATCACTCTCACACCACAGAGACTGGCACACATCATAGAAAAAAAAAAAAACCAGTGCTGAGTGGTTGCAGGGAGAAAGGTACACTCATTCACTGCTGGTAGAAAAGCCCTCTAGTTCAGATTTTCTGGAACAAAATATGGATATTCCTCAAAAAGCTGGAAATTGGGCTCTTATATGATCAAGCAATACCACTCTTAGGGACATATCCAAGAAACACAAAAACACAATGCAAAAATGCCCGCTTCACCTCTATGTTCATCACAGCATATTTACAATATCTAGAATCTAGAAACAACCCAGGTGCCATCAACATATGTGTGACTAAAAAAACTATAGTGCACTTACACAATGGAATACTCTGCAGCTGTAAGATAAAAACAGTGTTTTGAAATTAGTCTATACATTGATGGTAATGGAGACTATTATGCTGAATGAAAAGGCCAGAGATAGAGGATATATATAGAATGGTCTCACTCATCTGTGGGATATAAGAAAAATATAAAACAGTATGGTAGTAATATCCAGAGACAATAGAACTGAATGCTGGAAGACCAGTTCAGGACATGAAGATTGCCATAAATAGTGGTGGAAGCAGATAGAGCACTAACTGTAAAGACAACTACCATGACAGTGAGATAGAGAGGCATGTCATCTGTCTAAGAGACAGGCAGGGGGTTGAGAGGGGAAGAAAATGGGGCACATGGGTGGCAGAAGATGGAACTGGTGAAGAGTGGTGTTCCTTTTATGACTAAAACCAAAGTAAGAAATTTTTGTAACCAAGGGTTTTAAATAAAAAAAGAAACAAAAAATTTGTTGTAAGTTTTAGGTAGGAGTTTAAAAGCAAACATCTTTATTTGGGTACTATATTGGCAAGATTCAGAGGTGACACCTAGCTCTGAATTCAGGAATTACTCTTGGTGGGGCACAGGGGACCTTATGAGATGCTGGCGGAAACTGATTTTATATACTCAATTATATAACTCAGAACTCAGATGACCTTCTTAAAGTATTTTTTTCTTTCTTTCCTTCTTAAAGTATTTAATTTTATGAAATAACTTATAATTCATAAACTACTTATTAGTTAATCTAATTAATGTTTAATTAATGTACTTAATGTCATTACTTTCACAAAATGTTGCCACCAAATATGTATATTATTCTGAGTCCAAGAAAATTAATAATAAGACATTATCAATCTATAGCATTCTAACAACAACAGATTTGTGGTTTAGAAGAATGGCTATATCTGAGATAATGATTAAATTATATAACAAAGAGAAATTGTATATCAATCTCTTGTTTACAAAGATTATTTTTGTTGTATGAACAATTTCAGAATTTTCCTGTCTCTCATAAATTTTATTTGTGAACTCTCTTATACTAAAGTATTTATAGTAAGTTTTGGAAACATTTCTAAATTTTCATCTTATGTTAATTTGTTTACTGGTTCAGGTATTCAGTTTTAAAAATGTGACTATTTCAAAAATAAATGTGAACCTACACTTCCTTGACAGTCCTCTTAAGCATTCAATGCAAATGACTTAGAAGATGTATTTAGAGCAGATTCTTCCTGCCTTTCTGGGAATGGGGCTGCCATTTACATATTTTAAGTACTTTGAAAAAGGTCAGATATACCAAGTTAATAAAAGCAGGAAGCAATTAAGTGTCTTAATTAAGAAAGAATGGATATATAGTTATTCCTTCAGTGCTTTAGACAAAACACTACTATTAGTAAACCTCTAAGAAAGATTTATATTATTGTGAAGAAACTACTATCATACACAATAGTAATCTCATTCCAGAATTGACGTTGTCAATAGTAATCTGGCTTTGGAAAAAGTGCTTGATTTTTTAATTTCAGTTTCCTAGTTTCAAAATAAAAATATTTTCTCTGACTATATCCAATATATCATAAATCTAAATTTGGTTTTGGAGTTCCTGTCCTGAATGGAGTTTAAAACCCCTGAAAGGGCCAGTAAAAACTATAGAGGGGTCCTGTCCATTCTTTTCTCAGAAAAAGGAGATTATTTTGAATGAACATACAAATTATGTTTAAAACTATTTTTCTAGTTACACTTCACATATATTCTTTTCTAATATGTTTCTCCACTTCTATGAGTACCAGAGATACAACTGTGAGTTAGCCTTATGTTGAAGATTATTATTAGACTTCTCTACCATTTTGACTTTTTTGAGTCTGTAGCACTCATCAGGCTTTACTGAAATCTTGATCAGTGTTGAATAAGGGAAAAATCAAGTCTGAAGAGAAGGATGTCACTTGTCAGTTAACATGAATGTATGTGTGTTTACAAAAAAAGAAAAAAGAATATGGCTTAGGATAGGCCAGTGAACTTGTTATTGTATTTTTCTCAGTATTTTCAACAAAAGTATTCACCTTTACAGAGAAAATAAACAAGAAAATAATCAAACTTTACATACTGAGAGACGAAGAATAAGTCAAAATTTTCTCTGAATGCTTTAAATACATCAAATTCTATAGTTCTAGAATTCTACATTCAAAAATGTTTTACTTATAAAAATCTTTGTAGTTTGCAAAGTGCTTTTATATTCTTGATGTTTTTTGATAATTTTATGGCACAGTTTGACAACTTTATATGCACATTATATTATTTTACAGAGAAATAAAGCTTCATAGAATGGCATTCTTAATGTTACATTTTTAATAAGTGACCAAGCCCCACTGGGTCACTTACTAAAAATGTGGCATTTAGAATGTTCAAAGAGAAAAAGAGAGGGGGAAAATATATATCTTTTATATTTTTGTGTAGAACTTTGAAAACAATAACAGTAATATTGATGTCTGTGGTTTAAAAACATTAGCTTCTCTGTAACATGGAAATTATTTTTAGTTGTCTTTTATTATTATTATTTTTTTTTTTGTCTTTTCACCTGGCTCTACACCTAAGCTTCCCTCAAATAATGCTTATATATGGTGTTAGGGATCAAACCTGTTTAAGGTTTTGCAAGGACTAGATAGCATTCCCACCAGCAGTAAATGAGATTTCATTTTTCCACACATCCATGCCAGCACTGATTGTTCTTGTTCTTTATGACATGTACCAGTCTATATAGCATAAGATGAGACCTCATTGTTGTTTTGATTTGCATCTCCCTGATAATCAGTGATGTGGAGCATTTTTTCATGTGCCTCTTGGCCATCTGTATTTTTTTTGAGGAAGTGTCTGTATATTTCTTCTCCTCATTTTTTATGGGATTTGATTTTTTTTTGTTAAGTTCTGTCAGTACCTTGTACTGATAATATCTAATATCTTAGATATTAGCCCTTTGCATGGGTATTGCTCAAAAAAACTGGAAATTAAGCTTACATATGATTCAGCAATACCTTAGGGTCACAAAAACACAATACAAAAATGCCTTCTGCATGCCTATACTCATTTGCACTATTTACATAGTCAGAATCTGGAAACAACTCAAATGCCCAACAACAGATTAGTGACTAAAGAAACTGTGATACATATTCACAATGGGATACTATACAACTGTCAAGAAAAATGAAGTCATGAGGCCGGAGTGGTGGCACAGACCAGTAAGGCATCTGACTTGCCTGTGTAGCCTAAGACACACCATGGTTCAATCTCCCGGCATCCCATCTGATCCCTCAAGCCAGGAGTGATTTATGAGAGCATAGCCAGGAGCATCACTGAGTGTGGTCCCAAAAAACAAAAACAAAAAAAAAAAGAAAAGAAAAGAAAAATGAAGTCATGAAATTTTTTTATATAAGGACAAGGAAACTTTTATGCTGAATTAAATAAGTCAGAGGGAGATAGACACAGAATAGTTTCACTCACATATGGGATTTAAGAAAAATAAAAGCCAGTATGGTAATAATACCCAGAGACAATAGAGATGAGGGCTGGAAGGACCAGCCCATGATTTGAAGCTTATCACAAGAGTGGTGAGTGCAGTTAAAGAAATAACTACACTAACAACCAAAATGACAATTGAGTGAGAAAAATAGAATGCCTGTCTTAAAGACAGGCAGTGGTGTGTGGGAAGAGGGAGGTGGGGGATGGGGACATTGCTGGTGGGAAGGTTGCACTGGTGAAGGGGGCATACCTTTGTGAGTGAAACCCAACTACAAACATGTTTGTAACTATGGTGCTTAAATAAAGATATAATATTAAAAATTAAATTAATTAATTAAAACTGTGCAAGGCAAGCACCCTATCCACTTTACCATAATTTGGCTTGAATCAAAGCACTTTTAAAATCCTATTCTATAGCTGATATCACTAAGAGGAAAAGCTGTCCTTATTTAAAATATAATACAGAGATATATATTTGAATATTTATTATGTTTTCTGATTCCATCTTATTGCTAAAATAGAATATTGTAATGATTTCTGATTCTGTCATTTTAACTAAAATAGAATATTTGCACTGAGTTTATTTAAAGAGTATATATTTCTCACAGGCAACAGAACACAATACTTGATTTCACTGTGTTCTACTTCTTATCTCCGACTTAAATGAAAATAGAGTACCAAGACAAAAATAACTTTCCCTCATGACAGAAGACTGGTAATCTTTTATTTTGCATAGTTTTAACATGCAAAAATTTCAATCGTCATTTAACTAAAGAGCATGGATCACAGTTTGTTCCATGTTATATAAATTGTAACTATAATTGTATTTAGTTTCAAGTATATCATTTCTTGTTCCTTTAATCACAAATCACAAGATAAATAACAGGTGCCTGCTTGACAATGACCAATCTTATCACTTCTTTCAGTAGTAACTGGCCAATCTTTTTCTGCATTTAGTTCAAATTCAAGATAGCATAATGTTGTGTGATCTTATTTTTTCCCACTAATAAATTGATGTAAATAATAATCATCATTATCATCATCCAATTAGGATACCAACTACCAACAATAATGGTACACAATTAATTTTTTTAATTGTGCTAGAAATAGAAGTTAAATTAATGTAAGTAGAATTGAAGAGAAATTATCTGGCTATGGAAATTTGTGACATGTGTGTGTCTCTTTGTGTGTGTGTGTGTGTGTGTGTGTGTGTGTGTGTGTGTGTAGCTGGGGTGTAAATCAAGAGTCATACATATGCAAAGCAAAGCACGACACAGAGCTCAATTCTGAAAATGACCATTCTGGCCCCATTATGCAAATGTTTTCATTATATCCAGTGATGAAATTGTATAAAGTCCTACTAAACTACTTATTGGGGTCAGAATGACAGTACAATGGCTAGAATGTTTTCCTTGCACATGGATGATATGAATTTGATCCCTAGTACCAAATATGATCCCCCAATCACACAAGGAGTGATTTGGAACATCATGTCAGAAGTGAATTCTGAGAACAACCAGGTATGGCCCAGATATACAAATATAAAACCAAAACTAACAACTGGCAATGACCAATTTGTGGGTGGTGACAGAAATGGATAGCAATCTCCAGTGGCAGTGAAACTCACAAAAATTATTATTTTAAAGGCACTCTATATACTATTTGCTGAAGGCAGCTTCTGTCCTATAGCACCAGTGGGATTTCAATGAATCCACTTCAGAAAGAATGGGTTGCATGGGCGGCAAAATATGAAATAAATGATAACCACATACAAATATTGTATAAGGGGATCCACATCTTCTGGCATAGATGAGAGACAAGTTTAATATTTAAGCAGGAAAGGTCATAAGGGGTAAAGCCAGTCATAGGTATTGAAAAGAATGTCTACAATCACAAAGCAAAGTTTAACATTAGACAATACTTAAGCTATGGGCATGAGCTGTAAGAATTCTGAGTTACGAAGGAGAAAGTCACAACCCAAAGCAACTCTTAACAAACTAACTTCAAGTACAGAATAAGGAATTATTAAGAAATAGAAAAAAGTCTAGGAAAGTGATCTTCACTGAGATGAGCTCTATTGTTTTAGAGGTCAAGGAAAGAGCAAAATCCCCTAACCCGTATTTCCCATTTTATGAGAAGAGTCAATAGCCCAGAATTTGCATTCTGGCTATGCCTTTGATTACCAGGAACTAAACTGCAAGGACATATTTGAAGAAGAGAAAAAATATTGTCTTTGACTTTGGTGCTAAATATTATCCAGAAAAAGGTTTTTCTTAGTAATCTTTGGTACTGGGATTTCTGAAAAGTATTTGATTGAGGCCATATTTTTGCCTGTGATTTTTCAAAGAAGATATAGCCAAATATGACAGAAAATGTAATACCAAGCATGGATTTATCTCTTCAGAAATTCCTCAACTGTCCACGCAGGGGAAGAAACATCCATAGCAAGCCTTTTGAGGAACCCCATGGGGGTTATTTCAGCTCTCTTACACCAGGGAAATCTGGGGATACATCTGGTGGACTTCCTGAGTTTCCCTTAAATTTATGCATGGTGTGGCAACTATTACAGGTTTTAAAGTGCTTGTCTTGTGTACAAACAACCCTGGTTCGATCTCCAGCACCCCATATGGTCCCCTAAGCACCAGCAAAAGTGATCCCTTAACACAGGACCAAGAGTAAACCCTTACCCATTCTGAGTATAGACCCCCAGCATTTTCTAGATGAATAAGTTAATAAACTCTCAGAGATATTTAGCTACAAACTTGTACAAAATTGTACAAACTGAAATATTGGTGATATTACAGTCTTTCAAGACATAGAAAATTCTGTGATAAGAGAGTCAACCTGTCCAGTGTTTTATATTTATATAAAATATAAATGTAAAATATTTAAAATATTTATATTACATATAAATATTTAAAATATTTATATTACATATAAATATTTATGTAAAATAATGTATAATATTTATGTATGTTATATTTATATTTATATAAAATGTTTTAAAATTTTTACATTAAAATGTCATTGATATTATGATCGTTGATTTGCATAGTTGTCATTGGCTGGGCTTCAGATTAGAATGTCCCAATACCAATCCCACCACCAGTGTCAATTTACATCAATACCCCTTGGATTTCTCCCACTGCCTAGTATGTGTCCTTAACTACATTCATAAGTTTGTTGTAGTTTGGAGCTCATCAATATGAATTCCTTTTTTTTGTTTTTTGTTTTTTGTTTTTGGGCCACACCCAGCGCTGCTCAGGGGTTACTCCTGGCTGTCTGCTCAGAAATAGCTCCTGGCAGGCACGGGGGACCATATGGGACACCGGGATCGAACCAACCACCTGGATTGGCTGCTTGCAAGGCAAACACCGCTGTGCTATCTCTCCAGGCCCATCAATATGAATTCTTAAGATAAAACTTCACCCTTAATTATCAGTGTTCCTTAACTCTTAAATTATAGTGTCCTTAGAAAATATTTATTCTTCCATTTTTTATTGTACATACCTGTCAGCAATGCATTTTTAATATTTGGCCAAGATTTTGTAGCTTATTAAAACACTGAAATTTTTCTATTTATTATTAAGTGTAGTTTTATCAGCCACTTTTATATTCATAATCTATTGTGCATATAACTTATTATTCCTAAGATATTGTACAGATAGCTTAGGAATATAAAATATATTTTGTGCAGATTCTTCTTATATTTCAAAAAGTGTGGGCCATAGGTTGACAAGTGTAAAAAGATGTCACTAGCCAACAGTAAATACTGAGGTTATATTTATGGGTTGAAAGCATACTTGATGTAAACAAATAAAGTGACATGTATGCTAAGGGGATTATGGTGAGTATTATGTTATAGACTACAGTGATTCTTTTAGTACCATCTGCACTTGTCAGACAAGACCATCCATTAAATCATCAGCTTTCACTGCTGTATTTAAATAAAATTTTGTCAGAGGGGGAAAAAAACCACTGCAGTTAAAGAGACTGAGAGGCATAAGTATACCTAATTAAAAAAGTCAGATACAAGGACTGTAAATGAAGGTAACCAGGTAACACCAAAGAAGGGCAAACCAGAACAGGGGAGTTTCCAAGAAACAACTCTTACTTGGTTAAATCTGTTCTTTTTCACATTGAGCTACCCTCAAATTGCATTAGCACAAAACTGTCATGCTGCTGTGCTGCTGAAATTTTTCAAAATAACTATCTGCTGACAGAGATGTCGATCAGGGAATGGAGTTAGAAAGTAATCCGTAAGGCCTCTTTCAGTACAATAAAGGGGTATAATTCTAATATGGTAGGTACAGCAGTCTGTATGGTAGATCATAGCTACTATGCCTCTAAATGTTTTTTATTAAGAGATACTAGGCCCTGATGTATTATAGTATATTGGTGAATATAATGTCTGAAACACTAAACTAAAAATTCTCTTGCAGATAATGGTGTGCCCCTGAGCAAATTTCCTTCTCCTTTCCTATCTGTAAAATAGAAATGATAACTGTCTATTTTTACTTTCGCAGGACTATATAAGAATATAATTATCTGGTATTTATAAATATTATAAATTTAAAGTCATAAGTAGTGAAGGTACATGCTTGAGAGAAAGAAATTCTTTAAGTGACAAAAATGATAATTTAAGAAATTTTCCCATGTTTTAAGGTATAGATATCTTCAGTAGATGGAGTTATAGACATAATAGTCTCTTGTAATATCTAAAAGTAAAGGGTGAAAAATACAAAACAAGTCCAGAAGCTACTGAAGGACATATATTTTAGATAAATAAATAAATAAAATTCAAATGAGCAAAACTTTTAAAATAGCTTTAAATTTAGTTATTTTGTTTTTGTTTTTTTTAGGGGGGAAGGCACATCCAGCTGTGTTTTGTATTTATTCCTGGATATATGCTCAGGTATCACTCTAGGCAGTGCTCAGGAGACCTTATAAGATGCCAGAGATTAAACCCAAGTTGGCTTTGTGCAAGATAAATAATCTATCTGCTGTCTACCTTTCAGTGTCTGATTTAGTGATACTTCACAAAACTACAGCAACATACACAAAAACTAGTTTATGATAAGAACCTATATTAGAATTAATTATGCAGTGAATTACCTGGGGGGATGGAGGGAAACAAAAAACACATTATTTATAGTGAGTCACTTTACTCCCAAAGTTGTAAGTAAAATCATTATTGAAAGTTAAATAGAGGGGACTGGAGAGATAGCACAGTGGTAGGGCTTTTGCCTTGCATGCGACCAACCCAGGACCTACCAGGATTTGATTCCCAGCATCCCATATGATCCCTGAAGCCTGCCAGCAGTGATTTCTGAGCACTGTTCCAGGAGTAACATCTGAGAGCCACTGGTTATGGCCAAAGGGGGGGGGGGAGAAAAAGGAAGTTAAATGGCGTAATTGTAGATTAAATTCATAAAGTAGGCAACAATCAAAATGAAGATGTTTATTTATTATAACTAAGATAAAAAGGACAGAGTGACATATATGAATTGAATTAAGTATTCTTATCAGGTATTCAGTGCAGTTGCAGAGATGGTTGCATAGTCTTAACAAAGCTAGGCAAGTCCACATTTCTTGTTTAAGTCAGAAATCATCACACATTTGTCAAATGTAGTTTACCAGACTGTCAAGTATATGAAAAGCCCAGTTGATAATGATACCATGCAAACTAAATCAACAATATCCTGTTTTTCTTTTGTCTCTGTGGGCTTGATAGAATGACAGTGTCCTTTGAAATTAGAACTTAAATGGGCTATAAAGATAATATAGCATGTAGGGGCACTTGCCTTACATATGGACAACAAGTATTCAATCCCCAGAACCAGTACAGTCTGATATATGGCCCAAACTCATACCCACCAAAAAAGAAAGAAATGGAGACTCCTGTAAATTAACCAACATTTTTTATTATTTTATTTATTTTTGGGGTGGTGGTATTTAGTAATTACTCCTGGCTCTGAGCTTAGAAATCTCTCCTTTATAGAGCTATAGGAAGCATATGTGATACTAAGGATTGAACCTGTGTCATTCACAAGCACAGTAAAGACCTACCTGTTGTAGTATCTCTCCAACACATTGATTTTATAACTTTGTAAGTCATCTCTTGGATTATGATAGAATCACTCAGTACATATCCAATCAATGATATTTCATGATAGTTATGAAAATCCTTGTCTGTCTACTCTTTCATATGACTCTCTTAACATATTTAAAAGTTCTGAGTCATGTCAGATATTTTTTCCTATAAATTTCTGTAGCCTAGGGGCCAAAGTGGTAGTACAGTGGTTGGGAGTTTGCCTTGGACGGGGCTGACCCAGGACAGATGCGGGTCGATCCTCAGCATCCCATATGGTCCCCTGAGCCAGGAGCAATTTCTGAACACAGAGCTAGGAGTAAACCCTGAGCTCTTCCGGGTTTGGCCTAAAAACAAAACAAGACAAAAAATTTCTGTAGCCTAAATAAAGCATTTTTTATTAATATCATAAAATGTAGCACAATACTTCCTTGCAAATCATTAATATTACAGATTTATAATCCATGGATATAGTAACTGGAGCAATAGTAGAATAGGTAGGGAGTTTGCCTTGCATGAGGCTGACCTGGGTTTTATTACTGGCAGCCCAGTGGTCTACTGAGAACCAACAGAAGTGATCCCTGAGTACAGCAGAACCAAGAATAAGCCTTGAGCTCAGCTGTGTGTGGCCCAAAATCTAATAATAATTTGGTAAAGACAAAACCTAATGTAAACACACTGCCACAATCATAATTCACAACACACACAACAACAACAACAACAACAACAATCCTGTGTTTTGCCACAGTTTTTCTGCTGGCCCTAACCTTTGCAACCACTGACCTGTTCTTTATCATTAAGCTTTTCCTTTTTCCAGAATGGCCTTTAAATTCTTGTGTCTGGTTGTTGTGGTGGTGGTTAATCATAGTACACTTGAAGTTACCCAAATTGCTACATCTGGCAATAAGTAGTTTTAATATTTATAATTTGTAAATTTTTGACAAATTGGTCAGGGAGGGACTTCAGAGCATAAAAACCAGCTAAGCATTGCAAAAGCCGGCTCCCTGTGTGTGACACCAGGCGGGGAAAATCCGCGAAAGTACACCGGCCCAGTGGGGCTCAACTGTGAAAGACTGTGAGTGTGACCTGTCTATGTCTGTCTACTGTCCTCTTGCGTGAAACTCTTGCGAGTGGGGCAAAAAGAGCCTCCAGAAACCTCGCTCGCCCAGACGCCATTTTCAGGAAGGGACTTCAGAGCATAAAAACCGGCTAAGCTTTGCAAAAGCCGGCTCCCTGTGTGTGACACCAGCCGGGGAAAATCCGCGAAAGTACACCGGCCCAGTGGGGCTCAACTGTGAAAGACTGTGAGTGTGACCTGTCTATGTCTGTCTACTGTCCTCTTGCGTGAAACTCTTGCGAGTGGGGCAAAAAGAGCCTCCAGAAACCTCGCTCGCCCAGACGCCATTTTCAGGGAGGGACTTCAGAGCATAAAAACTGGCTAAGCTTTGCAAAAGCCGGCTCCCTGTGTGTGACACCAGCCGGGGAAAATCCGCGAAAGTACACCGGCCCAGTGGGGCTCAACAGTGAAAGACTGTGAGTGTGACCTGTCTATGTCTGTCTACTGTCCTCTTGCGTGAAACTCTTGCGAGTGGGGCAAAAAGAGCCTCCAGAAACCTCGCTCGCCCAGAAGCCATTTTCAGGGAGGGACTTCAGAGCATAAAAACCGGCTAAGCTTTGCAAAAGCTGGCTCCCTGTGTGTGACACCAGGCGGGGAAAATCCGCGAAAGTACACCGGCCCAGTGGGGCTCAACTGTGAAAGACTGTGAGTGTGACCTCTCTATGTCTGTCTACTGTCCTCTTGCGTGAAACTCTTGTGAGTGGGGCAAAAAGAGGCTCAGAGGAGCACGGCCGCTCCGCTTTGCTACGCGGCCGTGCACTCTTTCTAAGGAAAGAACTCCATTGCAACAAGAAGGAAAAATCACACTAAGAACGGCGCTATATCACAGAAGCAAACATTTCTCTCTGGACTGTCTTCTCTGTTGCATGCTCGGGCCTAAGATTTGACCCAGTGTGAGGCTTCATCCACGGAGGACTCCCCTCCCTTAGAGGCAAGTCAGCCCATCCAGAAAGGGAGGAGCCAGAGGAGTGTGCTGCCTACATCATATAGACAATGAATACCACCACAACACATAGAAAAACCCACAATACAAGTGTGACAATGGGGAAACAACGCAGGCCAGCATCAGACATAGAGAATGAAGATGACAATTCTGAGGACCAGATAATGACTGAACAACTAATCAACCTCTCAGATAAGGACTTTAGACTAGCAATATGGAAGGTGCTCAACAGACTCCAAGAAACCATGGATCGAGTTGAACAGAACACTAATAAGAACCAAGAAAATATGAAGGCAGAAATGACAAAACTCCAAACTGAAATAACATGTCAACTAACAGGACTGAAAAAGTCAGTAAACGAAGTGAATGACAAAATGGATAAGCTCTGGGACAGGGTATCAGAAGCTGAGAATAGACTTGGTGCTGTGGAAGATGAGATACATAACAATTCCATACAGCAGGAGAGATTGGACAAAAAACTTAAAGCAAATGAGCAGACAATGGAAAAATTAGTCAAAGAATGGGAACAGACGAAAATAGAAGTCTATGATAAGATCAACAGAAACAACTTAAGAATCATTGGAGTCCCAGAGACCCAGGAAGAAAATTTCCAG
The DNA here is from genome assembly GCF_024139225.1 of Suncus etruscus. NCBI lineage: Eukaryota > Metazoa > Chordata > Mammalia > Eulipotyphla > Soricidae > Suncus > Suncus etruscus. The sequence goes on from NC_064848.1 coordinate 109,761,315, forward strand.
GAAGAATCAATGGTCAAGAACATCATTAAAGAGAAACTTCCAGAGCTAAAGAATATATGTGATCAAATCCTGCATGCCCGAAGAGTACCAACCAAAAGAGACCCAGAAAAACCACCCCAAGACACATCCTAGTCACAATGACAAATCCCACAGATAGAGACAGAATTCTGAAAACAGCAAGATCAAAATGGGAAATCATGTTCAAGCAAGCTTCCCTGAGATTTACAGCAGACCTGTCACCAGAAACACTCAATGCCAGAAAGCAGTGGTGGGATATTGTGACAAGACTGAATGAAATGAATGCTTCACCCAGAATACTATACCCAGCAAAACTCACTTTCCGGTTTGATGGAAGAATACATGGTTTCACAGACAAAAAACAGCTCAGAAACTTCACAGACACAAAACCAGTCTTAAGAGAAAAACTGAAAGACCTAATCTAAGACAAGACTACCCAAAAGACACACCAAATTTTGAAATAAAGATGGCGTTAAATCCCAGGACAATTCTTTCTCTCAACGTCAATGGACTAAATGCACCAGTTAAGAGACACAGAGTGGCTAAATGAATCAAAAACCTCAATCCAACCTTCTGCTGCCTACAAGAAACGCACCTGAATAGTCAGAACAAACATAGACTCAAAATAAAAGGCTGGAGAAAAATTATCCAAGCAAACAACACCCATAAAAAAGCTGGAGTGGCCATACTAATATCAGATAATGCAAACTTTATACTCAGGAAGGTTGTAAGGGACAAAGACGGACATTTTATATTAATCAAGGGGTACGTAGAGCAGGAAGAATTCACTCTCCTAAACATATATGCACCGAATGAGGGGCCAGCAAAATATTTAATACAACTGTTGACAAATCTGAAAAATAATATCAACAACAACACAATAATTGTGGGGGACCTTAACACGGCTTTGTCAACACTGGACAGGTCAACCAGACTGAAACCCAACAAGAATATACTAGACCTGAGGAGAGAAATGGAAGAAAGAGGCCTAGTGGATATATATAGGACACTCCATCCCCAGAAACCTGGATACACATTCTTCTCCAATGTACATGGGACATTCTCCAGGATAGACTACATGCTGGCACATAAAACATACCTCCATAAGATCAAGAGGATAGAAATTTTGCAGACTACCTTCGCTGACCACAAGGCTCTGAAATTATTTGTGAACTCCAAAGGGACTCAGAAGAAACACTTTAACACCTGGAAGATAAACAGCCTCATGCTCAATAACCAGTGGGTCCGAGATGAAATCAAGGAGGAAATAAAAAGGTTCCTGGAAACAAATGACAATAAAGACACAAACTCTCAGAACTTATGGGACACAGCAAAAGCAGTACTGAGAGGAAAATTTATAGCTTTGCAAGCACACATCAGGAAGGAAGAAGGAGCTTACCTGAGTAGCTTAATGACACAGCTAATAGAACTAGAAAATGCTCAACAAAAGGACCCAAGAATAGGATGACAGAAGGAAATAACAAAGCTGAGAGCAGAAATCAACGAAGTGGAAACCCAAAAAACAATCAGAAAGATCAACGAAAGCAGAAGTTGGTTCTTTGAAAAAATAAACAAGATTGATAGACCACTGGCAAACCTAACAAAGAAAGAGAGAGAGAGAAACTTGATAAGTCCTATCAGGAATGAAAAAGGAGAGATCACTACTGATATGACAGAGATTCAAAGGGTAATCAGAAACTACTTTGAAAAACTCTACGCCACTAAAAATGAGAACCTGGAAGAAATGGATAAATTCTTGGACTCTTATAATCTTCCACGGTTGAAGGAAGAGGATGTAGCATATTTAAACACCCCCATCACCATTGATGAAATTAAAACAGTAATCAAATGTTTGCCGAAAAACAAAAGCCCAGGTCCAGATGGATTCACTAATGAATTCTATCAAACTTTCCAAGAGGAACTACTGCCAATCTTGGCAAGACTCTTTCATGAAATTGAACAAACAGAAACACTTCCAAATAGCTTTTATGAAGCCAACATCACCTTGATACCTAAACCAGACAGAGACGCTACCAAAAAAGAAAATTACAGACCAATATCACTGATGAATGCAGATGCAAAGATCCTCAACAAAATCCTGGCAAATAGGATTCAATGCCTCGTTAAGAAGATCATCCACTACGATCAAGTAGGTTTCATCCCAGGAATGCAAGGCTGGTTTAACATCCGTAAATCTATCAACATAATACACAACATCAATAACAAGAAAAATAAAAACCACATGATCATATCAATAGATGCAGAGAAAGCATTTGATAAGGTCCAACACCCATTCTTGATCAAAACTCTCAGCAAGATGGGAATGGAGGGAACCTTTCTCAATATAGTGAAGGCCATCTACCACAAGCCAGTGGCAAACATTATCCTCAATGGAGAAAAACTGAAAGCCTTCCCTCTAAATTCTGGCACAAGACAAGGCTGTCCTCTCTCACCACTCCTATTCAACATAGCACTGGAAGTACTTGCTATAGCGATTAGGCAAGAAAAGGATATCAAGGGAATCCAGATAGGAAAGGAAGAAGTCAAGCTCTCACTGTTTGCAGATGACATGATACTCTACTTAGAAAACCCTAAAGACTCTATCAAAAAGCTTCTAGAAACAATAGACTCATATAGCAAGGTGGCAGGCTACAAAATTAACACACAAAAATCAATGGCCTTTCTATATACCAATAGTAATAAGGATGAAATGGACATTAAGAAAACAACCCCATTCACAATAGTGCCACACAAACTCAAATATCTTGGAATCAACTTGACTAAATATGTGAAGGACCTATACAAAGAAAACTATAAAACTCTGCTCCAAGAAATAAGAGAGGACACACGGAAATGGAAACACATACCCTGCTCATGGATTGGCAGGATTAACATCATCAAAATGTCAATACTCCCCAAGGCATTATACAGATTTAATGCCATCCCTCTAAAGATACCCATGACATTCTTCAAAGAAGTGGATCAGACACTTTTGAAATTCATTTGGAACAATAAACACCCTCGAATAGCTAAAGCAATCATTGGGAAAAAAGAATATGGGAGGAATTACTTTTCCCAACTTTAAACTGTACTACAAAGCAACAGTTATCAAAACAGCATGGTATTGGAATAAGGATAGGTCCTCAGATCAGTGGAATAGGCTTGAATACTCAGAAAATGTTCCCCAGAGATACAACCATCTAATTTTTGATAAAGGAGCAGGAAATCCTAAATGGAGCAGGGAAAGCCTCTTCAACAAGTGGTGTTGGCACAATTGGATAGCCACTTGCAAAAAATTGAACTTAGACCCCCAGCTAACATCATGTACGAAGGTAAAATCCAAATGGATTAAAGACCTCGATATCAGCCCCAAAACCATAAGATATATAGAACAGCACATAGGCAAAACACTCCAGGACATTACAGGCATCTTCAAGGAGGAAACTGCACTCTCCAAGCAAGTGAAAGCAGAGATTAACAGATGGGAATATATTAAGCTGAGAAGCTTCTGCACCTCAAAGGAAATAGTGCCCAGGATACAAGAGCCACCCACTGAGTGGGAGAAACTATTCACCCAATACCCATCAGATAAGGGGCTAATCTCCAAAATATACAAGGCACTGACAGAACTTTACAAGAAAAAAACATCTAACCCCATCAAAAAATGGGGAGAAGAAATGAACAGACACTTTGACAAAGAAGAAATACACATGGCCAAAAGACACATGAAAAAATGTTCCACATCACTAATCATCAGGGAGATGCAAATCAAAACCACGATGAGATACCACCTCACACCCCAGAGAATGGCACACATCACAAAGAATGAGAATAAACAGTGTTGGCGGGGATGTGGAGAGAAAGGAACTCTTATCCACTGCTGGTGGGTATGCTGTCTAGTTCAACCTTTATGGAAAGCGATATGGAGATTCCTCCAAAAACTGGAAATCGAGCTCCCATACGATCCAGCTATACCACTCCTAGGAATATACCCTAGGAACACAAAAATACAATACAAAAACCCCTTCCTTACACCTATATTCATTGCAGCGCTATTTACCATAGCAAGACTCTGGAAACAACCAAGATGCCCTTCAACAGACGAATGGCTAAAGAAACTGTGGTACATATACGCAATGGAATATTATGCAGCTGTCAGGAGAGATGAAGTCATGAAATTTTCCTATACATGGATGTACATGGAATCTATTATGCTGAGTGAAATAAGTCAGAGAGAGAGAGAAAAACGCAGAATGGTCTCACTCATCTATGGGTTTTAAGAAAAATGAAAGACACCCTTGTAATAATAATTTTCAGACACAAAAGAGAAAAGAGCTGGAAGTTCCAGCTCACCTCAGGAAGCTCACCACAAAGAGTGATGAGTTTAGTTAGAGAAATAACTACATTTTGAACTGTCCTAATATTGAGAATGTATGAGGGAAATGTAGAGCCTGTTTAGGGTACAGGCGGGGGTTGGGTGGGGAGGAGGGAGATTTGGGACTTGGGTGATGGGAATGTTGCACTGGTGATGGGTGGTGTACCTTTTATGACTGAAACCCAAACACAATCATGTATGTAATCAAGCTGTTTAAATAAAAAAAAATTATGCATTAAAAAAAAATACCAGAGTAAATAAATAGATTTAATCAATGAAGCATTATTTTCCCCAATATAATAAAATAGCATTCTATTTCAATTAAAATATTACTATGTAATCCACTTTGGTAAAAATAAAAATTATTATTATAAAAAAAAATTTTGACAAATTGGTTTTAATTTGTAATCTAACTAATTTTTATAATTAAGTTATTTGCAATGGGTTCATTCTACTACATTCAGATATTATTCTAGTAATAAGTTTAAATTCTAAAGATGTTTTTGTCTTATGTTTTTATTTATATCAAATGTTTTTTAAATTAAATAAAATTCTTTGTTTGTTTGTTTTTGGGTCACACCCAGTGGCACTCAGGGATTATGCTTGGCTCTCTGCTCAGAAATAACTTCTATTGGGCACAAGGGACCATATAGAATGCTGGGATTTGAACCACCATTGGTCCTGGCTCTGCAGCTTGCAAGGCAAACGCTCTACCGCTGTGCTATCTCTCTAGCCCTACAGCTTTTAAGGAGCAAGTGAATAGTTGAGTATTATACTGTTTTGAAGTTAAGAGCTAATGAAGTGATTACATATCAACAATTTGCTAAAATTAAACACATGTAATAGTTATAAAATGTTGTAGTTTGTTTTGATGCCTATGCGTAAAATTTGTTCATCTGTTAAACATTTAGCTTTGCTAATATTTAAGAAATATTTACCTTGAATGTGTAATAGCTGGCTGTAGGACTGAGTCAGCGATTAAGCATGTAGGATGGCAGGAAGAAACTAGTTTAAATTTTATGCTCCTACAGATATGCAGCAAAGTGGATAAGCCACATTCAGATAATTGAGATTTGAGCAGATCTGACTTTGTTCTCATTAGAATTCATGATTCTAAGTTTTACAGAGTGCTAGTAAATAGCTACTGATCAGGAAACTGGAAACTTAACCTTTTCTGCCCCTTTAATACAAGCATCTCAGTCACAGTTCCATACTTTTAAAAATAGACATTTCCATAAGGCAGTTGTGCAGCTAAAAGAATCATTAATCTTTAAATATGAGATTGTTCATTCTGCATGCTGCTGAGGATTATATAGTGCTTTTCATGTACTGTACCTCAGAGTGTTTTACTAAGCAGTGAAGTATTTTGAAGATGTGTGATGAATATGAAATCCACAAAACTGCAGTAAAGACTAACGCTCTAAGACCGGTTTGTTAAATCAGAAACCTATCACCCATGTGACATGAGGAATCCATGAAGAGAAAAACATGTTGTTTATTTTTCAACAATCATGAAGAAAATCCTTTCAAAGAGACATATTTGCATAAAAAAACATTGCTCATGACTAAAAATACTCCATGGATTAAAGAGACATGTCTCAGTTTAATGGCACAGGGTAAAAGCTAGGATGTTTAGCCATGCTTGCCAAGGAGGTGGGAGAGCTCCCGACACTAGGAAGTGTAATTGTTGTTTTAGAAATTACTTTTGTTGGTGCAGCTTTCCCTGGATCTCAACCAAGACACAGATGCAGGTTCTCTGATATTTCTCTCTGACTTTTGTGCTCCTCTATATTCTTTCCTCTCTTTCTTCAGCCTTAAGCTGAATTTAATGTGCCTGTTCTAACGGTCTATTTGCTGTGCTAGTCTATAGTTTGTATACAAGTAGGTAAAGCATAGCTACATACATATGTATGTATACTTGTATACAAGTGCCTATAGCAAGGCTTCTCAACACAGCCTGGATGAGATTTCTGAAGGTATCAGAGAAGAGCAGCAGGGTCTGTTGTCTAAGAAAGCCTCTGAGATAGAGATTTAAAAGAAATAGATGTTTTATGACAGATCATATTAAATTGCTATTTTTCATAAAAATATCATTAATTACTAAACCAGTTAATATAATCAATTGACTTGAGTTTTTTGACTGGTGGAATCTTTGTAGTTCTAAGACATACAATTTGCTTTTTGGATCACTCAGAGCCCAACATAAGACAAGAGGAAGAGTTAAAACAAGGTGTAATTTTTTCCTCCCATCTCTACATTTAAAGTGATTTTGTTATTGTGAGGTAATATTTTAATGTAGTTCATACATATTTTACAAGATATATAACTTTGTAGTTTTATCTAGGAGTAAATGTCAATATTTTAAGACATTTAGGAATCCATGAATAGTTCTGTGGTAGATAACATATCATGCAGTTGGGAAAATATATATTTGCGCTCTAGAACTACCACACAAGGTAAATATTATCATTAAGATATTTATATTATTAAGAGATTTACAAGTACATAGTAAAGAAAGAACAGTTTTACAAAGGTAATAGAAACTAAAAAATGGCCTTTGGTTGTATGTGGACTGCAAGGTAGGCATATTATAGGGAGAAGGGAACTGAGACTCCCAGAGGGGGAGAGGAGGCCACTCTGGGGTAGAGTATTGAACAAAAATGTGTCAGGCATGTTTCCTATTGGTAACAGTATTGTAAATCACAATGCCTTAAAAATTGCTTGGCAAGGGATAGGCAGGAGGGTAGGAGTGGAATGGAAATGGGGACATTGGTGGTGTTAAGTTGACAGGTGATTGGTCAATGTTGGAAATCAATCATAAATAACTTATATTGAAATGCCTTTAAAAGTAAAGGTACTGCAAACTTTAAACAGTGAAAAAATAAACGAAAAAGATCTATCACAAGAAATTAACTTAACTAATGTTAGAACAATATAGCCAGACAATTTCAATATTCCTGGATCCTACCTTGAAAGGGCAGGCAGGGACTCTCAGAATTAGAATATTTATCTGTTCTTAAATTATTCTATTAATTGAATATCAGATTAGGATAATCTCCAGTACCTAAAATAAATCAACTATTCTGGGCTGTGATCCTGCTTCATAATATTTATAGTAATACCTCATATCTAGTTTAGAATTTAATTATATGACATATTATAAACTAACCAAGTATTAATCAATATCTATTTGTCACTTCTAATTAACTGAATCAAAATAATTTAAAATTAGAGTAACATCTATGAATTATCAATTCATTCAAATATTATGATTTCTTTTTGGGAAGCTAATGGGGAAGCTTTTCTCTGGGTGGTAAAATAGTTCAAGAAATAGTTAATTTCAATAAAATAATGGGGTCTTAACATTGTTTTAGTTAAAATACTGTAAAAAGTCTTAAATTGAAGGCTAGAGAGAGTACAATAGGTAGGCCTATTGCCTTGCATCCAGCTGACCCAGTTTTAATCCTCAGCTCTCTATAAGGTCCCTGAGCTGCATCAGGAATGAGCCCTATACAAATAACCAGGAGCAAGCTCTGAGCAGTGCCCAAAATAAGTCTTTAAATTAAAATAAATAAAATCCTCAAAATGATGCTAAGTACATATTTAGGAAGGGAAATATAGAAAACTAAAAGAGGATAATGAGCGTAATGAAATATAAGACAAAACTATTCAGTCAACAATTAAATATATATAATTTTTTCCTTAAGGAAAAGATAAGTGTACAAAATTATCCTGAGTATATTTTAATATGTACAATAATATACTGTACATTTTAATATGTAGATATATAATATCCATTTGTTACTTGTGTGGAGAGAAATAATATTAATTTCTGAGTTTTTGCTATAAACTAGATTGATAATCACCATATTGAGAAACTTACTATTCAAAAATAACAAACAAATAATGAACTATTTCTATACCGAAATAAGAAAGTTTAATGTCACTCTGTACCTAAAATATTACTGTGAAAGATTTGTAATCCACTTTGGTCAAAATAAAATTATTTAATTAAAAATCTTTTTTATTTATAACTAGTTGGGTTCATTGTAAATCTTATTAAGAAAGGTGAATTTTTAACAGCAAGTAAGGGCTTTGCTTCAAAACAGAACTAGCCACACATGTTGGCCAGGACTGAATAAAGATGTTCTTTCTGGAAGCCTGACTGCATGTGAGTTTTCTACCTGCCGTTCTCCTGAACCCATGTACCCACCAGCTGGAGGCGATTGGAGTCATGTGGCCTGGAACGACAGAGAAAGGCCCCTCCATTCATCCCATCACCATCCAAATCCATCTACAAGGCTTAATGCAACAATATGTACTGAATATACTATTTTTATTTCCTGATATTTAATAGTAAATATACTACTTTTATTTTCTGATTTATTTAACATATACATATCACATATATGTTATGTTCAAGTTTAGTATTTTTTCACACTAAATATAAAAGCATTAATTGCATTTGTTTTTACTCTGAAAGTGAACTTAATATATTATCTAACATTGTGAATTCAAAAGTAAGTCTTCATGTAAAAGTTTTATATTTTCAATAGCTAATATCAACAAAGGAAAACTTGAATATAAATGTATTTAATGTTTATATTATGATTTTTCTAACATTTTTTCCTTCACAGAAATAACTGGTATTCTGACATACTCACTGAAGTTTCACAGAAAGAAATATATTTTTGAGTTTTTCTTAAAATTCTTTAGTAAATAAAGAAATAAAGAATTATATAAATTCATAGCTTTAATGACACTTGATGTTTTAACATAGCAGCTGTAAGAGAGAATTAACTTTCTCCCTTTCCTTAGTTCTCTCCATTATATATGTCAAATCTATATATTTATTTACTCTAAGGGCAGATATTTTTGGAAATCTTGATATGGCAATAACCTAAACTGGTCTACTTTGTTTTGATTCTTTAAAACCCTCTTGAGAACATTTGGAATATAAAATTAATTGTAGAAAAATGAATGAATAAGATTACCATTCTATTTGCAAATTGAATCTATTTAAGAGATTTGACCCATTTCTTAACATTCTCAAGATTTATTTTCATCCTGTTATGAATTATATATTCCATATATATTCTCAAAACTGAATTGAGATTTATGTGGCTAATTATGGGCAGATTGTATGTATATACATGTGTCCCTTAGTTTAGTTTAGACAAAGAGAGATGGAAAAGACTGTAAAATAACCCCCAGTAATTACCCAAAACAAAGGCATTCTTCCAACTTCCTCCTTTCTTTAAACCTATCTTTTTTATGTAAAAATTCACCTTGATCTTACTCCACCCCCACCAGATTGAATTGGTAATGAGACTAAAGAAAAGCCAGTTTGGCTTGGTGTGCACTGAGGGAACATGAGGCGAAAAACAAACTGACTCAGTGGATCTTTCCTGACCGGTTTGGTTTATTAATTTTTGGTGGCTACCCTACCTTCATCAGACTGTCTGCATGGAGTTGGACATATGTTGTGTGGGGTGATTTCACAATTTAAAAGAAGACAAAATAGCAGGAACCTTTATAAATTTTTCTTTCATGTGGAGAATCACTTGAAAGATGGTAGGGACACCAACAAGTTTCTGGGCAGAGGGGTCACTGGCTTAATTTTTCATGAACTTGATTTTAGTAACTATTAAGCCAAGAAAATTTTAGTAGGGCAGGCTGTTGGATAAAATCATCAATAACTATTACATAAAATTTATAAAATTTGTACCAATATTTTATCTGTAATTGCTAATATCACTTAGAAGATTATTGGTTTTCCATGGCTTTGAACAATCTTAATTTTCAAGTTATCAGAGGAATTTAAAAATATTCTGGATGAAGGGCCAGCACGGTGGTGCTAGAGGTAAGGTGCCTGCCTTGCCTGTGCTAGCCTAGGACAGACCGCGGTTCAATCCCCCGGCTTCCCATATGGTCCCCCAAGCCAGGAGCGACTTCTGAGCACATAGCCCCCCCAAAAAAAATAATAATAAAATAAAATAAAATAAATAAAATAAAAATATTCTGGATGAAATGAAATAAAGTGGGTTGGCTCTCTTGAAAAAAGGATGGATGTGAAATTATCCCATGTGCCATATTTCCAATCCCAGGTGAATGGGTCTGAAGTGGGGTATCTGTGAAGAATTAGTAAACTAAGCCAGTAAGGAGGCAATCATGGAGTTGGTTGGCTACTTACCTGGTAAAAAGAAAGAGGTAAAAAGAAGTTTGGGAACACTTTTGTTTGGAGTATAAGCAGGGTATAATCTAACAGATAGAAAGTGATGCATGGAAACAAATGATTGCATTATTTATTTTGGGTTTTCAAAGGTTAAATATTTTGATGAGTAATCTAAATCGTAATATATTTTGTTTGAAGAAGGCATAATTGCCATAAAAATTAAATAAAATTAGAGTCTCAATGAATTAGGAATTCTGAAAACATTTAAAAATGGGCAAATTTCTGTGTATAAGTCAGAAATCAAGAAAAATAATTATGTTTCTTAAAGTCAGGGTGTGCTTTTAAGACCGATAAAATAAGGTTTAAAAAATATGGGGCTGGCACAATAGTACAGTGATAGGGCATTTGCCTTGCACGCGGCTGACCCAGGACAGACCTGGGTTCAATCCCTGGCATCCCTTATGGTCCCCCAAGCCAGGAGCAATTTCTGAACATAACCCCAAGCATCACTGGGTGTGACCCAAAAAACAAAAAAATTTTTTTTAATAAAATAAAGGTTGATTGAGGATTATAGAATGAATTCAGCTCATGGAAATTCACCCAAAAATTACAAACAGAAGGAAACTGTTTTATAAAAAAATTCATGGCAGGTGCACAAGGTGTGATGATCCTAGAAGTCTAGAGACTACTTGTCAGAGCTTGTAACTGCAGGTATAGCACAATATTTGTTGTCCAAGCTGATTATACTATGCTGCCTATCTCCTACATGTGTCCTTAATTTTTAAAATTTAGTGACATCATGGTGCAGTGGTATGCAAGTGGTCTCACTTGCAATTATGACCCTCCAAGGGTGGTACACTTCTGTGGAGAGTATAGGAGAAAGTAATTATGAATAAGCCTATGTGTGATTAGTATATGTGCATCCAGGGCCTCAGATTGCCACAGGTTAAGTTCCTCTTCCATTTACTGAGCAAACTTAGTGTGCTTCAGGCTATTATTGCGAGTTTTTGTGAATTTAGAGACTGATATCTAGGGGAGCTTCTCCAGGCATGAGTTTTTTGTAATGTAATCTTTAGTATTAGTTTGATGTACTTGTCCAAATTTCAGAATAAGCTACCAGTACTGAGGAAATTTATCTTTGGTTTCTCATTTACGAAAGTTTAGGGATGCAGTGGCTTGAAAGTAAAATTATACCTTTTTATAATCTTTTGGGAGATCAAAATTTTAATTAAATTTTTCTTATAATTTTTGACCAACTGAACCTACCTATTAACCATGAATTTTTTATATTCATAGATTTGCAAATATTAAACTAATTTAAGTTAAACTAAATTAATTTAAATATAGTGCCAAGACAAATGAAAAAACGTGTGGCTTTAATACAAATAAATTATATTTATTTTTCTTCTTAGTGTAAGTAAAGAAGTAAGGTCACACTGTTGGAAAAATATATATTAAAATAGTAAGGCTACAAAGAGTTAAGTGGACTTGCTCTTCAAGCATGAAGTCTTCCTTAAACATATCTCATTTGCTTTTTTCTATGTTTATTTGCTTGCCTATTTTGACTCTGGAGGAGACTGTTCTCTTTTGAACACATTCTCCTTCTTTTCTCCTCTCACATCTTTCTAGGCAAGTTTTACTCAATAAAAACTAATTTACTTCATTAAATATGAACAAGAAAAACATTAAAACTTGACATGATATATCTTAAAAAGAGAAAAGTTTGAAGGTATGACCTCAACCTAAACATTGACAATTTGAGTTAAAATTAAAACTTCCGGGTCTCAAAGAGGGTGTACCTACCTACACCTTATTTCCGGCACTTTCCTTAACTACCTTTGCTGCTGCCTGGATTTTCTCACTCAGTCTTCCTTCTTCTCCTCCTGGTTACTTCGGTAGTTATTGGCTTGCAGCCCAAAGTTCCAGGGCAGTCTTTATCCGAAAAAAAAAAAAAATTCCCTAAGCAATAAATATAAGAGTAGTGAAAAAAATGTATAAACATTTGGTTAAAATTAGAATTTTTAAACCAATCCCTTTTTTATTCAATTCAGCAATGATCCCATCCTGGTTTCACTACAGAATCGATACCTAATCTACAGCAAGCTAGACACAGAAGGGAAAGGAGGTGCCATATGGGATGCATGCTGGGAATAAGAGTGGAGGGAGGACAACATTGGTGGTGGGAATGCCCCTGATTCAATGTCACTATGTACTGAAAATACTACTGTGAATGATTTGTAATCCACTTTGGTCAAAATAAAAATTATTTTTAAAAAGTATTATCCCTAAATTCATAATTACTAATTTATTATGTGTAAATAATATTTGTATATTTTGTTGCAACTGCTTTTTATTTTTTGAAGGACATTTAAAAATAATCATTGTCATATCTTATTCTTCAAACCAATTTTTTTCAATAGCAGCTTAAATTTTTCATTGTCAAAATCATAGTATTATTTCAGAACTTATTCTTTGAGACTGAAGACAGATGTAGTATATCCATGTCACATATTCTGAAAATTAATATATTCAACTTAGGAACCTCACAGGACACAATCTTTGGCAAATCAATCAAAAAAAGCCTAATTGCATTCAAGCCCAGTATTTCAAATGAACTACAGAATGATTTCTGCATTCAGAGATCAGTTATATACTGCCTTAAAATCTGTTCTTTGTATGTTATCCTGTTTTGTTTTGTTTTTGCTACTTGAAGAAACAAGATATACAATAATTTTTAAATAATAAGACTTAAAAACATCTAGTGAAATTTTTATTGAATAATAAAATTATTTTTCTTCTAATTAATGTTCTGCACTGTGCACATCAAAAACTGCTACAAAAATAAAATGTGATAGCATTGTCTATAATAGTTAATAGAATATGATTCGTAGAATAAATATGACATTTAATTTTCCATTGAGACATGTCTTAAAAAGTTTTTTCATATTACTATATATCTTGAAAATTCTAAAAAAGGTAATATTCTGTGAAATCATATGATGACAGCATTTCAGATATTGTAGCAAACCACATGGCCTACAAAACTATATATATAATTTAGTCCTTTATAGAAAAGGTCATCTATATATGGTTTAAAGGATTGTATTAAATTAATTTGAGTTAATTCATTTAATTAATTTATTAATATTAAAAGTTTTATTTATATAATATTTTCAATCAATATATGTAAAGATCAGTTATTTTAATTACTTAGTTACTTAAAATAATTACTTAAAATAAGAATTCTACATGAATATTAATAAGAGCATAGATTCCATTTTTAATGATTGATGTGATATTCAATAGACTTTTTTACATTTTGTTCTTTAGGACACATCTAGAAGTCTTCAAGGCTCACTTTTTTTGGTTTGTGTTCAGACTAAAACACTTCTAGTGGTGCTTGGGAATCATGTGTGATTCTGTGTATCAAAATGTGTCCACACATATGCATGGCAAGCACCTTAGCCCTGATCCTATATTTCTGATATATAAGATTTTATGTTTGTTTTTGTTTTTGTTTTTGAGCCACATCATTGATGCTCAGGGGTTACTCCTGGCTATGAGCTCAGAAATTGCTCCTGGCTTGTGGAGACCAAATAGGAAGCTGGAGGATGAACCGTGGTCCATCCTAGGTAGTGCTTGCAAGACAGACGCCTTACTTCTAATGTCACAGCTCTGGTCCCTATATGTAAGACTTTAAAGGAAGATTATTTTATCATTTTTCCTATGGTTCTAAGAGAAAAAATTCAATAGATATTATCTTTAGTGATAAAAAAATACTTGAGGGTCAATATAAGCATAATGAAAAAGCTTAGAACCTCTGAGATCCAGGAATAACAGTAAGCAAATGCAGTTCACCATGAATAAATGCTGAATAAGATAGTTTAGGAGGTGGAGATAATAAGAGGAAGTATCTGTTAAATATCAAAGTACTAAGTAATAATAAAAAAGAAAGATTTAGGGTTTTATAAAAGGGAAAGGACTCTTAAATCTTAATACTAGAGAACAATTGCAGTGAAAAAGACAAACTAGGTGCTGAGCTGTACACTATTGTGAGAACAGTGGGTGATAAATCAAGGAAGTGGTCATAACTAGTAAGAGAGATTAAATTCACCCAACACTCAATTTGGTATCAGAATACACCTTCAATAAAAATTTGATGTGCTCAACAGATATCATGGAGATGATTTGCTATGGATGTTTAGATTCTCAATCAGTGAGATATGCTTTCATTTTTATAATGGAAAGCTTAGACACCCAAATAACTTGCTTGTTAATTATCCCTTATGGTTTATTATATAATAATTGTTTATTTAAATTCAATTCTTGTTTACTTATATTAATAAATGTTTACATGTTTCTCATGATATATGAATTGAAATTAACTTTTGCTCAGGTTTATAAAAGCTTTAAGAAAATGTTTTAAGAAGTCAACTTATATTCATTGGATTGTATGATCAATTGAGAAGTTATTATATTTTTGCATAATGTTTACATGTTAAATTATTGTCTTTATTATGCATTAATTCATAAATGATTTAATAGAAGTATCATCAATACTGCTTTTAAACTATTGTGGAATATTATGGAGATAGACCTATTTTATAATATTTGTTTTATAATATAAAACTAAAATAAAAGAAAATGATCTCAGAAAATAGTAAAGAAGTGGGAGAAAGTATTCTTTTTTTGGTTTTGGTCTCATACTAGGAGTCCCAGGATTTGCTCCTGCTTCTGTACTCAGGAATTACTCCTGGCTGACTCCTGGTTGACTACATAGAACTACATAGAACAGGGGTCTTCAAACTACGGCCCGCGGGCCACATGTGACCCGCAGAGGAGCAGTGAGCGCTGTTTGGTTGCCAAGTTACCTGCCAGCATATACACTCAGTGTCACGGTTTCTCAGAGATGATATCAACCGCCTCCGCCCACAGTATGTTGTATGCTGGGAGGGTGAGCGTGAGGGCGGTGTTGAGAGGGACACTGATGTGCCCTTGCGCCTGGCGCTTGGCGCATGCGTTGCTGATGACGTCATTGGAGGGTGCCGATGCCACGTGGCGAGGAGTACCACATGTGGGTGACTATATGATATAAAAAGGCGCCTGCTCCACCCCCAGGCAATGTGGTGTCTGTGTGCTGTGCCTTCCTGTCAGTGAGGTTTTCCTCCACTCCCTCCACTGCCAAAGGTTAGTCAAAAGTGCCAGAGAAATAAATTTTTGCCAGATGGGGGGTTCTGCCCGATTGGGCTGTGGGTGACTCATATGAAAATTCCCCTTTGGGGGTGGTGAGGCTTTTAGTGCTGAAATCAAACTTAGAGGGTGGGCGGTGGTTGGGAGGTTAGGGGTTCGGTGCTGAATTGCCCATGTAAAAAATTAGGGGTTCGATGCTGAAGCATTTTAAAGGGGTTGCATTGAAAATTTTATATGCAATTTGCAATTTCTTTTTAGTGTTCACATGCTGATTCCGAACATATCAATTTGGGCATTATATAGGGAGATATAACTGAACTAGCAGGGACTGAGATGGTCTGCTTAGAAAAGCCTACAAGGGGTAAGTGTTCACATCAGGGACTAATGGGGGTTCATACACTGTGTATATATATATACATACACACATATTTGTATTTCACTAATATCAGTTTGGAATCCCTAGGAAACAATGATGTCAAGAAAAAGAAAAATTGACGGTGAGTGTAGGATATTCAAAGAACAGTGGACTTTATGATTACTTTTTTATGCAGTATAAAGAAAAAGCTGTGTGTCTGATATGCCAGAATATAGTTGCTGTGTTCAAAGAATACAAGTTGCGATGCCACTATCAAACTCAACATAAAGGTAAATATGATTTTTTGATTGGAGAAGTGAGAAAAGATAAAATATTACAACTGAAACATACACTGACGACTCAGCAAAATACTTTTGTGAAGCAGAAGCAATTAAATACTTCCTCACTGCGGACATGTTTTCAAGTTGCCAACCTAATAGCACACAATGGCAAACCATTTGTGGAGGGAGAATTTGTTAAAGAATGCCTTATTTCTGTTGCCAAAGAGATGTGTCCAGAGAAGGCCAATTTATTTAGTACAGTGAGCCTTTCAGGAGTTACAATGACATGAAGGAGTGAAGAAATGGGAGAAAATTTGCTGCACCATTTGCAAAACTCTGCAAAGAAACTTTGCTGTTTTTCCTTGGCACTCGACAAAAGCAATGATGTTCGTGATTCTGCCCAACTTCTCACTTATATGTGTGGGACAAATGAGTATTTTGAAGTTACAGAAGAGCTTGCTGCACTGCAAAGTATCAAAGGTACAACCACTGGAGTGGATATATTTGAAAAGGTTTGCCAAACTGTGAATGGTTTGGAGCTGGACTGGGTTAAACTAGTCAGTGTAACAACTGATGATGCTCCTAGCATGGTGGGGTCTAAGAGAGGAGTAATTGCTCACATTACACAAGAGATGGACAAACATAACCATCCTCATTCAATTGCCATACACTGCCTCATCCACCAACAAGCGCTGTGTTGTAAATCACTGAAGTGGGACTCTGTTATGAAAATTGTGGTATCTTGTATTAATTACATTAGAATTCATGCACTAAACCACAGACAATTTCAGGAATTTCTATCTGAGGTAAATGTTGCCCATGAAGATGTTCTGAACCACACAGAAGTTCATTGGCTGAGTAGAGGGAGAGTTTTGAAACGTTTCTATGACTTACTTCCGCAGATTACAGCTTTTCTACTTTCAAAAAACCAAGAAGTACCAGAGCTCAATGATGCAGAATGGAAATGGCACCTTGCCTTTCTGACAAATATAACAGAGCTACTCAACAGTTTCAATCTGCAACTTCAAGGCAAGGGGAAGCTCATCTGTGACATGGCATCGCCTGTGAAAGCATTTGAAGTAAAATTAGGCCTTCTCATCAAACAAGTACAGGAGAAAACTTCAGTCATATTCCAACGACTCAAAACCTGTCAGCGGACAAACCATTGGTTGCATTCCCAGAGGAAACAAGTCTGGCTTCACTAGAATTGTTGCAAAAGGAGTTTCAATTTAGATTTAAAGAGCTTCATCTCCATGAACAGGACATACAGCTTTTTCATAACCCATTTTCTGTTGAGATTGAAAATGTCCTTAAGATTTACCAAATGGAACTGGCTGAACTGCAGAATTGTGACTCTCTGAAAGAAGCATTTAAGTCAAGTAATCTTTTGAATTTCTATGCATCTCTCCCCTCTGAGACATATCCAAATATCAGGAACCATGCACTCAAAATGGTAACCATCTTTGGTAGCACTTATGCCTGTGAACAGACTTTTTCAAGAATAAAACATCTGAAATCTCCAACCAGATCAAGATTAACTGATGCCCACTTGCTTCACTTGTTACGGCTGGCAGTGACAAATATGTAACCGGACATTGACCATCTCATTAGCCAAAAGCAGGCCCACAGTTCCCATTGAAATACTGGTGCATGATCTGTTTATTTATAAATGATTTTCATTTTATTTATATAAAATATGTGCAGTGTGAGTAGGAATTAGTAGCTC
The DNA here is from genome assembly GCF_024139225.1 of Suncus etruscus. Taxonomy (NCBI): domain Eukaryota; kingdom Metazoa; phylum Chordata; class Mammalia; order Eulipotyphla; family Soricidae; genus Suncus; species Suncus etruscus. Next base: position 109,779,435 of record NC_064848.1, read on the forward strand.
ATATAGTCCGGCCCTTCAGCTCCCTAAGGGATCATAATCCGGCCCCCACTTTAAAAATTTTGAAGACCCCTGACATAGAATGATGATGTTTGAATCTGGGTTAGCCACATGCAAAGCAAATGCCCCACACACTGTTACTGCTCAGGCCTTAGAATGTATTTTTTAATACTTGAAATTTTGTGTTATTTTATATAGTCACTATAAAATTGCAAATTTATTTGAGTGTGCTTTAGCCAAACAGTTTTTTAAAGACAAATCCTATCACTAGTACCCACTTTCCTTCCCCAGTGCCCTCCCACCACCTGTTGTCTCCTCAAAATTATTTTTCTATAATTTTTTCTTTAATTATAGATAATTGTGTATTTCTTTTTTAGTATTTAAATATCTGAATTAAAATAATTATGAATAAACTATGAATTTGTATTGATATAAATAAAGCTAAAGGAACATGAGCTTAAGAAAAACTATTTGGGGCTGGAGTAGTGGTAGGGCATTTGCCTTGCACACGGCCAAATCAGGATGGACCTGGGTTTGATCCCCGGAGTCCCATATGGTCCTCGAGCCAGGAGCAATTTCTGAGTGCATAGCCAGGAGTAATTCCTGAGTGTCACCGAGTGTAGTTCAAAAAGAAAATTAATAATAATAATATAATGATAATGATATTTATTATACATGGGATCTTCTTGATTTTTGTAGAGAGGGGGTGTTCCCAGTTAATGCTTAGTGGAACCAGCTTTCTGTTTCTGTGATACTCAAGTTGGGCTGGGTGAATCAATACTTGGGTTCAGAAATGTGGTGCATTTGGATCTAGCAGTGTAGGAGGACACCAGCACTACACCATACACTGCTCAGAGGACTATAGAGTAACAAGAATAGAAACAACTTAGGACTTTGTATGAACAAAGCATATGCTCCTGAACTAGACCTGCTGATTTGACTAATCTTCTAGTTTTAAACACTTGTAAAGATTTGACTAGCAAAGAACATATATAGAGATAGATAGATAATTTTTTTAATTTTTTATACTTCCATGTTAAATCCACCCACGCCATTAAATAGCAATATACACAGAAAATAAAAGAGCAATAAGTTTTTATCCATCCCTAAAGTTATCATACATTTAAACCCTAAAGTCAGCTTGAAAATATAGAATAAGTACTTGTCTCTAATGAGGCAAATTCTAGTTCAGCATTGCATAAGGCTTCCCACCCTGAGGACAGTCAAGAGTGAACAGTGAGCAAGAGCCAGTGTAAGCTCTAAACCCTCTGGGTATGACCCCAAACAAAAACAATAAATTAATGTATTTGACTTGTACACAATCATGTTTTCCTGAGTGTTGAAATTATCAGGATTAATTTATATTGAACTATTGACATTTGAGGATATGATCCATAAATGACTGATTCTTTGGAATCAATTGAGTATTTTCTCTTTCTGTTTATGTATGAGGACTTTAAATTAATCCATTTTATTAACAAAGAAAAAGCCAATATGTTTCTATTAATTAGGCCTCAAATAAACTTTACATAGTTGGGAAGTTCAATTGAGAAATGATTTATAAAATGTCTATACATTTCAGAAACTCCAAACACATATTTCAAGAATATATATTTTTTATTTTTAAATACATATTTCAATCTATAAAAGATATTTTAAATTGTCTATAATTTTAGAAAATACTTTTATTCTTAGTAAATTTTCATTGGGCTATTTCTAGTTTTTCTCACTAAAATGAGAATAAACATAGGAAATAAAAGAAAATAAAGAACACATTTTTATTACATCTTAGTGAGTACTTCCAAAATTCTACAGTTCCTTAAAGCACCAAGAACATTTAAGGACATTAAGTTAAGGAATCTAGAAATTAATAAAGATTTGCAGCAGCTGAGGAATACCTATACATTATAACTTGATTGAATTATTTTAAGGACAGTGAATTTTGTGTCATTTTAACTTTCCCTAGACCTGTACCTCTGTTTTAAATTCTGTATGCTAGAATAAAATTCAAGTCTCAAAACTAGCTAGCTATAACCCCATTTTCTAAGAAGTAGAATGGATGCTGAATTTTCCAAACCTTCCTTTCAAAGAGCACATACCAGCAAAAAAAAAAAAGGTTCAGCAAACTTCAATTAGTAGAAACTTTGTGCATAATAGTCAAACTAAAGCAAAAGACCAAGAATCCTAAAAGCAAAAGTAAGAAGTAACATCACACAGGAGGCATCCACAGATCAGCAGATGAATCTCATCAAAATTTATAGCCCACAACTAATATGATGAAATGTTCAATGTGCTGGAAGAAAAAGATAATTAAGAATTCTAAAGTTAGCAAATCCATACTTTAAAATATTAAAGGGAAGTTGAGACAAAAGGAGATAATAATGGCTCATCATAATAGTTCAAGATTAAATACTTTAAATAATAAATATTCAGAAGTTTTATAAGAAAATAGAAGATGCAAGTAATATTGTAAAGCAACAAGACCTAGTATACACTAATAAACACTCAACAAAACATTAGAATGCACTCTTTTCAGTTTTCCAGGACAAACCATATGGTATGTGATTAAAAAGTCAAAGGATTATTTTTCAATCTGTCATGTGATATATATTCTTTGACCACTATAGAGTAAAATTATTAATTGTTTTCCTAGGTAAATTAAAAAATTCACAGCAATGTGGTAGAATTTTTTTAACATTTTTTTTAATTTTTATTGTGACCAAAGTGCATTACAAATCTTTCACTGCATCATTTATGGTACATAGTGACAATGAATGAGGGGCACTCCCACCACCAGTGCTGCCCTCCCTCCACCCCTGTTCCCAGCATTTATCCCATATATCCCTCCATTACCCCCAAAAATGCTAGTGCAACTGGTCTTCACTTTACAGCTTGTTGTAGATTGAGTATTCATTCCACCATCATTGGAGATAAAAAGGATAAGAAAAAAAGGGAGAAAAAATTTGGTAACAACTACCAAAAAAGAAAGAGAGAAAAAAAGAAAGAAAAATGGAAGAAAAAAGAAAAATGCACCCCAGCAAATAAAAATAAAAATAAATCACCAAATAATAACCACAAGAGTAAAAAAAAAAGAGAAGAGTAGAAGAAAAAAGAGAAGGAAAATAAAGTCAAAAACTAACAAATCAAAACAAAACAAGAAAAAGTAGGTGTGCTGGAATGGCAAGGTTTGGTTTCCCCCCCACTTTTTATTTTGCATAGGCACAGTAAGCATTGGGGAAGAAAGGGAATTCCCATGGCCTAAGAGATTCAGGATTTCTCCATCCTTGAAGCATACCATCAGGGGATCGATCCCTGGCTCCATATATACTCATTACCCCATCCCAAAGGCTTTTTTTGTGGTGCCAGGAAACTTTCCTCTCAGTTGTGTGTGAGAAAATCAAGCCACTGTAGCTAGCGATCTTGGTATTTGCACATAGGTCAGGGTCTAGGATAGTGTCTTTACAGTTCTAGAGGTTCTTATCCATCATTGTTGTTGCGTTCACTCTTCTGTAACGCTTGCTCCCTGTTTTCATTCAGTCCCTAAGCCGAAGCCTAGGATATTATGGATCCAGAGGTTCTGCTCAGTCTCTGTTGTCCAAGTTGGCCTCTGCAATAAGATATCTTGCTGTTGTTGTTGTTGGAGTCCTGGGCTACAGCCTAGGGTAGGGTTTTCCTTATTGGTTCCAAGGTATGTTCTGTTCGGTCATGGTTGTCAAAGTCAGTTTTCTGTTGTTGGTGCTCTTCTTTTTCACAGTTCAAAGGACGATACATCTTCTTGTTTCCATTTAGTGTTAGGTGATGTGATAGGACAACCTGGTCTTAGGTCAAGTTGTCCTTTCCTCGTTATCATATCAAAACTGGCACAAGTTGGTGCCAGAGTAGTGTTATAAATCTCCCAATGGAGTTTAGTTTCTGATGGTGTTACCTGTAGCTGTATCAGTTCTAAATCTGGGATCTGGGGTTTGGGATTGGATCAACACCTTCCAATCTCCTGGAGACTGTGTTGCATCCACATGACACTTGTTCAGGATGGGAGGCACCCTTCTGCTATAAAAAGTGTGAGTTCTTATCCCTAGAAGATAAGATCTTGTTTCTGTGTCTATGGTTTCCCCTTTTATTATTGGACCCATACAAAAACGTATGGTGTCATACTGTGCTGCTGGTGCTATTCTGGATAAGGATGACAGGCTGCACTCTGTGGTCTGGTTTTGATCTGAGCTTTTATCCCAGTCAAGGCTTTTTGTACCACGCAGCACCAAAAATGTTAAAGATAGAGAAAAAAAATGTATATATTAAAATATAACAAATAAATAAAACTGAGTTAAAAATAAAAGGTATTCGAATAAAACAAGTGGTAGAGGAGGCTACCTGTATATTTAGGAATACACATCTTAAGATGTATTATTATAGAGGTATTGAGCTTCCATAGGCAATATAAGACTCCCAATTAGGTATTTTGATATATTCTTGTGGGGAATAAAAGCCAAGGTACTTTTCGTATCACAGGCCTTGGAATTGAGTTTGAGACATGCTTTGCGGCATTATGGAATCCTATAGTGTCCTTGAGCTGGGGGTTTTGCTGAAGCTGATTCCTGTATCATACAACAGTCCACGATTTGGTGGGGGTGAGAGGGGCCATCAAGCATGAGTCAGCAGGCGTGCTGATTGTAGTTTTTGCCGATGCATGAGAACAAGGACCCAGAGGGTGTCTTTCACTGAGGAGCTGGAAGGTGGTCTGTTGGGGCAAGATGTCAGTCTTGGTGCCTACCGAGTTAAGAACTAAGGGTAAAGAGGGTTAAATTAGGGGAAGATAACGGATCAGGATTGGGAGATGAGGGGGTAGAAGAGACACGGGGGTAGGGTAGAGGCAATAAATATTAGGGGCTATATACAATATATACATATATGAATTGTTTATGGTTTTGGCTTGGAGTCAGTGCGGAAAGTCACATCCACATAAAGACTGACTTTAAAGATCTAGTTGAGTGTTATCATCCAAATCTTTGGCATTCTGTTTCCTTTCCTAGGAACCATCTAGAATAAAGAACATTTTTAGATAATGCTTTAAAAGTATATTTGTTGTGTGGGCGCATTTGCGCCCGTGCGGTTTTGAAAGTGAATATTAATAAGAAAAGACACCACTGCAGGGGGTCCAGTATGCAGGGAGGAAGAGTTTCCCTCCTCCCCCCTCCCCCCAGAGCCCAGTTGCCAGACCTGTCCCTGAAGGCCAGTCTGACATGGGGGGGGGGATCTCGGTCTCCTGGACTAAGTGGTCAGCCTAGGAGGCCTTTAACCCACTGTCTGCCCAGATTCCCAGCCATACCAGTAGAAGAGGAGCAGGAGTCCTTGCATGTGGGGTCTTCTGGGTCCAGCTGCAGCCTCCCTCTCCAGTTTGAAAATACATAGGGGAGGAGTTTCCCTCCTTTCCATCCCCCAGAGCTCAGTTGCCAGACCTGGCCTTAAAGGCCAGTCTGGCATGGGGGAATCTCAGTTTCCTGGACTAAGTAGTCAGTCCAGGAGGCTTTTGGCTAGCTGTTTTCCCAGATTCCCAGCCATGCCAGTAGAAGAGGAGTATAAATCCTAGCATGTGGGGTCTTCTGGGTTCAGCTGCAGCCTCATGGTAGAATTAAAAACAAAAACAAAAACAAACCCTAATTTAGCAATGGCTTAAAAATTATAAAAAATACAGTTGTAAAATTAAATGTAAAAATTATTTGTTGTTAAAAATACATTTTCCTCTTAATTAAAAACATTTATGATCATAAGTTTTCACCATTAATTCTATTATGGCCAAGCTTTGAGGCCAAAGAGAAATATAAGGTATCTAAGCTGTATAATCAAATTAATATTAATTTTTTTTAAATTCTATGTTTAACCAGTGAGAAATTTTAAAAGGAACTTAAGAAAATAATTTAATTTAAAGTAGCATCAAAAATAATTAACAATTTACAAGTAAATTTAGCCAAAAGGTGCAAAGTCCATATATTTTGAAAAATATAAAATGTTGCTTAAATATTTAAGAAGTCGTAAAATTATATATTACAGGGTTAAATTGTACAATCATAATACTGCATAAGTGGTCTATAGCTTTAGTTCAATGCCTATCAATATCTCAACAACTTCATGCAAAATTTGTAAGCTGACTGAAATGCATGCATAAAAGCATATCTGATCTCTAGGAAATCCATACAACTAATATATTTCTTAAAATGACACTTCCTGCTTCATTGATATTTTACAGAAATGAGCAAAATAGTGTGACAATAACACAATGAAAGTTATACAATCAAAGAAATATAAAGTGGAGTTTATTAAAGAATCAATGCAATTATGGTTAATTGCATTTTGGCAAGGGTGCTAAGAGAATTCAATAGAGAAATAATTCAACATATGATATTGATCTAACAGCTTATCCAGATGCAAAAGAATAAAGTTGGGGCTCTTATCAACCCATAGGAAAAAAATCACAAAGGTTAAAATTGAGTAAATAGTTAAATGGAAGAACAGAAATAAAATACTGATCCATTCTATAACATATATTAAGCATAAATATGTGTGCATGATCTCACAAGAAATCTGTAAAATATTTTAATTCTTTAGTGATTAGAGAACGTAAATATAGATAAAGTTCACTCAAAGGTCATCTTATTTAAGGTAAGATGAGTCTTAATATGTATCATTACATCAAATTATTGTAAGGTGTTAGGTTAAATATCAATAAAACTATAGTTCTTAAAGAAAATCAAGTATGGTAAGAATAATATATATATTATGTTGGGGGCTCTGAGCAGGACAGCTAGCCATAGGCCCCCTGGGCTGACCACCTAGTCCAGGGGACCAAGATCCCCCCCACACCAGGCAGGTCTTCAGAGCCACGCCTGGTTAATTGGGTCCTGGGGGGAGGGGGTGAAAAATTCCTCCCTATGCATCCAAAAACTACAGAGGCAGGGCTGGGCTCAGAACACTCCACATGTCAGGACTTCTGGGTGTCTTCGACTGGTATGTTGAGGGCTCTGGGCAGGACAGCTAGTCATAGGCCCCCTGGGCTGACCACTTAGTCCAGGGGACTGAGATCCCCCCACACCAGGTGGGTCTTCAGGGCCATGCTGGGTTAATCGGGCCCTGGGGGGAGGGGGTGAGAAATTCCTCCCTATGCATCCAAAAACTACAGAGGCAGGGCTGGGCTCAGAACACTCTGCATGCCAGGATTTCTGGGTGTGTTTGACTGGTATGTTGGGGGCTCTGGGCAGGACAGCTAGCCATAGGCCCCCTGGGCTGACCACTTAGTCAAGGGGACTGATATTCCCCCACACCAGGCGGGTCTTCAGGGTCACGCCTGGTTAATTGGGCCTGGTGTATTAAGAGTATTCTTTATCCTTATGTTATGTTTTGCATATCCAGAATGTTCATTTTCTATTCTGCCCTTTCCCACACCCCTACAAAGCTCTTTTTTACTCCTTAACTCTCTAACCCCCCCGCCAAACGTCACTAACCTACATTACTCTTTTTAACTTCAGTAGTGTACAATACTAATCACAGACCAAAGCCGTGCATTGTGTGTAACAACTCCAAACTGTTTCAAGATACATAAAATGGACAGGTATTTCTTTAGAATATTTTGTGTTTTTTCTCTGACAGCTATAATTCTTACTAAATGTTGTCTTATACAGTGACGATTCTAACCACTTTTTATCTTCTCTTTTTGAGCTGTTTAACAAGAAATTTTGGTGAAAGAGTTCCCCAGTTTAATGCTTATGATTGAACCATAACATGGGAATCGTTGGAATTGTTCTTATGGCCCCCATATGCGCCAATAACACCACGTGGCATTGCTCCTTTTTTGCATAGGCACATTAAAATGGGAAAATACTATACATACAAATAAGATCCTATCTAATAGAGCTTGGAGCACACAAATCTTGTAGTGCAAAGGGACCTTACACCCTGAACATTGACATAACGACCTGGCACAGACCTCAGAAGAAAGGGCATTTTCCATTCACCCCTGAACCAGGGAAGCCATCCACGAAACATCCAGGCTGGTCTATAACATCACCTGGAAGCAATCCTCTACCACGGAAGACCCTAAACTGCTCAGACATCTACCTGCTCAAAAGAGACTTCCCCTAACACTGAGAAGACTTAACAACAACAACGACCTGCTTACAGGACAGGGCTCCCTGCATTGCCCTTTGATTGTGAGGTGAAACGAGAGGACACTCCACATCCTGACTTCAATGTAGGATATGCAGATTCCAGGATCTTTAATACAGAAACATGATACCAACAACAGAGACTGTGTGAAAAGTAAAAGTGTGTTGGCACTACAGACAATGTCTTGGATTGGACGATCTAGCTTGCCTGGAGCCTAGAGTTGGTCTTGTTCCAGGAAACTTCAGGGGTCGAGTCTCTTTGTATTTAGGCCAAGGTTATTTCTTCCCATGTCCCTCATATTTTGGTGGGCCTATGCAAACAACAATTGCCACTCTAACACCATTTTTACTGTGCTCCTTTGACTCTATTCCTTAAAAAGAACCCACTTAAAATTTGAGGTTAACTTAAGCTAATATGCATGTATATGGAAATGTAAAAAAAATACTATGCCTGTAATGTTTAAGGAGTTATGTAAGTTTTATGGCGTCAGATTGCCTTGTGTGCTGTTAAGAAATATTATAATGTGTTACAATCTGGGGACTTGAGGGACAAAATAATTGTACATGGATTCTGTCTTATTTATCTTAATGTTCTTTGGCTGAAATTTCAAAGTTAAGATATCAGCAAGGGGATTTATGAGAATTATGTTATGGGTGATTGTCCTTCCACTGTAACTTTACCTTGTCCTCTTTCTTTGCATCTTTGTTCTCATAATTAAAAATAAAAAAATTTAAAAAAAGAATAATATATACATTAAATTAAGAAAAATATTTTAAAAGGAAAGTCAGCAGATACAAGTACTATGTAATATAGTAACTGTGTATAACTATTATTCATTAATTTGAAATTCTTAAAGAATTAGGACCACCTAGAATCTGATTATTTTTAAATCAACAAATTTTATTTCTATGTATGAGTTTTGAAGCAACTTATCAAGTATCTTATAGAAAGTTTTATATTTTATTTCATAAAACAGGATAACTTCATATGAAAAAAAGTTCTAAGAACAACAAAGATATTTTCAGTGGTTATTGTGGTCAGGGGTGGTTAGAGGGAAAGAAACTGGTCTGAAAGTCTTTGTTTTGCTTGAATTTTCTTATGGCACTATAAATGTGCCCATTTTAAGTTGATGAATATAATCAATTTTAGTTAGAATAAATTGTCATCAAATTTTACTTAGCAAATGTACTCCACATACCTTTCTAAGTCTTCTTCACTGTTATTTAACAAGTATTAATTAAGAAAATACCATAATCATAAAAATGCAAATAATACAGTTATATTAAGATGAACTTTTTATTTCAGAAGTTGACAGAGATGGTAGACAATAATTGGAATTCAAATATCTAAATATATAAATAAAATTACAAAGTAAACAAACTAGTAATAGCTTGTGGCAAAAAATTCTAGCCTAACTTGTCTTATTTCTCCTCTTAAAAAAGAAATCTTTTGAGCTGAAACTAGTAGTATAAGTGCAAATTTATTTGATAAGATAAGGTTAGAAATAAGTAAGGACAGAGTGTTTTATGACGGTGGCCTTATTCCTGAACTGAGGGGAAATTTGATATGTGAGAACATCCTTGTATAGTTTATTGATAAGGGACAAATGGGGAATAGGTGAGGTTAGGGAATGTACAGTGACCCATCAAGGAATCCATGAAGGATTGATTGTTTCTCTGTCCTCAGACCAAGAGACAGATATATAGGATTTGGTGTTTTAAAAACATAGGAAAGTAGGCTTTGGATCATCAAATTTTGTTATGACAACTGCCCTTGATTTGTAGTGCAACAAAAGTGACTATGTAAAGCTTCATTAAAGAACTACCTCAGCAACCAAGACATGAATTTGAAAATATGTGTTTTTTCAATGTTTTGCAATTTGGATCTTTTACTTTTACTAAGGTGATGAGTGGCATACAGTCTATGATTGAAACCCAATTATGAACATTTCTGTAATCCAGTGATTAAATAAAGAAATTATTAAAAATAAAAGACCTGGAGAGAGGTAAATAGACTATCAAGTTACTTAGAGAAACATCAAACATAAGTCTTAAGGGCTTAATATAAAGATATAAGTGAGAGTAGCTCAAATTGTACATCTTATGTTGTAGCTATGTATTATACTCTATCATATCCTAATGGTTAGCTCCCATTAAAATATAAAATTATTAAAGCTAGAAATATTCATATTTATTTCATGTGTTGTGTGCTGAGACATACTGCACAAAAAATTACTCAAAACATTTGCTGATAAAATGGAAATATTGTTTGACTTTGTTTTTATATATTTTATTTTTTATCATTTAAATTAATAATAATAGATTTTATTAATAGTATACAATATTATTGACACTATTAAATTTAATGTTTTCCTCTGGAAGTAATTCCAACTACACACCCATCATCATTTGGAAATCAATTTTTAAAACATTTACCAAATATTCAAAAATTATACTTTAACATCAATAACTTAGGTGCTTCTAACAGATTTTATTTTAGATCTGAGTAAGACTAAGTAATTATTTATTTTATCTGTCTGTTGGGGATCTTCTACGGGCCAACAATTGAATGTGCAGTATATATATAATTTATTGAACCTTATTCAAAGACACAGTGAACTGCCCGGCATAACATAACTGTGTTTTGCTTTATTTCACTCAAGAGGAACATTTTGCCATTGAATGCAAATTGTGAATTGTCAAAAATAAATTACATTAATACGAGCCTATATCATAATATACTATAGATATGGAATGCATCAAACTATTAATGATGCATATGTATTCAAACAGATGTTTCAAATAATAAAAGAAAACATTATGGAAGGGTCATTGTTCACATTTGGAGTAGTCAAGTAGGTTTATGTAATTATAAGAGAAATGAAAGGATTCCTGAAATCTTAGTCTATAACTAACTTTAACTTGTAAAAAAGAGGAATTTCAGTAAATCATTAGTTCTAATATTCTCTTATTCTCTTATTTGTACATATAATTATACAAATGCCTCACTGCTTTTAGAGAAATAAAGTTAAATCTCTAGGTACCAACAACATGTTATAAGTTTTATTATATTTTTAACCTGTATGATGGACTTTTTTTTTACCAAGTATTTATCTGTGTGTTCTTTATAATGCAAATAGTAGTTTAGAAATAAGACCAATTCATGCTTATCCGGCAGGGTAGATACCATGATCATGAAGGTGGTTTCCCCAGAGCGAGGCTCACCCATTGAACTCCGGGTGTGCTGACCCCTGCGATTTCTTCAAATGTGGGAAACTCGACTGCATAATTTGTGGTAGTCAGGAACTGAGTTCGTGCTCTCCCCTGAGGAAAAAAAAAAAAGAAATAAGACCAATTCAATAAGAGAATTTATAAGTAGACACTCATAAATTCATAACCAAAATAACTTTAATGGAAACTGAAGCAAAAGTATAGTGGGTAGGGCATTTACTTTGCACACAGATATTCTGGGTTTAATCCCTGGCATCCCATATGATTTCCCAAGTTTGTCAGAAGTAATTTCTGGGTATAGAGCCAGTAGTAACCCTTGAGCCCCACCAAGAGTGGTCCCAGATCAAAACAAATAAAATATACCTCAATGTATACTTGTTTTTACAATAACTTATAAGGATGCTTCTCATCATTTGTATTTATAAAAATCTTATTAAATAAATTAGTTTATAGAGAGGAGGTAGTACATCACCCATATTACACTTTCCAGGAATAATTCCCCCCCCCTTTTTTTTTGTGGTTTCTGGGTCACACCCGGCAGTGCTCAGAGGTTATTCTTGGCTCCAGGCTCAGAATTGCTCCTGGCAGGCACCAGGGACCATATGGGACTCCGTGATTCCAACAGATGACCTCCTGCATGAAAGGCAAACACCTTACCTCCATGCTATCTCTCCAGCCCCTAATTTGCCTTTTACTAAGACAATAAAATGTTAAAATTTGATGCAGGTTCTTAATGCATTCAAACATATATTGAAGAACATTAAAGCACTCCTGTTTTTATTATAAAAGTAGTTCTTCTAGATAATATATGTAAAATAATCAGACCAGGAAACTGTAAAATTACATAGACCAGCTTATACACCACATTGTTAGACTGTTCCTTGATAAATGTGTATTAATATGCCAGGGAAATTATTAATATACAATTATGATTAAATATAATTTAATATAATATATTTTGTGTAATATATTATATATTATAATTAATACCTATATTATCACATTTTTCCTTATTCCCTCTTAGCTGCTAAACATTTCAGCTCTTTGCTGTATTTTTGTTCATGAAAACAGTATATTTTAGCAGAAATAAATTCTTAAAACAAGAATAGTATGTGATCCTATATCATATGAATTGAGTCATAGGAGAGTACATAAAAGAGGAAAATTACATGTACTGATTTTAGGACAACGGAGAATTGAGAATGGAGAAAAGTTTTAGGGAACATCTGCTATGTTAAAAAAACTTGGAGTCAGGGAGTAAAGAATTCTCAAGATACTTGCTGTGCATTAAAATTCATTTATCTGTGAGAGATCGAATAAAGAATTAGAGTATTTTGATTACTTTTTCCATGCATGCTCCATGATTCTTTGTTTTATCACATCCCTGGGTTTGGGCCATATGGGGTTTTGAATTTATTATTCAATAAATTCACACACATGTGCACGCACATACACTCTCTCATAAATACCTATATATTCAGAAAGTATAGATATTCAGATACAAGAACTAGTATGTCCATTTAGTTTATAGTAAATAAAAAATATTGATCAAATTATGTTTGTGTTTCATAACACATAGAAATTGAGTTACGAAAATTAGTTCTTCTAAAACTCTACCTAACAAGACATTATCCTTTGAGCAAAGCTTTGCCTGGATACTATTGTTTGCTATGAAATAGCACTCACAATTACATGAGTTAAATAAAGGCAAATTGACATATAAGATGCTGTGTACTTACTTATAGAAAGTCCCTTCTGGGCCAAGACAAGACTTAGCTTCTAAGATATGTTCTATGTATGGCAACTCTATAATGGGTTTTAGCTGTGTCTTTTGTGTGAAATATTTCTGGCAGATATGAAATCCTTTCATTCCTGAGCTTTGAGTATATGAGACAGTAAGCTGTGAGGACTAGCTATATTGAAAGCTGGTGGGTTTTATTTCATTTTCTCTTCCTAATTCACTGTAAAAACTTTGACAGTATCCATCCACCAAAAAACACACGTAAAATTTTTCTTCAGTTGTACAAAGAACTCAGTGAGGGATTCTAACTCAGTTTGAGACTTATTGTTTTCTGTTGATGCACTTTCCCTTTGTTACACAGGGTTCCTCAAACTAAAGGGCTAACAGCTTTCTAAACTGCATTTGAGCAAGTAAAGTGGAATGGTTTAATAATCTCCTATTCACCTTATAATAGAGATAATGGATAAGACATTTTTGTTGAGATGTAGAGAGTAGGATTGTGCACATGAGCCAGGTAGTCCTGGGGCTTCACTAGCAATTCTCTGCCAACAAGGTAGAAAAATAAAACAGAGCACATGCCTAAAAAAAGAAAACAATGCACATTGTACTTTGGCTAAGGCCTTGCAGTATTTGTTGTCTACCAGATTATTCTGGGATTCATATGACATTACTAGGATATGCCTTCCCACTGATTAAATATTACAGATTTACTTAAGAAGCAAACATCAGCTTGATTTGTAATTTCAAATTTCTCTATGTCTTCTACCAAAAATATTTTTGAATATGGGAAACAATTAAAAAACTTCAACAATATAACAATATATATTTTGTATTCTGCACATGCTTTGTAAGAAGTAAGCTGAGTTTTTATCTATGGCACTATTTGATCCCGTGAGTACTAGCAGGAGCATATGTAAAGATCTGTGAGAGAGATATTTAATGTGTTTTGTGTAATGCTGTATTTTATTATCATTGAAATATTTAAGATATCTATAACTTAAAAGATTTAAAAATAGTATGACATTAAATATTTTACTACAAATAAGCAAGGCAGGATGACGAGAGAGCTAGTACAGTGGATAAAGTCCTAGCATACCCTAGTTTAATTGTTGGCCCACGAACAGCACCTTAAATATCTCTAGGAGTGCTCCTTGAGTACAGAGCAAGGATCAATCCCTGAGCTTCACCACATATGGCCCCCAAAACTCCCCGCAAAAAAAACTTAATTGTATATAAGGTAATTTATTTTAATGATCAGAACAGACTGGGACTGATTTGGAAACAAAATTTGGAGGGGCCCTATAAATTAGGAACCAAAGGGCTAAAGAGATATTACAGGAGTTAAGGCACTAACTTTGAATAAGGTTGACCTGGGTTCCCTGGGAATTACCAGGAACAGAGCCAAAACTAAGTCTTGGACAGATGAAAGAAGAGAGAGGAAGGAGAGGTAGAGAGGGGAGGAGAAAGAAAAAAAAGAAGAAAGAAAAAGGAAAGAAAGAAAGAAAGAAAGAAAGAAAGAAAGAAAGAAAGAAAGAAAGAAAGAAAGAAAGAAAGAAAGAAAGAAAGAAAGAAAGAAAGAAAGAAAGAAAGAAAGAAAGAAGGAAAGAAGAAGAAGGAAGAAGGAAGGAAGGAAGGAAGGAAGGAAGGAAGGAAGGAAGGAAGGAAGGAAGGAAAGAAAGAAAGAAAGAAAGAAAGAAAGAAAGAAAGAAAGAAAGAAAGAAAGAAAGAAAGAAAGAAAGAAAGAAGAAAGAGAGAGAGAAAGAAAGAGAGAAAGAAAGAGAGAAAGAAAGAAAGAAAGAAAGAAAGAAAGAAAGAAAGAAAGAAAGAAAGAAAGAAAGAAAGAAAGAAAGAAAGAAAGAAAGAAAGGAGGGAGGGAAGGAGGGAGGGAAGGAGGGAGGGAAGGAGGGAGGGAAGGAGGGAAAGAGAGAGAGAGAAAGAAAGAAAGAAAGAAAGAAAGAAAGAAAGAAAGAAAGAAAGAAAGAAAGAAAGAAAGAAAGAAAGAAAGAAAGAAAGAAAGAAAGAAAGAAAGAAAGAAAGAAAGAAAGAAAGAGAAAGAAAGAGAGAAAGAAAGAGAGAAAGAGAGATAAAGAGAAAGAAAGAGAGAAAGAGAGAAAGAAAGAGAGAAAGAGAGAAAGAGAGATAAAGAGAAAGAAAGAAAGAAAGAAAGAAAGAAAGAAAGAAAGAAAGAAAGAAAGAAAGAAAGAAAGAAAGGAAGGAAGGAAGGAAGGAAGGAAGGAAGGAAGGAAGGAAGGAAGGAAGGAAGGAAGGAAGGAAGGAAGGAAGGGGCAAAGAGGAAGGAAGGGAGGAAGGGTGGGAGGGAGGGAAGAAAGAAAAAGGAAGGATGGAGGAAAGTATGAGATGGAAGGAGGGAGGGTGGAACTGGAATTGTTTAAATTTGTGTTGTCTCATTTCTCCTAATTCTTACATAACAAATTGGCTCTGTACTTCCTCTTATTAAAGCATCACTGAAAATTTTAAGTCCTATAGTAAAGGATTTTAACCCAATTGATGTGGTTTTTCATGCTCTGTCAATTTAGAAAAAACAGGGAATCAAGATTTTCCACTTTGGGAATAGGATATACTAAATTCTCAATAAAAGCTTAAATAATAAAATTAATTTATTTCCCCAGAGAAAACCTAAGTAAAAGAGTAGATATGTGACTGTCTGAAATAGTATATGTCTAAAATAATATTTTATCACAGAAAATGAAATTGCAAATTGTCAGGCATAATGTACAACCAATTGCAGATATACAGTATGTCTACTTGTTGCTCAAGGAGGGGGGTCTAAAAAGAAAAAATATATTGTGTTTATCTTTTGAAAATAAACATCCATTTAGAATCTACTATTACAGGAAATAGAAATTATTTCCTCTTACTAGGAAATCAGGATATGCATTATAAAGTCATTTGTCAGTACCTCTCTATTTATCTGTAAAGATCCATTGTTTCCTCTACTCAATTTATCTTTGAACTTAGAATATAAATTTTCAGTGTCATTGTTGATAATTCTGTCTCAGTGTGCCCTTCTTAGTACTGTCATTATGACTTGATTTGGAAAGAAAATCATGTTTAAGCAAACCATATAAGAAAATTGAAAGAAATGTAATTTTTTGACATCATTTGAAAATACTTCTAAAATATTTCCACCATCTGCTATGAAGAGAAACCATGAGGTATTCTCTAAGTATTTTCCCTAAATTTAACCTTAAGTACCCTATTCCATCTGCTCTGGATTAAAAGTAAACTAATTGGTACCTGGATATCTGGTTCAGAGCCAGTATTACTCTAGGATGCATCTAAAATGTGATTGTGATATGAGATGGCTTTTTGGTCATTGGATTTGATGTATTAGAAAATCAAGAAATAATGCAAGTGGGGTAGAAGTAAATTTGAGAATAAAATAATTTTTGTATTATCTTTCTCCTTGTTGAAATGTAATATAAATATGAAAACCGTGCATTGAAATAAAATCCTTTACCTGTTGTTAAGTGTGTGTTCTGTGAGCATTGACAGAAATGGCTCTGGAAGATTTATTTATCTTTTAGTCTTTAAAGCTAGCCATTATTGTTTTAAATAGGAATCTAGCAATTTATATGGTTTTAGTTTTAACTTTTACTCTTCCACTTTAAAATTGTAGTTTATATTCCCAGAAAATCTTTTGTATTAGTTTATTGAAGTAAATGTTTACTTATATAATCATATTTACACTAATTACTACTTAATTCAGGAAAATCTAATCCTCACTATCTATAATGACAGATATTGTCATATAGCTAAGAACTAACTCTAGTTTGTTTACACTGAGATAGATACTTCATTCTCAAGGGAAGTAAGTCTTACATGATCTCAGAAGATATATATGATTGTTTTAAGCAAGTATGGAATTATATAACACTCTCTAAGTGAAATTTTTCAGAGTGGATTTGTGATTTGATTATGCTCAATAAGACATAATAAAAATCTGTTTTGTAGCATTTAAAACTTTATTACTAGATTTAAAAGAGAGGGTTCAAAGAGTTAGATGATACAAGTTTGAGATACTTGGTTTACATACATATAGCTTTCCTTAAGGCCAATTTCAGTTCAGTCTCCAAGCACCAGCAGAAGTAACTTTTAAGCACAGCCAGGATTAAACCCTGTGCACTATTAAGTATAAGCCAAATACCAAGAAAGGGGGTCTCCAGAAGAGTTGTTCTTATATACCCTATGTTTTTCTTCTTCTATCACTGGGAGTATAGAATTATTTGATATTTGGAACTAAAAACATAAAGTGACAACCAATTGAAGAAAGTAAGAGTTATAGATAGAGAGATTCTACAGTGGGTAGGGAATTGCCTTGCATGTGATCTTGCATGTTACCAACCCTGGTTAAATCTCTGGAATCCCATATGATTCTTCAAGCCCAAACTCACTAAAAGTGATTCCTGAGTGTGGAGTCAGGAGTAAACACTGAACACTACTAAGTGAGGCACAAAAAAACAAAAACAAAAAACAAATCAAGAAAGTGAGAATAAAGAACAGAAAGATAGGAAGAATTGATTGAAATCTCAGAACTGCTATCCTTCAAAAATCTTGGTATATGGGATAATTCAATCTATCTGTTCCAAATCTCAAAACTGCTATCCTTCAAAGTTCTTGGTATCTGGGTTAATTCAATCCATTATTTATCAAGTCAGTTAGTTTACTTACTGCTATAGATACACTCTAAAAATACCCTAAAGGATATATCATAAATACTAATTGAGTAAAAATGCCCTTAGTCATCACAATTGATTTTTTTCTTTTGGTTTTGGGGCCACACCCAGTGACACTCAGGGGTTACTCCTGGCTATGTGCTCAGAATATGCTCCTGGCTTGGGGGACCATAAGGGATGCTGGGGGATCAAACTGCAGTCCGATCTCAGCTGTCATGCGCAAGGCAGAATGGCTTGCACCAACACAATTTATTTTTTAATATATTATTATACTTATTTGATTTTCTAATACTACTTATTTTGGTCTCCTGTGGATTTGGGATATATATGTATATATATATCAAATTTTTATATTTTATTGTAAATATATCTTACAAATTTATGATGGTGTTTTAAATATTAGACAATTTAAAGCACCCTAAGCATCTTTAAACATAAATAAGTTGCTTTATAATTTTAATATTTTATTACATTTTCTTTTATTGTAAAAAGATGAATAAAAAGAAAATTAAAGTGTTAAAAGTTACTTGTGGACATAATTGTCTATTGCATAATATAATTGTCTAAGCATAATATGTTCGAAATCAACAAAGAAAATAAGAAAATACATGTCTCTTTCACCTAAATTTGATGTCTGCCAAACAAATCTATTTTACTGTGTTTATCATGAAGAAGAATGAAATAAAATGTAATATATTCTAAAATTTTTATTCATGTACTCAAATAGGATCCTTGATATTCAACGAGTAAGGACATGCTTTAAGATTATATTTAATGTCATAAAATTTGGCACTTCTTTTGGTTATTGTTATTTAAAAGTGAACACTATTATATTTTAAAGTTTTAGAGGCCTGGTAAGAAGATAAAATATTATTTGACTTTCCTGGTGCTCATAATCTAGGAGGTTTCTGAAATGTGTAGTAGATAGTTTATATAAAGTTTTCTGAAGATTTGTGTATTGTCAGAGTAAAATTTGCTATTCAGTTGTAACTTGTGGAAGTATCAGGGAAAGTATATTTAAATTGAAACCACAGTGATAAATAGAAATAAGCCTATAAGTGGTCAGAGAACTATAATAGTAACTAAGAATTTTATTTTGCATGCCATCAACCTTGTTTCCATCTCTGAAGCAACATATGTCCCCCACCCCCACCAAGTATTTCCAGGAGTTGAGCTTGAGTAGAAAACCAGGATTAGCACTGAGCACCACCAGGTGATTCACCCCCTCTAATTCCCCCTCCCCCTCAAAAGTAAGAACAGTAAAATCCTTTTTATAAAAGCTTTGAGAAGTCTAAGAGGTTTGGAAAAAACATTCTGTGACCACGGAATCAAGAAAGGCAAGAATGATGCTACATTGGGTGGGAGCAGTAGGCAGAGTCAGGACCATTCAGTTCAAGTCTAAACAAAAAAGTTATAGAAAGACTTAAAATAGAACAGTGTCATATTCTTATTTTTTAAAGAATTCCTGCATTCAAATTAAATGGGAAAGGAGCAGAGTGGAAGACCAGATATAAAATGTTGGCATATGTCTTGGTAAAAAATAAAGCTGTGAAGAAAATAATCGCAGAGAGAGGGTATAGAGATTCAGGAAGTGCTTAGAAAATAGTATTATGATGTAGTGTTAAGAGGAATGAACAAATAATTCTTGATTCAACATAAAAAAAATTTAAGGTGGAAATTACAATAAAATATTAGTTAAATGTGTATTCCTGCGATTAATAAATCTCAGAGTGATATATAATTGCTCTAGATCCAAAAGTAAGTATGCAACAAGAAAGGGCAAAATACTATATAAAAATCTTATTTAATGTGTGCATTTAAGACAATAACCTTTGGGCTTAGCCAATTTCAAGAAGCATTTAAATTCTTATAGTGATTGTTTATTTATGGAATCAGGTACATTAGATTTAATTAATTTATTTTCCTGGAATATTAGCATCACATGCTAGATATAGACTGAGAGTCTATTTCTTCAAGATAAATACATAATGCTTATAGGATTTAAGATGACGTGAACAGCCCTCTTTATTTTTAATAGAGTATGTCTTTTGATCTTGATGTAGTGCCTCTTTGACTCTGCTACAAAGAGTGTTATATATATATAAATAAATATATATATAACAGTATTTTTTCTTGTTGTTATTCTCATTTAGGGGTCACAAGAGAGATCATTCAACTGAAGCAGTGACAACTACATAACTTAGCCTTTAGCTAAACTCCTCTCTAGAGATTTACAGGGCAGCTGCTGAGAATTTCATCTAATTACATAGTTTTACAAAGCATTCCTGTCTTTGTATACTGTCAGAGATTAAGTGTGGTCTGCTTGTCATGCAAAAACTTTACCACTATGCTCAAGCATGTCTATTGTTCTAAATCTGTTTGGTTTTCTATATATAATCCACTCTACAAATTAGTCAAGAAAACCTTTTTATCTTATTCACCTTCTATTTTCAGGTAATCAATTGATATTTTAGAACTT
Source organism: Suncus etruscus (assembly GCF_024139225.1). Lineage (NCBI taxonomy): Eukaryota > Metazoa > Chordata > Mammalia > Eulipotyphla > Soricidae > Suncus > Suncus etruscus. The sequence continues at coordinate 109,799,733 of NC_064848.1, forward strand.
TTAGAATAAGTAGCTTTATTATTGTATTTGTATTTTTTCAATTAATAGAGCTTTAGGAATTGTTCTTTAGTACTTTATCTTGTGTGTGTGTTTGTTTATGGGGGGTGTTTTAAGGTCAAACCTAATAGTGTTCAGTGTTTACTCCTAGCTCTAGACTCAGGGCTTATTCCTACTTGGTATTCAGAGGACCATAATCATGCCAGAAATAAACCAGTTAATCAAGTACCTTAGCCTCTGCACTCTTTCCTGCTTGAGAAATATTCTCATTGTTGATATGCTTTTCTTTGTTTACCTTTATGTGTCTACTATAAATGAAAAGATAAGCATTTAGAACAGTAAATGCTTTACACATATATGCATGTATGAGAACTGAGTTTGATTAAAAGCATAGTTGCGTTTTGATATTAAACTAGCATTGGCAAATTTTCTATGGTAAGTGCTAAATATGACTACTAAAATTACACAATTAAATAACAGGTGATTCAATAACAATCACTTTGCAAAAACCATACTATTCCATAATCATATAAAATGTCACCTTTCTGTTACTATATCAGAGAATACTTTTAATAGAATGTTGTTATACAAAATTAATTTAAAAAACCCACTAAACTTTGAGTGTTTTTCTAAATAATCAAAGAAGTTATTTATTTATTTAAATTTTACTGATATGTATTGTTTGAGTATCTTTTTTTTCTGTCAGATATCATTTTAAACATTAGAGAAATGAAAATGAATAAAATTGTACTGTCTACTAGATGTTTCAGCTTGTGTAATATAAAATTATAAGCCAATTTTATGGTATGTATATTCTATTGAAATCTTTAAACTGCAAATGAATGGTTATTGTAATCTGTAGAAACTATATAGTGATGTAATGAATGGTAATGCAATGAATGCCATGTGGTAAATGATTCCATGAAATAAAGGAACCAGAGTTAGTATATTTCTGTTTTAATACAACTCTTATTGTGAAAAGAACCTCAAATACAGAGGCTCAGTAAAGATGGCTGCTTTTTAGCTACAACATAGTACAGAAACAGAAGGAAGTTTGATGAACAGAACTGCTTAGTTGGCTTTATTTCATAAACCCTTAAGGGTCCAGGTACCATCCATTTTGTAATTTTATCAAAAAGTTCATATTTGATGGGCCACTTAGGCTGCAGATCTATAGTATTACTCAGGAAATGGGGCCAAGAGTAGACAGACAAATTATAATTTAAATTTCAAGAATATAATCTACAGGGACCGGAGCAATAGCACAGTGGATAAGGCTGCCTTGCATGTGGCCAACCAGGGTTTGAACCCATCCCATATGGTCCTCAAAGCTTGCCAAGAGCAATTTCCGAGTTCAGAAGTAGGAGTAATCCCTGTGCATCTCTGGGTGTGGCCCAGAAAAGCACACATCTTTTTAAATCTGAGCAGTGCCAGATGTGGCCCCAAACAACAAACTCAAAAAAGAATACAATGAACAAGTTGTACATATCTGATCATATCCTATTGTCTCTAGAACATAGTGACACATCTAGCTTCCAACAGGCTTGGAAGTATAATTTTAGATGGGTGACTGTGTAACCTGCTGAAATCAAGTGCTAAAGGAAAAATTCTATCAGTAAAGGAAAATAGAATTATCTCTAACATAGCAGATAAGAATGTGGAATTTTTAACATTAAAATATAAAATGATTTGAACTTAAATTAATATATCTAAGAATTAAAGCTTAATACATCATGTTGGTCTTTTCTTACAAAGATTATGTCCAGTGTTCTAGAATCAGATTAAGATGATTGATATAAAGCCAGCATTTTGGTCTCATTTAAGTCTTTGAACACTGAACATCAGTTTTTTCTTCTCCCACTGAGAAATGTGAGTTATCATCGTGATTTCTTTGTGGATTTTTTTTGGGGGTCACACCCGGCAGCGCTCCTGGCTCTTCACTCAGAAATCGCTCCTGGCAGGCTCGGGGAACCATATGGGATGCCGGGATTCGAACCACCGTCCTTCTGCATGCAAGGCAAACACCCTACCTCAATGGCATCATTCCCGCCCCTTCTTTGTGGATTTTTAACTAAAATACAAGTTTTATGAGTCCATGCTTAATGATATATTTTTATTATATTAAATGAGAAACATAAAGACAAAAAGTTCTGCTAGACCTCAATAAAATATTTTCCCTATAGTAAAATGCAACAGCTTTGCATGGCAAAAAGAGAACATTACATATAAATTTGACTCTTTGTGATGTCCCCTAAGCCATGTTGTCTTTTGTTGTTGGCTAAAACAAAGCAAAACCTAGAAAATTTCTTTTTATATGTGTCAATTACTGAAGCTATGCATATAAGATATTCATGGTACCTTTGTTGAACATATATTTAGGAATTTAGAAAATTTGATTTGGTCATAACCCCATCTAAAATCAGGGTGGTTTTGCTGTTATTGTTGGGTCACACCGGTGGCAGTAAGAGGATACTCCTGGCTCTGCTCTCAAAAGTCGCTCCTGGCAGGCTCAGAGGACCATATGGGATGTCAGGGTTCGAACCGGGTTTGGACATGTATTTGCTGCATACAAGGCAAAAAAGGCAAACACCTTACTGCTGTGCTATCACTCCGGCCCCAGATAAGGCTGAATTTAATATTTGCAAGATTCCATCAACCAAGGAATACATGACAATTAACTAATAGCTTAATAAAAACTTCATACTTATTTGAAACTTTCACTTTGCTTTTAAGTAGATTTTGGTTATTGACTGACATGGATCTCTAATTGATATAGGTTTAATTTATGTTGACATTTTGAAAATCAGAAGGAAATGGAAATGGAACTGGGCCTTTAGCAGGAGAAAATACATTTACAAATAAATCATAGTTATATTCAAAAATAATTTAAGTTATTATTATTATTATTATTATTATTATTTGCTTTTTGGGCCACACCTGGGGACACTCTAGCTATGCATTCAGGAATCGATCCTATCTTGGAGGACCATATGGGACGTGGAGGGATCAGCTGTCTGTCCTAGGTTAGCCACGTGCAAGGCAAATGCCCTACCACTTGCTCCATTGCTCCGGCTTCTAAGTTACTTTATTTAGGGACAAGACAGACTAGGTTTATTGTTATTAAAATTATATAAAGTTCAGAAGACACTCAGTGTTAAGAGGCATTGCAAAATGCCCTCATAATATGCTCCCTCCTTACTTCTTACTCATTCACCTCTAGTGACCAGGTTATGAGCACTGAACTGTCCAGCCTAGTTTTGTGGCTTAGAAAACTAAGAATTAATTAAGTGAAAATAAGTCAATTATTACTTAATAGATTTAACTAAGCTAATTTTATTGGGAATGGACCCATGCCTCTTCCTCATTACTTGGAAAGTCATAAATATAATAACTAATTACATAAAATGAAGACAATAAACAAACTATGACTCTTCTATATAGTTAGTAGCTTCCTCAAACTTTCTGATACCATTTATACTTATAAGGTCTTAACCAGATGACTAGTATAAAATAAATGTAAGGATTCATAAAGGTACCAAAATGATTTACCCATTTTAAAATAATATTTCTGATAACATGAATACAATCATATAGCTTACTGAACTAACTGGAAGAGGCTATTGAAAAAGAGAACATAGTTTCTAAAAAAAAAATCTTGGTTGCTGCATTATAATTTTATTTGGCTATATATATGAGAGACTGGAATCTAAAAATGTCATAAACCCAGTCATTTGTTAGAAAGAGTTTTAGAGGTTAAGCTTTAATAACAAATAGGTGGGCCATATTGTGTTACTGGATCAACCCTACATTTAGTGGGTATATTGAATCATGGACAAAATCAGTTTTATAGTACACCTTTTACTATTTTTGCTAATCACTTTTAAACTTTAAATTTAGATTTGGAGTCTGATCTAGCTTGAGCTTTTTACTTGGAACTTATCAGGCAGCATAAGGAAACCATATTTAAGCAATAGGTTCCAAAAATAAGTAAATAAAACAAAGAGAAATAGTTCAATTCTAATTGACCTTCACTAAGTTAATTATTTTTAAATTTGTGAATATACTTGAATCATGTATACTTTTTATTAGGGTGAGTTTAGCCTTACAAAAAAGTCTAAACAGTAACCTTTTTATTTCATTCATTTTCATCCAATAACTCTTTTCAGAAAGTAGAGGGGATAAAGAAGGAGAAATAAGATTGACAGAGAAAGGACCAGGTGGTATTTTCTTCTTTACTTATGGCTGGGGGTTTTGCTTTAGTTTTTATTTTAAATTATGACCATGTAACTATGAATAACTAATCCAATAGACTCTTTTAGAGTAGTTTTGGATTTTATAAAAATTGAGAGAGAGCTAGAACATTTTTAACATTGTAGGTTTTTTTTTTAAAGAAAAATTACTGTCAGCATTTATGCTTATTGAAAGAAACTACCTCATGCATGCATAATTATTCAAGAGCCACCACATTTTTTCCACGTAGCAGTATTTAAGCTAACATGATATTGGCAGTTTTTGTGTTTTTGATGCAGGAGCAGTGACAGGGGGTCTTTGTGTCCTTAAATTACTTCCAGGTTCTCAAGTATTTTCAAGAATGAAAATATTAAGTAATAAAGATGTTTAAATTCGGAAAATAAAACGTTTATTGGAAAGTATAGAAGAAAGGAAAAGGAGCTTCCAATTGGGATGTGGGACATGTGGAAAAATTTAGTATAGAACTAAATTAAAAATAAGGATTTGGGGGCCAGAGCGATAGCACAGCAGTAGGGCCTTTGCCTTGCACACAGAAGACAGGGGACAGATCCAGGTTCAATCCCCACCATCACAAATGGTCCCCCGTACCTCCAGGGAGTGACTTCTGGGGACACTGTTTATTTCTTTTATGATGCTCTTAATAGGTCTTGAATAATTAATGTCCTGCCCACTCCTTCCAGGCATGCATAGTGCAGTTAAGATGCATGTTCTAAGGTTCCAGTGTGTACCAATAAGTAGGGCAGGGATGAGGAACCTCCAGGAAAGTCAAGGATTTGACTCAGGTCAAACTGGAATAACTCCTGAGCACTGCCGGTTGTGGCCCCAAAACAAATAAACAAACAAACAAAATAAGTGAGGGATTTTGTGCAGACAGGCTTAAATGCTCTGCATTTCTTCTCAATTAACAACCATGTTACAAAGAATACAAGGATTCAAGGGAGTGGTTTGATTGGTTTAAGTCTTTTGATTATCTGTCAAGCCACTTACCTTAGACATTGCATATTATTTTAGTCCGCTGGGAGTCTAAATTCAGGGCAAAATTTATGGCCCTAAGTAATTACAGAAATGTTTAAAGATGAAGGATGGGGCAGTCAAAAATGGGTCTGCTCACAGTAGCTGGCTAGAGGAAACTGAGACTTCCTTTTTTAGTCACAAAATAGAAATTATAGTGTGTGAATCTAAAGTATGGGGTGATACTTTCTAGTTGAGATCAAATATGTGTCTATAGTATGGGTTAAACATTTGTAATTAATTGTCTATTAACACTATTGTAGTTGAAATTGAAAATAGCTAGGAAAGAGGATCTAATTATTGGACATCTGGTTTTGCTTTCTCTAGTATAGTATTTTGTCTCAGAAATACTAAATTTGTTATGATTCCTATATCAAGAATGGAAGCTAAGGGGGATACTAGACTTAAAAAAGAGAAACCTAAGAGGTTTACAACATGGAGTCCTTTAAAAATTGCATCCCTCCTGGTTAGAACCTAGGACCCCATATTCCCTCCTATATTTATGGACCTGAGTCAAATCCTTGACTTTCCTTGAGGTTCCTCATACTTGCCCCTGCTTATTGGTACACACTGGGACCTTAGAACATGCATCTTAACTGCGCCTGTGCCTGCCTAGAAAGAGTGGGCAGGACATTAATTATTCAAGACCTATTAAGAGCATCATAAAAGAAATAAACAGTGGCCCAACCAGGGTAGTTATCAGGAAAATTTTTCAGAGAGATTAAGTGAGCCACTGTCCATACTAAGAGGAAGTATCTTTTCGCCACCTTTCCCACTCCTGCAAACTGGACTTCACATGCTGCAACATCACCTAGATAACCCTCAATCTGTTTGTAAAGAAGCAACACCATTCCATACATACTTGCAGGGGTCTCAAACTCAGTTTACCTGGGGGCCGCAGGAGGCAAAGTCAGGGTGATCCTTGAGTGCAAAGTCAGAAGTAAGCCTTGAACATTGGGGGGGGGTGACCCAAACAACTAAAATAAAACAAAACAAAAAAAGATTCCTCTAGGGCAGGGCCACAAAATGTTGTACGGAGGGCTGCAAACGGCCCGCGGGCCGCAAGTTTGAGACCCCTGAATTGTTTTAAGAATCTTAGGTCCAAACTCCTTCTGTTCTGCAGGGCTACTTCTGTTAAGGAGTCCAGAGAGTGCTCTAGATGTATGCACAACCAACAGTCATCGGCAATTTCTGGGGAAGTCTGATCCTAGGCTCTCTTGTACTCCATGTTTAATGGCGGGGTTTACAATGGTAACTTAGACATGTCTCTTTCCAATTTCTTATTTGCCTTAACTGATGCTTCCCTACTAGAAAGTAAATTTGGACGCATTCTCTTAAAGCCTTGCTAATTCTATTTGGACCAAGAAGCTCTGGTTTTCAGCTAAGTAAATAAACAGCACTCCCAAAACTACCCGATTCCTCGAACTTTAGCCTCAGTATCTGGCTCCCTCTGTAATTTGATCTTGGGGCTAGTATGCTGGCAAGACAGGTGAGTCCTTGCCTGGCACAGACACCAAGCCTAGAGCTCCACTAGGCATCTGTCAAACTGCATCTGACTTGTACGCTTTTCTACTATGTGTGGAACTTAATCTCCACCACTCAAGCAACGGGCTTAGTATGGAATTAGGAAATTCATCTTGCAGGAAAAGGAAAGTCAAATTTATATCTTACTTAAGCCTCTCTGGTCCTCTTTCCCTCACAGAAAAGAATTTCGGGAGGATATGAATAAAATAAAAGCAAGTTTTGGGTCTGGAGCGATAGTTTGCCTTGCACGTGGCAAATCCAGGATGGATCTGGTTCGACCCCGGTGTGGTGTCCCATATGGTATCGCTAGCCAGGAGTGTATTTATGAGGGCATAGCCAGACGTAACCCCTGCAAGTCACTGGGTGTGCCCCCCTCCCTCCCAAAAAACAACCAGGTTTTATTCAAATATAATTTAAGAAAAAGGAGAAGATAATAAAGAGAGAGTAACACACATACGGGTAAGTGTAGGTTTCTCTAAAGTCTTGCTAAATGTCCCTGAATTAAAGTAGGTGAATAAACATCTCATGAGGGAGATGCAGGCTACATGAACTTGGGCACCATGTACCCAGGCAACACATGTGCACAGTCTTCTCCAATGGTGGAAAGCGCCCCCATTAAAGACCCCAGAATTAAAGTATGAAAGTAGACATCTTAAGAGGGGAGATGTGGGTAACATGTGCTCCAGGGACATGTACCCAAGCAACACATGTGGGCACCCCTCTGTTATAAGTTGACCTTTATAAGGTTTTCCCATCTGCCCTGCATGGGGCTTTACACCTAGTTAAGAGTCCAGTTCCTCGGATGTTTGCCAGGAGTTAGTTGATGTTCTAGGATACCTAGTCTTTTCCTGGTCTTTTTTCTGGCCTGTGTTTCCCTGGGCATGTAGTGGCACCAGGGAACACTCTTATCAATGATGAAGTATTTTCACAAAATCCTATCTCTGGGTTTTATTATATCTCAAGAACTCATTGCCATGTGAGTCCCTTCTCTACCTGCCTACCTGCCTGATTGTTTCATATACGCCTGCTTCATTACTATTTTTTTAAATTTTAGGTCTAGTGCATACATTCCATTTTTTATATTAATCATTTTTATTTTGACCAAAGTGGTTTACAAATCATTCACAGTAGTATTTTAGGTACATAGTGACATTGAATCAGGGCCACTTCCACCACCGATGTCCTCCCTCCACCCCTGTTCCCAGCCTGCATCTCATATCCTTTGCCTCCTATCCCTCCTTTGCCTCCCGGGCTCCTAGTACAAGGGGTCCCTTCTGTGTCTAGCCTGTTGTAGATTGGGTATTGTTTCTGTTGTAGTTGGCTTTGGATTTGGTGTTCAAGTTTGATCATTTTTTTATTTCCACTCAATGTTCATATGACTGGTCTTGGTGCCCTCCATTATTTCCCCCTCAGTTTGAGAGGCAGAACAAGATGGTTCAAATTATGTATTTCTGTTTGAAGCAAATAGGATAAAAGAAAAAAAGAGAGAAAGAAAGAAAAAAAGAGAAAAGAATAAAGGGGGCATAAATTCCATTTTAAAATAAATGGTTACCTTTAGCAAATCTTTCATACCTTCCTTTCCAATGCCACTGCAAACATACATTAATACTAAATTTATTAGGTTTTTATCCGAGTCTACAAAACTTTAGTATTTATTTTGCCTATTGTGCTATTAATATACATAGTAACAAAGATCCAAGAAGGGAAAAGGCTGGGTGAGATTATAGATCAAGTAGCTTTAGAGGACTACTCAGAATTATCCTAGAAAGGACATGGGATCTGCACAGAGAATAAGCAGACAATAACCCTTTCAAACTCTTGCTCCTCCCCAGACCTTTTATATTATCATTTTACAGAATATTCACCAATCTTCCTAATAAGAACCATATAAAAAATAGTAAAAGAGGTTTTCTACCTTTTCCTGCATTCTATTAAATGTCACTCCCTACTACCTCACTACCCTTTACTTCCTTTTCTCAAATAAAGTTTCCACTGACTTTCTTCATTTTAACTCCAGTCCTCTGTTTTCAATCTTCACTGCCTAAGGACAAGCTCATACTATAGCACTATAAACCTTGGAGAGAGGTTTATAGTGCTATAGTGTATAATAACTACAATGTTCCCCAACATCAATTTAGCTGGTGCGACAAACTCTAAGTTCCTCATCTCAACCTCCTTTTGAACTTCTGTGTCATAATATGCACTGCCTGAATAAAAATGGACACTTTTTTTCATTAAAAGCTCTTTAGACAACCCTCAAAGCACATATCAGAGGTTCTAATCAATAATATATAACTTTGATCTTTCAGTTGTATGCCAGGCTCAGCAACTTCATCTCGATTATTTAAAATAAATCAGAACCAGCCTCTTATTTTACAAATTCTAAAATGCATTTTAGTCCCTTTATGAATCCCCATCTACCTCAAAGAAAAATGCAAGCAATGAAACACTTGCTATGCAAATATCACTTAAAGGTTCCAGAAATACACAGTTATCAAGCACAGTGTATTTGTTCTGGGTTTATAGCTTTAAAAATACCTGCTCAAGTGTATGGCATCCCTTTCAAAACTTAGTAAAATCGAATACATCCACTGGCCTTAGAATCCGTAAAATATATTTTTATTTATTTTAATTGTAATTGTTGTATTTATACTCTTGTTGTAACTGCAACTCATGTGATTTTATGTAACATGACTTACTGCAGTCACAAAGAATTATTGAAATAGTTAAAGTCAGCCTCAAGGTAGGAAATACAATAGGAAATAACAAGAAAAAGGGGCTCTGCAGCTTCAATCTGTCTGTAGAATCTTTATTCTTATGCTGTGCCGTTATCTTGTCAATAACTCTCTAGCCTGTTCTTTCTATGTATACTAGTCGGCATCAATTCTCTGGCTTTTTTTTTCCTTAAACTGGTTTCTGATTTCTGTTTTGTTTTAATTTTTGCTTACTTGTATGTTTGGTCTGTCCATGATTCTGAATTTTCTATGACTTTTTCCCTTTCGGTTTTAGCTCCCACTGATATACACACAAGAGACATTTAGAAAAGTTAAGATTAGAAGAAAGAGAATGGCCTCATAGAAAAAGTTTTAGACAGTTGAAGAAATAGTATAACTGGTGTTTGCTTGCCCACTGGGTATCATGGAGCATCCCTTACAGTCCCCTTAGCACCAAGAGTAATTCCTGAACTTGGAGTCAGGAGTAACTCCTTAGCATTGTGTGCGTGATCAAAAACAAACAAACAAACAAACAAATAAACAAAATATTTTTTGACCCTGGATATGTCTATATCATCTCTTTAGTACCACCAAGAATAATTCCTGAACAAGAGCTAGGAGTAAACCCTTAGCATTGTGGGTATGACCCCAAATAAAAAAAAAAAAAGAACAATTACTGGACCCTGAATATATACCTAAAGATATAACATATAATTCTCTTAAATAATCTGATCTTTGTCAGTCTGCTCTTTCTTCCCCCATTGAATGTATTAAACCCGAAGCAGAATACCAAACATATGCCTCAAAAAACATAAATGAGAGTGGATTTCCCATTTCCTCAGGACTTTCTACTTAAAAACACTCATTTTCTTTTTTTTTTTTTTTTTTTTTTTTTGGTTTTGGGCCACACCCGGCATTGCTCAGGGGTTATTCCTGGCTGTCTGCTCAGAAATCGCTCCTGGCAGGCACGGAGGACCATATGGGACACCGGGATTCGAACCAACCACCTTAGGTTCTGGATCGGCTGCTTGCAAGGCAAACACCGCTGTGCTATCTCTCCGGGCCCAAAACACTCATTTTCTATCTGCGTTAACTTCCATTCCTTTCCTCAAATAAAATTTCTACTGAATTTGGCCTTTTCACTTATAGTCCTTTGCTTTCAACCCATAGACAAGAACCTTGATAAACATCTCTTGAATCATTGATTTTTTTTATGAGAATTGGATTGACCTACCCTGAGAATATTATGAAGAAATAAAGAACAAATTCACCATCCAAATATTTAAAGAAAACTGACATTACCAATCATATATGCACATTTTTATCAGGCTGATTTTTTCTCCAGTTTGTTCTTAAAATATATATGTACATTGTTTACAATTCAATTTATATTTGACCAGCTAACATTTGTATTTTCTAATAATTTTAAACATTTCTTTGAAATAGATTCTGTAATTGAGGTACGTAGGAAAAAATATTCAACACCTCTTTGAAGATTTTCTGTACTTTCATTTTTTATTTTTAGCCAGAGAGTTTACTTCCATAGAGAATGATTAGTAATTTCACAGCAGGTTAGGAAAAGTCTACTGATTGCTTCTCCTTGATTCATCATGTTACCTGAAAATGCCACTTCTGCTGAAGACGAAGCTTCTTCAGTCACTAGCTGGGTCTCAGTCGCTCTTCATATATTACTGCATTTATAGAGTTGGTCTATGCTATGCATGAAATATTGATTATTTCCAATAAACTCCCTAGAGAGCACCAGTATACATGTTAATTTTTCATTTAAAATCAGAGGGTACAAAATGAGCAACATGATACTTTTGCAGGCTTGTCAATTAAGTTATTTATATTAAGATCAGTGGCTTTTCTTTCAAGAGCATACAAATATAAAATTTAGAACTTCCTTTGCATTTTACTTATAAACTTTTAAAATGCAAAATTATCTCTTGTATTTAAATATTAGTCATTTGGATCATCATACATCACAAGCATGGATATAACTAGGATAATAGCCAAAGTAGTTAGTGAACTGGACATTTGATTTATTTTATGGCCCACTTAAAGCTTAAACAAAAATAACTAAGATAGATTTAATTAATATAATCATTAAGTACCAGTATCCTCCCAGATTCTCTGTGGGATGCTTTTATATTAGAGTATCTTTCTCCTTCACTTGTAGCAATTATAGTGATCGTTACTGTTGTCTCCAGTGATATAAAATAAAGCTATCCAGACTTAGAAGGTATTTACACATAAAACTATCATTGGTAAAGTGTTAATTTTAACATATGCTCTCTAATTCTGTCTTTTGTTCCTTTTCAAAAAATTTTGCTGAGCAGTTATGATATGCTAGAAATGGTGTCAAGCACTAGAAATTATGGACTTATAAGTTTCCTTATACCTGCACTATCTATTCAAATGATCTCCTGTTAAAAAATATCCATTCAAAAAATATTTGGCACTGTACTATAGTGCCATGTCTTAAAATCACCGATCATTTTACTTTGGTCTAATATATAATACTAAGAAAATTAGAAATTATAAAATGTGTATGATTTAGAGAGTGAAACTGAATGGCCTGGTATCCATCTTTGATTTTCTTAACTCTTAGAGAGGTACATATTCAAATCTCTTTACCTGCTTTTTTCTATCCTTTATTGTTTTACTAAAATTTAATATTCATGCTCATATTTTCTAAATTATTGTGTTTCTCGTATTTTAGAGTTTCCATTACTGTGTTTGATATAATGGGACAAATGACTCATGTTTGAACTAACTCTATTATATGCACAATAAGATTGTTTATTTTTTTACAGTATACCAAAATTTGAAATGATGACTTTACCTGCCTAATCTGAAACAAAAATCTGTGAGAGGAAATTGGATCAGATCATTTTTATGCAGTCATTGTTCTTTGTTTTATTCCCATTTACCTTCCCAATTCCTCTGCTTTTATCACATTTGTTTTCCTCTCAATTTACCTTATACACAAAATAAGAAAACATTTTAAAAACAGCTTTTACTTTTTGTTTGTATTAACTAATTATTTTTAATGTTATTTTTTAAATGTTTTGGAGATTTTACAAAGATAATTTATATAGTTAAAAACTATATAAAATTATAGTTTATATAGCTATAAGCTGTCCACACTTATATCAACTTATATCTTATATCAACTTATATCAACTGTCCACACTTAGATCAACAAAAGCACAGAAGACATAGAGATGAATCTCCCATTATTCAACAGTACCCATTTTGTAGTGTCTTCCTTTCATTCTTAAACATACTCTTTATATTCCAAAACAATATTCTTTTTATACTGCACAATATTGGGTAGAGAGATGTGTGGATAATTTCTTAGTAAGAAAAACAGTTGCAGATATGGCAAAACAGTAATAATATTATATGTAAAGTCTGCATATTTAATGAAATATACTGAAAATAATTAAATTAGATTATTATATTATAAGAGAGATCTGAAGAATTAGGAATACAAATGGTTCTAAAGCAAAGACCAAAACAATCCTAGGAATGGCACTGCATTGCTGAATATTTCAAATAACTTTTCTCCTTTGAGACACCATAAATTTAAATTTGTGAAAAAACAAAATTTGAACATTATTCTTCTTTTTAGAAATAATGTAAAGGTAGTGTTATCAATTTCGCCTTCAGTGATAGCAAATTTAAAAACATTTTTGAGTTATTTCAGTGTATTTTGGATATGTAATTCTTTCAGTACTACTAATTTTCCCATTATATGTCTAACTGATATAACATATCTACATTTCTAAAAAAGAAAAAAAAAAGAAAGACGATCTAATCTAAGTCCTAAAATACTGTTGTTCTGAGTATATGAAATCCACATAATTTTATTTCATTATACCAAAGAAAAGCATAAAAAACATTTAAATATGCTGGATGGGTCTGAAAAGCTCTTTTAAGTACAATGTTAGACAAGATATAAAACAAAACATTAGCTGCAACAGTAAAAACTACCAAGGAGAACCAACCTTTTCAGTTTCCTAAAAAAAGGTTAGTTCTTTTATGTATTGTTTGTTGTTCTACTTTTTAGAATGGAAACATACAGAGAAAATACTGGTCAGGAATATGAACAGAAGGCAGAATTTAATTAGCCCTGAGAAACAGTTTGTTCATGAAATTTAGTCTTGGGCAAAATATGAATTTGAAAGAAGTTGCATACTCTATTTTAGTGTGTGCATAATATTGTCTGTGGACTATTTTAATAAACATCCCTATATAGCAAGGCATGTTGTTTTTCATAGTAATTATGTATACTGTGACTCCTTTGAAATATAGTTATTAACATTAACTGTCATTGCCAAGGTCATGTATAATTAAGCTGAAAATGTTAAACAATGACATTCACTTTTCTCATATACCCAATTAAAAGGAAAGGAGTGTTAACCATTGGAAAGAATTCCTCTGAGAAACTTTTTATCTCTTTGTTATATTTCAATGTATTCTAACACACAGAAGGAGTAAATGCAAGAAATCAAAGATTATTTTGACCTTAAAGGAAAACTTTCTAAGAAGTACCTTTTCAGTTATCATTATCTCAGATTATATAAATCAATACTGAAGTTGTTTCAAATATTTGAAGTAAATAGTGGTCTATTAACTATTCTCTGAAACAAATTCTTCTTTAAAAAGTATGCAACAGGGATTGTAATTAAATAAAATATTTTAAAGATATTCTATCTTCTAAATTTGTTCATCAGCATTTGATCAATGAAGTTCCATTTCTTCTGCCAACTTTTACCTAATATGTTTTTGTGATAAATCATCTCCATTTATTCCCCTAAATTAGTATTTCTAAAGAAGACACACTGGGATTAGGGAACCAAAAAGGCCAGTATATTGTATTACTTTCATTATATGTAAGCAACATCAATTTATTGGGACCAAAGATCATTTTCCAGAGATAAATAAGGAAATTATAAGCATAAGAAAACAGAATAATATACAGTTGACATTAAATTATGAGGTTACAGAAAAACAAAATTTAGGAAAAGAAATACTGTCTAGTTATTTTCAAGAAATTTTTCTGAACAAATTTTACCTGGGCATATTTATAAATTTTTAAATAATCATTTAGGTATAATATAATGATGCAATATATCTGCCTGTGATATTTTAAACAATAAATACATGAGTAGCCTTAGTATATTAACAAAAGTTTTATCACTTTTTACAGCTTGTCTTATTTTTGCATATATGTTTAGTATCTATTTTATCTTGCATCTGAAAGTGTCTTTCTATGGAATTTATTTTGGAGTAACTCAAATATTTGGGAAACATTGGTTCAAACTTAAGAATATTAACCTCTTATAGAATCATTTAACAGATATTTATTGTTTTGTTTTATTTGGTTTGCTTTGGTTTGGTAGTAGGGAGCATACCTACTGGTATTTAGTGGTTATTCCTGGCTCTGCTCTCAGAAATCTCTTCCTGCAGGCTTAGGGGACCCTATGGGATGCTTGGGTTTGAACCCAGGGCAATCATGTGCAAGACAAACTCCCGCCATGCTGAACTACTACTCCAGCCCCAATAAATATTTATTGTATGTTCCATTCAGTTCTTGATATTTTTTCTATACC
Source organism: Suncus etruscus (assembly GCF_024139225.1). NCBI lineage: Eukaryota > Metazoa > Chordata > Mammalia > Eulipotyphla > Soricidae > Suncus > Suncus etruscus. Next base: position 109,814,854 of record NC_064848.1, read on the forward strand.
AGTACACCGTGTAAACATACCAACATGCAAATAACTAAACCCTAGAAAAAGTTGCACTTTTATGAAAATAATCCACTTCAGAACTCTGTCATGTGACTCTATCTTAACCCCAATATAGGTATTCTAAATGTAAGTGAAGAAATAAAAATAAGCTTATCATAGGAAAATATATAGAAACTGTCTGTAGTCCTTTTCATTTGAGAATAAAGTTAGGTCAGGAGAGCAGTGTAGGTTAAAAATGAAAAGTGCAAATTGGGACCAAAATATATGACAGTGTGTATAAAAAGGCTTAAGAATGAAAACTTGGGCTCGGAGAGATAGCACAGTGGTGCTTGCCTTGCAAGCAGCCGATCCAGGACCAAAGGTGGTTGGTTCGAATCCCAGTGTCCCATGTGGTCCCCTGTGCCAGCCAGGAGCTATTTCTGAGCAGACAGCCAGGAGTAACCCCTGAGCAAAGCCGGGTATGGCCCAAATACCAAAAAAAAAAAAAAAAAAAAAAAAAGAATGAAAACTTACTTTAAACAAAATATAGGCTCTTAATTTTTATTTTTGACATATCAAATAATAGATATTATTTTTAAAGATATGTTATATGTCATAAGTAAATCACAAAGTTATTCATAATTGGGTGTCAGGAATGAAAAGTTTCAGCACTGATTGCTTGACCATTTGGCCCTCTTGTCCATTTCCCTCCACCAATGACCCTCACTCCCATTTACCTCCCACCTGTCTGCTAGTAAAGATTTGTTTCTAATGTTTACTCTGTGACTTACAATACTGTTGATGATAGGTTTTCATGCATAACACTTCACCACTTGTCAGCACCACCTCCTCTTCCTGATTGAACATTTTATTTTTTACCATAGACATTTCACACACTCCCACCACTTCTCCTGTCCTGTTCTCTAGCCCCTTTGAAAGGGCTAGTTTATTACTGAATACCAGTTTAAATATTATTTGTTTACACTGGTTTTGAATATTATGAAAGGGATCATTTTGCATTGAATCTCTGCCTCTGACTAACTATTCTCTAAGTCTTTGAATGTAGCATCAAATTGCTTGATCTTTTCTTATGGCCAAGTAATATTACACTATTTGTATGCACCACAGTTTCTTTTTCCAGATATCTACTACTAGACATTTGGGTTGTGTCTAGATTTTGGCTATTCTGAATAGTATTACAAAGAACATAGGAGTGCAACTATATTTTCTCCATTTTGTTTTGGGGCTCTTGGGATATACTTCAAGAAGTAGAGTTGCTGAATCAAATGGAAGCTCGAATTCCTAGTTGGTTTTTAGTTTGTGGGTTTTGTGTTTTGTTTTATTTTGTTTTGTTTTTATTTTGAGTAGCCATATAATTTTCCAAAAAGGCTGGACCAGTTAGTTGACTTTCCCACCAACAGTAATTAGAGTTATTTTCTCTCACTCAATGCCAGCCCAGCACAAGTTGTTCTTGATCTTTTTGATGTGTCTAAGTCAGTGTAATGTGATGTGGGGCTTGATGCAGTGGTCATATTTACTTCGAGTCTGGAATAGATGGGTTAGCAGTAAAGACATGCAAGAAACAGATATATTCACAGGAGAAAGAACATATAGAGCCATGGGGTTGAGCAACTTCTTGGATTGAACTGAATCAGCAACTGACCCAGTACCTCTCTGCTATGTTTTTATTAGCCACAGTTAACAGAACAAAGGTAATTCACCCGAGGGGCTGAGCTGACATTCCTAAGGGTACTTCTGTTAGTTAAACTCAGTTTATTACTGAGTTTACTACTGAAGCCTGAATGGATTTTTACAACTCAAAAATGGTGGATGGAGGCAAAGAAAATTGGGAAGTGATCTAAGAATCAGCTACTGGTATTTACAGTGTGATATGATATTTCACAGTTGTCTTGATTGACTTTTGTGTATGCTGTTAGAAAGAAATCTGACACCCTATGGATAAACCCTAGGAATATAAAAACACAATACAATAATGTCCTCTGTATTCCTATGTTCATATCAGTGCTCTTTACAGTAACCAAAATTTGGAAACAACCCAGATGCCCAACAGATGAGTGGTTGAAGAAATCTGGTGAATATACAAAAATGGAATACTATGCAGCTATCAGGAAAATATGAAGTAACAAAAGTTGTCTTTACATGGGTGGATATGGAGACTATTATGCTGAATGAAATAAGTCAAAGAGAGATAAACACATAATTTATCAATCATCTGTGGGATTTAAGAAAAATAAAAGACAGTATAGTAATAATACCCAAAGACAATAGAGATGAGGGCCAAGGACCAGCCCATAATATGAAGCTTACCACAAACATAAGTAAGTGCAGTTAGTGAAATAACTATACCAACAACTACCATGACAATAATAGAGATAAATACAATGCCAGTCTTGAAGACAATTTATGGCTGAAACCCAATTACAAACATGTTTGCAATCATGGTTCTTTAGTAGAGAAATCATTATTAAATAAAAGAAAGGTCTGGGTTCTTTTTCAGTTTTTTTTTTTGCATGTAGTTGAGCAATTTTCCCATCACCATTTATTGAAGAGGCTTTTTTTTTGTTCTATTGTATATTTTATCTTTTATTAAATATTAACTATTCATATACTTGAGATTTATTTCAAGATATTCTATTCTATTCCTTTGATCTGGATATTTGTCTTTATTCCAGTAGCATGCTATTCGAATTTCTACTGGTTAGTAATACAGTAAAGTTAGATAACATGATGTTTCATGTCTTCTTTTTTTTATCTAAAATTTGCTTTAAATATTGTAGAGGATGTTATGTCCCATATGAATTTCAGTAGTGTTTGATCTATTATTTTGAAAAATTAAATGACAGATGTTCTTGAAGATAATGAACATTAGTAGTGGTATAATCAAGAGGAGAATAAAGAGACATTCTTGATGCTGGAAGCAATGCTCAGACTAGCAAAGTAGATCAAGAAAGTGGTAACAAGCATGATTAACACTTCCATTAAAATGAAATTGTAGTAGAAGGGGTAGTATAGGAATTAAGGTTTTTGTCATGCATGCAGCCAACTTGGGTTCAATTCCTGAGCACTGCTTCAAAGAGTAATCTAATTACAGAATTATGTTTAACACCTAGGTCCAACAAACCTCCCCCAAATGAAATTGTGCCTTTGGGAACGAATGGATGGAATCTGAAGTGATTGAGCTAAGTGAAATAAGGAAGAAAAGGACATTTATTACAGTCATAAGTAAATGAATATAAGGCAAATGATCTGGCAGGAAACAATAACTCCTTCTGAGACTCAGAAAAAATGAGTAGAAGGGTATTTAAAAAAACAATATCTTTATTTAAGCACCATGATTACAAACGGAATTTTAGTTGGGTTTCAGTTACAAAAAGAACACTCCCCCCAATTCAAGGGTCTTTTTGATGATGAGATGACACTAGAATGATAATGATGGGGATAACAGCAGCCAGCATACTTATGAAGGTGTAAAATTAAGCCAAAAAGTTCATGTTACAAACCAATGGAAAAAATAAGATAAAAAATAAGCAACAATATAATAAGCCTAATTTATTGTTAGGCTGGAATAATTGGTAAAGAAGGCTTAGGTGAGAGAGAGATCAAGAGAGAGAGAAAGTTACAGATAAAATTGGTCTGAATCAGAGAAATAATAAACCAACAATGGCAAAGGAAACAACTGTTTTAATCACAAATAGTGAAAAGAATTATAATCTTATTAATAGTAAGTAATAGTAATTGATAGTAAGTCACAAAGAATGAATAGTGTTATTTCCTAGGGCAAATATGTGTCAAGGTGTTCAGTTAGCATAAAACTTAATAAATATCTAAATAATTTATCCATAACTATTCATTTTTACTTTAGATTTGAGATAATAATCAATTAAAGTGTAAATGTGGGTTTAGAACTTAAAAGAAAATTTATGAATGGAGACTATATCCAAAAACTGTGGTTTCATGCAGTTGGAATTATAAAGATTGTACCACAATAGGAAGAAATAGCTGCAATATTAAAATAGTAAATATTTAAGAAGATACTTTAATTAAAAATTATATTCTTCAGTGGATTTTCTCACTATTCACAAAAATTCCATAACATTTTTAAATTATTTTGTTAGTAATTCTCAGTTCTAAAATTTCTGAAGAACATATAATTTATGATAAAACATGGTTCACTATGAATTAATGAGTATTTTATTAAATCTTTTTTGATATACATATACATATGCAAATTGATCAAAACTTTAGGTAGTGTAATAACCAAATAATTCAACAAAATGTAGAATTCAAATGGTCAGTAGATATAGAGAAACCATGCTTACAAAAAAAAACATTAAAGCACCATGATTAGTAAAGTTATTTATAGTTAAGTTTTAGAAGTACTATGTTCCATCTCCAGTCTCACCACCAGTATCTTATTCCCTCCACCAGGTTTTTCAGGTTCCCTTCTACCCATCTACCCAGCCTACACCTTGACAAGTATGTTTTTAAGTTTCGTTGTTAAAATTTAGATCTTATGTTCTTAGTGTTGTTGATTCTGTGGTTTTCATATTTAGCTATTTTACTCCATTACAATATGGTGTACTCAGATCCTACTTATTATTTCCCATCTGTTTTTTTCCTCCACCCCATCAATTTCTTTCCTAATATTCCCTTCTCCTTACATTCTGTGTTCAACAGTACTCTAAATCTACCCACCTTTTAAAACATTTATATATACCACACACTGTATTTTCCTTCTTCTGGTTTACTCAACTAGTTGTGGGTGAGGTGAGAAAGGAAAACTCAACCACTACTGGTGGGACTATTCCTTGGTTCAACATTTATGGAAATATGAATTGAGATATCTCAATAAACTAAGAATTGAGTTGCGAGACAACTCAAAAATCTCACTCCAGTATCCAAAACATTTTTTCAATGAAAATGACATTCTTAAACACTGTTTTTATGATGTCACATTTTAGATTCCCTCAGATTTATGTACTGTATGTCATATGGTAATAATTAAATTAGGCTCAATCCCTGGTTTAATTTTTTGCTTGAAGGTTGAAGGACAGTGATTCGAATCCCAGCATCCCATATGGTCCCCTGTGCCTGCCAGAGGCGATTTCTGAGCATAGAGTCAGGAATAACCCCTGAGCGCTGCGGGGTGTGACCCAAAACCCAAAATCAAACAAACAAACAAATAAAAAACATGGTATACTGATGACATTGAAAATTACACAGTTTGAGCTGATATTTGTATTTATAAATTTATTCTCAGCTTGTATTTGTTTTTTTAAAATAAAAGTATAAAAGTACAATTAAATACTCAGTTCTTAACTGATTTGCAGATATATTTGGCTTAATTTATAGATTGCTTAAAATTATATAGTATAGGAAATGTTAGCAGTTTGGGATATTCTGAAATATGCTCCATTTGCGAGATAAAAATTGATGTACAAATTGTTTTATACATTTTATATATCTATAGTAAGCTATAAAATTGTAAAATTATGTTAAAATTAAATTCTTCGAGGATATCACTGAATTTGGGGGGTCTTTTGGGGGAACACACCTTGTGATGCTCAGGTTCCTGGTATGCGCTCAGAAATAGCTCCTGGTTTGAGGACCATATGGGACTCCAGGGGATCTAACCGTGGTCCACCCTAGGTCAGATGGGTGCAAGGCAAACAGACATCTTACCTCTGTGCTACTGCTCCAGCCCCCATTAGTGATTTTTACCTGGAGATCATCACTAGTATCACAAGTGTAATTAAATTGGTGGGTATTTATTACTCTTCCCATTGACATACTGACATTAGATGAAAGGGAAAGAAGTATACTGAGGATCTGTATTAGTAAAGAACCAAAGCAAAGTACATATGTGATATGTGTGTAGAAAATAACATTAACAACAAACCTCAGACTACAACTTTAGTTCAAATGAATTAGTTCTAGATTAGTAACACGTTCAAGACTTACCAAAGTAAATTTAAATTACTCAGAATAAATTTTTAACTTCAAAGAAAATTGAAATGTTTCCAAAGATTATTATTAAAATAAAAAACATCTCACCATGATATAGGTCCACCAATGATATAGATTCTTAAAACTTTAGATATCTTAATTATTAGAAATATAGAACAAAATATGATTTAATACATATAGGCTTATAGAAGGGAATAAATATGGGTAAAATTAACCACAAATCACAAAAAGATGATTTAAAATTTTGTTTCATGGTATATTTCTTAATTGATAAAAATTTTAATTGAGATCAGTGATATATTACAATGGGCACTTGCAAGGCAAATAACCAATTTGGATTTAATCCCAGGAATCTATAAGCACTGCCAGGACTGATCCCTAAATACAGAGAAGCCCTGAACACTGCTGGATGTGGCCCCAACACAAAATATTTAAGAGGAAAATTGTACTAATAAAGAAATAGATTTGTTTCTCCAATAAGTTGACAGCATATATAACATAGTAGATCTTTCGTAGTCTGATTCCTAAAACATGTTTAGCTTCTTTTTTAATATAAACATAAATTTTTATCTTTCTTGAATATATTATTGCCATTTTTTACATAATTATATTACTACATTTGTCATATTACTTTCTAAAATTGATTGCTTGTTTTTTCTTTTCACTAAACTATGAAATCTTAAGGCAGTAAAATAGGTTTAATAATTAATTCTTGATTTCTGATTAGTTTCTGATACAATATACAATTTGAATTAAGCACTTAGTCTATTTTGAAATGGATTACTGCATTATTTCAGCTTGTTTTTTACATTTTAATTAGGTAATTAATTTACTCTGTCCCTTAGTTAGGTTTTCTCTTTTGATAAGTAGTAAAATTATGAAGGCAGATACTTCTCTTGAGTTGAGCATGTGCTTTTGCATAAGGAAAGAAGATATCACCTAGCAGTGCTTAGGGATTACTTCTAACTCTATGTTTAGGTATCACTTCTGTTGGGACTCGGGGATCAAATGCAGTGCCAGAGATTGCATCCCCATTCTCGGGTTATTTGCTATACATCTCTCCATTGTACATTTTCGCTTTTTGTCCATATAGTTGCATTGAGATGAACAATATTTGCCTACCCAGAAATCACAGCAAAGGACATTTTAGTCTTTGGTACATGATTTTATGTAATTTTATTTTGGCTATTTGTATTTCCTGGCATACAAGTTATAATGCATAAATATATATACCTGAAAATTTATGAAGAAAATACTAAGTTACTGACATTTTTTGTATTTTTTATTTTTTATATATTTTTATTTTATATTTACTGACTTTTTATTTATACTCTTTATGTAAGTATAAATAGTCAAAACTTGGCTGGAGAAATAATACAGCTGGTAAAGCACTTGCTTTGAATGCAATCAATCTAGGTTCAATCCCTGGAATCTCATATAGTCACCTGAACTCTATCAGGAGTTATTCTTGAGTATCTAGCCATGAGTAATCCCTGAGCATTGACAGGTGTGACTACTACTACTACTACTACTAAAAATAATAATAATAATAATAATAATAATAATAATAATAATAATAATAATAATAATAATAATAAAATAGTCAAAACTTTATAAAACATCTTACAATTTTAATTTAGGCTCTTATAGAGCACCAATTATCTGAAAAACTTGTGCTTACTCAATATTTATGTCTAAGTGTTTTACATGGTAATTATGAGCTAAAATGTACTAGGAAACATATTTTAAAACTACAGATTAGCTTGAAGTAAGAGTTAATTTTGTAGCCGGAGAGATAGCATGGAGGTAAGGCATTTGCCTTTCATGCAGAAAAAAGGACGGTGGTTCGAATCCTGGCATCCCATATGGTCCCGGTGCCTGCCAGGGGCAATTTCTGAGCATAATGCTAGAAGTAACCCCTGAGCACTGCTGGGTGTGACCCAAAACCAAAACCAAAAAAAAAAAAAAGAGTTAGTTTTATATATTCCTGGTTTAAACATGTAGAGTTTTAGCTATAATAGACATGCAATAGGGTTTTGTTTGTAAAGTAAATATCTACATGTGTGTTTGTGTGTGAATGAGAGATAAACAGATTAAATCAATATTCTTGTATGTTATTTAAGCAGTCTAGTCATAAGAAAATGTGATTGTGTGTTCTAAGAAATTCTTTTTTGTGTGTATAAGTTTCTCTGATCTTTTAATATTCAATGTAAGTAGTTGAATTATTAGAGTAGGCTTTGCTATTTGGTTTCTATAAGTAACCCAAAGTCATTTATGAATTCATTAAGGAAGCAATAGGAACTCAGCCTTTATGAAGATGCATTATAGTGACACTTATATTTAACCCCTTAAAATAAATGACATATCAGGCAAAGAACCAAGCTCATGCTTTGATAGTATTTTACCTTCATGCCTGAATAACTGTCCTAATAGACCATCACTGTGGGAGACTTAGTCTACAGCAGAGATATCAGTGCTTATTGAGTTACAAAAATCTCTTTCTACTACTTCTACAGCACAGATAGTCATTGTTTCCACTCACTATATGCAAAATATATAGTCTCTCCTAGATTGTGAAAGTCATAGTAGGATATTATATAAATAATTTATTTCATTTAGAGACTCATGATACATGGATTATGAATTAATTAAATAATTTATAGTGATGTTAGACAATAAAGCATGTAATTCTAGACTTAATTGAATAGTATATTTAACTCTTTTAATAGCAGTATATATTTATAGAACAATGTAATTTTAAAAGTTTTTTTATTAAGACAATGTAGAACTATTCCTATTTTTTGGTTCATTCGTGAAAAGCTATAGGAGTAAAAAGTTATTGAATAATTTCTAGGTTCTCTTATTTTGTTATAGAGATTTTTACAGAATCAGTAATTAATTTCAGTAATCTCTGATGATGCTTTGAATGATGGTGACATCTCTCCTTTTGTTTCTGATTAAGTTTATTAGGACTCTCTATGTCTTTGAATCTTGCTAGTATTTTATAAACCTTGCCTTTCAAGATCCCTGTTCAGTGACAAGCTAGCTAATTTCCAGGTATTTGAGTTGTTTCTCCATTACTGTTTGTAATTAACTTCTATTTTTAGTGTATCAACATCTGAAAAGTTAGTTGGTATTATTTCTATCCTTAGACTTCATGAAGGTTTGCTTTATGTCCCAGCATGTGGTCTATCTTGGAGAAAGCACCATGTGCCACATATACACAATTTGGAATATTACTTGGTCATAAGGTAAGATTAAGTTATGCAATTTGCTGCTACATGGAGGGATCTGGAGAGTATCATGCTAAGTGAAGTTAGTCAGAATAAGAGAGACTAACTCATAATGACCTCTCTAAAATGCAGAAAATAAAGAAATGATAAAATAATCAACACCAAAGGACAATGTAAACAATAACATGAGAACTGTGTTTTAGAAGGATATATGCCCTTAAGGAGACTGGGGAATGAATAGTCACAGGACAATATCTAAGTAGTGGGAAGTATTTGATTGAGAGGTTGTGCTTGAAAGGTGGTATGTAATGTATGAAACTTGATCAGGAACATTACTATAAACTATAGTTTAGAAAATCAAATTAAAACAACAGCAACAGCCCTGATAGTTTAGTATGTATTATTAGTTAATACACTATTTTTAAAACAGAAGTTTGATGCATATTCTATTCTAAACTCATTTAAAACAGAGAATGAGGGTGAATGGAGCAATAGCATGTGCATATGCTAAATGTGGTCAACTGAAGCATAAACCCCAACATGTGGTATGGTCGCCTATGAAGTAGCAAAAGTAATTCCTGAGTGCAGAGCCAGAAGTAACCCCTGAGCACTGCCTAGTGAACCCCCCAAACAATCAAGCAAACTAATTAATTAGAACACTAGTTGTAACTATAGCACAGTAAGTAGGGTGCTTGACACAAACACAGCCAACCTGGGTTTGATAGCCAACATCCAATATGGTCCCCCAGGACTACCAGGAACGATTCCTGAGTGCAAACACAGGAGTAAGAGGCCAGAGTGGTGCACAGTGGTGGTATGTTTGCCTTAAATGTGGCTGACTCAGGACTGATTCTGGGTTCAATCCCCAGCATTCCATATGTTCTCCCAAGCCAGGAGTGATTTCTAAGCGCAAAGCTAGGAGTAACCACTGAGTGCTGCAGGTGTGGCAAAACAAAAACAAAAACAAAACAAAGTCATCAGTAAGCTCTGAGCAGTGCCAGATGATGCTCAAAAACTTAAATAAATAAATAAATAAAATTCAAATCTGTTTTAATAATTGATGCTAATTTTGTTTTTAATATAATTTATTAAGATTAATCTAACTAGGGCCAGAGCAATAGCACAGTGGTAGGACGTTTGCCTTGCACGCAGCTGACCCAGAATGGACCTGGATTTGATCCCCGGTTCCCATATAGTTCCCGAGCCACGAGCAATTTCTGAGCACATAGTCAGGAGTAATTCCTGAGTATCACCAGGTGTGGCCCCAAAACAAAACAAACAAAAAATAAATAAAATAAATCTAATTAGGTAAAATATGATTATAATTCTATTTATGTTAAAAAGAAAAGTTAATGAAGGTTTTCTTCCCCAAACCTAGACAGAAATTAAAGGGTATTATGAATGGGTTCTGGACTTGAGATTTTGAATTTGGGAAGCATTTTGATTATCATTTTTAAATTGATTTTGATTATCAATTTTCTCAACTGTGATAGGTCTTTTCAGATATTCCAGATCATCTTGGTTCAGCCTTGAAGGATATAGGAGTCAAAATTTATCCATTTCTCCCAAGTTCTTTTGCCTGTGACTAAAGAGTCTCAAAATAATCTTTGATTATCCTCTGTGTTTTTGTTGTAACTATAGTAACAACTTCCTTTTCATATCTGATTATGTTTATTACATTTTGTTTCCTTTCTTTGTGAGTCTTGCTAATGGTTTATCAATCTTGTTTTTTTTTTTTTGTTTTTTTTTTTGAACTAACTTTTGCTTTTATTGATCTTTTTACTGTTTACTGAATGTTCACTTCATTAATTTCTGTATGGCTGAAGTATCTTCACAAGGCCTTCATTTCATTGAGATTTCCACTATATCCCACCACTGTCTTCAGGCTAGGAGGGTTGCTTGTGATAAACCTGCTGTAAATTTTAAGAATGCTTCTTTGTAGGTAATATCCTATTTTGATCTGTTACCCTCAGTATTTTATCCCTAGCTGTGGTTTTCATCATTGTGACTGGGATATGCATAGGGGTACTTTAGTTGGGTCTCTTTTAGCTGGTACTCTTTGGGTGTCCAGGATGTGAGTGTATGGACTCTTCAGTTCCTGGAACATCTCAGCAATGTTGTCTTTGATGCTTGTTTCTTCACTAAAGTTTTTTCTTTGTAGTTCTGTGACTGCAATGATTCTCATGTTGTGCCTGCTGAATTTATCTCAAAGGTCTCTTGTATCAGTTTTCTTATTTTGAAGATTTTTTTTTTGGTCATTTGTTTTATGGTTCTTTTCCAATTTGTTCTGTTGTTTGAGTTTTTCATTTCACCTACCAAGTTTTTCAACCTGTTATTTTAGTTTGAATTTTTCTCATTTCTAGTCTCATTTCTTGAGTCTCATTAGCAGTTCATTCAGTTTATTCCATCAGTTTCTTACATCGTTTCTTTGAGTTTTTGAAGATCCTCCATGTTTCCACATTTCCTCTTTGAAGTCCTTATCAGAATTGCTATATAGGAGGCTGATGCTAGTTGAATCCTTGGAACTACTATCTTCATTCACTAAGTGTGGTGGGATTCTGCTTTGTCTTCCCATTGTGACCTTTTCAGTGTGGTGGTGTTTCTTTTTATTATTATTATTATTATTATTATTATTATTATTATTATTATTATTATTATTATTTATTTGGATAGGGAGGCACACCGGTGACGCTCAGGTGTTACTCCTGGCTATGCACTCAAAAAGTGCTCCTGGCTTGGGGGACCATATGGAACTCCGGGTATGGAACCAAGATTCCTCCTGGGTCAGCCGCTTGAAAAGCAAAAGCCCTACTGCTGCACTATCTCGCTCAGGTCCCTCTTTTTCATTCTTTTTGATGGTGCTCCTTGTGATGCGAGACCAAAGCAAATGGGCCTCTTGCTGCTTCACTTCCCTAGTTGAGATCTCACAGTCACATTGCTGTGAGGGCCTTACTGTAGCACTTAGCCTTAGTTTGCTCCCTCAGTGCTATTGTTTATGTCCCTTGAGAGATGAGCCTGAGCACATCCACAGCTTCCGAGCAGAGGTCCTCAAACTTTTTAAACAGGGGGCCAGTTCACTGTCCCTCAGACCATTAGAGGGTCTGACTATAGTAAAAACAAAACTTATGAATGAATTCTTATGCACACTGCATATATCTTATTTTGCAATGAAGAAACAAAACAGATACAAATACAATATGTGGCCCACGGGCCATAGTTTGAGGACCACTGGTAGAGTCTTGCTGATCAGAGTTCCTCCTTGGGAGTAAGGGTAGCACTCCCAGATAGTCTAACAATAGCAGTACAGCCTGGCTCCTGCTTGCTAATATCCGCATCTCGAGCTCAGCCACGTTTCTCTCAGCCACTACATCCCCCATTTCTCAGCCCTGTTCAGCAGAAGCCTATCAGGAAAACACTGTGGGACCATATCAGGAAAATACTGCCAGACTCCTGTCTCTGGAAACACTGTGACTTCCTTAGCTGCTTCCCGCACAGCCATTGTTAAGGCCACTTCACAGTCATTTTGTTTTCTGGCAATATCCATCCCTTGGAGCTTTGCATTTTATCTGGTGATCTGCCTTTGCTTTTTCTCCAGGTGTCTGGTTTCTCTTTGCCTGGTTCAGGGTTTGGGGAATTCCAAACTTTGTGGTCGCATGGGGTTAATTTTTCTAGGCATCTCCTGCTTCTCTGCACTTCTGCCACCGCTATTGCTGCTGCTGCTTCCTCTCTCTCTCTCTCTCTCTCTCTCTCTCTCTCTCTCTCTCTCTCTCTCTCTCTCTCTCTCTCTCTCTCTCTCTCTCTCTCTCTCTCTCTCCCTCTTTCTCTCTCTCTCCCTCTTTCTCTCTCTCTCCCTCTTTCTCTCTCTCTCCCTCTTTCTCTCTCTCCCTTTCTCTCCCTCTCTCTCCCCCCTCTCTCCTTTTCTCATCCCCTCTCTCTCCCATTTTTCCCCTTTTATCTAAATATTTTTATATAAGGATTAATTTTCAGGAAGTTTAAAATATTGTTCTAAATAAGTTTGTGTACTTATATATCCTTAACCTAATTTTCTCCGGTAGTTAATATTCTGCACACGTGTGGTAAAATACTAAAATCAGCAGCTCAACTTTGATACAAAGCATGTGCATTGTTTATGTGACTTTCATCACAAACGTAGGTGCACATAAATATCTCAATTAAAAAACTAAAGCCTATGATACATAAAGCTATCCCGGTGCTACACTTTTATAATAATTTTAGCATAGTTTAATATATTTTTAAAAACTATAATTTTCAAATAGTTAAAAATAAACTCTTTGAAATATACTACATGAATGTATCTTACAACCAATATTAATCTTTAAAAACCTTGAAACGAAATGTATATGTGTGTAAAAACTGTGAAATAATCTTCTATCCACATAGTAAAATATCACATAACTGCAAATATTTAAATCATGCTATTTATGACTATGGACTAATCTCCAGGATATGTTATTGGAATAAAAGCCAAGGTAGAGGAAAAGATTATGTCTGATATTTTTGCCTATGCATCCAAATAGGATTACAGACATATTCCTTTTTATTTTTTTTAATAAACGAACAAACCATTTCAAAATGCAGGCAAACTATCAAGGACTACTGGACCATGAAAGAAAGATTTAAAAGTTCAATTGTAAAGGGCACTAAATGATGCTGGCTTGACTAGATTTTTAAAATTTACATATTTTTGTATTATCAGTATATTTTGCACGAGCTTGAAGACAATTGCAATCTAAATTCATTGACATTACTCTGACCCTGATTAAATACACTGTTCTTATCTTTTTAAATAAAAAATGTATTAAAATATTTGCTCTTTTAAACACAATTAAAATGAAATTATATAAAAGTTATTGTGAAAGAGATTTCCATTGCCTCCCAAATAATGCAACCTGAGAATGGATGAAAATAACAGCAACAATGGATAATGCCAGATTCTGAATTAAATAATAAAGGATCTAATTATAATACAATTAAAATAGTGGTAGGGAAACCAACTCTAGTTCCTTTAGAATCTTCTAGTGGACCACTTTATATTTTACTAGTAATACTTTTCTATTAAATATTTTATCACAAAAAACCCACTTGAACTTTTGAAGTTAAATTAAACTAATATGCATGTGCATGAAAATAAACATAAACATAAAAAACTACTATGTCTTCAAGTTTAAGAAGTTACATAAATTTTATGGCTTTAGATTGCTTTGTGTACCACTAAGAAATTAATGTACTACAATCTGGGGTCTTGAGGGACAAAGTAATTGTACATGGGTTCTGTTTTATCTTTCTTTGATTGTAAGTTTAAAATTAAGGTGTCAGCAGGGGGATTTCTTCTGAGAACTCTGTTTTTGGGTGATTGTCCTTCCACTGTAACTTTACCTTGTCCTCTTTCTTTGCATCATTGTTCACATAATTAAAAATAAAAGAATTAAAATAAAAGAAATACTTTATTACAAATAACATGGCCTCTAAAATAAACAAGTTTGGGGCATCACAAGAGATATTACTTTATTGTTAATTAAATATTGAACAACTAAACTTTTTCTTTTTTATATATACGTTTAAAATGCCCTCAAATTTATAAACTGACATGAAAGTTCACTGCATAATACATTTCTAATTATGGTGACAGAGGTATAGTTTGGAAACAGATCATTGATGGAGTTTCACTGCATAATACAATTCTAATTATGGTGACAGAGGTATAGTTTGGAAACAGATCATTGATGGAGTTTAGTAATTTTTTACTAGGTCCTTTAGTTTTTTTTTATCTATTTTTCAATTTTTACTCCAATTATTCTATTTCAGTGTGCCTTTTTACATAACTGCATCATAGAATATAAAAAATAATGTGAAGCTTCATAGATAAATTCTCCTAAAAGAATTTGTATTACTTCATATAGAATGTACCTTTATACAACTTTATTTGTTTGTTTGATTGGTTGGTTGATTGGTTTTGGGGCCAACACTGTTCCAGAGGTTACTCCTGGCTCTGCACCCACAAATCATTCCTGGCAGGCTTAGGGATCCATATGGGATGCTAGGGATCGAACTCTGGGTCCATCCTGGGTCAGCAGCATGCAAGGCAAATGCCCTACAACTGTGCTATTGCTCTGGACTTTTATGCAACTTTAGTGCTACCCATATCAACTAAAAAAAAAAAAAAAAACTAGTGCTGAAGTGGCACAAGGCATCTGTCTTGTCCGTGCTAGCCTAGTACAGACAGCGGTTAGATCCCCCGGCATCCCATATAGTACCCAAGCCAGGAGTGATTTCTGAGCTCACAGGCCAGGAGTAACCCCTGAACATCACTGGGTGTGGCCTAAAAACAAAACAAAAACAAAAAGTGGATCTTTAGTTATTTTTATAAATAATTATTTATAAATTATTATGACTATTTTTACAAAACAAGTCAATTTCTGAGTATTAAGAACTATGTCAACCTTTATGGAAAGCAATATGGAGATTCCTCCAAAAACTGGAAATCAAGCTCCCATACGACCCAGCTATACCACTCCTAGGAATATACCCTAGGAACACAAAAATACAATACAGAAATCCCTTCCTTACACCTATATTCATTGCAGCACTATTTACCATAGCAAGTCTCTGGAAACAGCCAAGATACCCTTCAACAGACAAATGGCTAAAGAAACTGTGGTACATATACACAATGGAATATTATGCAGCCGTCAGGAGAGATGAAGTCATGAAATTTTTCTGTACATGGTTATACATGGAATCTATCATGCTGAGTGAAATAAGTCAGAGGAAGAAAGAGAGATTCAGAATGGTCTCACTCATCTATGGGTTTTAAGAAAAATGAAAGACATTCTTGCAATAACAACTTTCAGACACGAAAGGAAAAGAGCTGGAAGTAACAGCTCACCTCATGAAGCTCACCACAAACAGGGATGAGTTTAGTTAGAGAAATAACTACATTTTGAACTATCCTAATAATGAGAAAGTACGAGGGAAATAGAAAGCCTGTCTAGAGTACAGGTGGGGGTTGTATTGGGAGGAGGGAGATTTGGGACACTGATGATGGGAATGTTGCACTGGTGATGGGTGGTGTTCTTTACATGACTGAAACCCAAACACAATCATGTATATAATAAAGTTGTTAAAAAAAAAGAATTATGTCAGTATTTGTTCATGTCCTTCAGAAGACAAAATTGAAGCCTTGGGCAGAAGAATATTCAAAGGACCCTAGCTAGATTTGATCAGGATGAAACCTACATATAGAAAATGAATACCACCACAACACGTAGAAAAACCCACAACACAAGTGTGACAATGGGGAAACAACGCAGGCCAGCATCAGACATAGAGAATGAAGATGACAATTCTGAGGACCAGATAATGACTGAACAACTAATCAACCTCTCAGATAAGGACTTTAGACTAGCAATATGGAAGGTGCTCAACAGACTCCAAGAAACCATGGATCGAGTTGAACAGAACACTAATAAGAACCAAGAAAATATGAAGGCAGAAATGACAAAACTCCAAACTGAAATAACATGTCAACTAACAGGACTGAAAAAGTCAGTAAACGAAGTGAATGACAAAATGGATAAGCTCTGGGACAGGGTATCAGAAGCTGAGAATAGACTTGGTGCTGTGGAAGATGAGATACATAACAATTCCATACAGCAGGAGAGATTGGACAAAAAACTTAAAGCAAATGAGCAGACAATGGAAAAATTAGTCAAAGAATGGGAACAGACGAAAATAGAAGTCTATGATAAGATCAACAGAAACAACTTAAGAATCATTGGAGTCCCAGAGACCCAGGAAGAAAATTTCCAGGAAGAATCAATGGTCAAGAACATCATTAAAGAGAAACTTCCAGAGCTAAAGAATATATGTGATCAAATCCTGCATGCCCGAAGAGTACCAACCAAAAGAGACCCAGAAAAACCACCCCAAGACACATCCTAGTCACAATGACAAATCCCACAGATAGAGACAGAATTCTGAAAACAGCAAGATCAAAAGGGGAAATCATGTTCAAGCAAGCTTCCCTGAGATTTACAGCAGACCTGTCACCAGAAACGCTCAATGCCAGAAAGCAGTGGTGGGATATTGTGACAAGACTGAATGAAATGAATGCTTCACCCAGAATACTATACCCAGCAAAACTCACTTTCCGGTTTGATGGAAGAATACATGGTTTCACAGACAAAAAACAGCTCAGAAACTTCACAGACACAAAACCAGTCTTAAGAGAAAAACTGAAAGACCTAATCTAAGACAAGACTACCCAAAAGACACACCAAATTTTGAAATAAAGATGGCGTTAAATCCCAGGACAATTCTTTCTCTCAACATCAATGGACTAAATGCACCAGTTAAGAGACACAGAGTGGCTAAATGGATCAAAAAACTCAATCCAACCTTCTGCTGCCTACAAGAAACGCACCTGAATAGTCAGAACAAACATAGACTCAAAATAAAAGGCTGGAGAAAAATTATCCAAGCAAACAACACCCATAAAAAAGCTGGAGTGGCCATACTAATATCAGATAATGCAAACTTTATACTCAGGAAGGTTGTAAGGGACAAAGACGGACATTTTATATTAATCAAGGGGTACGTAGAGCAGGAAGAATTCACTCTCCTAAACATATATGCACCGAATGAGGGGCCAGCAAAATATTTAATACAACTGTTGACAAATCTGAAAAATAATATCAACAACAACACAATAATTGTGGGGGACCTTAACACGGCTTTGTCAACACTGGACAGGTCAACCAGACTGAAACCCAACAAGAATATACTAGACCTGAGGAGAGAAATGGAAGAAAGAGGCCTAGTGGATATATATAGGACACTCCATCCCCAGAAACCTGGATACACATTCTTCTCCAATGTACATGGGACATTCTCCAGGATAGACTACATGCTGGCACATAAAACATACCTCCATAAGATCAAGAGGATAGAAATTTTGCAGACTACCTTCGCTGACCACAAGGCTCTGAAATTATTTGTGAACTCCAAAGGGACTCAGAAGAAACACTTTAACACCTGGAAGTTAAACAGCCTCATGCTCAATAACCAGTGGGTCCGAGATGAAATCAAGGAGGAAATCAAAAGGTTCCTGGAAACAAATGACAATAAAGACACAAACTATCAGAACTTATGGGACACAGCAAAAGCAGTACTGAGAGGAAAATTTATAGCTTTGCAAGCACACATCAGGAAGGAAGAAGGAGCTTACCTGAGTAGCTTAATGACACAGCTAATAGAACTAGAAAATGCTCAACAAAAGGACCCAAGAATAGGAAGACAGAAGGAAATAACAAAGCTGAGAGCAGAAATCAACGAAGTGGAAACCCAAAAAACAATCAGAAAGATCAACGAAAGCAGAAGTTGGTTCTTTGAAAAAATAAACAAGATTGAGAGACCACTGGCAAACCTAACAAAGAAAGAGAGAGAGAGAAACTTGATAACTCGTATCAGGAATGAAAAAGGAGAGATCACTACTGATATGACAGAGATTCAAAGGGTAATCAGAAACTACTTTGAAAAACTCTACGCCACTAAAAATGAGAACCTGGAAGAAATGGATAAATTCTTGGACTCTTATAATCTTCCACGGTTGAAGGAAGAGGATGTAGCATATCTAAACACCCCCATCACCATTGATGAAATTAAAACAGTAATCAAATGTCTGCTGAAAAACAAAAGCCCAGGTGGATTCACTAATGAATTCTATCAAACTTTCCAAGAGGAACTACTGCCAATCTTGGCAAGACTCTTTCATGAAATTGAACAAACAGAAACACTTCCAAATAGCTTTTATGAAGCCAACATCACCTTGATACCTAAACCAGACAGAGACGCTACCAAAAAAGAAAATTACAGACCAATATCACTGATGAATGCAGATGCAAAGATCCTCAACAAAATCCTGGCAAATAGGATTCAATGCCTCGTTAAGAAGATCATCCACTACGATCAATAGGTTTCATCCCATGAATGCAAGGCTGGTTTAACATCCGTAAATCTATCAACATAATACACAACATCAATAACAAGAAAAATAAAAATCACATGATCATATCAATAGATGCAGAGAAAGCATTTGATAAGGTCCAACACCCATTCTTGATCAAAACTCTCAGCAAGATGGGAATGGAGGGAACCTTTCTCAATATAGTGAAGGCCATCTACCACAAGCCAGTGGCAAATATTATCCTCAATGGAGAAAAACTGAAAGCCTTCCCTCTAAATTCTGGCACAAGACAAGGCTGTCCTCTCTCACCACTCCTATTCAACATAGCACTGGAAGTACTTGCTATAGCGATTAGGCAAGAAAAGGATATCAAGGGAATCCAGATAGGAAAGGAAGAAGTCAAGCTCTCACTGTTTGCAGATGACATGATACTCTACTTAGAAAACCCTAAAGACTCTATCAAAAAGCTTCTAGAAACAATAGACTCATATAGCAAGGTGGCAGGCTACAAAATTAACACACAAAAATCAATGGCCTTTCTATATACCAATAGTAATAAGGATGAAATGGACATTAAGAAAACAACCCCATTCACAATAGTACCACACAAACTCAAATATCTTGGAATCAACTTGACTAAATATGTGAAGGACCTATACAAAGAAAACTATAAAACTCTGCTCCAAGAAATAAGAGAGGACACACGGAAATGGAAACACATACCCTGCTCATGGATTGGCAGGATTAACATCATCAAAATGTCAATACTCCCCAAGGCATTATACAGATTTAATGCCATCCCTCTAAAGATACCCATGACATTCTTCAAAGAAGTGGATCAGACACTTTTGAAATTCATTTGGAACAATAAACACCCTCGAATAGCTAAAGCAATCATTGGGAAAAAGAATATGGGAGGAATTACTTTTCCCAACTTTAAACTGTACTACAAAGCAACAGTTATCAAAACAGCATGGTATTGGAATAAGGATAGGTCCTCAGATCAGTGGAATAGGCTTGAATACTCAGAAAATGTTCCCCAGAGATACAACCATCTAATTTTTGATAAAGGAGCAGGAAATCCTAAATGGAGCAGGGAAAGCCTCTTCAACAAGTGGTGTTGGCACAATTGGATAGCCACTTGCAAAAAATTAAACTTAGACCCCCAGCTAACATCATGTACAAAGGTAAAATCCAAATGGATTAAAGACCTCGATATCAGCCCCAAAACCATAAGATATATAGAACAGCACATAGGCAAAACACTCCAGGACATTACAGGCATCTTCAAGGAGGAAACTGCACTCTCCAAGCAAATGAAAGCAGAGATTAACAGATGGGAATTTATTAAGCTGAGAAGCTTCTGTACCTCAAAGGAAATAGTGCCCAGGATACAAGAGCCACCCACTGAGTGGGAGAAACTATTCACCCAATACCCATCAGATAAGGGGCTAATCTCCAAAATATACAAGGCACTGACAGAACTTTACAAGAAAAAAAACATCTAACCCCATCAAAAAATGGGGAGAAGAAATGAACAGACACTTTGACAAAGAAGAAATACGCATGGCCAAAAGACACATGAAAAAATGTTCCACATCACTAATCATCAGGGAGATGCAAATCAAAACAACGATGAGATACCACCTCACACCCCAGAGAATGGCACACATCACAAAGAATGAGAATAAACAGTGCTGGCGGGGATGTGGAGAGAAAGGAACTCTTATCCACTGCTGGTGGGAATGCTGTCTAGTTCAACCTTTCTGGAAAGCGATATGGAGATTCCTCCAAAAACTGGAAATCGAGCTCCCATACGATCCAGCTATACCACTCCTAGGAATATACCCTAGGAACACAAAAATACAATACAAAAACCCCTTCCTTACACCTATATTCATTGCAGCTCTATTTACCATAGCAAGACTCTGGAAACAACCAAGATGCCCTTCAACAGATGAATTGCTAAAGAAACTGTGGTACATATACACAATGGAATATTATGCAGCTGTCAGGAGAGATGAAGTCATGAAATTTTCCTATACATGGATGTACATGGAATCTATTATGCTGAGTGAAATAAATCAGAGAGAGAGAGAAAAACGCAGAATGGTCTCACTCATCTATGGGTTTTAAGAAAAATGAAAGACACCCTTGTAATAATAATTTTCAGACACAAAAGAGAAAAGAGCTGGAAGTTCCAGCTCACCTCAGGAAGCTCACCACAAAGAGTGATGAGTTTAGTTAGAGAAATAACTACATTTTGAACTGTCCTAATATTGAGAATGTATGAGGGAAATGTAGAGCCTGTTTAGGGTACAGGCGGGGGTTGGGTGGGGAGGAGGGAGATTTGGGACTTGGGTGATGGGAATGTTGCACTGGTGATGGGTGGTGTTCCTTTTATGACTGAAACCCAAACACAATCATGTATGTAATCAAGGTGTTTAAATAAAAAAAAATTATGCATTAAAAAAAAAAAAAAGCTGTCTCCAAAGCTCATGTACATCAGTATTGTGCTATCACATGCAAAGTAGACAGAGGAAGAAAATAATTATAAAACTACCTGATAATTACTGCTCTATTGATGTCAAAATCTGTGCTAAGTTCAATAAAATATAACTAATATTCAAAAAAAAAAAAAGAAGCACAAATAGCACTTTATATAAAATAGTCTGCCAAAAATTGAAGTGCCGGGCCTATGGCAAAAGCTCAGTGAAAAAGCACATTTGTGTTTTTAGTTTAATGCTATTTTGTTGGGGTTTTTTTTGGGGGGGTAGGCCACACTCAGCAGCACTCAGGGATTACTCCTGATTCTGTGCTTAGGAATTACTACTAGAGAGTTTGGGAGACAAGATAGGGTGCTGGGGATTGAACCCAAATTGGACACATGCAAAACAAGCATTTTCCCCACGGGACTAACACAAAGATCATGTTTGTTTGTTTTGTTTGTTTTTGGGTGTGTGTGTGTGTGTGTGTGTGTGTGTTTGACACATACCGTGGTGCTAAGGGGTTACTCCTGGCTCTGCACTCAGAAATCACTCCTGGCAGGCTTGAGGGACTATATGGGATATCAGGAATCAAACTTTGGTCTGCATGCAAGGCAAATGGCTTATCGCTATACTATCTCTCTGGCCTTCAGGCTCATATTTTTATACTTAAGACATGCATTCAATCCCAGAATCTTACACACACACACACACACACACACACACACACACACACACACAACACATCTTTTTCCCCATTCTCCTTCTTATACTCCTTCCACTCCTTTTCTTCTTTATCTTTCCAGTCCATAGCACTTCTTTAATTAGCATTATCATTTAATTATCATCTATCATTAGGTATTTAGGTGTACCCAGCTCTTGTCTTATTACAAACAATGCTACATACAGTTAAAGTGGGCATTCACATATTTGCATTTTTCACGAGTATCAAAGATAATCTGCCACATTTACATAAAATTTATCATAGTCACAATAAATATCATCACTGTATTTCTCTCATTGAGTTGTAACTTATTTCTTCACTTTCAGTTCTTTCTTTCTACTTTATCAATATATGAATATGTTGTTCTCTACATTTCCTGTGTTGAGATTTTGCTTTGTGAACTGGGATTTATCAAAAAAATAGAGACATGTTACAAACTTTTATAGATTTTTTAGCATTATGGAATAAGAAAGTGTGATTCTTAAGCTAGGTACAACTTTTTAAACTATGATTAATCATTTTAAATAAGGTTTTAAAGAACTAAAGTTATAATTTATATTTGGAAATATCTTGAATTCTTCATAGAAAAGAAATTAGTTTATTAGTGGATAATGAAGTAAGATCATAGCATGGCAAGGATGTGGAGAAGAGATGTGGAAAAGACGAATCAAACTTTGCTTCACTACATGAAATTCAAATCAACTATCCTATTTGATCATTGGTTTTCTCAGATTAGGAATAAAGGCACCTTATTTGTATTAATTTGTCTTTTAATGTTTTTAAGATAATAAGTGATAAGAAAGTAAAGTATAAACTTTGAATGACATTAGGGTTTATTTCATTAAGTTTATTATGTTTGCTTGTCAAAATTACAGTTTGGCTTATGATAATTGAAAAAAAGTGAGTAATATATGAGCTAGATATTAATATTCTTATTCATAGTTCTTCCTAAGAGTGATTTGCATATATCTACCTGGCAACAAACTTCACTACGTGTTGCCATATAAATTATTTAAATATTCACTTACTCTGATAACAGAAATCAAATCGCAAATATTCAATTCAACATGCTATTCTAAAGGCAAAATTAAAGAAAAGTATATATTCTCAGTTTACAAAAACAAGAAATGAGTTTCTTCTCTACTTTTTATTCATTTTAATTGATGCTTATTTCTTAATTAAAAGCAATGATTTGGATATAGATTGAGTCATAATTCTACATTATTTTATGAGAAAATTGATGAATATATGTACTATCTTATACATTTTATATCAGTTAATTAATCAATAATTAATTAATTGGTTATTGTATCAGTAAGTCAAATTTGTGAACCTTATGATATTGATTGAATAAGTTCTTTTTGGGTGAGTTATGTAATTAGTCCTTATCTATTTTTAGAAAGACTATATTAAAAGTGATCCTAGTCTTTTATTTTTTTATTTCCTAATATGTAATGTCAGCTTTTTAAAAATATTTTTGAGTGATAGGCAGCTACTTTACTAATTTTATGAAATAGACCACTAATTTTTCAAATAGTTTAAGGACTGTCTCAAGAACCATATAGTATTAATCATATTAAGTGCTAATAGATTTTCACTGCCTTTTATTCCAAATGACTCATAAAGCAAAAGTTAATGGTAGTGCAATGATAATTCACCATAAATTCCAGAGCAATGTGACCTTTTCCCTTCCTTTTAATCCAGTGATTTAATGGATCAAAATGTCCCTGTGATCAGAGTAGATGCTTCAAAGCATATACTTTATAAAAAGAATGGCAGGCTTTTTGATTTATTGGAGCAAGAAACATCTGTAGAGGAGATCATTTTCCTTATGATAAACCTAGCAGAGATCATTGTAGAACTTTGAATATGTAAGAGGTAATATTTAAGGTTTATATTTAGGGTATCAGTCAATTTTCTAGTCTGCTCTAGCCATCTAGTGAGTGCCCTAAGTTCTTAATAGTAAAATCATCCTGTTAATACATGATTGGATAGCAGTTGATTCTGGGAACACTGCCAATTGTTATTGTCATATTATTATCATTTGTGTTTTAAAATCCAATTGAAGCAGACTTCTATCAGAACTAAGATCAAGGGTGAGTGGCTTTTTATTATGTGCTTATGGTCAGTATTGAATTGCTCACATTTGCCAGCTACAATTTTGGTCAGGTCTAATAAGTGAGGCACTGAGAATGACAATTTCATTATAACTTCATGAAGAAAGTTCGTCGTCCATGTTTTATAATTTTTGAGACACTATGTTCACCTCTGCCACAAGATTACCATAATTATATTCATCTTAATAAAACATCTTTATATCTATCCTTAAAAATGAAACAATAGAATACAGAAATATGGGGTTTACATATGAGATCTAGAAAATCAATGGAGTACATGGTAAAAGGTTACTCCTAGAAATTATTCCTGGAAGGTTCAGGGTACCATATTGAATGCCAGTGATGGAACCTGGGTCAGCAGCATGCAAAGCAAACACCCTTCCAGCTGTGCTATTGCTTTGGCCCCAACAATATGTTTTCTTGTCTTTAACTGAAGCTTGGATAACAGGTAGAGAACATTAAGATGTTATGTAAATGGATATTGTGTTATATTTCAAAGATAATATTCAATCTATAAGTCAATCTTATTTTAAAGAAAGTAAAAAAAATAAACAGAAGAGATACAACATTCACAATTTTTGGCTCTTTAGGGACCTGGTTTGATTCTTAGCAACCTAGATGGTCCCTAGAGCCAACCAGGAGTGATTTCTGAGTGCAGTGCCAGGATAAATCCCTGACCGCCTCCAGGTGTGGCCCCCAATACCAACCAACAAACCAATCAATCAATCAATCAAAGTTTAAAAAAATAAAGAACAAGATTACTGTCCTCAATTCTTAGCATGCTGATATTAAGATAGTATTTTTGTTTTGTTTTTATAAAAAGTGATAATAATTTTGTTTCTGGGAGATATTCTGTGTGAAGTAACAATAGTAAATTCCATATAAGTATTCCAAGAGTGATACTTATTTTATGAGCACATGATAATATTTGTGTACAAATTGTTATTCATGTTGTTTATAAATACAATTCAATAAATTAAAAAGAATCATCCTAAAGAAGCATGAAGATCAAAATATTCTCAACAAGAATTTCTGTATTACTTTTCTCAATATTGTCTAATTTCAGTTCAGCATAAGATCAGTTGTTCAAAAGGTATGTTCAATAGTAATGCTCAATAGCCATGATAATGCTATTCTTGTTGTTAAGGTGCACTCACCTTTTTAGTTCATACATTCAATTTATAATTAATTCATGTGCTTGTCAGGTTCTCATACCCTTAGAAACAAAATAATGTAAAACAAAGGAAAGCATCTTCTTGATTTAATAACCCAATCTTTCATATTGTCCTACTATTCTCAAATAACTCAGATGTGAATGCCAGTAAGAATTTTGGTTCAAGTAAAAGTCTGTTTTAGTGACCTATATTTTCTTCCATCAAAAATTAAGCTGAGCATTTTTCAAAGCAAGACTTCAAAGCTTTCTATGACTAGTTACAAGAAGTATGTAACACATTCCTCTCCCATACAGAGAGCTAATTGTTATAGATGTTGAGTAAGGAAATTTGAGTCATTCAAATACATCTCTTTGGGAGATACATTTTCTTCTTTTCAAACCTTCTTTTACTCTCAATTTTTCCCCTTTTTTGGGGGGGGGGTTGTCACACTTGGCAGTGCTCAGGGGTTACTCCTGCACCTGAGCTCAGAAGTTACTTCTGGCAGGCTCAGGGGACCATATGGGGTTCTGGTGATTGAACCAGATCAGCATCTGCTGACTCTCTGGCCCTTCTTTGTCCTTTTATGATTGCTTAATACTGAATCAAGGACTCCAAGTATACTTTGAAATCTACTGGATAAGTTTAGCCAAATTTATTTATATATAAGCTAGTTTAGTCAACTATAAACTAAAATGCTACCCTATTTTTCACTTAATTTCTCACAATTAGACAAATTCAGAAAATAATCTATACTCACTAATATGAAGCACACACAAAATATTATAAAAATTTTCAGTGGTGGACTGTAGAGCCCCACATCTAATACTGGTATCTAAAAGAAAAAGAATTACAAATAAAATCAAACTTTATTATCAAATGATATCCACTTTAATTTAAAACCACAATTGGCTGCTCGATGCTGAAATGGAAAAAATTACAAACATTTTGAATTATAAAGTACAACAATAGTTAAAGATCAAATATTTCACATGGAGGAATCTTAACAAGTGTGACTTTTTAATTTATCATTTAGATATTATTTATACGTCATCTAGACACAAATTTTCAATGTTGATCTTAGAGGAAAAGATTTCAGTTTGTTATAATTGAGTATGATATTAGTTATAGTTTTGTCATGGTGTGGCTCCTCTATATTTACAAATACCATACATCCCAGGCCAAAGCAATACCACACCAGCAGGGCATTTGCCTTGCAAGAGGAGCACCTGGGATGAACCCGGGTTCAGTTCCCAGCATCCCCCAAGCCTACCAGGAGCTATTTCTGAGCATAGACTCAGAAGTAGCCCCTGAACCCCTGAGTTCTGCCAGGTGTGGGCCAAAAATAAACAAACAAAAAAGCATACCTATAACATCTCAAGTAGAAGAGTAGTTGACTCTTTTATTTATTTTTAATTGAGATAAGTCAAAGAAAAATAGAATGAAAATCAAATGTAAGGGTAAAAAAGTGAAAAACAAAAAGTAGAGAATCAGAAGTGGTTAAGAACAAGCTCAGAAACTAGAAAGTATGTGTCAGCTTGACCTTTTATCTTAATATTTTAAACCTCAAAACCATGGAAGAAGAAAATAGTAAATTGAAATATTTAATGTGTTTGCTCTCTAGGGGTCCTTCACCTTTCTGAATATTGTACATTATAAGCAAAGGCTTCAATGTCTTTTATTTAAGTAGGTGAGTCAAAGATGTATTTTGAGCATTTTTGGTTAATAGAAATATCTCGAATAAGAGGACATGTTTACTTAGTCTAGCTAAAAACAAACTAATAATAATACAATTTTCTGGGCAAAAATCAGGAATATTTTTATGTAGCTTGTCATAAATTATTTTGTATTTCTAACTTGTAAATACAATGAAATCTCAACCCTTTTAAAGTTCTTAACACTAGGTGACTCTTGCTTGAGTTTAGCTCCTTTGGCCTTAGAGAAGAGCCAGAAAGAAACGAAATAGAGAAGCTCACAAATCTTTGGTGAGATGAATGGTATGCATTTCCCATGGGCCTGGATCAGTCAGTTCATGGTCAGAATGGAAAGCTTTGTATTCAGATTTTGCCTTGAATTCTGCACTATGGGGAGGGGAGTGCTTCTCTGGTGTAGACTGCAGCCCAAGCAAGTGTGTATTAGATATTTTTCCATTCCAATAGGAGCTGAGCAAAGAAAGGGTAGAAGTAGAATCAGTCTCATATATTTTTTAAATCTTTTTTGCCTTATTCCTTTAAAATGAGACACCAGTCACTGTGGGTTGGCATAGCTGAGCAGTCCTGTTGAAAATCTGAAAATTGCCAGTGGTGAAGAGGAAATTCTTATCCCTCAAGACTGCCTCTGTATCTAATTTTAGTGTGTTGTTGCTGTGCCAGTGCCACACATAAGGAAGACCTGTACATAGACAAGTACTGTATGTACAAACACCCTCACACCTTTCCCAGTGATGGGGCTCCTGACATGTGGAGGGAGTCTTAATTTTGACCAGTTCCATACCCTTTCACCTTTTGTCCTAGTTCTCCAAAAATGTGCCTAATAGGGCTCAGGTTTTCTAGGGTTTGACAGGTCTTTATTATGAGCACCTTGGCCTAGGCTTCAGCCAGGGATGGAACAGAGGGCAAGCTGGAAGAAAGCATGAGGAACCCTAGACAGTGAAAGCTTCTGTGTATTTTTAGTGTAGGTAAGCCTTTTTCTAGTCTTCCTCTTTTCCTACAACTTATGCACTGTGACTGTTACAGTTCAGTAAAATAAAAGTGTGACTAAATGCCAACCTCTACTAACTAGCATCATATTGCAAGTCAGGGCCAGGGCCTTAAACATGGGTGTAAGCAATGCAATGCAATATTAGAGAACAGAAGCATGGGAGCCCCAATCGCTCCACATAGGTGATTTAGGTATCCAGAGACAGTTTCACTTATCCATAGAATGACACTAGCTATTTCCCATTAATCTCACAGTATCTGGACATTTATATCATTTTTGTCGGAGAAGTCTTTTTTAGTAATTATTTGTCACTGATCCTTTTCAGAGGCAATTGCTCCAAAATGGGTGCATTATTTTGCTCTTGGTGGGGAAGAGATAATTGCAAGTCCCTGTTAGTCTGTGATCATGCCATACCCTGCACCTTATATTGTTTTCTGTCTTGAAGTAATCCCTTTAAATAAATCAAATTTCTGGAAGCCTCTTTAATCAATTATTTTAATTATTTAAGTTCTACATAAGAAAATAAATATATATCATGTAGATATTTTAAAATGTATAATAATAAAAATGATCTCAGCTACACAGTGGCATCTAAATTGGTTTGTTCCTATGAAAATGACAGCATCAAACAAATGAATTTGTTGTATGGCCTCCAATGCAGTCATTACAGTCCAGGATTCAAAGCACTGTTACTGATACTATGGCTTTTGTGGGGCATGTTCTCAGCTGCCAGGTCTTCCAGAAATAGGAAAATATGGGAAAGGTGCCTGCACTCCAAAAAAGTCCTAGTGACATCAGCTCAAATATGACATCCCTGGAGATTTGGTCAGATTGTCATCTTTGCAGAGAGCTGTAGAAGAACGGTGAAGTAGGGCGATAGGCAAAGTGGTGATTACAGATGATGGATTCTGTAATAGATGTGTGGGTTCTGCAAGAATTTCAGCTATATGCCATATATATTTATATGCCTATAATTTTTTATGGCCTGGTTTGTATCTCTTTCAAGAACATAGTAAATCTATGGAGCTGGCTTGGTGCAGACATGTCGACTCATGTTGAGTTTTAAAAGATTGTTCTCAAGGTAAGGGATGATTTATTTTGTCCCAGAATAAAGAAAGCATCATTCAGGATTTTGTTTACTTGTTTGGTATGAATGACTCACTCATGTCAGGCAAATGTTCTACAACTAAGTCATATGTCCAATACTAATTTTATTTATTATGATTAGAATGTAATAATGTCATGCTTTCATCAGATATTCCAAGTATTAGAAATTAGAAAGTTGCCATCAACCAAAACCCAGAAATCATTCTTTTACTTTGTAAAAATTGTTTCTGCAGAAGGAAGTTGTAAAAATAACTTTTTCTTTTCTCTAGAATGATTTTAAATAATATACATTAAAGCACAGACAACTGGAGAAATCTATGTTGGTGTTGTATCAGAAATTAGCATCCGTGGCTGTATTCTTTCAAAAAAATATACAAACTACATAAAATTTTAGTTAAAATTATTTCTTAGAATTTTGGGGCCGAAGTGGTGGCACAGCAGTAGGGCATTTGCCTTGCACATACTAACTTAGGATGGACTGCAGTTTGATCCCCTGGCATCCCATATATTCCTGCAAGCCAGGAGTAATTTCTGAGTGCATAGACAGGAGTAACCCCTGAGCATCACTGGGTGTGGCCCAAAAACAAAAACAAAATCAAAAACAAAAAACAAGAATTTAAAGATGATTTCTTTGCAAAAAGAAAGTAAAATTTACTTCAAATAGTACCTTCATATTTTGATGGCTATATAAAGAGGCTATATAAAAGCTACTTTCATAACATAGAAAATAATTCCTTATATCAGACTCCAAAAAAATGTATCATAATGGCAGATAGCTCTTTTTAACAAGAAGCATTTCTGTACTTTTATAAATAATACTATGTGCTGTTGCACCCATTTTTGTGGAATACTTATTTTTGTGAAGAATCTTTTAATTAATTAATAAAACAAACTAATTAAACAAATATTTTTTATTCTCAATCAATCATAAGTCACTATTAAGGCCTTAGTAACAGCAATTGTCACACTCACAAAAATGAAATTTGCTACAAATGCAGAAAAATAAAAGCTGTTCATCTTTTTTCTTGATTTAATTATATAAATGGCATTATTCTGTTGTAATATGAGCCATTTAACAGTGTAAAGTCTTTTCTGCTTCTTGGGCATATTCAAAGGACATAGTTAATGTTTAGCTCCCTTTATAACAACCACCCCTCAAAAATATCTCAAACTAATGCACCAAATATGCATATGTTATCATTTAGAGATCCATTTTTCTTATCCATTTCTTCATTTTCTTCCCCTAGAAGTGTTCATTCCATACATTCTATATCCTGCTCCATTTCTATTTCATAGTATATTCTTATGTAAATAGCTACATAACATTTATATTAAAACTTGCTGTAAGGAATAAATAATAGTAGCTCAAAAATAAATTTTTTTAGGAAAGATTTTTTTCATTGTAAACAAGTTAAGAAATGTGCCAAAGTCTTTTATGAAGCCAGCATCTGGTATATGTACAACGATTCCTAAACTAGAAATAGTCAGAAAGTCTCTTGTTACTCAGAGGAAATCATTTTATCATTTAAGAAAATTACCTAATAATGCAATTGCTTCTGTGGTCTTGGCTGCTCTGTATAGGATGCATACTTTCTTTCTTATTACCTTTCAGTTACAGCACATGTGAGCAGTTTGCAATGTGTATAATTGTGTTGTTGGGTTTTTTTTTTTTTAGCTTCCAGCATTTGGAACTTTACTACTCTTCCCTTTCTACTGCAGTTAGTCAAAGCATGGCCTCATTCTCTTGAACCCAATTTTCTTCTTTTTCCTGACTCAGAGAACTGCTCTAACTTTCAATGGTGAGAGTAGGAAAAACCCACAACAAAATATAACAACTAGTTCTATGCAACTATTTTGATAGTTCCTAATATCTCTTTTCTTGCTCATATTCTACCACTCACATTTCCCTGAATCTTGTGCATCACTGAGATCCATGTACACAAACACATACCCTACGTTGAGTGGGAAATTATTGCTTTCTGTATATGTGGCATTTTCCAAGTGATAATACATATATGACCCAAATTTTCAATCAATTAATAAAAAGGATTTATAAAGAACTGAAAAAATACTTGAGGATACCTAACTTTCTATTGTGTTCTAAGCAATTCAGAGTTAGAATAAGACACATTAGTTTTGTTAGTTCACCTAATTCTTAAGCTTAGATAATCTTACATTAAAAATTAGAACTCTATAACAAGTTAAGAGTAAAGAAAAAAGACACATAACGAAAGAAAATTAGACCCAATTTAACCCATTTTTAAGACTAGAGATTATAGCAGTGTTAATTTAAAAGGGAAAGTCAATTAGTATATTTATGAATAAAAGACATCACTAAAGTTAAAAAAAATTCCTTAAATTCAACAAGGAAACCTAAAATCATAACTATAAAAATAACCCTAACATTTACTTTGAAACCAAAACTAACAGAAAAAAGTGAAATTCTATCATAATATTTCATCTGTGCAATAGTAGGATGAAAGAAATGAAAGAAGGCATTTTTGATATTACTGGAAAGTATTATAAGCCACTTATATTTATCTTAGTTTTTTTCTTTGCATTTACAATTATTCCTTTACACTTAAGTTTCTTAATGATCAGGAACTGTTAATACATTTTGTTCTCTCTTTTATTATTATATTTCTAGCACAAAATATATATTACTAAAATTTTGGATAAAGCCAACACAAAAAAAGACATTATAATATGATTAAAAGAACTGACTATACCTTCAAATAGTTTAAATAAGGGAAGCTTATAAAATTTCATATACATTTATGTATTCCTTTATGGAAAAGCAATCAGAATATCTACAGTCAGTTTCCATGGGCATTATAAATACTTTCTTATTTTTAACAATCCAGGAACATTCTTTGGAAGAACAATTTTACTTGCTCATACTTTATAGAAGAACTATCATAGATAAAATGTATGCGATGATTTGTTGCTTTACCCTACTCACTTGAAAATGGGAGAGGCCTTTTAATCATCAAAGACACAATTTTCCACCTAAGAGAGGGCAGAAGAGACTCTGGAAGACTGGATCAGATAATTCTGTCATTTACTTTTTGACCCTTGATCTTAATAGAATCAATCAATTATTTTTGTGATATATTCCTCTATATTTGAAGGCTCTTTAAAAAAAAAGAGGATAGCATAGCCTCTCCATGCTTTTCCACTGCAAGTTTTTCCTAGAATTCTTTGCTATCTGATTGAGTAACATCAAATAAATTTGCTCTTCTAGACATATTGTAATTTGTAGATAGATTTTCTAATTCTTTTACATTCTGCTTTCCTTGGTCATTTCACTGTTATGTAACAAAGGCAATATATGAAATAATTTTGTGGCTATGATCTTAGCTTCAGAGACATTTTACAAAATAAAAAAGATACTGAATTAAATGGAAATTATTCATAACTTTTTAAATGGAATATAACTAATCTGTGGCCTGCAAATTTATTTATTTATTTATTTATTTTTGGTTTGGGGGCCACACCCGGTGGCTCAGGGGTTACTCCTGGCTATCTGCTCAGAAATAGCTCCTAACAGGCACTGGAGACCATATGGGACACTGGGATTTGAACCAACCACCTTAGGTCCTGGGTTCGCTGCTTGCAAGGCAAGCAGTTCTGTGCTATCTCTCCGGCCCCTGCAATTTATTTTTAATTAAAAAGGTTAAGTCTGAATATTTAAAAAAATATTATAAATATATAAGTTGTACTTAGTAACTATTTCATATTAAAGTATAGAGTTTAGATCTAGCACAGGCTGGAGAATTAGCCCCAGGTTAATGGGCCTGACCTAGGGGTAAGGATTAAGAAAAAAAGACATAAGAGAGAAAAGCTTGGAGTGTGAGCCTTGAATGCCCTTCACATACAGTATTGTTTAGAACCAGTAAACTCAGGAAGAAAGATAATGTTAACAGACAGTTGTCTATCTATGCTAATTTAACCTAGAAAAACTTTTACATACCAAAGTGATCTGGGGAAGCTAAAGCAAAAATCTTTGGATTATCTTCTGGGAGAGGTGGCAGACAGAAAAAGAGAAGATGGGCCCCACTATATGGCATTCCCTAAAAATGATGCTGTTCAGGTAAATAATAATCACATTTCAGCCCCTTTTCTTAGATTGTCATCATTTTAGCCCAGGGTATTTATTTCCTGGATGTTCATATATCCAACATCACAGACCTGGACTGATTCTACAGCTAGTATAATGGATTGAATGTCTGGGTCCCTTCCAAACCATATACTGAAATACACTAATGTGAATTTGGCCTTTGGGAAGTTGTTAGGCCATAAGGGTAGAGTATATAAGAATTCATGGTGATGACTTTTCTTTCAGTTGCCTGAGCATACAAGAAAAGATAGCCATCTGCAAAACAGCAGGATATTGTTGACTCAGACATTCAGAGTTAGCTTCTTGACCTTGAATTTTTCCGCTTCCACTGCAGTGAAAAATAATGTTGTTTAAGTCACCTAACGGAATATTATCTGCCCTTACAGCCTAAACTAAGCATAACATCCACCTTTTACAGATGAGAAAAATGAGACCTTGACATGATTAAGTGATTTGTACAAAATCACTCAATGTGTAAGTATTGAAGTGATAACTTATATAGTTTTCTGATTCTTAGTCTAACATTTCTTCCACTATAGCCTTTATGATTTATGTATTCATTCAACAGTTCAAGGTCTCATATATTAAGACAACACTGATTTATGGATTAAAGTGAGGCAGGAGAGGTCTAAATGTTTAGGAGACTCCTTAATCTAGGATGCTTGTGGTATAATATAAATAAAAAGCATACCTCAGTAATTACTGAAATTCTTATTAGTGTGCAAAGAGTTGTAAGAAACATGGCTAGAAAGTGAAAGTTCATAGAAGGGAGTAAACTTTTGGCCAAAACATCAGAAGGAAGTCCAAGGGGAGGTTAATTTTAGTTGAAGGATGCACAGAAATTTCACTGCCAGTATCAAAGGGAAGGCATTCTTGTCCAGGAAATTTCTTTCGTTGCACAAGGCAAAGAAAGTTGGAGAAGCTGTCAAGAAAACCACAGGAAAAGGGAGTTCAGTGTGTCATGAAGACAAATATAATCACTTCAAGGTGTCATTTTCAAAATGATACACTTGCATTCATATCCTTGGCATATTCTATTTATAAAGCCAAATTCTGGAAGAACTGTTTTAATTGGCTGAATGAAGGTAGGCACAATTGGTTAAAAAACATACCACATTTACACAGAATATTAAATATGTAACCACTGAAAAAAATGAAAATAAGAATAGTATTACTAAAAGGTGGTAGAACATGAGAAAGTCAAGTATGTGTGAAGACGTGTCTGTGTCTGTCAATAAATAATTGAATAATAAAGATGTCTCATACATGCACAGTGGAATACCATCAAACTATTAAGAAAAAAATCTTGTCAACTAAATAGTGTTAATGGAACTTGAAGGCTTTATGTTAAAAGAAATAGGTCATAAGGAAGATGGCAAGTAACACATTCATGAATATATGCTAGCATATATTATATAACTATGTATGGAATATAATGAAACAGATTAATAGATATTAATAGCATGGTTGATTCTGACAACATAACTGAGGCTTCCAGGAACAAAGGATATTTTGGAAAGTATTATTAATAAGGAGAGAAAATTTAGTGGAGTATGATGGAGAATTATGAAAGCTTTGGTATTGGATAAGACATAGAATTACACTTAAAGATGTATGATCCTGTACTTCTCAAACATAAAAAAATAAAATAAAACCAAACTAAACAAAAGACATAACAAGTGCCTAGTTCATCATTTTACAAAATTTAAATGGAAAAAATATTAATTATAAATAAAAATGTGTAAGGAGAGCAGTAAGTTGAGCACCCCAATTTTGCAAATGCATAGGACAAGTAGATGTTAGCATAACTAAACTTTCTCTTATGAATCATTTTCTCTTTCTTCTTTCTATGCCTATCTTTTTTTTTTTTTTTTTTTTTTTTTGGTTTTTGGGTCACACCAGGCAGTGCTCAGGGGTTATTCCTGGCTCCAGGCTCAGAAATTGCTCCTGGCAGGCACGGGGGACCATATGGGACGCCGGGATTCGAACCGATGACCTCCTGCATGAAAGGCAAACGCTTTACCTCCATGCTATCTCTCCGGCCCCTTTCTATGCCTATCTTAAGATCCCAATTATCAACTACTCCCCTTAGTTTTCATTATACATATAAGATAATTATCCATTTTAGAAAGTCTTTGGGATCAGTGGCACAAGCGGTAAGGCATATGCCTTTCTGGCGCTATCATAGCACAGACTTTGGTTTGATCCCCCCCCACCCCTTTGGGTCCCATATGGTACCCCAAGCCAGGAGCAATTTCTGAGCGCATAGCCAGAGTAACCCCAGAGCATCACCTGGTGTGGGCCAACAACCAAAACAAACAAACAAAAAAAAGAAACTCTTTGGGTGTATGATTATGTGTGTGATTGTATGTGTGAGTGTGTGATTGTGTGTGTGTGTGTGTGTGTGTGTGTGTGTGTGTGTGTGTGTGTGTGTGTGTGTGTGTGTAAAATTTTGGTCACAACTTGGCGTTTGCTCCCAGCAGAATACTCTGGCACTTTCAGCAATATTCCGGGGAATTATAGTCAGGAGATTGAACCGTGGTCTCTTGCATAGTTCAGCCCTTCCTGGATCCCATTCTGGGAGCTCATAAAGGAAATAAAAGTTCCAATGAATGAGGAACAAGATATTATTGCCATTCTCTGGCAATCATTCCCCAGGCACAAACTCTATAGACACTAATGTCTCCCTCAATTTCAGACTGCCATTAACTACAAGGCTAAAGGAATATACCAAGAATAGCCTTAAGGAATATGCAGAGGAGTTTCTTTCCATCTCAACTAATTAGCATCTCCTTTCTTTGCTTCCTCAATCTGGTTGTCCAAGTTGTCAAGGGAACAAAACAGTTCTACTGGGGATAAATGGTCACATTTAGAGTGTTTTGCTGAAAGAATCCATAGGAACTTTACCCTGCAGCCACATCTCACTCAAACCTTTACCAATTTGGCCATTGATGCACTTGTTTGTGAAAGTATTTAAGACTGATATAGATATTATATTTATGATCTCAAATCTAGAAATTATTAAAAATACAAAACAGAAATTCTATAAACAATTATAAAACAAAAAAGTTGGAAGTAAAATACCTGATTTGTTTTTAAAATAACATTTTCATGAACACTTTTTGTTGGTATTATTGTACTTTTTAGCTTATCTTGAAAAATTGACTCAAGGGGCCAGAGAGATAATACAAAAGTTATGGTACTGGCCTTGCATTTATTTGACCACATATGGTCCCCAAAACACTACTAGGTGTAATTTCTGAGCACAGATTCAGGAGGAGTAAACCTAGAACTCTGTCAGTTATAGCTTCCAACCTAAGAAAGAAAGAGTGAGTGAGAGACAGACAGACAGACAGACAGACAGACAGACAGACAGACGGGTGGGTTAGGTTATATAATCCTTATATTATGCTTTTTGAGACCTAGGCTCTAGATTTTAGTTTAGCCTTTGACCACTCTGTTCCTTAATTCTCTCTTTGAAATTTGTAACTGAAGAAAAAATATACCTTTATCGTGGATGTTGCGAATAAGGGACTCCCATTCACTGCTGATGGGAATGCTGTCTGGTTCCAGCCTTTCTGGAAAACAATATGGATATTCTTAACAACTGGAAATTGAGCTCCCTTAGGATCCAGCAATACCAATTTTAGGTATATGTACCCTAGGAACACAAAAATACAATGCAAAAATGCCCTCTCTACTCCTTTGTTCTTTGCAGCACTATTTACAATAGCCAGAATCTGGAAGCGACTCAGGTGCCCAACTAGAGATGAATGCCTAAAGAAACTGTGGTACCTCTACACAATGGGATATTATGCAGCTATAAGGAAAAATGAAATCATGAAATTTTCTTATGCATGGATGGACATGGAATCTCAATTATCTGTGGGATATAAGGAAAATAAGAGACAAGCATGGGGATGATATCCAGAGATAATAGAGATAAGGATTAAGTGGACCAGTTTATAGTTGGAAGCTTATCACAAAGAGCGGGGAGTTCATGTAGAGTAGAAAAGGGGCTACTAGAAAATAACCTTCATGGCACACCTTCATTAACAGTAGTACAAAGAAGTGTCAAAAAAATGTTTGCCAGAAGCAGGCAGTGGAGGATGGATGGGTGGGAAGAAGGAATCAGGGAGGGTGAGAAGGAAACTGTTGACATTGGTGATGGGTAATGTGCACTGATAAAGGTTATTGTACATTGTATGATTGTAATTCAATTCATGAACAACTTTATTTCTGAAAAAACCTGTAGTTTGAAAACTTGTAACCATGGTGTTTAAATTTAAAGCATGATTTTCAACACACATAAAAGTAAGAAATAATTAAAATACATGTTGTTTCATTTCACTTAAAATATATATGCCTTTAATATATGTTACATATTACATGTATATAAATATTTCTTTGTACAACTGTATATTAATTGGTATTATATGACAGAAAACTGGGAATATTTAGAAAATGAGTGCTTTTTTCTTATATAATAAGAAATCTCAAGGTATATAGCTACAGATACTAAATTAACTATTAATGCCTCTAGAGACCCAATATATTTCTAAGTTACAGTTTTATTCCATAGCATGTTGTTGTCTTTCTCTTTAAATGTCATATCATGGTCATAATATACTACTACATCTAGAATATCATAATTAGTGCAATCAATTAAACAACAACAACAAACTTTCCTTTGTTCAATGGAATGTCCAGATCAATAGCTGTTAGAGACTCTAAGAGCAGCTGTGGCCAAATCATATAACTGTGTTAGACCCTGCAACCCATAACCTGTGACTAAGTATCTTAAACCTGAAATGACATTGAGGTGCTTCTTGACATAAAGAAGAGAAAAGTGTATTGAGTGGGAAATTTATAGACATTACCATAATAAGGACAGGAATAAATAAAATTACCTTATTCTAAAAGTGGTACTATGTGGCAGAGGATGATAAAATGTTTGTAAAATATAAGGCAAGAACAGTCCTTCCAAAGCAAATGTAATTGTTTGTGGAATTTTACTATACTTTGTTATGACTTATTTTAGTTTGTGAAAAAAAATCATATTAATTTCCAAAAGCTTCTGCAGGCTCTTCCATCAAAAAAGATATAGACAAATTGTGTCTGAATAGACATAATTTTGTTAATGTTGTATAAAACACCTGAAAACTTAAGTAGATGTGAAGTAGAATAAGTGGCTTAAACTTATACTTTTGGTATAAGTTTTAATTTTCAATAAAAATGTGAACAATATTTGTGCAATAATAAATGAAAAATTATGTCATATTTATGTTAGTGGAAAAACTGTATCTAATGTTCTGAAGTTGGCATTTTCTTGAGATGCCAGAGAGCATTGCATTACTTGGCATGCCCTACATATAGTAAAGGATAAGAAAGAAATGAGCAATTACTGAAAGGGCCTGTCCACTTAGAACTTGGAAATAACAGTTGAGAAACATCACAAGTTCACAGTTTGCTAAGGTGTTATCATGCATTAGCAAGAAATGCAAATTCTACCAAGTGGATAAAACCTCTTGGATGAAATGAGAATGTTAAGATATCTAAACTGTTAACTATCAGTGTGATATCTGTGCATTCAAGACACAGAACTGTATGGGCATTTAGAGATATAAATAATATGCATGTGTGCTAAAAGATTCAAATGACTTTACATCTTATTATTTGCTTACTTGATTGATAAAATTATAAAAAGTGCAAGCACTCTGGTTTGTAATATTTATCATATCTCTCAGGCTACAATGCTTTCTTTGCATGTTGTTTCTTTGCATGTTGCATTATGTTATATTGAATGAAAAATATATTAATATTTATTGTCAAATATAGCAAAAACACTGAGATAAATAATTTATTTTAAATGCAGTATTTTTAATATCATTTTAACTAGATGGTACTCTGATACTATCAGTACATTAGGAAGCAACAGAAACAACAGACTTTTTTTTGTTTGTTTGTTTTTTTGGTCATACCCGGTGATGCTCAGGTGATACTCCTAGCTATGCTTTCAGAAATCACACCTGGCTTGGGGAACCATATGGGACGCTGTGGGATCGAACCATGGTCCATTCTAGGCTAGTGCGTGCAAGGCAGATGCCATATGGCCTTCACCACCGCTCCAGCCCCAACAACAAACTTTTGTCGGAAACTTTTTTAAAAATTGCTATATATGAATTGCAAATATATTTGCTGTTATCTAACAGTATTTTTATTGAATATGTGCACACCCATACCCCATTTTATATTGTGATGTTGATATACATGAACTGATCAATCATAATTTTGCAAAAGGTATCACATGATATGCCTTTGGGTCCTGAGAGTTGCTTTAAGATTGCTGAGAGTTTGCTGTATATATTAAAGATTCCTTTTGTATATAATTTTTGTGCTGCATTCAGTAGTATATTACTATCTGTGGTTTTTATTATTTTGACTATTATGTACCTAGGGGTGCTCTCCTTTTTGGTAGTGTCTTTAGGGTTTTCTAAATATTGTATAATGTCATCTGCAAACAGTGAGCACTTGAATTCTTCCTTTACTATCTGCATGCCCTTGATATCTTTTTTCTTGCCTAATTCCCATGGCAAGAACACTCACCACTATGTTGAATAGGAGTAGTGAGAGAGGGCAGCCTTGTCTTGTACCAGATTTTAGAGGAAAGGTTTTTAGGTTATCTACATTGAGAATAACATTTGCCATTTTTACATTTTACTCTATTGAGAAAAGTTTCTTCCATTCCCATCTTGATGAGAGCTTTTATCAAGAATGGGTGTTGGACCTTAACAAATGCTTTCTTTGCATCTATTGATATGATCATATGGTTTTTATTTTTCTTTTTGTTGATATGGTGTATTATGTTGATTGATTTATGTGTATTAAACCATCCTTCCATTACTGGAATGAAACCTACTTAGTGGTGGTGTATGACCTTCTTGATGAGGTCAGATATTTGCCAGATTTTGTTGAGGATCTTTGCATTTGAGTTCATCAGGGAAATTGGTCTGTAGTTTTCTTTTTTGGCAGCATTTCTGTCTGGTTTTGGTATCAAGGTGATGTTAGCTTCATAAAAACTATTTGGGAGTGTTCCTGTTTCTTAGATTATATGAAAGAGCCTAAAAAGAATTGGTATTAGTTTCGCTTGAAAGGTTTTAAATAATTCGTTAGTGAATCCATCTGGACCTGGGCTTTTGTTTTTAGGAAGACTTATGATTACCATTTTAATTTCCTCAGTAGTGATGTGTAATGGATCCAGTTTCTTATTTTTAATAAGGTTATCCATACATCCATCACCATTTCATGAAGAGATTATCTAATATTCAAATATTACCCTGCAATGTTATCAATTACATCTGAGGGAGGGTTAACATTTTCTCAGGCAAACAAGATGATGACATTTGATGTCATCCAGCTTTTTAAGAATTACCAAGAGTCCTGCAAAGGCAAGTAGACAACTACAGAAACAACCACACATTACACAGAATAATGGCTACTCAACCATGCCTTCATATCAGTACTTTCTTTGAATGTCAATGGATTAAACTTTATTATCAAAAGGCATCAAATAGATTAATCAGGAAATATTGTTGTGTATGGTATATATGTTTAAATCCATAGGATAAATACTGGCTTAGAGTGAAAGAATAGAAAACAGCATACAAGCATACATAATAAATGATTGAGAAATCCATAATTATATAAAAATGGTCTTTGATCTAAAGAAAGTAATTAGAAACAAGGTTGGAATTACTTATTGGTTAAAGAAACAGATGGCAAGAACAACTGTTATCAACATACATTCACCAAATGAAGAGCCACCATAGTTTATAAATCTTCTAATTCCTGCTTAGACTTCATCATAGCACACTAACATAGCACAATAACCTCTAGACAGAATATCATTAAGGATGAGAAATGAGTTGTTAGGACTGATAAATTGATATACACAAGTCCCTTAATTCTAAAGATAATTACAAGTTTTTAATGCACACGGCACATTCCTTGGTATATATTAATATATATAAATACAAATGTAGTTATCATCCAAACATCCTCTCAGACAACTATGCCATAAAGGTAGAAATTAACAAGTTAATAAAAATTATATCAAGGATGAAAAGAGAAGTGTCCATGAAACTAATAATAATGAAGAAACAAACTATCAGAATCTATAAGACATAGAAAATCTTATCATTTATCACAATAGCAGTAATATTTCAGAGAGTTACAAGTGCAACGCAAACTAATGCATCTCTTAAATGATTTCAGGGACATTTTTAATGACCACATAAAATTACTTAAAATTGTTTCTCAACATTTTTTATAAAGACATTTTATTATTCTAGGAGGAATTGTTGATAAGGATCTTCGTCACTACCTCAATTTAAGATTTCAGAAGGGTTCTGTGGACCACGAACTTCAGCAAATCATCCGTGACAACCTCTACCTCCGCACCGTGCCATGTGAGTACAGATCCAATATTATTTCTTTTCCATAGTAGCAGATAAATGTTCAGCTATATGCCTATTCTTATTTAGAGAAGTGAAATTACATTGCTTTTTATGGTGGACATTTAGAATTGAAAAGTGGTTTGAAATATGAAAGTTTTAAATGTAAAAGTTTATAACTATAGCTTTGTGGTTTATGATGAAGCTGTAACAAGAAGAGTCTATGATTCTCAAGTTAGGAAACAGAACTGATTTCTCAACTTAATACTGAGACATATTAATTCTGCTCCAGGATATTTGGTAACTCAAAATATATCACGTTAGAACAACTTCACACTGGGAGTGGGAGAATGCAAATTTAATTTATTATCCAATACAGCTATTTTGTAACTACAGTGTACTTAGAAATTCTCAAACTTATCTCTGGTTTTTAGCATATGAGTCTCACAAGTAAAAAAAAAATGTATGCTTTAGAAAGTAAAGCTAAATTTACTATGACACATAAAAAGTGGTGATGTAGAGTGGTGGATGCAATGCTTTTACATACAATATATATATAAATTTATGAGCAGCCATTTCTGATTATGAGCAAGTGGCATGTCAGAAGTGAGCAACTAGTGAAATGATAAAATTCTCTAATCAACTTTGTAGACCTGCTTCATTTTATTTGACAATCTTCTTTTAACATTAGAACAATTTAACAACTTTTCATGTTATAGTTTAGACTTAGAATAGTATCAAAGTCCATTTCCTTAAAGGTAAATTCCATGTCTCCAATAGAATTTTTAATCTCTTTAGAAAGTATTATTTGTGGATATTGGGTGCATTCTTTCTCTTTAAGTTCTGCTCTAAACTATAATAAACTCAAAGCCCTCCTCTACATTAGGTTGGTATTAAAGAAAGGAAGGTTGGCTTAAAATAATTAAACAAATAAGTAACTTCAAAGATTACTTAAATGAACTACTATAATATGTAAAAATCATAGACCATGAATGATTATACTGAAAGTATTGAAATCACACAAAGAAGAAGAGGGATAACTCAATATCCATTGTCTTTCCTCTCACATATCTTAAAAGGGAAGACTTTTGCACTATTAATGATGAATTCTCATTAGCCAAATACCAGAGTATCAAAATAAATATTTCTAAATAAGAATGCATATTTATAGACATCTTGCCAGAGCAAATTCTACCTCAGATAGTATGTTAAGTGGAAATACTTTTGAACACTTGCTTTAAAATAAAACGTTAAAAAGGTGCATTCATAAACTTGTAAGTTTGACATCAGAGTAGTGGGCAGATGAAGATTGATTAAAGTGACTAAACTATTTATAAGTTAACGGTAGACGCATTTTCAGAACAGTGATGTTGGCAGTGTAGCTGTGTGAATTTATCTTTTGTAGTAAGAAAGAAAGGGGATCTGAAATACTGAATAAAGTACCCACACTTTATTATATTTAAAAGCTGAGTGAAATAGATAAGAGGCTGCTATTCAGGAATACTTTTAGTCCTTGCAATGGAGATGACATAAATAAGATATCTTAGTTAAATATGGTGATAATAAGAATATATTTTGCATGAGTTAATTACTTCTTAAGTAATAATCTTTCTTTAGAAAACTAAATAAATACTTGAAGAAAAATAATCAAGGATTAAATAGAATTATGGGTAAATACAGTATTTTTTGTGGTGCTACTTCAGTATAAGGTCATAAATTCAATTAGAAAAATTTGAATAAATCCTATAAAGAAAATGATTAGAAATTCAATGAATTTGAAACTATGATATAACAATCATTCACTGAATTTTTAGCCACTACTCTTTATAGAAAATTTCAATAACAATGCTTTTAGCCTGGCATAAAAGTCTAAAAACAAGAGAGAGATGATGCTGATATCTATGATTGCTTTATACTTATGAATTGAACCT
Organism: Suncus etruscus; assembly: GCF_024139225.1. Taxonomy (NCBI): domain Eukaryota; kingdom Metazoa; phylum Chordata; class Mammalia; order Eulipotyphla; family Soricidae; genus Suncus; species Suncus etruscus. Next base: position 109,858,831 of record NC_064848.1, read on the forward strand.
GAACAATATAGTATCTTTACATAGTATACCATGTTTTTTAATAAGATGTTCAGAAATTTTTGGAATGTGCAACAAAAATAAGTCAGTAGATGAGAAACTGGCTGAAAATTGTTCAAAAATACATATGTGAGTTAAAATACACACAAACATAAACATATCAGTATATATGTCTCGAATATAGAGTGACATTTGTTATGCTCTTAGAAATGCTGACTTTTGGTCTGAGAAAATCTAAAGTGCAGGGCTTAAGGGAGATTCTTTACAATGATAGAAACCAAACCATCACATGTCTCCCACACCATCCCAAGTATCATCAAGTATGGTCTTGGTAATTTCCAGACCACAAAGTCTAAGCATTGTCCTCTCCTCCTGCCAAACATTGGACTATCTGGTCCAACTGTCTGCATATTACCAAAAGCAGTCTTTGGGCCCATAAAACCCACTGAGAAGCCCACCTACAAAACCAATAGTGACTGTTGTTTATATACTAAGACACCATTACAATAAACTTCTTTACTGAAATGTTTGTCACTGTACTTTTGCACATGCACATTAATAAACACCTCTTGTTTAATTTACTAAGAATGAATCAAACAGAATTTGTAATTATACATTTATTAAGTTGGATTAAACTTTATACAAGAAACAACTGAGTAATTTTTATTACATATACTATTAACCACCAACCACAATCACTGAGACTACAACTAGGTAGAAACAGATTCTTGGGATTGATTTTATTTTTATGTCTTTAAGAAAAGATTAAGGCAACTTCATCCACCTGAAACCCATTCTCCCCTTATCCCCAGTCACATGCAGCAAAATCACAATATAGAAAACATGACTCCTATTCTCTCCTGAATATATAAAAATATACAATATATATAAATATATAAAAATATAAAAATAGCATATATGCAGCTTTTGATTAATTTCTGAACTAATTAAGAGAGGTAGTTAGTCCATTTTCTATTCTCTGAACTACCAAAGCCAATATAATTTTGCCTGGCATATTATAAGAGTTGAATCTAGCCATTTCATTTTTTTCCCTCTAGACCATACCTTACAAACTAAAGTTTTGTCGTGGGAACAGGGGAGGCCTTCCAAGTGGTCTCCAGTAACTTGAGAATCTCTCAGCAGTACTGTCACCCACCTGGGTCAATGGTTTAATGGTAGGGTCGAGGGATGTGGTACTGCTTGGGGGCTCAAGATTTCAGGGCCAAAGTCAGCAATGTTTTAGGGCTACACCCAGCCATGGCTTGGAAGGTCCATAGGGTCCACACAGGTTGTGGCTAGAGCACTAATACAGTGGGCAAAGTGTTTGCCTTGCATGCAGCCAATTGGGATTTGATCCCCAGCATCTTATATGGTCCCCAGCACCCAAGAGTAATTCCTTTAGTGCAGATTCAAGAGTGACCCTTGAGCATTTCCAAAATACAAAATGCTAGAAATGCATGCTAATTACTGTAGTCTTTTCTGAATTCATTTTAATATCTTTGTTAATGATAAAGGAACAAGAATAAAAGAATAGGTGAAATCTTTCAAGTGGCAACTATGTGGTTGGATCTGAGAATCATGCTGTGAATAGTTAGGAGGATGATATAGATTTATCCAGAATAATCCCTTTAATATGTGTGTTTAAAATAATTATGATAATGTGATAAAAAAGGAACAGAGCAATACAATCTGAAAAATAGTCTAGAGAAATGGTTTACAGATTGTCTACTGGCAGAAAGATGGAGAAGGGCAGATAAATGGTTTGGAAGAACTCTGAGACAATGCTGTAGGGGAAGTAGACACTCTGGTGAAGGCTGTGTTGTTTGACTCCTGTATGCATGAAACCCTATCACAAATAGAACTGAAAATCATGGTGACTAATTTTTTTAATGGTATTGGAATTGAGCATAGGAGAAATGCTGCATACATCCAAAAAATCAACACAAAGCTAATGTTTTGAAGGTTATGACTCTGGATATTGGAAACAGGATTTGGGTCTAGAAAAATATTAGAACATTCATCATATAGGATTTCAATTACTTTGATAGAATATAGTCAGTGACTTTAGAAGCATACAATTAGACCCTCCATTTAGAGATTAAATGAGATTGTTTCATCGACATTTTTGAAGCATCTAAAGTTAACCAGAATGCATTATCATTTGGGTAATTAGACTCAAAAATGTATGAAGGATCAGAGATATAGTGCAAGAAATTTACTTATATAGGCTGACCAACATTGAATCTTGATCCCTGAAATTAGAACCAATAGCAATGCCTAGGTGTAGTTCCAAAACATATAAAAAATATATATAGTGCATGAGTGAATTAAGTGGAATTAGTACTGCAAATATTTGATTGACTTTTAAGTGTCTAAAGAATAAGATATGAGATTTGAAACGTAATGAAATGAATGTCTATACACATGTACAAGCTCTTGTAAGGTTAATCCATAATTTTTTCCAAATGGATCCTGAAACAAAGTGCCTTAAAAAGTGACTTTAATATTTTTATAGATAAAGCCCATGATTTATATCTACTAGTAGTCCAAATTGATTCCTATATATATGTTCTTTAGTTGCTAATTATAGAATTTATGTTGTGCAGAGAAAAAAATATGGAGCTTATTTTGATTTTAATGTTACCAATAAGAATAATTACATGTAACCAAACACAATTAAACTGTTTCTTTAAATATGATGAATATTTTTTAATTAATAACTAACTAAGCCATATTAAAAGTGAACAATATGAGCTTCATGATATTTTTAAGCATTTCTGTATCATTAAATGACTATTAGCAGAGGCTACATTGAAGATAAGTGATCACACAAGTCCACTGAAAAGTATGAAATTAAGACAGAACTTTGTACTGTTCTCTATGAGGACAATTATAATAATTAAGCAAATATCAATACTTCAAAATTGTATATAAGTAGGTTAAGAATTATGAAGGGAATATGTATTGTGATAGAAAATAAATTAATCTTTCTAATTTGCTGGCCATTTTCTCCTAAAGGTGTAATTCTGAACCTATATTATTTATGATGAGAAAGTAATATCAACCAATGACTATATAGAAAAAAATCTACTTTTTATAGAATAAAATTATGTTAGTTGGAAATTATCAAGAATTTGATTGAGTACTCAAAATATGCTAAGAAATAATGACCGGTGACTGTAATAAACATGCAGGAATGTCACTAGAGATAAAGGTTCCGACTGAATTTTATTTTATTAAAAATCGGGGAGGTCTGATTTTGCTTTTTTGGGGACACATCTTAAAATAATCAGAACTTATCACAGGCTCTGTGCTCAGGATTCACAAATTATAGTGATCAGGGACTGTGAAATACTGGAAATGAAGCTTGGGAAGGCAAGCACCTTTCCCACTGTACTATATCTCTTGCCCTTAAAATGTGTTTTGAAGGTAATTTTGATATATAGCTCTGTGTTTTTTGGATTTTAGCTTAACTTCTTGGTATTGTGACCATATAAATTTATAGAATAGTTTTTTAGTCTCTGTCAGTTCCTGCCATTCAGGCAATCCTCACTTTTCAGTCTGGCAACTACCATTTGTTGTCAGAATCTAAGGGTCTTCTTTTGTTTGTTCATTTAGATTGTTTATGAATATTCCTCAAATGACCAAGTTCATATATTACCTTCTACTCTCTGACTTATTGGCTAACATCTGCACTGTGAGGCCACTCATGTTGTATAAAATGACAAAAATTCATTCTTTTTTATATTGTTCAATAGTATTCTTTTTTTTGGTAATTTCCCATTTTATTTATTTATTTTTATTTTTTACCTAATAATTATCCTCTAATTCTCATATATAATCTTATTTTTAACAAGGTAATGCATTTTTATTTTATTTTATTTTTTAAGACCCTTCACCAGTGTAACATTCCCATCACCAATGTCCCAAGTGTCCCTCCTCCCCACCCCATACCAGCCTGTACTGTAGACAGGTTTTCTACTTCCCTCATAGAGTCACATTTTGTTATGATGGTTCTCAATGTAATTATTTCTGTGACTGCACCCATCACTCTCTGTGGTAAGCTTCATGTCGTGAGCTGGACCTTCCAGTATCCTCTATTTTGTCTCTGAGAATCATTACACAAATGTCTTTTATTTTTCTCAAAACCCATAGATGAGTATTCATCTATTATATCTACATAGCAAAGCTTCTTAATTAATTTACACATCAAGGAAACTTAGTTGGAACTTAGCCTGCAAGATATGTTTGCTTACAACTTTCTAGTTAGTACTTTGTTATTATTTCAACACTACTGCAAAGTGAAAATGATGAATCATATGCTAGATTCAATATTAACACTTTGAGCAACTCCCCATAGTGTTTTCCATAGTAGCTGTACAAATTTATATTCCCATAAACTTTATGCCAACAAATTTTAAGAGCTATATAGCATTCGTTTCAACCTTAACTTATTGCTCCAACTTATCAAGCTAGCAGTTATTTTTTTAGATTTATTTTGGAAAACTAACCAAGTTTTATAATTATTTCAGAATTAAATTAAAAGATTTTTGTTGTTTTCTGAAAATTAGTTTAATTTCTTAAATACCCTACTTAATTACTTAATTACATTGAAAATAAGGGCTATTAAAGAATAAACATGGCTTTAGCTTTGTGGGCTAAAAGAGAAGGAAGTATATAAAATGTCCCTGAAGCTCTATTATTGAAAAATTAAATAAACTTCCTTTATTCAATGTTAAACTGTAAAAGTTGACATTAAAGAAAACAATTCAGAAGCTTCTAAATAGTGGCAAAAACTTGAAAGAAATATAATTTTTTACTCCTTCCGATGTATGCATGCTGGGTATATTTACTTAAAATGTGTTGTTACTTTATAGAAAGATTTATTAGGTTTTTTCTTTTTCATTTCTCACTGAGAATATTAAAATTTAGTTTCTTATATATATATATATATGTACATGCATGCAATTGGTTTTTAATCTTCTTTTTATTGAATACAATAGATGCTTCTTTCCTGAACAGATAGTAGCATTCATTGGTTTGCTTGACAGAGTACTCTGTAAGAGAAAAATGGCTTCAAAAATCTTCCTTAAAATGGAAAGTCAGGGAACATCAGAAGTGATTTTATTGATTTATTCATTTGACACAACAAAGCTGTAGTTTCAGAATAACTGGACATATCTATACAGAAGCAAAGCAATAAACACCAACAGTTAAGAATTTCACTGATCTTTCCAAGCACATAGAATTCCCTTTGTCCTCACTTAATCTTGTTTTTCTGTTGCTTTGAACCAATCTTGATTCCCTCTCCTTTAGGTGTTTCTCTTTCCTCTCTACAGAGAGAGGCTCTCCACAGGATATTTGGGGGTTTGTGGGACTGTGAGGAAGGAGACAAATAGTTCATTACTCTTGAGTTTCAATGGTTTGAGCTGTTGGCTCAAGGAATAATTGGAAATGAGTTTTTAAGGAAATTTTGTATCTTCAGTTAAAGCCAGGCATGGTTTTCAGGGGAAATAGCTCAACTTCCAGGATTCTTTGAATTACCACCCAATAAGGCTCAAAAGATCAACCCATTCATTGTACATCAATACGCTTTTTAAATGAACTGAGTTAGGACTTTTTCAGTTTCACACTTGCCCAAGCTCCCATTTTGTTGATTATGAAGCTAAAGGAAAAGTAGACAGACAATGGAAACTATTGCTATCACAGGATGCTTAAGATGTAGCTTTGTAGTACAGCACTCAATTTGTAATTCCAACTTGATAATAATAAATGATAAATGATAATTATAATTATTTGTATTCTAATACCTAATGAGTTAATCTGTGACTTATGCATTCCATTTGAAAACTATTGGATTATAGTGAATAGCAACAACTCTTGGCTTTCTTTACTTGCCTGCTTGGTACTGTGGAATGAAATCTTATCTAAGAATTGAGAGCCACTGGTTCTAAATCATGCTCTAAAAAATAATTATAGGACCTTTGCAAACGTCTTATTAGGACTAAGGAGGATGGAAGATAGACATAAAATGAATTCTAGTTAACTTTCTGCACTAAGTGCTATTATTTTTCTAATTCTGCTGGTTGCTTTAAAAAAACACATTATCATTCAAATCAGTTTGCTAAAATGGCCTAAATTATTCTGAGAATGAAATGCCCTTGATATTGAGCAGGTGTAAACAGCTTATTGAAACTGAAAATATATCAAATTCTGCAGACAATTCAGGGGAAAAATATAACTCTGGTTTTAAATTAAGTGAAGTTCTGGATAAAACTAGCCATGCGTGTACTTTGAGATTTTTCTATGAATGTCAAGTTAAGGATGTCATCATAACTCTGATATTCCTTGAAATCTGCCTTCACTATTGATGAAACTATGAAATGTAGTCCATTCTCAGTAAGTGGATGGGAAAATGTGCATAATGGGAAATACAAAGCTTTTCAAATTGCTCTCTTTTGGAATGTGTAATGAGTTATGACATAAAGACTTCTGAAGCATGAGGTGTATTGTTATGAAAATGTGATTCTAATTTTATAAGATACTTAACATGAAATATATTTTCTAATGTTGAACCTTAATAAATGTCACTTATGCAAGTAAATGACCCTGGATGGACATGTAGATGGACCCAGGTAATGGAAAGGTAAATCAGCTCTCAAGTAATCTTCACTACAAAGTTGAAAAATTAGGAGAGTCAATAGGAATTCTCACATTGGATAATTAAAGAGTGAGGCTGATTTATGAGTGCTAGTCAATTCAATAAAAAATATGTATAGATCTTCCATTCTCAGTTAAGTTAGAATTTGCTTTACATACTGTATTCCTGTTAATTTCAGTTAATTCTAGTTTATTTCAGTTAATTCCAGTTAATTTCCCAAATTTTACCCAAATTCTGTTACATTTCCTACTTAGAGACTAGTTTGCAACTATCTTGCTACTTACATATAAACAATTAACAAGTATTCATATAGTTTCATTAATTGCTTAACAGAGACAACATATAAGCATGAATGTAAATTCCTTAATTTATAATACAAATAAAAGATTGAATGGAGGAGCAAATATTGAATGGAGGAGCTATCTGTATCTCTCATCTCATTTTTAATAGTAAGTATGATTCCTTTTCTTTTAGTTGCTTGGCATAGTGACAAACTATGCTAATCAGTAAAGGACATGAATAACTATAGGAAATATAAAATTTCATGTCCTGAAATGTATTCATTTTAATGTTCTCAATGAGAGAATACTTATTGGAACCCTAACCAGGATTACTCATACATAGGGGCTTCTGAATAATAATAATCAGTAATACTTTTAAATGAGTAGTTACCATTATTTGAGAACTTCATACAAGTTAGAAATGTTTTTTATGCATCATCTCAAACTGAAATCCATACTTTTTGAAAACATAGAGAAAATATGAGTCTCTGTGGTGAAGCAACAAACTGAACATCATGAAGTAAGTCAATAGATAAACAAATTATTCTAAGTATACTTATCTCCTAGCCCCCTTGAGGGACCTCTCTATAGGAAACTTATGGGAGTCAAAGCATTCTGTGAGGTTTAAATAGAAATTCAGATATGCACCCAGGTTTGAAAAAGAAGAAAAGTGAAGAACTCTACAGGCTGTCCAACTAGCTGGTAAGCATGAATGTATTCCTCTGGATGCCAGGCTCCTGGTGAGCATGAATGGAGTTTCATCAATAGAAAGGATTATATATATTTTATGGGTGCAATGAGCTACAAAAAAGGATATAGACAAAAATTCCTAAAATTTAAATAATTGTGTAGATTCCTGCATGAATTAGTACGCTAAGTATGATGAAGTAGATTAATGCATAAATAATGAATGAATAGAAACACAATATTTTCCCTCCATGAATTCTCCATGTAAATGATCAATATAGCTGGGAGGAAAGACCCTGGAAAAACTCAAGAAAACTGGAACAAGATAAGAAGTGAAGGAAGATTTTGGAGCGGACTTTGTAAGTAACATAAACTTTGTGACTCCTTAAGACTGTGAACTGAACTTACAGCTACTTTATCAGTGTCCTATTGTTTTCACCCATCTGATAAAAATGAAACAGCATAGCCTAGAGATCAGGTCTAGACAACATCAAAGAATGACTAATACTATGAAGCAGCTAGGAAAAAATGGACTACAGATGGTCTAGCAAAGAGGGAGGTTGAAGACCTTATACCTCTCAGCTCAGACTGAGCAGCTACTTGGGAGGCATAAATTTGTAGTACCTGCCAACAGTAATCTCTCTGCTTTCCACCACCTTTGTTTCTGCTATTTGTTGACTTCTGATCAACTATACAGGAGTAGAAGTACAGTATATAAAGCAACAAAAGTTTCAGTATCTTGAATAGATATTTGAGAGTGGTAACCTAAGCCTGTAAGTCATACAAAAAGATTTAGAACATGTCAGGAGAAGACAGTTGCTCAACTCAATATAGAGTTATTAATATATAATATTTAAGACAGTGATAAAACAGAGGTGTTTGCCATTAATGATGGAACAAAACACAAACACAACAGAAATAAAACCATGTGTTTTGTTTTGTGTTTGTTTAAAAGAGGAATATATATATACATATATAAGAAAATAGTTATTTATAGAATTTCTGAAAAATTAGACAAGAGTACTTAATAAATTCTCAGGAATAAAATTAATAAACAACAAATTATTAGTACAGAATAGCTATTATTATTTTAATTATTACTTTATAGCAGTGCATAATACTAGGATAATATCTGATGACTGACTACAGCTATGCATTACAGAATGCAATTTAAAAATGTTGAAATTTCTTAATGTTAAAGCTAAAAACTTATGTCGTAGCAATAATCAATATGACTGCCTATAGCTGATAATAACAATTTATCATGCATTTATCTTAATAAAAAGAAATCTGGTAATAGGCATAGAATCTTTTGAAGAAAGTATCGTAGTTCTAAGATGTTTTTGTATAAAGGAAAATACCACCTTTGATATGTTTTTATTCCCATGGCAAATCAATTGGCATAGAAGATAGTGACTTAAATATATTGTGCTTTAGAAGACTGCTTTAGGGGCTGGAGCGATAGCACCAGTAGGGCATTTGCCTTGCACGTAGATCTAGGACAGTCCTTGGTTCAATCCCCTGACGTCCTATAGGGTCCCTGGAGCTTGGAAGGATTACTGAGTGCATTGCCAGGAGTAATCCCTGAGTGTCACAGGGTGTGGCCCTCAAGCAAAAGAAATAAAAAAGACTGCTCTAAGTTTGCTATTCCTTCATGATTAATTTACAGTTAAATACTAAAGATATAAAACTAGTAGATCAGATATTAATAAAATAAATCCTATCATTTTTGAAGGTATGGTTTGTATTTTCCTACTTATATACAATCTCCTAGTTAATTGATTTATAATACTTTATCTAGTTATATAATGGTCTCCACAGAGATTTATTTATTATTTAGAAACAGAGAATTATGTGTTTGTTATCAGTGCATTTTGGAGATGTTTTACTCTTCTTATACAATGAGTCATTCTAAATGAGTGTAAAAGTCTTTTTATTTTTATTCACAACTTTATTATTAAAAATATGAATGTGACACCAACAAAATTTAGTTTGTAATTATATTTCTCACATGAAAAAGCAATAGACAAAAAATTGCTTTTAGAACATAATTTAAACTTGAAGCAAGAAAAGGATCTTAATTAAAAGTGAGGAGTTGAATATATTATTTGAAGCACCACAGAAAATTAATTATATTTTGAAATAAAAAGATGCTTTCAGCACAAAATGACACAACATGTGTGATAAGAGGTCAAAATGGCAGCTTTTTTGTATTTTGTAACGTCGTTTCTTTATTTCCGAGTTCATTAAGGAGCCTTACTCCAGGACTTTTGGTAGAATGGTATGCATAAATAATTCACATGCAATAAAACACAACTATGTGTAATTTGGAAAACTTTGCATTCAGTCAATACATTTACCTAACTTTAGTTTGTCTAAAGTTGATTGATTTGCCTGAAACATTTATAAATAATTTTTGTCATCCTGTAGGCTGTATATTTCCTTTATAAATATGGTTATATTCTTAAGTATTTCTTTCTAAATTCACTGATTAAAATGTACATTAATTAAAACAGGGTTATAAAGATATTGGGCGACATTTTTAATATTAAATATATTTAAATGTATAAAATTTTACATTATTTTTTATTTTACTTTTTTTGAGAGTTGCTATATGCATGCGACCATTAGGCACTGAAAATATATCATGACACTTAACATCCCACTTTTTAAAAATTTATTCTTTTTTGGGGGGGGGCCACACCTGGTAACATTCAGGGGTTACTCCTGGCTACTAGCTCAGAAGTTGCTCCTGGCTTGTGGGACCACGGTCCGTCTCAAGGCTAGCGCAGGCGAGGCAGGCACCTTACCTCTAGCGCCACCACCCAGCCACAGAAATTTATTCTTAATATAACTTTATTTACTTATTTATTTATTTGTTTATTTATTTATTTATTTATTTATTTTGGTTTTTGGGCCAACCCGGCGGTGCTCAGGGGTTACTCCTGACTGTCTGCTCAGAAATAGCTCCTGGTAGGCACGGGGGACCATATGGGACACCGGGATTCGAACCAACCACCTTTGGTCCTGGATCGGCTGCTTGCAAGGCAAACGCCGTTGTGCTATCTCTCCAGGCCCAAACTTTAAATCTAGGTAAATACAACTTTTTCCATTATTCAGAGAACAAAACCACATTTATACAACTACTAAAGAAAAATAAATATCCTGTTTCTAACCAATCTCAAAATTTGAAGCAATACTTATTAGAAAGTCTTTCATCTTCATAATAATGCATTGATTGCTGGTCTTGATAAAGATATAAATAAAGGTAGAGGAACTTAATTGAAGGTTTAGAATTCAGTTTGGGGAAATTGTTCACATCTGCTCTTAACACATTCATAATAATAACTTTAGATTAAAAGGAAGAAAAGAAGGAATAAGAAAACCAAATAGCCTCTTAAATGATTAAAGGATCCCTTGAATTTCCTTGTAAACTAAGTTACAATTGACTAGAGACAGCTTTTTAAAAAATTTTTTTACAAGTTTTTCACAGTTGTATTTCAATAACATAGTGACAGTCAATTAGGGCCCAGTGTTAACCTCCCTCCACTAAAGTTTCCAGCATGCATCTTGTTCCTCCACCCTTAGTCCCCTAGACTGCTAGCGTAACAGGTCCATTTTGTATATAGCTTGTTATAGCTTGGGTCTTTTGATTCTGTTAAAACAAAGCTTATTGATCCTATGCTAAATCTGGTATTATCAGCACTCTGAGCAAAACCCTTATACTGGAGCATTGGATCCATGACTGCCCCAAGGGAAATCGGTAGTAATAAAGCTGGAGTATTTAGGAACATTCTTAATGGTCCACTGCAGCTTATATTTAACATATTTCTTCAGAAGGAAATATTTTATTACTAAAAGTATGGGGTGAATGAGATAGCAATGGCGATAATGAAGCTCAATAAGTTTAGCATCTCCAAATCAAAAGCTTTATACTTTAGTTTATAAATTAGCAGAGATACTTTATATTCTTTTTCTTGGTACAATTGTAATATTTATATATTTTTATACATTGTGTATATGTGTATGAATATTCAAATATATTCCTTTGGAATAAAATCAATTACTTGTTGATTTTTTTATTCTAAATCTGGAATACCAAAGATCAATTTTAAATTCATAACCTGTAATATCCTTGAAAAAACAGACCTTTATGATTTCCATTTTTCCTAGACACTCTCTATTATATAGTCCATCAACCATAAAAAATAAAATGTTTTATGAACTCCATTCAACAGCAGCTAAGTAAATCAGAACACTTCCCTTGAGAATCTTCTACCATTCCTACTCGTATATGAGACATCACAGATAATTAAAATCCAAAATATTTCTGCAATAAAAATATGACAGGAGAATATTCCTTGACTAGCATAATGAAATTCTCTTAGCACCCATACTTTGGGGGTAAAGGTAGTTTTTTTTTACAGCCAGAATAAAAGTAACAGTAAAACTGCTACTGTTAAACAATATAATTAGTGCTGATATAAATAAATTGGATTTTTAGTCAATGAAATAAAATATTTTGAACTCCTCATTTTCCACCAGAAGTTTCTGTTCAGCTATCCATGTATATTTATATTAGACATTCTTTCAAAATAAATATATACAGTGCCTATACATGGACATTCTATAGTGTTTATTCTTGTTTATTAATATTCTTGTTTATTAATATTATTTCAAACCTGAAAGTTATATTGCTTATTCACTGTACTTTAGATCAATTATTCAATGTCATCATTTATCTACTTGATCTTATTTTTCCTCTAGACCTAATTTATCTTTCTATTTTGGCTTTCACTAGGTAACTGATACTGATGTAAAATAGCTATTTGCATAAACTGTGAAACTCTATTACCTCATCCGAATTAATGATTGCACTGTAGTTTCTTCATCTACAGTCATGGAATAATAGAGGTCCATTGCAAATAAGCAGTGCTTTAAATAAGATATCAACAACCTAGAAAATCTCTTCCAAGTTTGTTGATTTTCATTTCTTTAAGTCAGATGTATTGATCAAGTAAGAATGAGACAAGTGCAGAATGACATCGGATGTTGATGATGAATTAACTGTCATAGTGTAGTTACTCTCCTCTATGCTTTTATAAATTTAACAGCTATGTTGTTAGTTATATAGTAATGAATGCAATTTAGCCTTCTTATGTTAAAAACTACCCAGACAGAAACCACTTCTACTTGGTGTGGAATTAATTTTATTTTAATTTATTTTTGTTGTTGTTGTTATTGTTTTTGGGGCACACCCGGTGACGCTCACGGTTACTCCTGGCTATGCACTCAGAAATCGCTCCTGGCTTGGGGAAACCACATGAGACTTCTGAGATTGAACCGTGGTCCATTCTGGGTTAGCAGCGTGCAAGGCAAATACCCTATAGTTGCGCCATCATCTGGCCCCGGAATTAATTTATTGAAGATAATAAAATTTCAATTATGGAAGAGATCAGTGATAGGTATAGCTACAAACTAGCAGTTTCCTTCCTTCTTCCTTTGTTACAATGAACATATATATTCACACATTCTAATAGCATGCTGTGACCCACAAGTACTTCCTTGGACCAATAGGTTGGTGCTGCCCACATGTGTGTTGTCAGCCCATGTACATGATGTCTGCATATACATGTCGCTTTCATCTACACTTTCAGCTGTGCACATTCATGCATTCATACTTTTTTTAGGGAAGGCCACACTCAGTGATGCTCAAGGGTTACTCCTGGCTATGCACTTAGAAATCTATCCTGGCTTGGGGGAACCATATGGGACGCAGGGGATTGAACCGAGGTATATCCCGGTCAGCCGAGTGCAAAGCAAACGACCTATTGCTGTGCTAGCGCTTTGGCCCCGAGGAGTTTATACTTAAATAAAACCTGTTTTTAATAAAAAAAAAAAAAAAGAAAAGAAAAAGAAAAGAAGAAGGAAGGAAGCAAGCAAGGAAGGGAGGGAAGGAGAGAGGGAGGGAGGGAAGGAGAGAGGGAGGGAGGGAGGGAGGGAAGGAGGGAAGGAGGGAGGGAGGGAAGGAGGGAAGGAGGGAGGGAGGGATGGAGGGAAGGAGGAAGGAGGAGGGATGGAGGAAGGAAGGAAGGAAGGAAGGAAGGAAGGAAGGAAGGAAGGAAGGAAGGAAGGAAGGAGGGAGGGAGGGAGGGAGGGGAGGGAGGGATGGAGGGAGAGAGAGAGATGAGAGAAAGAAAGAAAGAGAAAGAAAGAAAGAAGAAGAAAGAAAGAAGAAGAAAGAAAGAAAGAAAGAAAGAAAGAAAAGAAGAAGAAAGAAAGAAGAGAGAGAGAGAGAGAGAGAGAGAGAGAGAGAGAGAGAAAGAAAGAAGAAAGAAAGAGAAGAAAGAAAGAAAGAAGAAAGAAAAGAAAGAAAGAAAGAAAAGAAAGAAAGAAAGAAAGAAAGAAAGGAAAGAAAAGAGAAGAAATGAAAGAAAGAAAGAAAGAAAGAAAGAAAGAAAGAAAGAAAAAGAAGGAAGGAAGGAAGGAAGGAAGGAAAGAAGGAAGGAAGGAAGGAAGAAAGAGTGAGAAAGAAAGAAAAGAAAGAAAGAAAAGAAAGAAAGAAAGAAGAAAGAAGAAAGAAAGAAAGAAAGAAAGAAAGAAAGAAAGAAAGAAAGAAAGAAAGAAAGAAAGAAAGAAAGAAAGAAAGAAAGAAAGAAAGAAAGAAGACAAATACTGCAGGGCATACTGGATTTTAATAAATCAGATTAAAACTTAACACTAAACATTGAAATTTGAAAGTTTGTTATGTCAATGCATAAAATAGAATAATTTTGACTAATTCAAATGTCTCATATGAAAGTGACTCTTATTGACCAACTTACTTAGTTCTTGAAAAGTAAATAAACTCTTTGCCCTTTTGCTGTGTTTATATTTCAGTAGAACAAAGTAGAATAAAGAAATCGATATATAGAATATTCAACTGCACTATTTGCCAGTGTTACAACATGACAGACTGGTTGTTTCATTATTAAAAATGATAAGAATTAAAACTTTCTTATTCTATTTTCTAGAGTATTTCCACATTGTAGTTTATTCGGTCATTAATAATGAACCTAGAAAATAAGATTATCTTTTTTTTTTTTTTTTTTGGTTTTGGGCCACACTCAGTGATTCTCAGGGGTTACTCCTGGCTATGTGCTCAGAAATCGCTCTTGGCTTGGGGGACCATAGGGGATGCCTGGGTATCGAATCGAGGTCAGTACTAGGTTAGCATGTGTCAGGCAAATGCCCTACCACTTGCACCACTGCTCTGGCCCCAAGATTACCATTTTCTATTAGACTTCATACAGAGACAAGAAAGCATAGTTATTAACATGTATATAACTTAATCAGCTTTAAGTTGTCATATTTTGTCTGCATTAATGTTGTTAAATTGGCATAATAGTCATTATAAGTGGATACTCTTATCTGAAATCAGTTATTGCCTCAAGATTTTAGCAGCTACATCTGCGTTAGCACACCTAAATCTAATATCATTCTCACATTGCATATAAAGTCATGAAACTGTGTAGTTACAAAATTAAATTTACTTCTGTGCTTTGTTAGCTGTGAGCCTCCTTATAAAAATTAAGCCATCTTTGGGACCAAGAGATAGCCTTGCATGTGGTCAACACAGGAGGGACCCGGCTCGATTCCCGGCAACCCATATGGTCCCCCAGCCTGCCAGGGCCAATTTCTGAGCCAGAAGTAACCCTTGAAGGCTACTGGGTGTAGCCCCAAAACTAATCTATCAATTAATCAATCAATTAAAAAAAAAGAAAAGAAAATCAAGCCATCTAAACTTCTACTTTGAGAGTGTTAGTTGGGCTCAGTAGCAACTAGAGTTTAATAGCAAATACTTCAGGTCTTCTCCTTCACTCTTTTCTCTGATGCATGGTTCATTTTTGCATCCTCAACCTGAAAAGTCTGTCCTTGAGTCTGCCCTTCTCTGACTCCTCTCTACTCTACAGATGATTGTTATCTTTATTGTTTGAACATCACAGAAGCAGATATGGTACAGTGAGGTGTCAAGTAGTATAGAAAAAGTATAAAATTATAAATACCCGCCTGTTTGTAGGTGTCATAGTACTAGACTAAATAGTATGTAAGACTAGTGATATGTAAGTAATTGTACACTAGTGATAGTACTGTGACATAAACAAAAATGTCTTTAATTCTAGTGGTCTTTAATCATTTTAAAGGACATTGTATAAGTATAGTTTTCTTATAATAAGGGTACTAAAATTAAATGGAATAATTGGTTGCAATAAAAAAGAAGTAGAATAAATAGAATTATGGCTTTCACTGAGTCTTAAGAGTGAAGCAATGTACCAAGAATATTTAAAATAGAACAACTCTAAATTCAAATTTATTTAAAGAAACAAAGTTGTAAGTAAATATGTCATAATGGGTAGTGGGAAAAATAGAACTGATGTAAATCAACCTCTAACCTACCTAACTCATATTTTACTTTATTCAGAATAAGAATGATAATTCTCATAATTCTTATGAGAATGCTGAAGTTAATTAGTATTCATGGTAAAAGTAATTTGTAAATTAAAAAAGTCATTTTAGTGCTAAATAGTGTTGCTTTAGCTCTTGGTTTCTTTAAGTCCTTAAACTCTTCATTATTCTTGTAAGTGTCCCTCTGACAAGCAACACAGACTTTATAAAACACGGTGTGAAATAACTGATGGTTTGTGACAAAATGCAATTCGAGAAAAGTGTGGGCTGGTCATAACTAAAGACTGATTGAGTTGCTTGAAAAAAAACATACCTGAATACTTCTATAGAAATATCTTTACATATGTAGGAAATTGAGTTAAAAATCATTTTAATGTTTGCTATTAACAATGATTAACTGTTGAACAAATCTGAATCCAAATTGAAAGTAAATATATAACCAGAATCTGTCATAGCCTCACTAAGTATTTTACCATGACTTAAAAGATTGATTATCTTTTATTTGGGATCTAAGGTTAACAAAAGAACTAAAATAAAACAAAGAAATAGAAATAGGGTTTCCTAATGCTTGCAGGCCAAACCATTCCAGTAAAACCATTCTGACGGGGAGTTATAATTTTATATTTAATTTAAACAAAAAAAGAAGTGACCACTTAATTTTCAAGCCTGTTGAAAAAAATAAATATTCCTTAACACTGCAATTATAACTTGCCATTTTCCACAACATGGTGGAACCTAGTGGGATTTAATATTTTGGGTACTTAGTATTTGGGAGATATTAAAAAATAAGACATATGGAAAAAAGATAAACACCATATGATTTCACTTGTATGTAAAGCACATACATCTTCACATAAAAATTAGATAAAAAATTAACTTGGGAGTGAGGGGCCATACCCTACAGTGCTTAAAGCTTCCTCCTGACTCTGTGATTAGGGATCAGTGCTGGAGCAGTCAGGTGTGATGCCATACGGAAACAGAGTTTATTGCATGCAAGCAAATAGTTCCTGTATTCTTGACTTAAGTCTCCATTTTTTTTGTCAATATGACATCCAATAATCTAACTCAACACTAGAATTGGGTATATAAAAATTTTATATACTTTATGTTGAATTCTATTTAAGACTAACCTTAATCAAAAAAAATTTTAAGGTGAGGGAGTCTGCTGAATAAAATAATTGAGTCTATTAAATTAAAAACTATTTGATATCTCTAATAGCTGAGCAAATAATAATGTGTAAATATTAATGATAGAATTGATTATTAATGATAAAACTAAGATACTTTTTATGCTTCCCAAAATTAATGGGAATAATTATTTAGATCATTGTTACCTAAAAACTTTTCTGAGAGTTTATGTTTCTAAAGAATAAATGGTTGCAAAATAAGTATTATATAAACAAAGTAATAAACTATGTCTCCATTTAATATGATTTCAGTTTTTAAAACTTTAGTAGTTTGTATTTCCTAGTTGAAATATGAAAGGTACATTATTTTACTGCCAAAATATAATTATTTTGTAAGTCAGAATCCTAAATGTTAGAGCTATTACTACTTCTAATGTGTATAAATATTTATATTTTCATATAAAACAACCATAAAACCTAAATGATATAATAAATTTATTCATTTTCTCCTTGGAGAACTTCTAAATCTAAATATAAAACTGTAGTCTTGAAGAAAAAGTTCTGTAACCTGCAAATCATAAGCAAATGCAAAGTTCTTGATTTCTAGACACTTATTTTTAACATATATATTACATTTTTGAGAAATATTTAAAATAATATGTAAATATATATAAAATATAAAGATAGTTCATTTTAATTTTAACTAATAACATCTGAATTTGAATAAACAGTTCTTATTAAGTCAACTTTGTTATGTTTCTAACTGATATAATTTTATAATAAATAACTTTTAGTGGTATAAAAATCAAAAGATAAGATATTCACCAGACACTAGTTATTCTACGGGGAATTTTCCCTTCCAGAATGTAAAGTTTGGTTTTTAGTCAAAGTAATGACAAATAAAACTACATTGAGTTGAAAGAGATAAAATTAAGACCTTATTTAAAAAGAAAAAAAAGCTGGGTAAATTTTGGGGCTAATTTTAATAATTGTATTTATTTATTTATTTTTGTTTTTTGGGGGGGGCACACCCATTTGATGCTCAGGGGTTACTCCTGGCTAAGCGCTCAGAAATTGCCCCTGGCTTGGGGGGACCATATGGGACGTCAGGGGATTGAACCGCAGTCCTTCCTTGGCCAGCACTTGCACGGCAGACACCTTACCTCTAGCGCCACGTCTTTGGCCCCAATTTTAGTAATTGTATTAAGTAAATGAAATTATTATCTGGAAACTTTGATATCAATAATTGCTAGGATTATAAGATTTGGGCTAAATAAAATGGTATGAAGTCTTTGGAGATATTATTTTCCTGCTACCACTATGAAAAATTACCATAAAATTAATAGCATACATAAACAGTGTAAATGTATTCTTCTATTTCTGAAATTAAATGTCTTCCCTCCAAAGAATTAAGAATACGATCAGCGTCCGGAGTGGTGGCACAAGTGGTTATTGCATTTGCCTTGCACATGCTTAACTTAGGATGGACAGCGGTTTCTATCCACTGGCGTCCCATATGGTCCCCTAAGCCAGGAGTGATTTATGAGCTCATAGCCAGGAGTAACTCCTGAGCGTCACTGGGTGTGGCCAAAATAGTTTATTTCCACAATTACGAAGTTATTTATGATTGAGTTTCAGTCATACAATGTAAAACTAACACCCCTTTGCCAGTGCTCATTTCCCCTCTGCCAAAGTTCCCAACTTCCCTCATGCCTTACTCAGTACCTGCTGTTACTGTGGAAGACAATTTTATTCTCTCCTCTCTCTCTCTCTCTCTCTCTCTCTCTCTCCTCTCCTCTCTCTCTCCTCTCTCTCCTCTCTCCTTTTCTCTCTCCTCTCCTCTCCTTTCCTCTCCTCTTTCTCTCCTCTCTCCTCTCTCCTTTTCTCTCTCCTCTCCTCTCCTTTCCTCTCCTCTTTCTCTCCCTTTCTCTCTCTCCTCTCCTCTCCTCTTTCTCTCCTCTCTCTCCTCTCTCCTTTCCTCTCTCTCCCTCTCTCTCTCTCTCTCTCTCTCTCTCTCTCTCTCTCTCTCTCGTCTATTTTTTTTCTTATAAAACACTTTGGTTTGCAATATTTTCCCTGAAGGGGTGTCATGCCTATCACCTTTATCTCTTTTCAGTAACCAATTATTGTCCCAGTGATCATTTCCAGCTATCATCATTATAGTGGACTGGTCTGTGCCCCTAACAAACACTCTCCAGCTGTTTTTGGCAGGCTTTATTACCAAGGACTGGTCCTCATGGCCCTTGTCTCTCTTCTCCCCCTGACCCCATTTCTTCATTATGAAAGCCAGAGGAATTGGCTATTCGAATCTTTCTTGATCCTGTCCTAATGCCTCTCTCTTATAAGACTCCTATAGTAAGTTTACACTCATCTATAAATCTAAGCAATGTCTTCATCTCAAGAGCCTTAATGTAACCAATCACATTTGCTTAAATCCCTTTTGTCAATGAACTGGCATGATTACAGTTCTTAGCGATTAGGAGTGGATATCTGTCGTGTGTTTGTTTTGGGACAGAGGAGGAAAAAGGGTAGGTAACTTTTATCAGTCTGTCAAAGTGGATACATTTTAGATGTGACACTCTTAATATATCAAGAAAGAAGCAGAACTCTGGGAATATTTCAAGAAATCAAAGCAGGATTTGAACTCAGTGCCTTTGTAGATGTGTTTTACCTTTTAAACTAGATTTTATGCCTCCAAAGTTTATTTTGTCACTAATCTTAATTACTTTTCACTTTACTACGGATCACTTGACTGCATATCTATACATCTAGATTTAAGACTGTGACTTGAACAAATATATATTGATATATAAAATACAGAGAAAGAAAGAATAAAATGTTTTTTTCTCTCATAAGTTTTTAATTTTTAAAAGTTTAAAGTTGCAAGTGATCAGAATCACCATATAGTCCACTTAGTTTATCTTTGATTTTTACCATGGTATGATACTAGCTTAATAATCTAGTCAACTTATTAGTAATAGAGAAATTTCATTATTAAAATGACAGGAATGGTTGAATACATGGAAACCAGCACTAAACAAATGATATAATAAAGTTTGTTACTCACATATATTCCCATTCTGGAGGAGAATTTGTTGTGATTGATTTTACTGATCTATAGATAAAAAATGGAAAGAAATGACACCTCTCCTTTTGCGCCACATATTTGTGTGTGATTTTTATTTTTAATTTTTATTTATTTTTACATTTTTATTTTTATATTTTTAATTAATTACTTTATTTAAACACTGGTTTACAAGGTCACTCATAATAGTATTTTTTATTTTTTGTCCCCCTTAATAGTATTTTTTAAAGATACAAAGTTGTTCATGGTTGAGTTACAGTTATACATTGCAAATTCATGCAAATTGCAGTCATACAGTGCAAATTCCTTCTACCAATATCTCCAGTATCCTACCCACCCTCTCCACTGTTCTCTTTTTTTTTTTTGGAGGGGGGGTCTCACCCAGCAGCACTCAGGTGTTACTCCTGGCTCTACACTCAAAAATCGCTCCTGGCAGGCTAGGGGACCATATGGGATGCCGGGATTAGAACCACCGTCCTTCTGCATGCAAGGCAAAATGCCTTATCTCCCATGCCATCTCTCCAGGACCCCCTCTACCCTCTTTGAGTGCATTGTTTTGGGCCACACCTAGCTCAGAGCTCTGAATGTCTTAACATATTAATTAAGCCTTCTCATCTTAAATGCAGAATAGTTCTTCATTTATTGAAGTCATTACCTTCTTGTTTGATGTTTATCAAGTATCAGTCTTTCATAGTTTCTGCATATAGATTTTGCAGATATTTTGTTTAATTCACACCTAAGTATTTCTGTCATACTGTTAAGGTTTGTTTCTAATTAAAAGTTTTTCTTCTTTTATTTTATTTATTTATTTATTTTTTTAGTTTTGTTGGGGCCACACCCAATGTCGCTCAGGGTTATTCCTAGTTCTGAGATCAGAAGTTATTCCCGGCATGCTCAGGGGACCATATGACATGCTGGGGATCAAACCCAGGTTGTCCATGTGCAAGGCAAATGACCTACCTACTATGCTATTGCTTCATGCCCTCTAATTTAAAATTCTAATATATGTTGACATTTATGTAAACATTTCAGGTTTATGAAAATCCTTTCACGGTTTTGAAATTTTTCTTTTCTATTCTACATATTGTATTCTACATGACAAATAATAATTTGATGTTAGAACAGATAGTTTTATCTTCTTTTTCAATAGTTATCACTTTTAATTGTCTTTAATTGCTAAAATATAAAGTTCTTCCTCCCATATAATATTTATCACAGAGGTTAAAAATAAATAGTATTGCCTCATTGATTATCTTAGGAAAAATATGTCCTGTAAAAGATATTTTTAAATAAATTTTATTGTACATGTCCTTAATCATCTTAAGGAAATTATCCTCTATTCTTAGTTTGAGTAGAAATTTTTCTTTACTGTTTTTCATTTTTAGGGTCACAACTGGCAGTGTTCATTACTTACTCCTACCTTTGCACTCAGGGAGAGTCCTGGTATGTTAAGGATGCTATATTGAAGCCAGAGAATCAAATCAAACCTGCTGTGTGCAATGCAAGGGCATTTTATGATGTGAAATTTGATTTGTTTTATGTCAAATGAATATTCGTTTTGAAATTGAGAAAAATGTATATCCTACTTTTGTTTTACGGTGTATTCTATAAATGTCAATTAGGTCAAATTGATTGATGGTACTATTTAGGTCAAGTATAGTATTACTGATGTTCTGCCTTCTTGATTTCTCAATTATTGACAGAGAAGTTTCATAGTTTCCTACTCTGAGAGGGTTGTCTAATTCTCCTTAAGTTCTATTATGTAATTTGATACTTTTATGAAATTTGATGTCTTAAATAACTTAATGCTATTTTGTTAGGTGCATGTGCTAATTATTGCTTACAATTATTATATTCTCTTAAAGAATTGGCTCTTTATTATTAATTCCATTATTATCCTTATTAAACATCATAGTTCTGAAATATATTCTACCTGAAATTCAATTTGCTACTCTTTAGTTTCATAAATGTTAACTATAATTATCATTCACTATTAAATGCTTATTTGCAGTAGTAGACAATAATCTTATTTACCTGTTGACCATACTATCTAGAACTTGGGGTTTAGAGGAAGCATGGGAGGAAGGTGGTTTTGAAGCCACACCCAGTGGTTTTTCAGGACTTACTCCAGTCTCTGTGCTCAAAGATCAGCCCTGAAGAGTCTCAGGGGACTATATATGTTGTAGGGATTTGCCATGTGATGGAAAAAAACCTCCCATTATTTTATTGCTCTCTCCCCATATAAATACTATTGACAGTAGATAAGATTGTTAATAAAAGCATTTATATTAAGAAGTGTCTTGGGGCCAGGAAGGTGGCGCTAGAGGTAAGGTGTCTGCCTTGCAAGCACTAGTGTAGGAGGGACCACGGTTCGATCCTCTGGCGTCCCATATGGTCCCCCCAAGCCAAGGGCGATTTCTGAGCGCTTAGCCAGGAGTAACCCCTGAGCATCAAACAGTGTGGCTCAAAAACCAAAAAAAAAAAAAAAAAGTGTCTTTGAATAGAAATACAATGTATATTACTAACAGAGTAATGAATAAACATTTATAAATTCCCTGAAGGCATACTGAATATTTCCATTGTGCCACAATGCATTGATATTTAAAATAATAAAATAGAACATTAATATTTTGAAGGAGAAAAAATTGAAATTTTAAAAGTAATATAAGATTCTTAACTTCTATAATTATTAATTTAAGTGGATTAAAATAGTAAAATTATTACTTGTCTAATTGTCTAATTGGGATTATACTAAACAATAGAATTAAATATAAAAATCTATACATATATTCATTGACTTATAATATATAGATCTTTAGAATCTATAGTTTAAAAAGATAGGAATTAGGGTTAAAAAGTCACCTCAGGGGGCCAGAGCAATAGAACAGTTGTTAGGCATTTGCCTTGCACACAGCTGACCCAAGATGGACTTGGGTTTATCTCTGGTGACCCATATGGTCCCCCAATCCAGGAGCAATTTCAAGCACAGAGCCAGGAGTAACCCCTGAGTGTTACTAGTGTGACCCAAAAACAAACTAACAAACAAATATCCTCAGTAGAAAGAAAATTATTCAAATTTACCTTTCTTTGCCTATTTTAAACTATTTTTCTACAAGGACTTCTCTTATAAAACCTGCTAATCTAAAGTATAAGAAACTATTAAGTGGTTTTCTTTTTCTAGAGCATATCATTGAGTACATCTTCATTTGTCCTTAAAAATCTGTAGTGAATTAAGTGAAGAATTTTTTAAAAACTCATATAATTTATTTTCAATGAAATAAGAATAGTATTAACTATATAATTGTTATTAATAGTATCTAATAGTATTAAGAAGATCATAAAATTGTATTATTTGAGAAAGGCTGGGTTTCCCAAATTGAAAGGAAGCTCCTGTTTAGAACTTCATCTATTATTTCCTAACTGAATTGGCAGGGTGAATGCTGCAAGTCAATGCAGCAACACACTCTGAAAATATGGCTGAGATATCTAAAAGCACAAATATAAAGATCTGGTCCATACAAATAAGAAGTGGTCAGAGGTGACTATAATAATGAGGTAAAATTCAGAAACTGCTTGTAAACTTTGATATCAAGCTACAAGCCTACATTGGGGAAACCACAATGATATGTGTTCCATTATTCAGAAGTTAAATACCTCTTCTTGTTATGCTATTATTTCTGGTACTTTTCTTTAAAGAAATTGTTTGCGGGTAAAGAGAAATGAAAATTGTGGATAGAGAGGGTGGTGGGTAGAAGAAAGGGGAAGAATGGAATAAAAATGTGTCTAGTTGAGAAAATTTACTACTAGCATGGATTTTGTGTTTAACTGAACAAATAATAAGAAAATCTCTCATAGCAAACATGCTACAATCTATCTTATAAAAACTATAATTGCAATTGAAGCTCTTTTAACCAAGATTGGAAATGCTGTTTATCAATATGCTTTCCCACCATGTCCATAATGACATTGCAAAGAGGTTTCTTCTGTGATATTTTCTAAAGAAATATTGTTATACTTCTGTAAATACAGAAGCAAAATTCAATAAAGGCAAAAGAAAGAAATTTTAGCAAAACAATGATTATACCTGGAAGGACATACGGTATATAATTGTGTACTGCCTCTCTGAAAATAGAAAGTAGATCATGAAAGCCATATTTGTATTATTTGAAAATAGAGTGGAAAATGTGCTTTTGCATAGACTTGGATATTTCTGCAGAATTAAATGCAGCAGAGAATATTGTATTTTGGGGAAGTCATAGTAATCAGAATATCTGACAAACTCTTGTATCCAACATACCCCCCCTCAAAAAAAATCCTTACAATCCTATGTCCATTGCAGCACTGTATAAAATAGTAAAAATTTGGAAACAACCCAAGTGCCCCAGAACATATGAGTAGATAAAAGAAACTATGGTACATCTACAAAATGGACTATTAGACAACTGTTAGGAAAAATAAAGTCATGAAACTTGTTTAAACATAGATATGGAAAGTATTATTCTTAGTGATATGAGTGATAAGGAGAAAATGATCACACTAATTTGTGGAATATAAAAATGATAGTATTGCAATAATTCCCAATCCAATAGAGATGAGGGTCAGGAGGACTGCTACAATTAGTATGAAGCTTGCCATAAATAGTGGCTGTGTGAAATTAGGACAGAGAAGGTGCCACTATGAAATTGATAGTTGAAAATGATCACTGGACAATAAAAAGATAAAGTGATAACACTATTGCAAACCATGGTGTTTAAAAAAATAAGAAAGAATGAGAGAAAAGGGAGATAGAGAGAGGAGAGAGAATAAAACTATTCACTATAGAGGCAGGCAAGAAAGAGGGAAAGGGGGAGGAAGGAAAATTAGTAGCATTATTGTCTGAAGTGGGACTGCTGAAGTGATTGGCATTGGACTAAAACTTGTATTTTTATTTATGACTTAAACATCGTATCACTATGACTAAATTTTTGACTGAAATTCAGTCATAAACAGATTCATAACTGTATTTTATGTTGATTCAGTTAAATGATTTACTTTATTAAAAATAGAAACAATGCAGTTCTAGAAAATCAGTAAACAAACAGAAAACTTCTTGTCCAACATAAAGAGTAGCAGTGACAATTTCAGTTTATCATACTGCATGCATAAAACCTGGGAGAAAGTGTCCCAAAGATCCACCATTCAGCCTACTAGTCTAGTATGTGCACACATACATGCACCTGTACACACATACATACTCACACACATGAGTAGGGAATCATTGCTTTTTACTCCAGTTGATTTCACATTAAATGATTGCTCAAATAAGCATAATTCGTAATACTGGCAAGCACGAGAGAGACATCCATGAAGTTAATGCATTAGGAAAGTTAACCCAAAACTCTACTTCGCTGATGTTTCTGTGAATCTAATATATCACTGTTAGCAATAGGCACTGCATCTTGGGAATTAAATTTTCATATACAAAAAAATTCATTTGATTATTTGTGTATTACAAATATTTATTTGACTAAATACAGTAAATAATGCAACTTAATTTATTCATTGATATTATAAGAATAATTATTTAGAATTATCTCCATTTTCCATTGATATTTTAAAGCAATTCAAGAATTATTGTGATGAATAGAAAAAAACTGGTTGGATATAGTTTATGTTTTAGATAGTAAAATATTTTTATTCCCATATAGATATATTTGAGAAAATATCATGATCTTAGGGAAAAAATAGAATACATAAAATTTATGCAACCAAAATGAACTCTTTGAGATAGCACAGCGGTAGTGTATTTGCCTTGCACACAGCCTATCCAAGATGAACCTGGGTTCAACTGTACCCACGTTCAATTCCTGGCATCCCATATGATCCCCGGAGTCTACCAGGAGTGATTTCTGAGCACAGAATCTAGAGTAACCTCTGAATACTGCCTGGTATGACCCCCTCCATATATATATCAAATATATATATATATATAATTTGATCTCTCATATATTTAAAATTTTTGAATAAGACTTCTATTATTTTTCATATTATAGAGGAAAATCACTTTTGAAAAATTAGGGTTTTGTATTTTTTTACCTTTCAAGTATATTTTAGTCATATTAGAAATTCATACAGTCTAATTAATCAATTATGTTTTGATAATTAGACCTGTTTATTCTTTTTACATTTCTATTTATAGATCAAAGAAAGTGTTATTTTGAAGTATCGGTTTTAAAACTGTCATGCATATTCTAAAATATCCAACTAAACAACAGATAATGCTACATTCTCAGAAAAGTATTTGGGGGGGGACAGAGAGATAGCTTGGAGATAAGGCGTTTGCTTTGCATGCAGGACAATGGTTCAAATTTCGACATCCCATATGGTCCCTCGAGCCTGCTAGGAGCTATTTCTAAGCATAGAGCCAGGAGTAACCCCTGAGCCCTGATGCAAAAAAGAAAAAAAGAAAAGAAAAAATATATATATTTGCTTTTATTTTTATTTTTGAATGATTGCTTAGCAAAGCAAATATTTATAAAACTCAATAAAATGTTTTTAATATTTATGTGACTTTGAAAATACACAATTAATACATATATTATTACTTTATAAGCATTTCTATATAAGTAATTCTGATGTCATTATAGTGAAGTATGAACAGAGAAGGTAAGTCACTCACAAAGTATTTAGCTTCCCATGAAGATGAAATAATTTATCCAAGCCATAGAGTTAGTCTAGAAATTTATATTTATGTAAGCCAAACACCTTGAGCAAAACTTGTATCTTAAGAGTCTTACAATTCTCTTAGGAGAATCCCTCATCTCTCTCTTTGATGCCCAAGACTCTTTTTCCTTAATAAGCATCTGATATATTCCACTTCAGAATTTTATTACCAGGTAAATTCTCCTTATATATGCTATTAAGTGTAGCCTTTTCTCCTAAATATCACATGTGTTGGTTTGTTTGTTCTTCTTAGCAAACATAGATGTGGGGTGCTTTTGTACAATTTAGGGGTGTCGGAGAAAATAGATAGCCAAACATTGCTTGGAAATCTTTTAACTAAAATAAAATTGCATGCTGATCTCAAATTCTAATTTAGCAAGGTCTTTTATATTTATTGTGCTATATTACTGTTTAATATTTGTCAGAAACACAACTCTATCTACTTAAGAAATATGTATATTTTAGTACTCAAATTACTTCACTTCTCGTCCACTGCTTTTATTTAATGATGAGTTTTATTTTATTAGGTTGCCTTATTGTACCAAATTGTTGATATATCTCTACTTTGAATGAGATCATTTCAAGAAAAATTTTGGAACTACGGTAAACGAAGTTTCATTCCTTCCCTCAGTAACCTGAAAGTTATTGATCTTGACCTCACCTCCTTGTATACACTGGAGAGAATTCACAAGTTGCAACTTAGATAAAAGAAACTCTTACTCAGACTTCAATGTAAAGATTTCTTATCTGAGAAATCCTTTTAGCAAGATACACATGGTATGACTGGATTGCTCATTGTAATTAAACTGCCACTTCTGGATTTATTAGACACCAACTCACTAGTTTAAAATACTTTCAGTGTTCGGTGTGAGAGCTCAATATTAAATAGTCTTCCCTGGATTAGCTTTTATGCCTTTCAGCTAATGTTTCTCTTTATGCTCAAAATGCATCACAGTGTTAAAAAAATTTAGGAATCTCTGCTTAAGTGATTGCCGACATCTAAGACACTGATGCATTAGCCTTTTTTCCTTATAAACACCTGCTACCTGAAGGAGCCTACAACACATAACTTCAAGATACTGCAGATACACAGATAATATATTTTATGAGTTACAAATAAATTAGGTTTCTTTCTCTTTCTAATTGTTGTAATGCCATAAAGTATTAAACTATTTATTTAGCCACCATTGCATATTTTAAACTATATTTGATCTATTTTCTGTTCAGTGATAATATGCAAATTTATTTCTGAGGTTTATGAAATAAATAAGCTATAAATAAGAAGTAAATAAAATGGACTCAGGTCACTTCAACTTTAAATAGATAGAGTGCTTTAAATAAGTAAAGTGCTGATTCTGACATAAAATGAGTGAATATCATCATGAGCAAGAATTAATTTGCTTGACTTCTTCCTTTTCTATATAAATCCCCTTGATATCTTTTTCTTGCCTAGTTGCTATAGCAAGTACTTTCAGTACTATTTTGAATAGGAGTGGTGAGAGAGGACATCCTTTTCTTGTATCAGAATGTATAGGGAAACCATTTAGTTTTTCTCCATTGAGGATAATATTTGCCATTGGCTTGTGGTAGATGGCCTTAACTATATTGAGAAAGGTTCCTTTCATGCCCATCTTGCTGAGAGTTTTTTTTTTATGGGTTTTGGACCTTCTGAAATGCTTTCTCTGCATCTATTGATATGATCATGTGATTTTTATATTTATTTTGGTGATGTATATTATGTTGATAGATTTATGGATGTTAAACCATCCTTGCATTACTGGGATGAAACCTACTTGATCATAGTAATGATATTCTTGATGAGGCACTGGATCCTATTTGCTAGGATTTTGTTGAGGATCTTTGCATCTTTGTTCATCAGCGATATTGGTCTGTAATTTTCTTATATGGCAGCATCTCTGTCTGGTTTTGGTATCAAGGTGATGTTGGTTCATAAAAGCTATTTGGAAGTGTTCTTGTGTTTTCAGTTTTATGAAAGAGCCTGTCCACGATTTGTAGTAGTTCTTCTAGAAAGGTTTGAAAGAATTCATTAGTAAATCCATTTGGACCTGGGCTTTTCTTTTTGGGCTGACATTTGATTATCATTTTAATATCCTCAGTAGTGATGGGGGTGTTTAGATGTACAACATCCTCCTTATTAAACCATGGAAGGTTATAAGAGTCCAAGAATTTATCTGTTTCTTCCAGGTTCTCATGTTTAATGGCACAGAGTTTATCAAAGTAGTCTCTGATTACCCTTTGAATCTCTGCAATATCTGTAGTGATGTCCCCCTTTTTGTTTCTAATACGGGTTATCAAGTTTCTATCTCTCTTTTTCTTTGTGAGTTTTGCCAATGATCTATCAATCTTGCAGATGACATGATATTATACTTAGAAAACCCTAAAGACTACCAAAAAGCTTCTAGAAACAAAAAATGTATATAGCAATGTGGCAGGCTACATAATTAACACAGAAAAATCAATGCCTTTTTATATATCAATAATGATAGGGTAGAAATGGACATTCAGAAAACAACCCCATTCACATTAGTGCCACACAAACTCAAATATCTTGGAGTCAACTTAACCAAAGACATAAAGGATCTACACAAAGAAAACTATAAAACCCTGCTCCAAGAAATAAGAGAGGATACGCAGAAATGGAAACACATATTCTGCTCTTGGATTGGCAGGATTATCATTAAAATAGCAGTATTTCCCAAAGCATTGTACAGATTTAATGCGATCCCTCTAAAGATACCCATGACATTCTTCAAAGAAGTGGGTCAAACACTTTTGAAATTCATTTGTAACAATAAACACCCACGAATAGCTAAAGCAATCCTTGGGAAAAGTAATATAGATGGCTTTACCTTCCCCAACTTTAAATTGTATTACAAAGCAATAGTTATCAAAACAACATGGTATTGGAATAAAGATAGACCCTCAGATCAGTGGAATAGGCTTGAGTACTTAGAGAATGTTCCTCAGACATGCAATCACCGAATTTTTGATAAAGGAGCTAGAAATCCTAAATGTAACAGGGAAAGTCTCTTCAACAAGTGATTATCCCCTTGCAAAAAAGTGAACTCAGACCCCCAGCTAACATGTATGAAGGTAAAATCCAAATGCATGAAAGATGTTTATATCAGACCTGAAACCATAAAGTATATAGAACAACACATAGATAAAACATTCCATAACATTGAGAGTAAAGGCATCTTCAAGGAAGAAACTGTAATCTCCAAAAAAGTGGAAGCAGAGATAAAAAGATGCTAATATATTAAGCTGAGAGCTTCTGCACTTCAAAGGAAATAGTGCCCAAAACATTGACAGAACTTTACAAGAAAAATAACTTTACAAGAAAAAAAAAACTTTACAAGAAAAAACATCTAATCCCATCAAAAATTGGGAGAAGTGAACAGACACTTTGTCAAAGAAAAAATACAAATGGCCAAAAGGCACATGGAAAAATGCTCCACATCACTAATCATTAGGTAACATCTCACACCTCAGAGATTGGCGCACATCACAAAAATGAGAATAAGCAGTGCTGGTGGGGATGTGGAGAGAAAGGAACTCTTATTCACTGCTGGTGGGAATGCCATCTAGTTCAACCTTTATGGAAAGTGATATGGAGATTCTTCCAAAAACTAAAAATTGAGCTCCCATACAATCCAGTTATACCACTCCTAGGGATACATCCTAGGAACACAAAAATACAATACAAAATCCCTTCCACACACCTATATTCATTGCAGTGCTATTTATAATAGCAAAAATCTGGAAACAACCAAGATACCCTTCAACAGACGAATGGCTAAAGAAACTGTGGTACATATACACAATGGAATATTATGCAGCTGTCAGGAGAGATGAAGTCATGAAATTTTCCTATACATGGATGTACATGGAATCTATTATGCTGAGTGAAATAAGACAGAGAGAGAGAGAAACAGAATAGTCTCACTCTATGGATTTTAATAAAAATAAAAGACATTTTTTGCAGTAATTCTTAGAGACAAAAGAAAGGAGAGCTGGAAGGTCCAGCTCACAACATGAAGCTCACCACAGAGAGATGAGTGCAGTTAGAGAAATAACTACCTTGAGAATTATCACAACAAAGTGAATGAATGAGGGAAGTAGAAAGCCTATCTAGAGTACAGGCGGGTGGGGTAGAGAGGAGGGAGATTTGGGACATTGGTGATGGGAATGTTGCACTGTTGAAGGGGGGTGGTCTTTACATGACTGAAATCCAACTACAATCATATTTGTAATCAAGGTGTTAAAATAAAATTATTAATAAAAAAGAGTGAATTAGCAAAGTAAGACAAGCAAGATACTAAATCTCAACAAATACTTATAAAATAATGTGAAATAATTCTAAGTCAGTATGTTTTGCTAAATGAAATAATTATATTATGAAGTAGTTCTGGAAAAATAGCACAGTGGGTAGGGCATTTACCTTGCCAGCAGCTGACAAGGGTTCCATATCCAGTATCTCCTATGATTCCCCCGAGTACTGGCAGGAGTGATTTCTAATTTCAGATCCAGCAGTAACACCTGAGCACTTATTTGTGTGACTCAAAAATTAAAAGAAAAAATTAAAATTTAGAATACTATTTAGCAAAAGATAAACATCAAGTGATAAATTTTGATGAGGAAGAATTTATGACTAACTATTTGGTCAAGAATGGATAGAATGTCGCCTATCTTTAGGTGAGTTTAAAACGCTAACTGCCATGAGTCTTATGTGGGTACTTTGGGATTTAAGCTATACAATCTTGAGTAGAATACATTTTTATTGTTATAATTACTCCTAACTCAGCATACTATAGACAATTCAAATGAAATGAGCTCAGTGTGATGGACAGATGTTGAAAGTCAGATATGGACTTAATCTGGAGAAACAGCATTTTTCATTATTGTCCGAATTGAGGTCTTTAATGACCTTTATTAAAGCACCACTTTCTATAGAAGCTTAAGCTTTTTTTTTTCATTTTCTAGATTTCAGTTTCTTCATCTATCCATAAGCACAGGTTGACAGATGAGATTGTCCCTGAAAGCTATTCTTTGCTTTTACAAATTCCCAGGAGGGTTAAAATGCCATGACCTTGATCTTGGTCATGGAATGATCTGGGTAAGTAAGCCCAAGAGAACATTCAGAACTTTTATTTTATCAGCTCAAGGCTACTTACATGGCAACATCAAGTTAAAATACAGAGAAAACTAATTTCCTACATGTGTAATGACTGGCTAATTGAGAGTTGGTCCCTTACAGTCATAGTTTAAAAGCTGTCCTGAACTGCATGGAAAATGTTGATTTCTAATTTTTAGTGAATTTTAGAAAAAAAGATAAAAATTTCACTTTGTAGATAAAATGATACCTAAAGAAACAGGTAAAAAGGAAGAAAAGAGACTAGAGAGAGTGAAGAGATGAGGATGTGGCCTTGCATGTGGCCAACCCAGGTTCAATCCCAACCCTCAGGAACCCGATTTGATCCCTGATGGCAGAGCAAAGAGTAATCTCTGAGCATTACCACCAAAAAATTACTCTCTATGTTAATAAATTTACACACTAAAATATATTGATTAACCCCTATTTAAAATATATTCTTTTCCCTTCCATTTTTTTATTCTTCCTTCTGTTTCACCAAATAGTATAAAGAGATCATGATTAATGAACTAAGAAATCTACTCCAACACTTTTTATAGTCAATTAACCTTTAGAGCCTTAAAATACTCTAATTTTAACTTAATTTTTCAATAAATTCATAACTTTACAGCTGTGTAGATATAATTTCA
This sequence comes from Suncus etruscus, assembly GCF_024139225.1. Lineage (NCBI taxonomy): Eukaryota > Metazoa > Chordata > Mammalia > Eulipotyphla > Soricidae > Suncus > Suncus etruscus. The sequence continues at coordinate 109,891,618 of NC_064848.1, forward strand.
TTAGTTTATTGTATCTAATTAATTATTTTATATAACCTATAATGCTAATATGTTTTATATTAATCATAATTTTACTCAGATATTATTTATACAAAAATTCTATATATTACAGAATATAATATATTACCATATATTATATAGCAATTTGTATTATTTAGTATATTAATTACAAAGACACCTAGTGAATTACTATAGAAAAGGGACAATCCAACTAAGTTTATTATTATTTTACTATCTTAATTATTCTAATTGAAAATATTATCTTAATATATCTGATTCTCCAATTGGAATCACAGATACCAGGTATTGTTTCCATATTATAGAAGAAAAAAGTTCTGGAAAATGATTGAGATTATAGTATAAAAATGTGTGTAAAAACTTTGCTAAAGATCACTTTTTATAAGATATATATGAGAGCTGGCATAACTTTCCAGGAAGCTCACTTTATTCCTCCTTCCAACCCTACATTGACACTTGTATTTCTACTTACTGTAACTTTTAGCCTTCATATACTATTCAGTGGTCCTCAAACTATGGCCTGCGGGCCACATATTGTATTTGTATCTGTTTTGTTTCTTCATTGCAAAATAAGATATATGCAGTGTGCATAAGAATTTGTTCATAAGTTTTGTTTTTTACTGTAGTCAGACCCTCCAATGGTCTGAGGAACAGTGAACTGGCCCCCTGTTTAAAAAGTTTGAGGACCCCTGCATGGTCAAGAATATAATTGCAATAGTGGACATCTTTTTTTCTGTCATGCCTGAGCATAGCATTATATCATCTGTAGGCACAAATATCAACTTATATTTACCTAGATCCTGTGACTCCATTTCTGAGAAATGGTCTTAAGGTAAATAATGCTATATGGGAGGAAAAGTTATTTGAATAGAACTTTTCAAAAACATGAAAGAAGCAACTTTAATTAGTTTAACGAAACACTCAACCATGAGATGGTATATTGATAATAAAACACAACCATTAAAATGTTGGCTATGAGATTTTTATGGTCATATTTAAAAAATGAAAGTATATAAGTTACATTTTTATAAGTACAATATAAATTGTTATTGTTGTATGAGTAAACTCTTATCTTAAATGTTTTAAATATATAACTAAGAAAAAAACTCCAAAATTCAACTTGTTAAGATAATAGAATTTACGTTTTGTTTTTCCTAGTTTTGATAGTAATTTTTTAAAAAGCAAAAATAGACTTATAAATAAATATAGTTTTATATAAAATTTTAATTATGAAACTGAAACAATCAATTTAAATATGAGAGAGACAAGATGGTGTAAATAGAGAGATATTTGAAACCATCTAGAAATGTCCTTAAAATGTCTTTCAAGTCTAAATCACACCAATATTTCTAATTTTATTATTTATTATAGTAGTGATATGTGATATTGTCTTAGTAATATATATGATTCATTAAGTTAATTGAACTAATTCAAAATTAAATTTATTTATTTTTATTATATCTCTATTTAAACACCATGATTACAAACATGTTTTTTGTTTTTTTGTTTTTGTTTTTTTTTGGTTTTTGGTTTTTGGGCCACACCCGTTTGATGCTCAGGGGTTACTCCTGGCTATGTGCTCAGAAATCGCCCCTGGCTTGGGGGGACCATATGGGACGCCGGGGGATCGAACCGCGGTCCGTTCCTTGCCTAGCACTTGTAAGGCAGACACCTTACCTCTAGCGCCACCTTCCCGGCCCCTACAAACATGTTTGTAGCTGGGCTTAAGTCATAAAAAGTACAGACTCTGGGGCCGGAGAGATAGCACAGCAATAGGGCATTTGTCTTGCATGCAGTTGATCCAACACTGAAGGTGGTTTTAACCCCAGTATCCCATACAGTCTCCCGAGCCTGCCAGGAGCGATTTTGGAGCGCATAGTCAGGAGTAACCTCTGAGCACTAGCAGGTGTGACACAAATACTATATATATATATATATATATATATATATATATATATATATATATATATATATATATATATATATATATATATATATATATATAAAGAGAGAGAGAGTGTACACTTCCCCTTCACCAGTGCAAAATTAAATTTAATGTCAATAAGAAACCTAGAAAGAATAGTCAATATTTTTCAAAATGTTATTAGAAATTGGATTTTACAACACAAATTAAGCACTATACCAGTAATTTAAAAACAGGCAAAATCAAGAGTTTGAGGGCTTTGCGATATTATTCCCACTTCTTCATAGATCTCTAAACTTAATTATAGATACATTCATGTACCATCAAGAGAATACAATACAACAAAACCAGGAAAATTCTGATCTTAAAGATTATACTTTACTTTAAAATCAATGAAGGTATAGAAGTTAGGACAGATGCTTAGTATCTCATAACCTGAATTCAATTCCCAACACCATATCATCTCCTGAGTTTTGTTTGTAACAGTCCTTATGGCCCATGAGCTTCACTGGTTGTGACCCTGGAGGCCCCATCACTGTTATAGCTGCGTAGGTAGGTATGCAGGTGCCACATCAATGTTGAAGCTTCCTGGAAATGCTTCCTGGGAATAAGCAGTATTTCATTTTGGGAGCCTTGCATTGAATCCGTTTACTCTGTTGACTGAGGAGGGCCCAAGATGGCCTTGAATATCCTAAGCACCATTTAGGTGACTCCTAGAAAAACCAAAACTTCATATTTTGACTATTGGGAACAAATCCAAGCCAGAAATCAGATCATTAAAGTTCTCGTCATTATTTACTTTTTATTTATAAGTCTATTAATAATCCAGTGGACACTTAAAAAAGTTAAAAAAAGAAGCTGTGGGTGAATGATTCCAAGACTGTCTTGCATCACACTAGGCTCTTCAAAGAAAACTTTAAGTATTTGCCTGAAAGCGATGAAATCTTTTAGGTTTGAGAATGGAGAGATATTTAGGGTTTGTCACTTCATTTGTTCTGATTCTCCTTTTGATATGTTCACTTGAAAGTGAGCACCATTTTTGGTTCTCAAAGTAGTTTACTTAGTATATAGGCCTTCCAATAATCAAATATGAAAAGAAAAATATCAAACTGATAAATATTATTATTCTTAAGTACACTTATATTAAGTCTGAAGTATAAAATATCAAAGAAAATACTGTTTGTTTCATATTTTTATATCAGAAAAGTCCATAAAAAGTGTTTTCAAGGAAGAGAGTTTTCTGTACGTTCACTTGCTGGAAGAAAATTAAAGCAAAATGCTCTGCAAACTCTTTATAATGAGAATGGTAGCAAATATTTCAGCTAGGTTCTATCCATCAAAATCAGTCAATTCTGATGATGCAAGAAGCAACAACGTACACAAATAAACATATGTTCCATAAAACTCAATTTACCATCCCCAGATAAAACATCCAACGTTTGAAATAAAAACACATAGTATTCAGAAATGTTTAAACTTTAATATACATGAATTTAATAAAAATGTTTACTTATTTAGCACCCATATTTAGGAAAATAAAATAGTTTAAGATTTCATTTCCCTGGAAATAATTTAATTTATTTATTAAAAATTAGTATTTGAGCATCATTATATATTCAACTTAAAAGAGAGTTTTGATCATGGCAAAATAATTGAATTTTATAATTAGAAAAAAAACCTATATCCTGTTTATCATTATACATTTTTGTGAAAAGGTGAAAATTATTAAACCATTTATCTTTGTAACTTAGTCAAATGAGTTAAGTAATTACTGCTGCTTCTCTGATCACATTTTATTAATAGTCAAGTTTCAGAAAATTAACAAGAAACTATTAAGTGAAGGAAACTATTCCATTCACAATTTTATTTTATAATTTTTCTAATTTTATCCAATGTTTCTTTAGTTTGAAATGTAAGCTACATTTTTGGTACAGCACAGTATAGCATTTACCTTTATGAAAAAAGAAGAAAATAGGCCTCATATAGTTGGCCTGTTTAAATTATTCATGAGTGAGCAGGTGGTAGAGATGGTAATGGGGTCTCTCTGTGATTATTTGCTCCTTTCAACTATATCTAAGTAAAACAAAAGTCATATAGCACAGCTTAAGGGAAAAATAAAAGACTTTCCCCATTTGTGAACAGGTTTTAACTGAGCATGACAAAAATAATTTATATCTAAACCTCTGAAAATCAAGTCTTTAGCTAGTAGGTTATATTTTAAATTCATTTGCTATATAATAACTCTACATGAATTATTAAAAATTCATGTTGCTAGTACAGAATTTTGATTACTTCAAGGGTTTGCTTCCAGATAGGAAAAACAAGTGTGGGACAAGATTATTTTTTTAAATGACAGTCTTTAGAAAACATGGGGCAGAGAAATAGTACAGCAGGCAAGGTACTTACCTACATGTGGCTCACCCAGATTCAACCTTCAGCACACATCATGCACCTCTCCCCCACCTGCCAGGAATGATCCCTGAGCACAGCAAAGAGTAACCCCTCACCACTGGGACTGGCCCGGAAAAAAACCCAAACTATCTTTAGAAACCAGAATTATATCTAACAAATGGGTGAAAGTTTATCTTTAGACAGACAGAAAATAGTAGATATTTATTTTCTAAAACATACAGTACTTGATGGTGTTGTATTTTGTAAGCTGATAAAATTCAGCTGACATTATTGTGTGAGTCAGTTATAATGTAAATCAGTTAGAAAGGCAAATGACTGTGTAATTTCAAGTAAACTGTTTGGATATACAAATTAAAATTGTATTCTCTGTCACAGTAAAGTCCCAGATATCACTGTTACCTATCAACAATGTAATTACTCTAATATAGGGCAGATCAGAGTCAATGATACACAAATAAGTATTCCTCTAGGACAGAAAAAAAGAAAAGAAAAATCAACTATCTTTGAGCACAAGATTTATTTTTCTTTTTCGGGATGGTTTGGCGTGTGAGTGAGCTAGTGAAAGAACCTCGGAAACTGCCAGGGATAGTGAAGCCACTTGTCAAGTACCTGGGAATGAGTTTTGCAACATGCCTCAGAAAGAGGGAAACCCCATGATTGGGAAAATCATTTAACTACTGAAAATTTCTCAAAAGCTAAATCCTATATATCACTTAAAACATGAAAATCCCTAGTAAGCATACAAAAGTTAGTGTAGAGAAATGCTTTGAAAAGTTAAACAAGTTAAATAAGTCCCAAGAAAATAATAACTCAAATGCTAAGAATCCCCAGATGTGCTATAATAGGAAGAAGGACTTAGGGAATTAGGGAATCAAAATAAATATTTTTTCCAAATCTTCTAAACTGAATTTTTTTTTACTTGGAAGAGAATTCAAAAGGATGAAGCATTTACTGGATCATTTCAGGTTCTTACTTTTCATATTAAAACCAAAGTTATAGTTTTAAATATAGGCTAATACAGAAAAAATATTATTTTGATTTGTTATCCAAGTAGGGCAAAATAAAAATGCACCAACTTTAGAGATTTAACTTATAGCTCTAAAATATTAATTTTTAAAACCATATTTAGTTCAGTTTACTTGGCTTACCCTACAATCTATAGAGGATTCATAATAGTACTTACTATGCAAGAATTTGGATAGATTTAATTGATGGCAATATATCCACAAAGAATTGAGTATAGGATCTCACAAAAATAAAAATTTATCACCAGTATTAGCAGCTTGAATTTTTATTTTTCTGCATTTGATTTTGGTTTATTGTGTGTCCTGTGTCCCTTAGTCACTAGAAAATTATTTTAGTGACACTCTCTTTTACCTGGTAAAAATGTTCACAATTATGTAATAGAGTATCAGCTCTGGGGAGAGACAAATATAGTTCTGGTTTGCTTCAGTTCCTTTACTGAATCTATTTATTAACAGATAAATTAAGAAATAAAAATATAATATTTTAAATAGATTCTGGGTCAATTTAGTAAATCTTAGATGATACTTGTGTTAAACTTACCATTCTTTTGGCTCTTTTGAGTTATTATCTATCTAGAATTACTCATAACACTGAATTTTGTGAGTATCCCCTTCCCCAACTTCTTATTTATCCCACTTGAATGATCAGAACTGCCCACACCTGGAATGGGTGGGTAGAGGAGTCTACATGGGGGAGAAAGAGGGGATAAGAAGGAGAGTTAGAGAAAGAAGCGTATGAGAGGCACCATCATCAGAGATTCAGCATCAGATTAAGTATCACCAATTCAGCATCAGATTCAGCATTAGCAATTGAGCATCATCAAAGATGCAGCAGTAGTAGCATCACCAAAGGGAATTAGCCTGGAAGCCAGTTAGGAAAACGGGAGACAGAGGCCGAGAGAGCCAGAAGGAGTACAGAAGTAGCTGCTAGGAAAAGGCTTAGTATAGAGGCCATGTGAGGAGGTGTGCATGGTGGTAGGGACTGTGAAATAAAACTGGCTGACTCCTGGAACTTCATCTGACTGCTTTGTGAATCTCTTCGTCTTCACCCTGCAACCTTCAGACCCGCCAGGATGCGGGAGCCAGGTAGAGCCCAGAGGGGCCTCACATCCCCCTACCAATAATAAGATTCATCAATTTATATTAAGACAACAAACTTTAGATCAGATTTGGAAGTGGTATGAATAATTACTGCTATTGTTCGTAGATATATCCCTATTTTTAATTCATTTATTTTATCTGATACTATACAGATTTAGTACATAAGCCATATTACATAATAAAATTAACCACACTTGATTAATTTCAAATGTAATCATGTCATGTTATTAAAATATATTAATTTATACTAACTTTAGAAAGTTTGTAAAGTCTCACATTTATATTACCTAATACTCAGAATATATGATCAACTCAAAAATAAATTTCATACCTCCAGCACACTGGCACAATTCGGAAATAACAATAACAATTTACAGGATTAACAGAACAAAATTTTAAAAGTAAAAGTGAGTTAAAAGACTTTTGTCCATCACCCTGAAACATAAATCAATTGTAGCTGAGGTGGTAATGAAAAACACATCAGTGACTCCCTAAGTAAATATTTATGCCATACACAGTTACCACTGTGAAAAGGATCCTCTGATGTATCACCTCAGTAATGTGCGTCACTTATTAATATCACTAATCCCTAAACACTCATTGACAGGTAGTGTCTCATTCACTTTGCCTAAGATGATAATAGCCCATTGAAGCCATTATCATTTCAGAAGCAGGAAAAATTTCATGATACATTTGACATTTCTGTAAGTATCTTTTGAATTTATTTTCATACTTTATTTCTTTGCCATCTATATAAAAATAATTATATAGGTGTAGCAGCACACTGCAATCTCTAACCTTTAAAGAAAAGTGTTATAAAGTAGCATGATCTGGAAGCCTCTAAGAAGAGATATTAAGCAGCTGGAAGATTTCATTCTACATAACATGCAGGGATGTATGTTCCCCGAGTTTTCTCTTATCTTTCAATATTTTATGCAACCATAATTAATGATATGTAAAGATATATAAAAGCAATTCCTTCAATTATAAATATTATCAGACCATGCAAAAATAATTCCTGGAAATTCGGCATATACACACTTAAGAGCTCCTAGACCAAAGCAGTCTGAAGCTCTAACTGCTGTGTAGAGCCAGAGTAAGCTTATTCATCAATACAAAGCCTTTGAAGGGGGCTCAGAGGTACCCTCTTCTATGCCCCAGTCTATTAAAAGCATTCAACATTTTATAAAGTAATTTCCTGGAAAAATATAAGTAACTAGTTCTTTAAAAAGTGCACAGCTTTGAAAACACAAGCTTTATGAGAAGCTTTTATTTATCTTTCATTTATAATGATCATTGTATTTTGTCTGTATTCGTACTCTAATATAGATTATATCACATGCTTTGTGACTCATTAAAAATGAAAGCTCTGAAGCCAAATTTGTTGTACTGGGGCTTGCAACTTACCCAGTACAACAAATGCAGAAGAACTTTACATTTTCACATTTAAAATATAGGCACATCAATAGCACATCCTCATAGACAGAAGTAGCAATAAATCCAATACCTGCCTCACTGGCTATAATTATTCCATATGTTTACTTTTCCAATTCAGAAAGAAATATTTGGGATACTATTGCAATTTGATATTCTCTTTGAAAGCAGATTATTTACAATATTCATGATATGATTTATAATAAGTTACTCCTGACATGTTTTATCATTTGGACAAGATACTGTATAAAAATAAGCTTGAGGGTGATAGTAATAAGTGTGACACGCATGTTGGAAATCTTAGAAATCTATAACAGTAAGTTGGCACGAAGTTTCCTACCAGACAGGATCTCTATGGACTAACTTGGTAACAATACGAGACCCAGAATTTAAGCACTCTACCTGAATGAGGCACTACTATACATTTATATTCTAGTATAGCTAGAGGGACAGAGTTAGTGAAAGCAGGATCTTGAAATAGCCACTGAAGGAGAAGCTTTGAATAAAAAGGGCTGAGAACATGCACCAGAGAGCAAGACTTCAAAGTAAAGAACATCACTGTGAACTGTTGGGGAAACAGCAGCAACCTATATTCCCCTGCCAGGTAAGCATGGCAACGGATTTAATTGTGAGGCATAGTTGGAGTAAAAAGTAGTCAAATGATGAGGGGGTCATAGAGGCATCGCCTTAATCAGCAGCACACCAGTGAAAAAGCTTTAGCACTGTTTTCTTGTAATTTGGGCTAGATAATTTTTTGTAATAACATAACTTCCAAATCACATATAGAGATAAAGGAACATCAGCAGCAGTAGAGTCATATTTGAAAACAAAAGCAAGGCATAGGCCTGTAGAGAGCTGCTAGGAATGTGGACTTAATTAGTCGGTTACTAAACTTGTTTTATATCCCCGTGCCCTACCTCCTGACCTGTAATTATTTTCCCATTGATGTTTTAAAGAATCTAATAGTTTCACAGATTAGAATATCAAATATTCTTTTTGTTTGGTTGGTTTTGGTTTTGGTTTTTGGGTCACACCCGGTGACGCTCAAGGGTTACTCCTGGCTATGTGCTCAGAAATCGCATAGCCAGGCTATATGGGACACAGAGGGATAAAACCACAGTCCGTGTTAGAGATGCCTTACTGCTCCACGCCACTGCTCCAGCCCCAAATATCCTTACTTATTAAAAAAAAAAAAACACTACTGATTGCACTGTAGAAGAATGTCTTAGCTTAGAAAAAGAGAGAGAAGCAGATGATGTATGAATGTGAAATAGAGAGCTACTTAATGTCTGTTTGAAATTCTCCATAAGTATTGAATTAAACTTATATGATCCAGAAATCTGAGGAATAAATGAAAGGTAAAAGAAGAAGTCTCTCATCTACTCCTTTGCCATAACAGTATACATTTTAATATGATATAGGGGAATTCAAAAATATAAATTCAGAGTGAAAGCTCATGTTAAGTGAACAATAACATTACAAATAATGATACTAGCTCTGGAGGAAATGATCTGCTGCCATTTTAAAACTTTTGGCAATCACTCTTCCCCCACCCCACTTAACTATTCACATGATTGTATTTAATTAAGGTGGAGGATAAAAAAATGTGTCAAGTTAGAAATGGCCCAATTTTATTTAGTATCTGGAACATCATCTTTGTGTAGTGAACATTGATTGCAAAATCAGCTTTAGAGAAAATTAAAATGAACAGTGATTTCAACCCTGGGAAACTGTCTGTATAACTATTATTTTTAAAGAAGAATCAATATCTTCCACCATTAATGATACCAAGTAAAGACAGGAGAAAATCGGTGTTGTTGGAAAGATTGATTTTTTTTCTCTGTGTGTGCTTTTATATTGATCTAAGAATTCACAACTTAAGCCATTGAAATTATAATTCAAATATTACTAAGTAAAGAATCTGAAGAGAAATTTGATATCACTTCTCTTTATATTGTTTTATTTTTAATGCAATTTCAAACTGCTAGCTATATTTCATTCATAAAAATTTCATATATAGAACTTCATCGTCATTATTGCAAACATAAGACCTTTTGAAGAAAAACTATTTACATTGTGGAATTGAGAAGAAGTCCAACTAGGTTAGGACCTTTGTGTGTAATTTTTGTACTCTCTGGATCTTAGGACCATGTTAACTACATGTGCATGTAGAGATATAGCAGATGTCAAATGAAGATATCAGGAAGAGTACTGTTTTTATGTTTGTTCAGATCTGGGACAGAGGATGGTGCTTTAGTTTAGACTAGAAGTCCAGAAAGCATGTTAAGGATATTGGTATTAAGGAGGAAAACGTTTCTGATAAAGAACTGTCAGCCTGCTCCAGATGTTCTTCAAGCTGGAGAAATTACAAAGGAAGAAATGAGCATTCAGAATCACAGATGGCTACTTCTAATATTTGCTGATAACTATTTTGGGGAAAATGTTTTACTTTAGTATGGCCAAAGGAGGTGTTCCAAAAAACATTTTTGCCACATATTATAACTGAATCTTGCTGCTTACATCTGTGTATGGTATTTAATTCCATGTTTTAATACATACTTGTTAGTATAGCATAATTTTTAAATATCAAAATTTTAAACTATAAAAGAAATTTTACAATAGTATTAGTTTCTGGATCCATGCAAAACTTCTTTATGAGAACCAGACAAATTTTCCACATAGCTGAAAGATTTGTCAAAGAAAATTTCCTGAGAAGTTTCTTCATGGTTTATTGCAGACCAAAGTTGAATAATAAGTGAATAATCTCAGCTATAAAATACTTGTTTCAATTGCCTGTGAAAATTTTATGAAAAAATAGCATTTGTATATTTTGTTTCAGAAATTGAGTATGGCAGTTATGTGTGACACAGTTTAAAGTCATCTTTTTTGGAGTGAATTTAATAAATAAAATGACTGTTTTTGTTTTGAGGACAACAAATACATCTATAAAAAGTCAGCAAGAAAAACAAGCACACACAGACAAAACTATACTTCTCCGTGTTTCTCAGGTGGTGATAGAACCATCTGCAAAAATTTACTTAAACAATCTGCACAAAATATAATCAATGATACCACCCACAGATTTTTCTTTGAAAAGCTTAAAAGATGCAAATAAAGAAACTGAACTTTTGTCCAGCTTCTCTATTGTTTTGTATTTTGTTTTGTTTTTTCAGCTTTTCAGAGCTATAGAGATTACAGTATATTGAAAAACAGAGACATTTAAAGGGTAATTTAGAGTTTTATTTTAGAATTATAGAAGTCAGGGCACTGACTTTGTAGGCAGCCAACAAGGATTAGAATTCAGTTTACTAAGGTCTCCTGAGCCTGCCCTGAGTGCAGAACCAGGAGTAACCGCTGAGCATTGCCAGTTGTGCCCTCACCCTCAAAAAAAATTTGATTTGAAAAACATAAAAGTCAGACTAAGAAGTTTTCTTTTACTTAGGAATGGAATGGCAGTAAATAAATTATCAGGAAAAGGGTGTAATTGAGAAAATGCTTTGGTAGTTTGACATTATATGAATGAAAATGTTAGAGTAAAAGAAAGGCCACAATAAAAAAAAAAATCACATTCTAACATTCCAAACATGTACAAATGGTATAATAACAGGCGTGATTATGTCTTTCAGAATAATTTACTAATGATTTCCTAAAGATAAAAAATTATCAAAAGGAAAATGTGAGAGGTGACCACCAAGTTTAGAGACTGCCTGATTAACAACAGAAGAGAGAGTCAAGTCAGGAGGAAAATGATTGGTGGTGGAGTGAAGTCAAGTGGCAAAAATAGGGTGTGTGTGCAGTTGAGTTTTAAGTTGATTAGTATCCAATAAAATCCAAAAGTGACAGTGAGATGGATAAAATAATTCCTTGCTGGTTATATTGATAAGTTGAGAATAAAAAGGCTATATTGATTTTTTTCTATTGTCACTTGCATTATAGCCTCTGTAATAATTTGTTAAATTCCCCTATTCTAAAACAGGTTAAAGGAGATTATTTTCCCAGCTGGCCTCCAACTCCCTTCCAATATAAAATCCTGCATTTAAAGTTATATTTTCCTTATTTGGAATCAATAAGTTTTGAATATACATAGCAAAATACTATGTAATGGTAGATCTTTGCCTTTCCTTATCTGACAAAATGTGAAGATGATAGTCTTTAGGAAATATCTAATTAGATAAGAATGTATTGGTGGTCCAAATCAGAAACTAATACTTGTTGAAGGTAAAACAATAAATAGGAAAAATGAGTTTAAAGGACAAAATATGAATATCATTTCGTGTCAACAAATCAGCATATTAATATGGATGAATATGTGCTTTTAAAATAAAATTGCACTAATAATTAATGATATACATGGTAATATGATTTTGCAAAAAGACTTAACATGACATATGTCCAAAATATTTTTCAGTTTTAAGATAGTATAATTTCCTTATTACACTATCATTTAAAGTTTTAAAATAGTGTAATTAGCTTCCCTATTATTTTAGGGAATAATACAATGATAATAGTTGTTATACTTACTTATATATAATGATTATTTTGTAATATAATTATGTAATAATACAATAATATAAAATATATGTAATAACAAAATTTTGGTTATATGAAGTATCCAAAATCTGCACTATTAAAGATTACCTCAATGAAATTTACATAGAGAATTGCATGATGATGGTTTTCTTACTGATACACACACACACACACACACACACACACACACACACACACACACACACGGAAAATAAGGGAGACTAGGAGAGTCTGCAAGCTGACAAAGCATTTTTAACCCATGTAAAGGAGAGAGAGAAATTAGGAAGGAAAATTGGAAGGAAGTTTAACAAGGAGGAAAAGAATGGAAGAGTCAGAAAAGCATTCATCATGGGTCTAAGGAATTTTAGAGGCATTTTACAAAGCAGACTTAACATTTCAGTAAGCTCAGTGATTAAGAGAAGTCCAAGAAAGACTTTGTAAATGTCTAAATGAAGTCCAAAGTGCAACAGTTTGTTCCTCATTCAATTACACTCCCGGCAATCACTGAGAGGTAGAGTTTCTCAGATGCCAACAGACACAACTCACTCTTGACATTTTCAGTGCTTGTGTTTAAATTTATCTCCATAATAATAAAATTAAATTAAATTCGCTAGTACATTTAAAAAAACACTTTTAGCAGCCAGAGACATATTACCGTGCCTTGCACATGGCCCAGCAGGGTTTGATCCTCCAAAAAGAAATCATTGAAATGGTATGCATTCATTTATAAAATCAGTGTTTTTATTAGAAATCTGCTGGGGCCAGAGGTATGACATAGAAATTTAGGTACTTGATTCATCCTCAGGTGTCCCTAATTTGAATCTGCTGGGGCCAGAGGTATGACATAGAAATTTAGGTACTTGATTCATCCTCAGGTGTCCCTAATTTGATCCCCAGTACCACATGATTGCCTTATAACTGCCAGAAGTGAACTCTAAGCACAGAGCTAAGAGTAAGCAAGCCCTGGGTACAGCTATGTGAATTTAAAAATGTAAAATTTTAATTTTAAAAGCCGGTTTTGTTTTATTACTATAAAAAATCAACTGATGAAAGAAAGAACAACTCTAACTTGAGTTTCCATATTTAGCAATAGTTATTAGTAGATGGTTTATCTACTTACTACATTTTATTCTAAGTGTAAATATTAAAACATCTTATTTTAGGTACATCTAAATGATGCTATTTTATTTTTAAAAAACATCCAATCAAAAATTATCACAACTATGTACAAGGTATGACTATCTTGAATTAAGCATGTTACTTCCTTCCCTGCAATAATGGTTTTATTAAATGAAAGCAACCAAAGGAAAATTACATATTTCAAATAAATATAAAAATTTTCTGAAAATAAAGTTAATAATGAATTTTTGTTCTTCTTAGCTTGTTTCTGATAACATAATATAATTATTCAAAGGAACATTCAAAATCTTCAAGTTAAATATTTAGTTGAAATCTCCTGCAGAAAACCTCCAACAAATAAAACTTTCCAGATCATGCAAAATATTTATTTTGCATATCATTCCATAAAATGTCTATATATCAAAGTTAAAGAAGGATGTAAAGTAAGTAAACCAATCACATTTATTTTGTGCAAAACTTCTGCTTTTTTCTTCTATGTTTAAGATTTTAATTTTTTGGAAAAAATTCTAAACCCTTCTTCCCTAGCTTCTCTTTCAATTTTGTATGCTACAATTTAGTCAATGGTGACATTAAAAAGTATATTCAGAACAAATTGGTCTTGGCCATCCCTGGTTTTAATCAATTACATAGCAATACTACTACCTAGGAAAGTCTCAAAAGCACTGACTTGCCTCTCTTTTAGACACTGGCTTTCAATCAATTTGCTCTAACTATATATTGTGATGTACAATTATGTTTACATTTTCTTTTAAAAAAAGTGGAAGAAACTCAAAAGGTCTAAGCTGTATTGGATAATAGTTGGCTATTTGTATAAAATGCATATAATAAACAGTATATAAAATGCATGACACTTGCTATAGGGACAGACTGGAGGGTGGGAGGGAAATGGGGTACATTTGTGAAGGAAAGTGAACACTAGTGAAAGGATTACTGTCAAAATATTATAAACCTGAAACTAAATTATAAATAACTTTCTAATTATAGTTTATGGTGGTTCATTAAAAAATAAAAAGTATAAAAAAGAAAACTATGATGTAAGTTAATGGAACAAAAAAAAACCCAACCCTTCAAAAAACCTACTTGACATTTTCAAAATATATCAGGTATGTAGAGACATATATATATATATATGTATATATGTACATGTGTATATATAAAATTCTAAAGGCTAAAAGAAATTAATCAAATATAGTGAATGTTAAACATAAGTAACTAATTCTTCTAATCTTAGACAATTTTCATTTCACCTGTCTGTGAAATATAAACTAGGGTAGAATATTATATTAAAAATTCCACTTTGTGATTCTATATTTTTCAAGTCATGAACATTGTCACCTCCATTTTTAGAATGTCTCTTAATAGAAAATGTAGGGTACAACAAATATTTATTCAAGTATCATGTATATGTAAGACAACAGTCAAAAGTCATCTAAAACAGTATTTCTCAAAGCTATTTATCAGTTGGCCCTCTAATCCTATTTTCTCCTCTCTTATTTGTTGGCCTTTACATTTTAGTCATTTACTCAATTTTTAATCTGTGATTGCCTGGAATATCCACAAGGATCACAGGGAAATATATGGCCCTACGTTCAGAAATCCTGTTTTTAACCAGGATTATTAAATGTAGAGTGTTAAAATTTAAATACATGTTATTATAGTTTCAAAATTAGTAAATGGCCCCTTATTGATGAGGCTTATTTTCTCATAAGCCATTAACTGAACCCTTAAATCAAACATAAGGTCATGTACATTGGTGATAATAGTTACATCTCCATAAGTTAAGCTTTGAAATGCCAACTGCTATGTAATGAGATTAATTCTACTTGTTTAAGAAGCATTTTAATATTTCATATTATATCTAATATTTATTTCTGTGGCCAGCCTTTGAAGTTAGGTAATGATTACAGAGTTGAAGTGAACCATATCATACTGAATATGTAAACATTAAAATATAAAATGATCTGCAATAACATTTCACAAAAATAGAATATCATTGACAGTAATTTAATGTGAAAGATATTAATGCAACTTTCTTCTCATTTCATCTCAAGAGTTTATTGATTGATTGATTGATTTTGGTTTTGGGGCCATAGCTGGTAACATTCAGGGGTTACACCAGGCTCTGCGCTCAGAATTCACTCCTGGCTTGGGGGACCATATGGGACGCCAGGTGATTGAATTGAGGTCTGTCCTAGGACAGCGTGTGCAAGGCAAATGCCCTACCAATGCGCTATCACTTCGGCTCCTTCGAGTTAATAATAGTAACAATAATAAAAATAAATAAATAATAATAGAGAAATAATGTTATTAAGGCCACAGTTTGTTCACTTAAATGTTAATATTAAATGACTGACATTGGTCTTGAGTTTGGAAAATAAATGAAGGAAATTATAGACAAATTATCAATTGGCCCTTTTAAACACTGGACCTTTTCTGAAAGCACAATGATCCATCATTATTAATATATATATACACATATGTATCTATATTATTATTTTATTTTAGTCTCTTGATCTCCAACTTAAAATGTTTCAATACCACCAGCCTTACCAAAGTATTCATTTTTCTCTATCAATTTCCGAGTTCTCTTTTCAAAAATCCCTCCTTGAACCTGAACCTCCATCCCAAGATCCAACCACCATCTCACCATAAAGATAAGCTCAATTTTTATCTTGTCTTATCCTTATTCTTTCTTATCTAAACCAGTTGATAGATTCTGTTGCTTTGGCCCTTTGTTATTTATTTACTATGCTACGCTACTTAAATCACTCATTTGTCCCTCTACTTTTGGCAAACTTCATCTAGCATGACAACCGTTAGCGTATACACATAGAAGCAAATTGTATGACTTTGTCTTTTGTGATAACTGAGTAGTATTCCACTATATATATGTTATATATAATAATATCATTAATTCTTAATTATTTGAGAAATGTGCATTTTTTAAAGTACTGAAGTATGTAACATTTCCATCAGCAAAGAATAAGAGATTCTTTCCCCATATTCCCACCAGCAGTGGTTGTCTTTAATTACATTGAAGTATCTAAAGTAACTAGTGTGAGTTGATAGCTAATTATGGGTTTGTTTCTTATCCTTTCCAATTTTTTGATGGTCAGTGATCAGAGTATTTTTTCATATAACTATTGGCATATGTAGATCTGATCTCAGTAAGTTTCTGTTCATATCTTCTCCCCATTTTTGAATTTTTTCTTTTTATTTTCTTTTTCTTTTTTAATTTTATAGGTGCCTTATTAATTTTTGCTATTATCCCTTTGTCAGAAGAGTGGTAGACAAAAACATTTATCATTCTATGGAGTGTCTTTTTTATTATGATCTTTGTTTCTTTCTCAATGCAGAAGTTTCTTAATTTGGTGAAATTCTGCTTGTTTATTTTTGCTTTCATTTTCTTGGCCAAAGAAGTCTTTAAAAATGCTGCTAGAGTCAATGTCCTTAAAGATGCAGCCTATGTTGTACTCAATATAAATCATGAATTGAGTTATAACATGAAGGTCTTTATTTTTTTTTTCAAAAATTTAAAAAAATGATTACTGATGGTAGAATAGATGGTATTTTATAATATATTTTTACAGTATTTTTGATATCTATTTTAATTGACTCTTGTACATGATGTGAGATAGAAGTCTGCATGTATTTTTTAACATATGGCTGGCCAGTTTTCCCAACACCATTTGTTGAAGAGGCCATTTATTTTCTCTTCTTTATACTTTGCTCCTTTGTCAAAGAATTGCTTTGCATATGCCTGCATATCTGTTACTGGGTTCTCAAATGTATTCCAAAAGTCTGTGAGTAATCTGAGAAGACACTGGATATAACTTATATCGTCTTTATTTTATGGAGATATGTTTGGTGACTCAGCATTTGCCATATTGAAAAATATCCCCTGTATATTGGACATACGTACTTTTGGTGGGTAAAATACCTTATATATTGTCATTTTGAAGTCCATACAATGACACAAGTATGGAAACCTCAGCCTTTTTAAAACAATTGCTTGCCTGTCTGATGATTTCATGGACTTTGACATTTTTTTTCTTTTTTGTTGTTGGTGTTCTTGAGCTGCACCTGGGAGTGCTCAGGTTCACTCCTGGATCTGTGCTAGAGCTCAATCCTGGTGGTGCTTGGAGGAATCCAATCCAAGTGCAAAGGATCCAATTCAGGTTGGCAACATGCAAGGTAACCTATTGTACTATTTCTCTGGCCCAGGTCTTTGAATTTAAGCCACTTCTTACCCTGGCTGTTCACATGTGTCTCTGGTAGGCAGCAGAAAGTTCAGGCCATTGACGTTGAGCAAGACGGTTGAGAGTAAGGATTTATTGCAATTCTTTTGTAGAGTTCAGCATGTTTGGCGTCTCACATGATAACTTGGTTAGTGATTTTTATGTGAGTTCTGTAAATTCCTTCTTTGATCGTGCTGCTTTCAATATTCTGCCTGTAGCTCTTGTCATTCTGATCACTGTGTCTTAAAGTTTTCTCATTTAGGTATATTTTGAATAGAATTTTGGGGGCTTTTGAATCTCTTCAATTCTGGAAAATTCTCCTTTATGATTTTTTGATTAGTGGTTCTTAATTTAGTTTTTCTTCCTGTTCCTCAAGGACTATGCATATTCAAATATGATTCCTCTTAAAATCATCCCATAATTATCTTGTGTGCTGTTCATTTATTTTTAGACATCTTTTATCTTCTGCTGTTTTCTAGAGTTTTCCTGAGTCTAATCTGAAAGTTTCCTGGTTATTTTTCTTTAGTTGCTGTAACTCTGTGTATGAGTCCTTCAACTGATGCTTTATTTCCTTTATGAAACTTTACTTCTGGTAATTTTTTCATCTCTGTTTTTATACTTTTATTGTACTGGCTCTATAGTTTCTTTGCATTTACTAAACAATCTCATCATGGTTTCTCTAAAGTTATTCGAAAGATAATTCAGCTGATCAGAACTAGCAGAAACTTCTGGTCATGATCTAAGTAAGCTTCTTTACTTCTTACCCATACTATTTTAACCATCTGGAGGTGAAACTTTGCAATTCATCCTTTATTCTAAACCTCTAACTTGAGCTCTCTGAGGGATTCAGGTAACTATCTTTTTTTTCCTTCCCTGCTTTTCCTATCCCAGTGAACTTTTACTACTCTGGTTTATTGTTTTAATTATAAGATAATTTTCAGTGTCAACAGTCTTTTCCTTCAATTGCCATAATTGAGCATTCTATGATTTATTACTGCAACAATAGCATTTTGAGGGAATTTTGGTGGGATAGGTGGATTGGCCTAGGAATGAGTGATAATGTGAAGTGAATGAGGGTAGAGAGACCTACACTTGAGTCAGTGGGTTTACTGCAAGAGATCTAACTATAAATCCTGGGAGGTGGTGAGCAATCACATAGTGGCCTCATGATTCTGGAAAGCCCATGAAATGGGTCATCATGAGACACAGAGGCAACATCTGGTCAACATAATCCTTCTGAGGACAGGGACCTGATATTCAGCAAAAAGCAGCTAGCTGAGGAGTTCAGTCCATGAAGAAAGAAACAAGGAGGCAGGGGACTATATGCTTTTTACTATACTAAGAAGAAATCTCATGGTTTGAAACAACATAGTGGAAGCAATTGGGAATCATTTATTAAATACTAAGCATGATTCAGTATGTCATATATATACTTAAATGCTTACATACATATATACGTACATGTATATATATACACACATATGTGAGCAAGATAATATCGCCATATCAGATCATTATTTGGTATTCTGAATAAGTGATTTTTAGGGTCAATTATTTTATTTCAGAATATTGTATCTAGTCTGCAGAAATAGCACAGTGGTAGGGCATTGGCTTTGTATACTGCTCACCGGGACTGACCCAGGTTTGATTCCTGGCATCCCACATGGTCCCCTGAGCCTGCCAGGAGTGATTTCTGAGCACAGAGCTCAGGATTAACCCCTGACTGCCTTTGGGTGTGTCCCCCATCAAACAACCCCCCAAAAAATCATAAAAAAGGTTGTTAGGGCTGGAGAGATAGCACACAGGTAGGGCATTTGCCTTGCATGCAGCCATTCTAGGACTGATGGTGGTTTGAATCAGGGACCCCATATGGTCCCCAGTGTCTGCCATGAACAATTTCTGAGCACAGAGCCAGGTATGACCCCTGAGTGCCTTCGGTTGTGACTCAGAATCAAACAAACAAAGAAAAAAAGAAGACTAAGATATTTAGGAAAATCTGTACATTTTTTTCTCCATGATGACTTTTTTAAATTTTGATTTACATAGATAAGATTCAAAGTGTATTACGATGTATTCAAAGTATATTGATTGTATTACAATGAACTTCACTCACCACTTGAAAAAAAATTATAATTGAAGCTATCTAAATAAAATAAAATTTAAGTCATACATTTTATTTTGTGTCAATGGCATTTTAACACTATAGAATGGGCATGTGGAATTTTCTAATAAACTTCTCAACAATTTCATTTTTCAAATATGAGCATCATCTGTTATCAGTGCTTGAAATTTCAATTTATACCCACCTCTAAGATGCATAAAAAGCAATTATCTGCCTGAAAGACAAGTTTAGGCTGCAGTGACTATAATTGTAATATATTCCACATTAATATTTTCTCTTGTCAAAATGAGAAGCATTTTAAATGATATATTGTCCAACCAAACTATTCATAATATGATAATCCCAGTACTTATTTTTAGTGATGAACTTTTATTTTCAGTCACGTAGTTACTCTCTTTTTAGAATAACCGTTCCTCATATAGTTGGTTTAAGTTCCAAATGTAGCTTTATATGCAAAGAATAAATGATTTTAAAGAATCAATTATTCTTTGCATATACTACTAATAATCATCATATTAATATGTAAGAAATACAAATTCTATTTAATTTCTAAAAGTGGTAATTTGAATATTAAGGTCTAAATTTCAAAAAGCAGAGGTCAACACTCAATTCTGTAGTATTAAAAAATGCGAACCAGCAATTAAAATTTTCTTCCAAATAAGAGGGAAGCTATTAATAATCTTTCTAAAGCAATGACCCTCAAATTACATAAAGCTATTTTATTTTCTTTATACTAACATAATTCCAAATATTTTCATTTCAGCTTTTAGACACATAACACTAAGAAATGTGTAGAGTAACAAGTTCTTACCCTGGAAGTTGCTTGCAATATGATCGACAACTGCAATGGACAAAATGTCAAGAAAGCATAAAATCAGTATCTTCTCAGGTATTTTGAGAGAAGTATAGAAGGTTGTAAAATGGCATAAAATTGAACCTTAGGTTTTAAGACACAAGTGTTTGTTATGTTGGCCAAAGAATAGTGGAGGAAGCTGAAGGAAATGGAGGTTTATAAGAAACTGAATGTTCTGAGGATCACAAATGTTTTGGCAAAGAAGCAACCAGGCTTACACTTAGAAAGTTAATCAAGGTAAGCAAAAGAAAAAAAATTAGGATTTTGGTCATGAAAAGCTTTGCTTATTTGTAAAAGAAAAAATGTTTTCCTTAGGCTTTTATCATGTTGACGGATGAACCCTTAGGTGCTATAAAACAGAAAGTTTCAAAATGTATTAAAACATAAAAGAACTTGACAGGATATACAAAAGTGTACTTTCTTCAAATGTCAATTGGTTTTGGTGGTTTGAAGGAAAATTAAATTTAGAAATTAATATAGATTTAAGTCAATTATGGTAAATAGTATAGTATGATGCATACATTCAAATGTAAAGTAAGATTTTAATAGAGGATATAGGGCCTTAAAATAATATTCTACATACCAAGTATTTACAAAGCCCAGCCTTCAATCTCTAGCACATTATGACACCCCCCTCTCTCCCCAAACATTACAAAGTGTGTCACTGGTGACTGAAAACACAAGCATTGTAATGCTGGGTGTTATATTTCTTGAAACCATCTCTTTGATAGTTTATGTATAGTCTAATCTTAATAAACATTCACAATATGTGGGGTGGTAAAAAACTGCTACAAGGATAAAGACATTTTTAGATTTATGTTTTAAATTTTAGTAGTGTCATAAGCAGGATATATTGCTACTGGACCAACGGTGGATTGTTGTATGCTAAAAAAATAGTGTATTTGAATAGACTGGGTGATGGACATCTAAAATAGACTTTATTGAAAACAAAACACTTGTGAATGAGACATCCAGCTGTGCCAAGGGAACCCAAACAGTAAAGAACCCAGGTCATTCCATCTGCATAGTTTGGCTATATGGTTTGGGCTAGAAGGTCCTTCTTTGGGACTCTCCTAATTGCTCCAGTTGAGTCAGTCTGATCTTCAGTTACATCTGGTCTCTTCCTTACATCTCTGATGGGCTACACTTCTATCTCTCTGGCAGCTTTATTAGGTGTTAACTTTCCTTGCTGGTGGTACTTTCCATTCCCACCTGCACTTTCTACACTTCTCATTGCCAAAAAGTCCTGGGCACATGGATAGAGGCAGCCAGACTGTCTGCTCCAGTCCTGAGTGTCTGACCTGTTACCAGTCCTCCATCATTTTTAGGGACTTGGGAGGATACTGTGTGGTGGAGCTGGCTGAGTAGTGATGGAGAAGAAAGGTGAAAATGGGGAGAAAAGGGTAGCGTTCTTAAAAACAGACCAAAAGAAAGAAATTAAGGGTTGAATTAAAAAAATTTAAGACAGTAATAAAACTTTTCTGTACAGTTGTCCTTATCTTGTCCTTTCTTTCAAAATCCTGCCTTTATTCAGAAGCCCTTGTTTATGTTTAGATAAGGTATAATGTGCCTCAGGGAGCCTGTCCAGGATTGAACTTGTTGATAGTTCTGGTGTGCTTAGTAGTTCACACAGTTCTAAAACTGCGTCCCTTTCCCCTTTCTCTGTAAAACTAGCTCTTATGACCATGCAGACTAGATCATTTGGGAGGGATGTTGTCTTCAACTTTTCAGGTTGCTGGTCTAAGAATAAAGCAATTTTTCTCTCAACAAGTCTTGTCTTTGGAATATTAACCTTCAGGTGACAAGTTTCAAAACTGGGTTCAGTAACATTATGAAGGATGAAGTGGGAAGGAAATAAATAAAAGCAGGAAGACTGATTTTAGTTACTTCAATGGTAAATACCCTACTTAGAAAGTAAGGCAAAAAGAGTGAGCATATGGAACAGGGATGAAGGTAGAATTTACAGTATTTATATTTTAAGGGTCAGGCTTCTCACTTAGTGCTCTTTATTTATTTTCTGTTTACTCACTGAATAATTGAAAAGTGACTTTGTGCCACAGCAAACATGAATCAACTTCTAAAAATATGCCAGATTTTTATTGTTATTATTTGGTTTATTTTTATTGTTCTTTATTGTAATCAGGCATTACTCCTGGAGGTACCAGGTGATCATATGCAGAGCCATGGATCAAACTGGGATTAGTCACATGCCAGGCATGTGCATTTTCATCTAGCTATCTGGCTTCTGAACTTTTAAACTATAAGAAACATGAGAAATTTTACCTGGAGAGTAGATTTGATAGTTGTCTTCACAAATCTGCAATAAAAATAGAGTAAAATTGCAAAGATAGGTAAAATGATCTCTTCATATTTGCATTGTGGCTGCACATAGAAAAATAATCAGTATATATTCATTCAATTAATTAGTCAGAAATTATCTTTTTATTTTTCCCAAATAAGATATTTGTTAAAATATGAGCATTTTCTATATTGTTTTAAATGAAAGAAGAGGTTACCTCCATTGAGGCAACAAAATGCTGAGCAGTAATAAATCATCCTCTTATAATATGCAGAGGAAAATTGGATAGTTTTTTTTTCTTACTAAACATTGCCAGTAGCTGTTCCAAGAAATGTTCTCCATTCTTAATCTTCCTAAAATGAATTTTTAAACAAAACATTAAAAGCACACTTTGCAAATCAGTTACCAGAAAATACGATAATGGGCAATAGCAAGCACATAGTACTGTATAATGGAGGCCATTTCACGGTTCCTCCTACTTTGGCAAATCATTTATAAATGCAAAAAAATTAATCAAAATTAGCATCATATACTTAGGTCATGTTCTCTCAAGCAAACATTTTTTATCTTTACATTTCTGGGTGATCTATTTTAACAATTGTACAAATATAACCCTTTGTGAAATTCAAGAGTAAAGATTTTGCAAAAGCTTCCTGTTACATATATAGGCATATATATTCTTTACTTGCCATTATTCTAAAATTAGATAAAAATTAAAAGATTAATTTAATTTTTGCAAACATTATTTACTGATAAAATTATCTTATTCTGAATAAATTCACAATTTATAAGAAGTCTTCATATATAGCCCTTTCACTTATACCTCAAAATTAACCTTTGAACTATGTAAAGCAAATATTCTGTTCTCTTTACAAGGTAATAAACTGAACCTCAAAGAAATTGAAGCATCCCTTTGCTCACTTAACTACTTACTGGCAAAATATTCCAATATTATTATCAATATTATTATTAATTTATATGATAATACATTGAATTAATATATCTATCAAATATATGTAAATATTTTACTATATATGAATATATTTATATTGAAGTCATTAATCCAGGGTTCAAAAATTCTATTTTTATATTTACCATACTATAAAATATCCCCTACCCACAGCAATAAAGTAAGGCTGTATATGATCCCTCATATACATTTATATTGCCAAAGATAAATTAGTGCACACATATTTCAATAAACTAGTTTCTATTTATAGAGACTATTCTCTTATATTATAGATAATTTTGCTAAAGTATAGAGCAATAAAAGACAAATATTTCTAGTTTTGCTGTGTTTATTTGTTTGGTTTGGTTTTAAAGCCATATTTAGCATTTTCATGGGAAATTTCCTATGGTGCTCAAGGAACAACATGGTAACAAGGATCAAAGCCAGGTCTCCTCCATACAAGTGGTATGTGCTCACTTTTCCATAGTTTTGGTTTTTTTTTTTACAGTCAATCTTGATCTCTGATGCATAGTGATCTGATAGGGTGTTCTAATAATTCTTATATTTGTGACTTTATGCAAGTTTGATTTATATCCTAAGGCACAGTCTATTCTGGAGTTAGGTTCCATGTGTACTTGAGAAGAATGTGTATTCTGCTTTCTAGAAGTGAAGGGCCCTATAAAAATTCATTAGCCCTAGTTCTTCTAATTTCTCATTTAAGGCTCTTAATTCTTTACTAGTTTTCTGTCTGCTGGATTTGTCCAGTGGTGATAGTGGAGTATTGAGATCTCCTACTACAATCACATTTCCTTCCATATGTTTCTCCAGGTTTGCGAGCAAATGCCTTACATGTTTTGCTGGCTCTGCATTTGGTGCATAAATATTGACCAGAGTTAGTACTTCTTGGTCTAGTGTTTCCCTGATCAGTAAGTAGTGACCCTCTTTGTCTCTTATCACTTTCTTGAGGTTGAATGCAATTTGGTCTGATATAAGAATGGATGTCCCAGCTTTTTTTTCCCCATTGGCTTGAATAATTGATTTCCATCCTTTTTATTCTAAGCCTGTGTCTATCCTGTAATTGTAGGTGTGTTTCTTGCAGGCAGCAGAAATCTGGTTTCTGTTTTCGAATCCATCTCTCTACTATGTATCTTTTAATGAGAGAGTTTAGTCCATTGACATTTAGGGAGATTATTGACAGAGAGGGCTGTTGTACAGTTGTATTGTGTAGGGTGGTTGTTGTTACAATGGGGGTTTGGATTGTGTAGAGAAAGGAACTCTTATCCACTGCTGGTGGGAATGCCGTCTAGTACAACCTCGATGGAAAACGATATGGAGATTCCTCCGAAATCTGGAAATTGAGCTCCCATTCAACCCAGCTATTCCACTCCTAAGAACACAAGAACACAATACAAAAACCCTTTCCTCACACCTATATTTATTGCAGCACTATTCACAATAGCCAGGCTCTGGAAACAACCAAGATGCCCTTCAACAGATGAATGGCTAAAGAAACTGTGGTACATATACACAACGGAATATTATGCAGCCGTCAGGAGAGATGAAGTCATGAAATTTTCCTATACATGGATGTATATGGAATCTATGATGCTGAGTGAAATAAGTCAGAGGGAGAGAGAGAGACACAGAATAGTCTCACTCATCTACGGGTTTTAAGAAAAATAAAAGTCATTTTTGCAATAATCTTCAGAGACAATGAGAGGAGGACTGGAACTTCCAGCTCACTTCATGAAGCTCACCACAAAGAGTGGTGAGTGCAGTTACAGAAATAACTACACAGAGAACTACCATAATCATGTGAATGAATGAGGGAACTGGAAAGCCTGTCCAGAGTACAGGTGGGGGTAGGGTGGGATGGAGGGAGTTTGGGACATTGGTGGTGGGAATGTTGCACTGGTGAAGTGGGTGTTCTTTACACGACTGAAACCTAATCACAATCATATATGTAATCAAGATGTTTAAATAAAGGGAAAAAAGTTAAAAAAAAGAAATCTAAACTTGGAGATAGTGGTAATTAAGAACTAGAAAATCGGGCCCGGAGAGATAGCACAGATATCTGCATAGATAGCACAGATAGCTGTTTGCCTTGCAAGCAGCCGATCCAGAACCTAAGGTGGTTGGTTCGAATCCCGGTGTCCCATATGGTCCCCCTGCCTGCCAGGAGCTATTTCTGAGTAGACAGCCAGGAGTAACCCCTGAACACTGCCGGGTGTGACCCAAAAACAAAAAAAACAAAAAACAAAACAAAACAAAACAAAACAAAACAAAACAAAACAAAAAAACCTAGAAAATCAGAAGAGTTAAAACTCATCACCATCATGATTGGATAAGGAAACACTGATATATAAATTGTTTGTTGCTATGTGGATGAATCTCGAGAGCATCATGTTAAATGGAGGTAGTTGGAAGGAAAGGGACAGACACAGCATAATCTCTCTCAAAAGTGCAAAGTAAAGAATAACATTGGTGTCGAAAAAAATGCCCAAAAGAAACAGAAACTGAGAACTGTTCTTTAGTATGAAGCTTACTACAGGGGAGAGAGGCAGAAAGGAATAATATAAGGGGTAGGGGCATTCTGGAACAATATTAGGAAGACAAGTAGACACTGGTGGAGAGTTGTATATTGGAATGTGTACACACGAACACCCCCATTAATCATATTGTAAAGTTGGTGCCTAAAATAAAACCTTTAGGGCCCGAAGATAGCACAGTGGCGTTTGCCTTGCAAGCAGCTGATCCAGGATTAAAGGTGGTTGGTTTGAATCCCGGTGTCCCATATGGTCCCCCGTGCCTGCCAGGAGCTATTTCTGAGCAGACAGCCAGGAGTAACCCCTGAGCACCGCTGGGTGTGACCCTAAACCAAATAAAATAAAATAAAACCTTTAAAAATACTAATAACTGATAATAATAATAATAATAATAATAATAATAATAATAATAATAGTGCAAAATGTGACCCAGATAAAACTTAGTTATCATCTCAGTACATGTCCTACAGAATCTGGCAGCTTCTGTTAATGAGATGAGGCATTACACAAGGACATTTAGTTTATTTGCTGGACTCTGAAAATTGAAAAAATATAGCAGGTTTATTTTTCTCCATAAACATATGGCATATTGATCTGAACTTATATGTCTTCAAATCCTATTTTAGTTTTCATGATTTTCATAGAACTTGTCCAGAGTATTTACTTAGAAGTATAATAGGCAAGTATGTCTGGGAAATATGTTGGACCGGATGGCTGTTAGAATGAAGAAGTGTGAAGAACTGTACGACTGAGGAAAACTTTATATTAAGGTTAGGTATTTAAAAAAGAGGGTCTAGAGCAGTAATACAACTGATAGATCTGGTTTTCATCTTAGCCATTATATGGTTCTCTGAGTGCAGAGCCAGGAGTAATCCCCAAACACCAATCAATGAATCCCCAAATAAACAAATATACCAAAAAAAGATAATAAAAAAGATGATCTGTTGGGAGTTGGAGGGAAAGATGAAAATTTTATTATACAAAGAAAAGTGTAGTAAGCATATTTATTAATAGAAGATAATGAGTAGAAATAAATGTATGTGTTTTGATGAAATAAACTCAGAAATGAAACTAGTTTTAAGACAACTTTTTTTGTTTTTTGTTTGTTTTGTTTTTGGGCCACACCTGATGACACTCAGGGGTTACTCCTGGTATGTGCTCAGAAATCCCTCCTGGCTTGGGGACCATATTGGATGCTGGGGGAACCGCAGCCTGTCATAGGCTAGCACTTGCAAGGCAGATTCATTACTGATTGCACTACTGCTCCAGCCCCTTAAGACAACAATTTTAAGGAGAGATATTTTTCACTTTAAATTAGTAATCTAAAAATCAGACATTATCTTGGGGAGATTTCAGGGGGAAAAAAAGGTCAGTGAGATTGGAAGAAGGTAGGGATTATTGAAGGTCCTACAGTAGGGCTCTGATGTGATAGTTGAGTACTGTCAATAGACTTGTCAATATATAGTCTATAGACTAGAGGAGATAACCTCTCAATAGACTAGCTATAACCTGCAGGTCTAGGAATCCATGGAAATTAAGCTAACGATGTCTACAAAAACTATATATTTAATATTTCAGAAGCTCAAAATTTACGCCAAAACTATAGCTTGTAACTCATTGAATAACAGTTTTAAAATACAGGCAAGAAGACCCTGATATTCTGTGGGTATATATCTGAAACAAACACAGAAGAAACTAGAATAGTCTTCATGGCATAAACACAGCTTATGTTAAGACAGATATCCATAAGCATAGGCTAGTTTTATGCCCAGAGTTCACTACTCCTGCCCCAATCTGCCATCGTAACAAGCCCCTTTTTAAGTTTGGTTTTAACATTTGAGTATTGAGATTTTTTAGTTGTTGACTCTGTCTTGGATATTTAGTTCTGTCCTTTCTTAACATCATCAATGCATCTAAGACCCCTTGGCCCCTGTCCTATGTCATTTCATATTTGTCTTTATCCTTCTTCACTCAATTGCTTTCCTTCTCATTATACTCTGAGGTCTAGATTGTTCTCAACAACCCCTATTTAAATCATTGCATTTCTTCATGCAGTTATTCTAAATACCACATGTAAGTGATATCCTGTATTTGATCCTGCTTATTCTGGCTCACTTAACAACCATGTTGTATTAAATTTCATGATTGTTTTCTTCCTTACAGCTGTTTAGTATTCCATTGTGTATATGTACCACAAATTCATTATCCACTCATCTATTACAGATAGACATCTAAGTTGATTCCAACTTTTAGCTATTGTCCTGAGTGCTGCAATGAATAAAAGTGTACATACATCATTTTGGATAACTTTTTTCTGTCTTGGATATAATTACCCAAAATTAAGATTGCTGGGTGATACGGCAGTTTGGTTCTGAGTTTATTGAGAAGCGTCTATAATGTTTTCCATGGGAGTTCTACCAAATAGCATTCCTACTGGCAGTGAATGAGTTACCCTTTTACCATATCCTCACAGCACAAATTGTTCACAGTATTTTTAGAATGTGCCATCCTCACTGATGTACAATGATATCACATTGTTATCTTGATTTAGATTTCCCTAATGATTAGTGATGATGAGCATTTTTTTAAATAAAATCTTTATGTAAGGGGTCAGAGTGGTTGTGCAAGTGGTAAGACATCTGCCTTGTGTACGCTAGCCTAGGACGGACCACGGTTCAACCACACTGCATCCCATATGGTCCATCAAGCCAGAAGCGATTTCTGAGCACATAGCCAAGAGTAACCCCTGAGCATCCCCAGGTGTGGCCAAAACACCAAAAAAAAAAAAAGTTTAAGCACAATAATTATAAGAATGATTGTAGTTGGATTTCAGTCATAAACAGAACATTTTTAATGTGCCTTTTGGCATTCTGCTGGTCTTTTTCAGCTAGGCATTTATTTATTAATTTCCTCTCCCCAATTTTAACTGGGTTTTTAGGTTTTGCAGAATTAACCTTTGTTGAGCACTTTGTATATCCTAGACATCAATACTTTATCTGCTTTGTTAAGTGTAAATATTTTATACCACTCAATTAGATGTCTTTTAATTTTAGTCCATGTTTCCTTTACCATACAAAAACTGTTTAGTTTGATGCAATCCCACTTATTCAGATTTAATTCTATAGTCCTTGTCATTGGGATCATATCATTGAAGACGCCTTTGAGGTCTAGGATTAGAATATTCCCTCTATATTTTTTCAATATACTTTATGGATTGAGGTCTGATCTCAAGGTCTTTGAATCACTTTGAATTGATTATTTGTGTAAGAAGTGAAAGATGAAACCTGTTTTAATTTCTTACATGTGCTTATCCAATTATCCCAAGAGCACTTGTTGAAGAGACTCTTTTTTCTATTTCAAGCTCTTGGATCCTTTGTCAAAAATTAATTGTCCATAAACTTGGGGATTTGGCAATAGATATTGTACTCTTACCCACCCATTGATCATAAAGTCTGTCTTTGTTACACTACCATGTTGTTTGATCAAAATGGCTTTGAGTATACTCAATGATGAGTGTACTCATCTAGGTAATAAATGCCCCCAATTTCTTGGTTGTTTTGTTGTTGTTGTTTTTCAGAATGTTTTAACTATGTGAGGTCGTTTTTAGTTTTTTTTTTTTTTATTTGGCCCACATCCAGCAGTGCTCAGGGGTTACTCCTGGCTTTGTGCTCAGAAATTACTCTTCGCAAGCCCATATGGGATGCTGACTATTGAACTCAGTTAAACGACAAGCATAGCAAACACCCCATGTACTATCACATCTGCCCCTATTCGTGTCTTTTATGATTCCACACAAACTCTTTAATTGACTGTTCTAAGTCCTTGAAGAATGTTTTCTGAATCTGGATGGGATTGCATTGGATCTATCTAGTAGTTTAGGTAAGATAGTCATTTTGATACCATTGATTCTTCCCACCCACAAACATGAAATGTTTTTTCCATTTCCTTGGGTCATCTTCAATTAATTTATCAGGTGTTTTAAAGTTTTCATGGTATAAGTCTCTCATCTCATTTGGTACTTCATGGGATTTTGACACTGTTTAAATGGGATATACTCTGTTATATCTTTCTCCTCTATATCTTTATTTGTATACAGGAATGTATCCTACTTCTTTGTATTGATTTTGTATCTAACCACTTTGCTGTATTGACTTACTGTTTCTAGAAGCCTTTTTGTGGACTCTTTAGGGTCTTCAATGTATACCATCATGTCATTTGCAAATAGATATAGTTTGACTCCTGCCTTTCCAATTTGGATCCCTTTGAGTTCCTTCTCTTGCCTGATTGCTATTACTAGGAATCAAAAAACTATGTTGAATAAGAGTGGAGACAATGAGTATGTTTGCCTTGTGCCTGACCTCTGTAGGAATAGTTTTAGTTTCTTACTATTAAGAATAATATTGACTCTGTTATTTTTATAGATAGCTGATACTATCTTGAGGAAAGTTCCATCTATCGAGAGTTTTAATCATGCATAGGTAGTGGATCTTGTCAAATGCTTTCTCTGCATTGATTAATATGATCATATATTTTATATTTTTTCTTACTGATGTGGAGTACTGTGTTGATTGAATTTTGCATATTGAACCATCCTTTCATCCACTTGATCATGATGTATTAAATTTTTTTTTTTTTGGTTTTTGGGTCACACTCGGCAGCGCTCAGGGGTTACTCCTGGCTCCATGCTCAGAAATCGCTCCTGGCAGGCTTGGAGGACCATATGCGATGTGGGATTTGAACCAATGACCTTCTGCATGAAAGGCAAAAGCCTTACCTCCATTCTATGTCTCTGGACCCATGATGTATCAATTTTTAAAGTGATTTTGGTTTAGGTTCACGAAGATTTTGTTGAGGATTTTTCATCAATATTTATCAGTGAGTTTATTCCATGCTTTTCTTTCTTAGTAGGTAGTATTTGTGTCAGCATTGGGAATCACCAAAATGTTAGTTTCATAGAAGGTAGTATGGAGATTCCCATATCGTTGGTATTTTGGAAGAGTTTGGGTATCAATGGTAGTTATTCTCTGAGTATTTGCTAAAACCCACCCATAAATCTATCTGGTCCTAAACTTTTATTTTTGAGGAGAGTCTTTTTAAATTAGTTTTTAATTTAAATTCTATAGATTCAAGATTGTTCATAATACAGTTGTTACTTTCTTAACAGATAGTGTTATTCATTATTGAATTACAGTCATACAATATACAATAACCTTCAACAGTTACACATCTCCCACCACTAATGTCCTCAGTTTTCCTCTCAGCCACACAAACCCCTCTCCTCCTCCTTGCTCTACAGCAAAAGTTTCTTCTTCTTCTTCTTCTTCTTCTTCTTCTTCTTCTTCTTCTTCTTCTTCTTCTTCTTCTTCTTCTTCTTCTTCTTCTTCTTCTTCTTTTGTTTTTTTTTCTTTTCTCTCTCTCGCTTTTTTCATTTTAAGCACTTTGACTTGCAGCACAGTACACATTTCCTACCATTAAAGCCCCAGTTTCTCTCCAACCATCCCTCTACCTACTTCTTTTTTTCTTTTTAGGCCTCTAATGCATTTACAGTTGCTTTCTCTAACCACTTTCTTTTATTTATATTATTAATATCTTTATTTAAACACCTTGATTAAAAAATACGATGGTAGTTGGGTTTCAGTCATGTAAGGAACACCCCCTCCCCCTTCACCAGTGCAACATTTCCATCACCAATATCCCAAATCTCCCTCCTCCCCACCTTACCCCCTTCGGTAATTTAGAAAGGCTTTCTACTTCCCTCATTCATTCACTTTATTATGATAATTCTCAATGTAGTTATTTCTCTAACTGCACTCATCACTCTTTGTGGTGAGCTTCATGTCATGATCTAGACTTTCCAGCCTTCCTCTCTTTTGTCTCTGAGAATATTGCAAAAATGTCTTTTATTTTTCATAAAACCCATAGATGAGTGAGATATTCTCTCCCTCTGACTTATTTCACTCAGTGTAATAGATTCCATGTACACCCATGTATAGGAAATTTCATGACTTCATCTCTCGTGATGGCTGCATAATATTACATTGTGTTTATGTACCATAGTCTCTATAGCCATTCATCTGTT
The DNA here is from genome assembly GCF_024139225.1 of Suncus etruscus. NCBI lineage: Eukaryota > Metazoa > Chordata > Mammalia > Eulipotyphla > Soricidae > Suncus > Suncus etruscus. The sequence goes on from NC_064848.1 coordinate 109,924,288, forward strand.
GAAGGGCATCTTGGTAGTTTCCAGAGTCTGGCTATTGTAAATAGTGCTGCAATGAATATAGGTGTGAGGAAAGGGTTTTGTATTGTATTTTTGTGTTCCTAGGGTATATTCCTAGGAGTGGTATAGCTGGATCGTATGGGAGCTCAATTTCCAGTTTTTGGAGGAATCACCATATTGCTTTCCATAAAGGTTGTACTAGACAGCATTCCCACCAGCAGTGAATAAGAGTTCTATGCAAAGAAAACTATAAAACCCTGTTCCAAGAAATAAGAGAGGACACACGGAAATGGAAACACATACCCTGCTCGTGGATTGCCAGGATTAAAATGGCAATACTCCCCAAAGCATTGTTCAGATTTAATGTGATCCCTCTAAAGATACATATGACATTCTTCAAAGAAGTGGATCAAACACTTCTGAAATTCATTTGGAACAATAAACCCCCTACCTACCTCTAAGGCAGGCATTTTACTTTACTTTCTTTTTCTCTCTCACTCTCTTTTCTTTTTCGGCATTGTTTGTACTATTGTTAATTAAGATGTATCACATGTGTCACTATATTTCTGGAAGATTCTTAATTACAGATTCAATTTATTTGCTTGTGTAGGGCCTATTTAGACTATGTACTTCCTCTTCTTTCCATTTTAGAAAGATTATCTGTTTCCAGAAATCTGTCCAATCCTACAAGGTCCTTTATCTTAACAGAGTACAGCTGTTCATAGTCAGCTGTCATCTCTTGGACTTCTGGGAACTCTATTGTAATTTCTCCCCTTTCATTTCTGATCCAATTTATTTGAACACTATTTCTTCTTGTGAGTCTTGCTAGTGACTTGTCTTGCTTTTTTATTTTTCAAAAAAAAAAAAAAAAGCAGCTCCTGGTTTCATTGAGTCTTTGTATTGTTTACTTGGTTTCTATGTCATTGTTTTCTGCTTGAATTTTATTATTTATTTTTTTCTATTTGTGTTTGTGTTTTGTTATTAGTTTCCAGATACTTAAGCTGTGCCTTTAGATTGTTGGTTTTTATCTTTTTCTTATTTTCTTAGGTAGATCAATATTGCTATAGACCTAATTACTGTTTTTCTGTGTCCCATAGATTTTGGTAACTAGTTAATATTATTATTAATCTCAAGGAATCATTTTATTTCTTCCTTTATTTCCTCTTTGATCCAGAGGCTAACAAGCAGCATTTTGTTCAGTATCCCAGTGTTAGAGTTTCTCCAAATATCCTTTTTACAATCAATTTATTTTCTGTGACATGGTGGTCTGGTAGGATGCTTTTATGACTTATGTTTGTGGATTTTTGTAAGTTAGGTATATAATAAAATGTGATTTATTCTAAAAAATGTTCTGTGTGCACCAGAGAAGAAAATTCATTCAGCTTTACGAGATGGAAGACCCTGTATAATTCCATAAGCCTCAGCTCTTCTAGATTTGTACTTAGGGCTCATGTTTTTTCCTGATGTTCTGTGCAGTGTATCTATCCAGTGGTAAGAGTGGCATGCTGATTCTCCCACTACTATAGTATTTCCATTCATGTGTTTCTCTTGGTCTTACATATTTTGCTGAACCATTTGATGTGTATATTGATTAGAGTTAGTACTTCTTGATCTGTTGTTCCTCTGATCAAAAAATAGTGCCCATTTTGTCTCTAATTACTTTTTTGAGGTTGAATGTATTTTGGTCTGATATAAATATAACTGTCTTAGCTTTTTTTTTGTTTTCCAGTGGCTTGTATAATTGTTTCCCAACTTTTTACTCTGAGTCCGTGTCTATCCTTAAATGTATATGTTTCTTGTAAGCAGCAAATATTTGAGTCTACATTTTCTTGATATAAGAGAGCTTAGTCAGTCCATTGACATTCAGGAAAACTATTGAGAGAAAGGACTGTTGAGTCATTATATTGTATTTGGTAGTTGCTGTTACAATTGGTATTTGGTCTATAAAAGTGAGCTTTCAGTACATTTAGAGTCAGTTTAGTTATCACCAATATTGCAATTTTTTTTGTCTGAGAATGTTATAATCTCTCCCACCCATATAAAGAGAGGTTTGATGAGTAGTGGACTCTAGGCTCAAAATTTCTTTCATCCAGTAATTTGAATATGTCATTCCATTACTTTTTGCCTGGACCATTTTGTATGGGAAAACTAGCATGGTTCTTTTCTTTATATTTAAAGTTGTTCTTCTTCCTTACTGCTTTAAAAATCCTTCTCTCGGGCCAGAGATATGGCATGGAGGTAGGGCATTTGCCTTGCATGCAGAAGGACAGTGATTCAAATCCTGGCATCCCATATGATCTCCCGAGCCTGCCAGGAACTATTTCTGAGTGTAGAGCCAGGAGTAACTCCTGAGTGCTGCCATGTGACCCTCAAAAAAAAAAATCCTTCTCTCTTTTGGTCTTTACCATTTGGTTATTATATCATGGTGTTCTCTTTAAGTATATTTTGTTTGGCACTCTTTTAGCCTCTTGGATTTGTACAGCTGCCTCTTTTCAGAGAGTGTGGAAGTTTTCTGCTATTATCTTTACCAGTACTTTTTCTTCCTCTTTCCCCTTTTTTCATCCCCTCTGGTATTCTTATAATTTGAAGATTATTTCTCTTGTGTTTGTTCATTAAGTACCTTACATTTTCTTCTCTACCCATTTGCCTTTCTTTTCTTCTTTATTTGTGATAGCTTGTAATTTGTCTTCAAGTTTATCTATACAGTTTTTTCCCTGTGTGATTCTGCTACTTTGGTTTGCTAATATGTTTAGTATTTTCTTCTGAAAGAGTTCTTTGATTTGGTTGAATTGTTCATCTATTGATTGCTTAATTTTGTTGCCTAGGGCTTCCTTGATTTCTGTTGCTAAAGCATTAAGTATTGATTTTAAGTCCTGATCAAACAGACTCAGACTTTTTGGCTTTTTGATGGTCTTGGAGATTTGCCTAGGCTTCTCTCCCTAGCTGCAACTACAGTTAGCCTCCATAGTTTCCCCATTGTTCTTTGCATTTTGTGAGTTGGGATGGTAAAGTTTCAGGTTCCCCATTATTGAAGAAAATGACCTATTGAACTGATTATACAAATGGTGGCTCCTAAAACATGTGCTTTGCAGCTTATTTCCCAAACCATTCAGGGTTACTTGAATATGCTAAAAAAAAAAAAAATAGCTGACTAGTTACTCAGTTTGGTCTACTGTGTTTTGAAGCTGTATATTGTCCGAGATAAAAAAAATATTCTAGGGCCTATGTGCTAGAAATAGAAGATATAAATTAGTACATTCTCTCATGGATGTGCTAGCATTTGCATGGTTTTGGGATGAGAGCATAGAACTCCAGGACAGGCAACATCTTAGGAATAGGCTTAGAAAGGAAAGTGGCCAATTTATGAATTATAAATTATAATATTTATGATCATGTATATATTTCCCAAGTGAAAACTTTGTAAACCATTGCTCTACTTTTTCTATATTTCCATATGTTAGTCACATAAATCATTGTAGTATTTGCCAAAATTTTCTTAGTTTTAGCTTTGATGTATCTCTATTTTTATTTTCCACATGGCAAAGTTTTTGATTTCTAGTAAAATTGTATTTCACCTATATCGATTCACTAATGTTGTATAAAGAAATATCTTCAATATCTTTAATTTTTAAATATTATTTTAAGTGTTTTAGTCTTTTAAAATACCCCTACTTCTCATCTCTTTCCCTTTTTTGTTGTTTCTGATAATGTTGTGACCGGCTTTTACACTTGCCAACTACAGTACTTTCTGACAGTCACATATCATATTGTAGTGCTTGCAATCTCACTTTGCTGATCAATCTTAACCCTTTGAGTTGTGGTATTTGCATACGTGCTCTCCGGGAGTTCTGATCTTTGTTGAAGTGCGCAAATTTGTGGTTGTATAGATCAGTAGTGTTCGGACTTGCCATGATGCTTCTTGGCTATGTAACACACATCTTTTATTTGCAGGTGGCCATATCCAGAGGATATTCTTGACTCAGTGCTCAATTTTCAATTCAGGTAGTTCTGAGAGTACTATCTAGGGTCAGGGAAAGTATCTGGGTTCCCAAAATCCAATCATCTCTCCAGCTCATTGTGATATCTCCCTGTTCCATGCAAAATTTTTTACTTGCAGTGCTCACCAGTGAGGGACGGGGAAGTATCTACTCATTTTATGGTGCCCCTACACATTTAATTATTGTATAGCTAGAAATTACTGCCAGGCTAAAATGCAGGAACTGTTTAGTGGATGTAGGATAATAAGGATTTTAACTCATGACCATACATTTACAAGGCTGCTGTTGCATGCTACTACACTATTCTTCTGTACCCTTTTAAGATGTTATAGTTTTAGTTTTCTGTATTTTATTTAAATTGTGAAGAATTTCTATTGACAAAACAACTGTAAAGATTTAAACTGATATCAGCATAAAATATGGCTTTAGTTTGTGTTTTTATTATTTATACAATTTATATACTTTCTCTAAAATCATGCCTAATAATAAACATATATTGAGTACTTTCTATGTTTCAAGATCTTTTGTGGTTTTTGAATATATTATCACCAAAATTTTATGAAGTTGATTTTATTGTTCATCCCTCATTTTACTGAAAGAAAATTGAAGCATAGAGAGTAACATATCCAGATTAGCTAAGAAATTAGGATTAGAATAAATTCCTAATTAGGATTAATTCCCATGCAATTTGGGTCAGCAATATACTTATAACTAAGAATACTGCATCTGCTAAATTTATGTTTTTCATTTCCCCCACTGGCCTTTAGTAGACCTTCTTAATATAGTTATGTGCCCTATAGATTATCTCAGTGATCTCTATTTTATTGAATTGTTCTCTCAATCAGATATTTAGACAATACATGCAGTTTTAACTAATTGAAGACATATTTTAATATTTGACAGAAACAATGAGAAATCATAATACATTCTTAAGTAATTTTCTTTCCCTCTTATCATATTACATTATAGTCAATTTGTTACATTTAAAAATAAATGGGACCTGCAGTATAGTACAAAGTATGTACTATAATATATAGTACAAAGTAAGCTGCTTACTTTGTAAACAGGAAATCATAATGGATCCCTGGCACCACATTCTGACTACTGAGCACCAAACATGACCCCTAAACACAGTGTCAGGAATAAGACCTGAGCACCACCAGCTATGGCCCTAAAATTGAGAATAAATAAATGAGTAATTTTTCACTTATGAATATATTTGGAAGTACAGTAGCTTTATAATACATGCAATTTACATCCAGAAATACAAATTTTTATTACTTTGTGTTCAAGGTAATTTTAAATAAAGTTCTTCTCCTCTACATCTCATAAATTTCCTTGCAATTATTTAATTGAATCATCATGAGTACATAATTACAATATTGTTCAAGAATGAGTTTAGTCATAAAATGTTCCAACACCCGTTCTTTCACCAGTTCAATTTTCTACCACCAATGTCCCCAGATTCCTGCTTTTGAATGGCAGACATTCAATATCCTGTAACCAATGTTCCCGGTTTTCTGCTTCTTTTAGACATTTTTATTCTCTCTGTTTCTCTCTCTCTGTCTCTTTCTTTCACACACACACACTGGTTTGCAATATTGTTATTGAGTGATCCTTTCTAATTATGATTGTCACTGTGGTCTCCTCTATATGTTGACTCAACTTCCTACCCCCCACTTTGTGGCAAGTTTCCTAACCTGACCATCCTTGTTTGTGTTGTCTTTAGGTATTAATACTATACCATTTTAGAAAAGGTATAGTAATAAAAATATATACTTTATTCCTTTTGTTGCTATTTTGATCTTTGGACCACACCCAGCAGTTCTCAGTGATTACTCTTGACTCTGAACTCAGGAATCACTCCTGGAAGGTTAGGGGGACCATTAGGGATGGGATGCTGGGGATCGAAATGCAGTCAACCCCAAGCAAGGCAAATACCCTACCCACTGTTTTATCTCACCCACTGTGTCATTTTTTAGATATCCCTCAAATGAATGTGATCATTCTATGTCTGTCCCTCTCCTTCTGATTCATTTCACTCAATATGATACTCTCTATGTCTATCCATATATAAGCAAATTTTTTAGTTCATTTATCCTAAAAGATGCATAGTATACCACTGTATAGATGTACCAGGATTCCTTTACCCATTCTTTACTTGGGCAGTTAGATTGTTTCCAGATACTGGATTTGTAAATAGTGCTGTAATAAACATAGTTATGCAGATGCCTTTTCTGCATTTACATATTATAAATTTCTACCAGCAATTGCATTAGATAATTATTAGTATATCCTTTGTTTATTGAATACATTGAACTCTCCTTTTTGTTAGATTTCTGTGTTGGTTTTTAATTTTTGTATTAAGGTATTTGTTTAGCTTTTCTAGCTATGTAGTCAAAATTATTTTAATAACGATTTGATCTTTTTTTAACTTCATTCAAAAATATGTTAGCAAAAGTCTCCAAAAGAGTTTTAAGTAACAGTATTAAAATTGTTGGTTTTGGGGCCAGAGTGATAGCATGGAGGTAAGGTATTTGCCTTGCATGCAGAAGGATGGTGGTTCAAATCCTGGCATCCCATATGGACCCCCGAGCCTGCAAGGAGCAATTTCTGAGCATAGAGCCAGGAGTAACCCTTGAGCACTGCTGGGTATGACCAAAAAACAAAAACAAAAACAAAAAAATTGTTGATTTTTTCGAGTCGGAGTGATAGCACAGCAATAGGGCTTTTGCCTTGCACACAGCCAATCCAGGACAGCCCTGGTTCCATCCCTGGTGTCCCATATGGTCTCCCTAGCCAGAAGCGATTTCTGAGCGCATCGCCAGGAGTAAGTCTGAAAATCACTGGGTGTGGCCCAACCCCACCCCCAAATTGTTGGGTTTTCTTTGTTTTATTTAGTTTCTCTTTAGTAAGATGTTTATAATCTCAGTTTCTCTAGAAATTTTTATCATAAAAATGTGTAGAATGTTCTACCATTATCCACAGAATATGTTAACATTATAACTGCTTATTCTATTAGATGTATTATTGTGGTAAGATATATTTTTGAAGTTTTTTCAATATTAAACATATTAAACTATTTCAACAATTCTGAATACATCTTATTTGACCATACAAGTTTAATCTTTACTTAATTTTTTATAAATAAGTGAACTGTTTATATATAACCAGTCCCCATGTAGCATTATTCAAATGTAACATCTCATAAAAATTTAAGTTTGAATGAGGAATTTAATATTAATATAATTAACATTAATAAGACTCTATTTTAAATTGACTGGACTTTTCATTTTGAAACTGTCTCCATTTTTTGTTTTGTGGGCCACACCCAGCAGTGTTCAGGGGTTACTCCTGGCTCTGTGCTCAGAAATCACTCCTGGCAGGCTCAGGAGATGATATGGAATGTCAGGAATCGAATCAGGGTCCATCCTGGTTTGGCCTTGTGCTAGCAAATGCTCTACCACTGTGCTATCACTTCGGCCCTTCCATAAAAAAATTTAACAATCAAAATAAATATTAAATTCATAGTGATAATGAAAATAGTCCTATGTTCAAAACATTAGAAGTCAAAAGAGAAAACTATATTATTTTAATGCAAATATTTTTTAACTTTTGACTGCCATATGTCAAAAGTTTCATAGCTATGTAGAAAAGGAAAATTATGAATAATTGCTACTACAACTATGAAAAGATTTAACAGCATTAATTATGCTGTCAACTTGGAGGTCATACTTGGTAATACCTTAGGTCATTACTCGAGATATTTGGGGAATCTGTGATGCTGCAGGCAAAACTATCTTTAAACCCTCTCCTAGGCCCTACCTAATTTTATTAAAATTTGAGAAGTTGGTAAAAGGAAAATGGGTTCAAAATGTTCCTCTAAATTTTATTTTTTTTTTATTTATTTTTTTTTTTTGTTTTTGGGCCACACCCTGTGACGCTCAGGGGTTACTCCTGGCTATGCGCTCAGAAGTTGCTCCTGGCTTCTTGGGGGACCATATGGGACACCGGGGGATCGAACCGTGGTCCGTCCTAGGCTAGCGCAGGCAAGGCAGGCACCTTACCTCCAGCGCCACCGCCCGGCCCCACCTTTTTTTTTTTGGTTTTTGGTAAATTTTATTTTTATCTCTAGTTAATTTTCTCTATTATATGAGCTCTGATTAATCTTTTCTATTATATGAATATGATAGGTCCTTAATCTTGTTTCCTCTTTAACTCCTGAAATATTTGAAGAACACTCCAGTTATCTTATGGATTGGTACATTATACAATTTATGATTGTACATTTTTTATTGCCTGTTATTTTTTTTTTTTTTTTGGTTTTTGGGCCACATCTGGCAGTGCTCAGGGGTTACTCTGGATTCTGCACCCAGAACTCACTCCTGGCAGGTTCGAGGGACTATATGGGATGCTGAGGATTAAATCCGTGTCTGTTCCGGGTTGTCTGCATGCAAGGCAAATGTCTCACCACTATTATTGCCTGTTCATTAAAAGTATGCTTATTTATTCTTCAATATAGGATATAGTTAACATAGTTTCAAAATTGCTGAGCTATAACCATGGTGACTCTGGGAAATTTTATTTTATATTTTCATGTGTGTGCACCAGGAGGATTAGACTATAGTGTCATTGTTATTGATTTTTATTCCAATTACTGTGGTTTCAAAATATATAGTATTAGTGCTTTGAACATATTAGGAGAAAAATAATTTTAAAATTTTTGTTGTTTTTGTTGTTGTCCTAGACACTTAGACTTAGGGCCTCATATATGCAAGTCATGAACTCTTTCATATGTCTTACATATTTTATGAAATATGTAAGTCATTTGGTTTCCCTTTAATTCAACAATTAATATTTATGTGATTGAAACTTGGTATTTTTATAGACAAATTTAAATGTTCCCAATGGATGTATTCATATTGGAAATAAGTGTGTAAAATAATTATCTCCTTAAGTGGCAGGTCTAATACAACAGGAAAGATCAGCACAGCTGGATACATCTTTTATCTTTGATATGGTTTTTGTAGTAATGAACAACTTTGTAATTTTTCTCAGCGACATATAGCCTTAGACCTGAGAACATTTGCAAAAAAATGCAACGCTAATGATCTCTTCTGTTTCAATAGGCACATCTTTACAGCGCACAAAGAGTCAGTGACTTTTATCATAGTTACATTATTGCTCAAAAAGATTAAGTAGGGAGTGCTGCTGCATAGCATAGTATAGCAGGTAGGGTGCTTACCCAGGTTAGAATCCCACCAGAAGTCATACCTAAGTGTAGAACCATAGTAATCCTTTAACGTTGCTGACTGTAACCCCAAAACAAACAAAATTAAAGTACTTGTGACATGGGTAAGTAAAGAAGAGGTAACTCCCATGGCTATTTTTTCTATACTAATTTTAAAACCCAATGTAAAATAAATGGGCTTCTTTACTAAAGAAATATATGCATATGCACATTTATATATAATATTAGAAGTTCCATTTTATTTTTTATGTAATCCTAAAACAGTACTGTGTCTATTTTCAATCTAGAATAAATGTCATACATTTTCATTTAATGTTTTACTTTACTTCTTTTTAATGATGTGGAGATATAAAATGAGTCTTTTATCTTCTCAGACTTTCAGTTGCTTCCAGTTAAGTTCAAAATTAACTGGAAATAGTTTACAGAAGGAAGGGGAAGTTGACTGATCTGAGTTTGAGCCCAGCATACCATATGGTTTCAAGCACCACCAGAAATGATCTGAATGCATAGCCAAAAGAAAGACCTGCCCACTTCTTGTGTGGTCCATAAAACAAGACAAAAGGTAGGAAGAAATAAAGTTCTATAAGTAAGACCAATTAGACTTATCAATTTGCATATTAACAAAACTTTGTTGAATAAAAATGAATATTCTTTATAATATGCATTTATAAAATACTACAGTGGTGATAATCACTATCAAAATATATCCTGTTCAGGTTTTTGTTCTGATCCAGATTCTGAGCCTTATTTATTTATTTTTTTTAGTATTTAAATAGAAACAAATACCTAGAGAACTTCACTGAGACTAAAAATGAAAATTGTTAATAAAAATTATGTACTTTAGGGGCCGAAGTGGTGGCGCAGAGTGATAAGGCGTCTGCCTTGCTGGCGCTAGCCTAGGATGGACTGCAGTTTGATCCTCTGGCGTCCCATGTGGTCCCCCAACCCAGGAGCTATTTCTGAGTGCATAGCTATCACCAGATGTGGCTCCCACCAAAATTTATGTACTTTAACCTGAAGTAAATTAGTTAAAATATAGGTCATTTGTATATTGATTACTCAGGTCTCCATTAAAATAGCAATATACAAATAACATTTAATGGATAGCATTGAATTTCTGAACAAATATAAAAATAGGTTATATTAGCTTCTATATTTTGGAGCTCAGGGAGGAATTTCAAATAATATTTTGGAGAATACTTCAGAGTTATTTGTGGTAGAATCTGGGGACCACCAAGCTTGTGTGACATTCTGGTGCTAGGGATAGATCAATCCCAGGTCTAATACATACAAATCACATGAGACAAAACCCTAACCCCATTATTTAGATCTTTTATAATATAAATTTTAAGGTTTGAGATTGTTAAAATTTGCAAAGGTAGATTAAAACAATCACTTTGTTGCTTTGAAGTAATAGCTTATAGATGTGGATCACCACCCATACACTATTTTTAATTGCTTTCCGGTTTTGATCTCTTGCATTATCAACACATCTTCTCAAATCTAACTTAACAACACTTCTAGCACTTTTAATGCATTTTGTTAAGTCCTTCCCTACCAATAGGATAAGCAGAAATATTAATCAGAAACAAGCAAATGAAAGTATTACCCTCCCCCTCAATGTGCACTGCATCTGTCCTCAATGTCTCCCTATCAATACACGTCTATAGGGGCTCACTTCCAATAGGAACCTCTTCCTCAAACCTAGGTTCAGAATTTATGTCATCGGGAATGCTGCTTTTCTTTTTTCTTTAATAAAAGGAAAATAGCAGGAAAATTTCTGCATCAGTTTTAAATACTTTTGTCGAAGTGTGACACATATTACTTTCATTTTTAATGACAGGAAGAATCAGTGTTATTCTTCACTCAATGCCAGAAAAAAGAGAGATATTAGACATAATGTACAGTGGTAATGTCTTCTGTACATTTTAAATATAGTGACTACCCTGTTTTCATCTTCACATCCACTTACTGAAAAAGAAAAGTATATAATTTCTTCAGGTCTCTCTGCTTTTACAGTTCCTATAAGATTAATTTTCATTTGTTATTTATGACCATCTGAATCTGGCCAACAAGTCCCAAATGCACATATCCAAAAGATTTTTACTTTTATTAATCTATTTTTTATTGTATGTGATGTTGAACTCTTTTAATCAGTTATTGCTTAAATTATTTTCAGTGTCTTGAAGATTTCTAAATTTCTCAACTAAAGAGATAATATAAAGTTGTTACTTTTCTTGGACACAATTCACTGTGGTTTAATCCCTGGAATTATATAAAATCGCCTTAATATAGCTAGAAATGACCTATGAAATCAGAGCTAAGAGTAAACCCTAATCACAGCAAAATATGGCCCAAAAAAGACAAAGAAAATAAATAAATAAATAAATAAATAAACAAATAAATAAGTAAAAGAATCTAAATTTCCATACTATTTTCTCAGGTTAAAAGTTATTACTGCTCTGCATTTCTAAAGTACTTGAATGAGAAAGAAAAGGAAAGAAGAATTGTATTGACTTTCTGACTATAAAAAATTTTTTCATCATCAGAAAATATAATTGGGGAATTTTAATATAGATTAAAATTGTGAGATAAATTTATAGATTTTCAAGCAAAGGCAAGTTACATGATTACATCTAGATAGTCTATAAAGTTATAAGTAATGAGTTGAAAGTATTGAGTAAATTTTCTTTTTTGCTGTACTTTAAAGTTTTTATCATTTTTAATTTTTAAATAATTACTTAAGCACCATGGTTACAAAATTGTTCATGATTGAGTTTTAGTCATACAAGGTACACTATCCTTCACCAGTGCACATTTCCTGACACCAATGTGTCCAATTTCTCTCCTACCCTCACCCCTTCCTGCCTCTTGACAGATGTTTTACTTCTCTCTCTCCCTCCCCTTTTCTCTTTCTTTCTCCCGCTTCCTTTCTCCTTCCTCCTTGCCTTCTACCCCTCCCTCTCCTTTTACTCCCTCCCCCGTCTCTATGTCTCTCTCACTCCTATCTTCCTTTTTTCCCTTTTTAACACTGCAATTCGCACTATTGTTAATGAAGGAATACCATGTATATCATTTCATCCCCTTTCTGCACTCAGTTCTTGTCCAGAGTGATCAGTTCCAACTATTTCAACATTATTGTCATAGTGGGTCTTCTTTACACTAACTGTACTCACAACTCTTTGTCACAAGCTTCCTGCCATTGACTGGTGTTCCTGGCCCTAAACTCTATTGTCACTGAATATTATTACCATACTATCTTTTACTTTTCTAATACCTCACAAATAAATGAGATTGTTGTATGCCTATCTCTCTCTATCTGAATCATCCATCTGAATCATTTCACGCAGCATATTACTTCCCATATCCATCCATTATAAGAAAATTTCATTACTTCATTTTTCCAAACAGGTACATTATATTATATATACATTATATTATATATATTATTTATTATATACATTATATTCCACATTATGTTCCACAATTTCCTGAGCTACTTATCAGTTATTGGGCACTTGGGTTGTTTCCAGATTTTGGCTATTGTAAATAATACTGCAACAAACATGAGAATGCAAAGGGCTTTTCTGAGGGATGATTTTGGGTTCCTTCAGTATAACACTGGAAATACTATTGTTAAATCACATGGAAGAAAGCTCTATTTCTAGTTTTTTTGAGGAATATCCATATTGTTTCCCCAAAACAGTGTGCATTTCTATCGTCAGTGAATGAGAGTCCTTCTCTCCTCATATCTGTACCAGCAATGGTTGTTCTTGTCCATTGTGACGTATGCCAGAATTTTGTTGTGACCTGGTATATTATTGTTGTTTTGATTTGTATCTCAAATGTGGTGTGGAGCATTTATTCATGTGCCTTTTGACCACCTGTATTTCTTCTTTGAGGTAATGTCTGTTCATGTCTTCTTCCCATTTTTAAAAATCCCTAAATTCAATAATATAATACAATAGACTTACTTTATTGTGAGACTTAAAGGAATTGGAAAGGCTATTATAATTCTTAGTCTTTGGGGTAGTTTTAATAATCGCCACTCAAATGTACCCTAATCCTAAACCCCAGAAACTTTCATGTAGTTGAAAAATAGATCTTTGAAGATTATTTAATTAAGAATTCTAAATTTATCTGGGTGAAACTTCTGAGATCCTGAAATCTCACAATTGTGATTCCTTGTAAGAGGAACATGAGGGAGGAGTACACTTCGTTATTGAAGCACAGTGCCATTGGTTGATTGTTTGTTAGTGCTTTTCTGGGTCACATCTGGAGGTTATTCCTGGCTCTGCACTTAAGAATTATTTCTAGTGGTCCTCTAGGGACCATATTCAATGCAGGTAATTGAATCCTGACTGACCACATGCATAACATGTGTACTGCCGTACCCCCCCCCCGCCATACTATTTCTCTAGTTCCTAAAGTGTCATATTTTGGAGATATATAAGATAAAAATGGCATTGCAAAGGAATTTTCCCTCAAAGTTCCAGAAGGAAATAGATATCCTGAGTTTAACTAGGAGGAATTGACAACAAATCTCTAATACCTTGCTTCATTAAAAAATAAAGGATGAAAGGTTGCTTTAATCCACTGTTTATAGAGTTGCAGTAGTAATGGGAACTCAATAGCCTTCAAATATTGAGACATATTACTAAATTGCAAGAAGGGCTGGAGAAATAGTTAAGGAAGGTGCATTGCATGTGGTTAAATCTTATTCGATCCCTGGCGCTACATGGTCCTTTGCACACTGCTGGTATAATCTAGCTAGCCCCGTTATATCTTTTGTGGGGAGGGGCACACCTGGTTATGCTCAAGGGTTACTCCCGACTATGCTCTCAGAAATCGCTCCTGGCTGAGGGGATCATATGGGACATTGGGGGATCAAACCGTGGTCGGTCCTAAGTTAGCGTGTGCAAGACAAATGCCCTACCACTTATACCACCGCTCCGACCCCATTATATATTTATATATGTATATGCATATGAATATGTATATGTGTATATATATGTATGTACTAAGAAGAATTTGTATTTTAGAATAATGAATTTATCATCAATTTTTCTTTAATTTAAGGTTTTAAAATGTTTTCTGATATGTAGCCATTTTAGATGTTGATTTATTTTTCCAGAGTTACAAAGATATCTGTGATTGAGTTTTAGGTGTACAATGTTCCAACTCTAGTTTCTTCACAAGACTCCATTGCCCTTCATCAATGACCCTAACTTTTTTTTTCTAATTTCTCAGTCCTGATTTTATTTTATTTTTTTTTTGGATCTATCTAAAATATTGTTCGTATTTTAATTGTGGGCATCCTCAATCTCAGTTTCTACCTTCATTATATTTAACATATTTAACACTCATTTGAGGTTTGAGAATGAACTATTCTGTTCTATTAAATTCTGTATGTATAAATTATTCTTTCACATTCCACTAGGATTATTTCTTTTAACCTCTGGGAGAACTTGTTAGCATTGATATTTTTAAGATAAGAAAGCTATTAACATTTATTAATTTATAGGTCATTTGATAGTATCCATTCATTTCATTCTGTATCAGAGGGACCATCTGGTAATCTTGACCTAAACTCTAGGAGACAAGGTGTGCTGTGAATCTCTGATTGAAATTAGAAATCTAATGTAAATTTCCTCTTTACTTTCTCCTTGTTTTAATTTTCTATAAGTACATATAATAACTAATGCTATTCTCTCATGTGTTTCTTATTAGAGCTAACATTTTTCTTAAAAAAAATTTAATGGTAAAATCCAACTTAAAATTTTCAAAGCAAAAACAAAAGTTCATTTTTGGGTAAACCATTAAGCAAGTGTTTCTAGTGTCTACTAATCACCTCATATTTATTTTATTGACTTGACAATATTTTAAGTTTCTGAAAAATTTATCTTTAGTCAGAGCTGTTGTCCCAGAAAACCATTGAATATATTCTTTTGTCAGTTACCAAAAAAAGGTGTGTAAATACTAATGAACCATTGTCCTTTAAGAGGAATGAACTGTCAAGTTCATATGGTATTTTTAGTTTATGATCATCTTATTAATTAGTTTCTGAATAAAACTATAAAGAACCCCATGACTGCACATGTCAAGCAATTACATAACTGGTATTCTAAAAAAGATATTCTTTATTATAGTCTATTTGATTGATTTTTTCTGCTGGTGGTGAGATGGGCCCCATCTGCCTTAGATAAGTACATTCAAGTAATTTTTCTCTAGAGTCTCAGACAGCTCATAAAATTCCAAGCACTTTTATTAACTAATGTCACTAGAAGGAACCATTTGATATATTTACTCTTTGAAATATAGAAATCATATGCTATTTATTATTAATAGGTATAAATAAATATGATACCAGGGTATTCATAAGGGAAATAAGGAGGGTAACATAATTTATAATTAATTATATAAGCATGTCTTTGAATTTAGAATTTTAATGTATGATCTATGAATAGAAATAGTAAAAGTTGAAATATTAATATTTTCTGAAAATTGTAGCACACAACCTTTTAGAGGTAACTTAAGCTACCAACCAGATATATATGTTTATATTAGTTTCAGTATAAAATATTGTTTTGTATATATAACATATATATATGAGAATTAAATATTTTATTTTTATAATTTGGAACAGGAGTAAGAAAATATAAATATATTTTATATTGATTAAATGAATATAAATATGTTTTGCTCAGGCTATATTTATTTTCAAAATATCTTAAAAATCATTTAATGATAAATTCACTTAATTGTGAAAATATGTCATGAAATTATTTAATCTAACTTTACTTGTGTTGTTACCATTCAGATCATCTGTTTTTTGTGTGTGTAATTAAATAAAACATTTTTTGATTTATTTAAAGAATATGCATCACGTAGTTGAAATAGTTGAGTATAATACATTTATTTCCAGATAAGTAAAAACAAAGTTATTGAAAATATAGTAAGAAAAATAAAGAAATAAAATAAAGAAAGTTAAGATAAAACAAAGAAAAAAGAAAAGTAGCAAATATATTTGTAAAAGTTATTGAGTCGCCAATGAAGTCATTAATACAATGACAAAAAGTTTGGTAAGCTCTTGTTAACTATTTATTTGATTAAATTGGTGTGTTCCTATAGGGATGAGAGCATTAAACAAATGTAGTTTTCAGATATTCAAAGCAGTATTGTTGATACATATTACTTTTAGGGCAATATATTCAGTTTCCAGGCCTTTAGAAAGGAGTAAGATATGTGTGGAGTGTGCCTGCACTCACTATAATGTCGCACCTCACCCCCATATTGCCATACTTGAAGTTTGGTCAGATTGGTGTCTGCAAAGGAAATCATAGAGTAATAAAGCAGAGCCACTGGGAAAATAGAATATATAATTTTAATTGAAACATTAGTTTAATTAAATGACAAAACCAAATGCATGTTAATAGTTATTAACCAAATGCACGTTATTAGTCTTATGAAAAGAAACTGCATTTTTCAAAGCAAAACAAATATTTTTTTAGTTCAGTTTAAAGTTGGGATTAATAGAAGACAGATTCATAGGTTTATTTTGTTTCTGCAGATGATATGGCATTTGTCACAATTGTGCATTTCTGGAAAACTCAGTTATATTCACATGACTTAAAAAGACAAGAAACAGATCAGGATGGCAATATTTTTCTCTACAGAGGAATCTTAGGGTTCATTCTTTCAAGCTTGCTGCTTAGAGTTTAATATAAAGAAAAATTTGTAATGAAAGAAATAAATGATGAGAAATTTCAGCATACTGATTGAAAACACTGGAAGAGCAACAAATTTCAAAATATTTTGCTAGAAATAAAATTACTTTATTCTTTATATAAACCAATACTTTTTTTTTTTTTCAAAAAAATAACATTCGAACCACATTGGTATTTAAGTAAATTTTTCAAACGTGAAACCACATCTGATATCCAGAGCCTCTCCTCCAGAAGGTACTGACAGTTACTTGGTAAAAGAAAGTCCTTATGGATTTTTACCAATATTACATCATATTAATTTATATTTTATTAACTGTTTTTAAATAATGTCATATAATTGGAAAATGAGTGTAGTTAATCCTAAACATTGAAATCCTAAAAATTGTGTACTCTAGATGACTTCTCCACTACTGCTCTGTCCAATTTGATTTGAAAATATTTAAAGGAGCACAACTATGAATTACTGAAAAGACAAGAGTCCAAATAGGACAATCCAAGTCTAAAATTTGATAATTGATTCTCGACCAAAAAAACCAAATTCTATATATTTTTTCAGAATTCGTAATGATGAATCAAATGTCAGCAGAGCTCTTTTTCTTTGGGGGGGGGGTGTTTTCTTGGGTCACACCCTGCAGTGCTCAAGGGTTACTCCTGGCTCTGTGGTCCTGGCTGGCTTGGGACCATATGGGGTTCCAAAATTCAGACCACCATCTGTTGAGTCTGCTCCATGCAAGGCAAATGCCCTACCACTGTGCTATCTCTCCGGCCCATGAGAGGCATTATTTTAATGCCTACTTATCAGCAAATAAACTGAGAAGTAGGTATGTGTGAAATCACCCCTTCACCATATTTCCAACCTTAGGTGAAGGGGCTGAAGAAGGTTGGTTGTGAAGGATTAATAAACCAAGTCAGTCAGGAGAAAATCATGGAGTCCAATTGGCTTCTCTCCTCATGGTCTCTCTGTGCACCTAACCAGACTGTTTATTTCACCAGTATAAATTCAACAGACATGAAGGGTCAAGTGAGATGCAGGTGGACTTTTACATATCAAAGAGATAGGTGAAAAGAAAAGAGGAAATTGGGGCAATGCTTTTTGTTCTGGGTAAAGGCAGGGGGTGACCTAATGGGCATAAACTTTTCAGTTCATAACTGAACAAAGGAATCTACATTTAAGAATAAGTTCTGGCCCGGAGAGATAGTGTTGAAAGCATATTGAAAACATATGGTAAACTCAGGCTGGGTTTTTAGCATCCCATATAGTCCTTGAACCCATCAGGTGTGATCAGTGATCACAGAGCCAGAAGTAAATCCTGAAAAACTGCTGAGAGTGCCCAACAACCAAATAAATAAATAAATAATTAAACAAATGATTTTTGTAATATCTTTAGGAAGATAAAATAATTACATATTAGCAACTAATGTGCAAACTCTGACTGAATGAGAATAGTGTAAAAGTGGTGCACAAAAGTTCCTGCTATCTTCCATTTTCCTTTTTAAGGCCCATTCAATGATTTTCTACTTTCCTAAAAATAATGTTGGGAAGGAGGAAATAAAGAAACAGAGGATAAAACTCTAAAGTCAAAACCCAATCCTTTTGGAGCAGAGAAGATAGTATAGTG
This sequence comes from Suncus etruscus, assembly GCF_024139225.1. NCBI lineage: Eukaryota > Metazoa > Chordata > Mammalia > Eulipotyphla > Soricidae > Suncus > Suncus etruscus. Next base: position 109,942,880 of record NC_064848.1, read on the forward strand.
GGTATGGTATTTGCTTTGTAAATAGCACTCAATTTAGAGCTCAGGCACCAAATGCAGTTGGTCCCCAGAACACCTTCAAGAGTGACTTGAGCACAGAGCCAAAAATAAATCCTATGCACACCTAAGTGTGATTAAAAAGAAAAACAATCAAACAAAAAACCAATGTTTCACGTTGTAATGAACTTGATAACCTAATTTATTTCAGGAATGGCAAAAACAATTCGTAGTATATGTTGCATGCATGATAGAAATTTTAATTTATGAACAAGAAAAGTCTATTGTTTTTAGACACATTTTGCGATTAGAAATTGAGTGTCAGTAAAGACACCCTCAAGGATTCAGATCTTCTATAAAGCAACTGTTAAGCAGCTTGATACTTGAGTTTTGTTTCTCTATCTTCATACTTTAATGTGTAGTAACATTACAGATTACACATTTGTTGGAGATCAGATGTGGTTCATCAGATGTGAATGTTCTTTTCAACATCCTATTTTAGGCTAAAATATGAAGAGTCAAGTAAATAGAGACTAATTAATTTTGCTTTCAAAATATTTACAGCATTTTTTTTTCTTATATAAGGAGAAAGCTAAAACAAAGAAAAGGCACAGGGGATTTAAACCAAATTCTGGGAACAGGGATGTAGCTCAGTGATAGCACGAATGCCTAAAAAAACATGAGCTGATCGGACTACTTTAATAATCCTTGGGAATTCTCCTCCACCAAAAAGTAAAATAAGATAAATGCCATAATGAATATTACTGATGATTAAAACAAGAAACAAAAATCAGGGAAGGGATTGTGGAATTAAATAGTGGTTGGTTTGGTGAACTGAACAAACCTGATAGAGACAGAAAACCTAGATAAGCCTATAATTGCAATTTTATATTATTGTTATTGTACTGGGGAATTTAAGCCATAGCATACAGTGCTTGAAAGCTAGTCTCAGTGGTGGAGTAGGTCATTTAGGATTGCTCCCAGCAGTGCTTGGGGGCTTGGGGCACTAGTTTGGCCAAATATATAGCAAGCAATTTATTATGCATATATAATTTAAAAGATTCTTCAAGTGTTTATTTGGATGCATCCCTATTTTGAGTTATATTTTTCTCATATTTCAAGTCATTCTCTAAGTCAAATACTAAAGTGGTGAAATCTCTGGAACATTTTCATGTTTAACTTGGTCTTTAGAGAATTCTTTACCAAAGGGATATTGAGAATTATTTTGTTTTGGACTATTTTCCGAAGCTGAGATCTTTAGATAATTCAGTCAGTAGAACTGCAAACTAAAGCTTTACCTTGTCAATATGAAAAAAAAATATGATTGTCAATTTCATGCTAATAATGTATTCAACTGTAAGCAATATTTATAGAATTAACACTGAAACCATATTAAGAGATATTTTATGGAATTCAACTGAAACCAAGAATTATATACATAATAATTATGAACACATATGAGTACATAAATACTCCCTATCCTATCCTGATCAACCACCATATTAAATTCCTCTTATAACTGATTTGCAGAAAGTAAAATAATTAGCCAAAATTCACTGTCTGTATGTATTTTCATAGCTAATAATTTTATTCCAATATCAAATTATCCAAACTTTGTTTTATATTCTATACCACACAGTAATAAAAAATATTGTATTAATATAACAGTCCATTTGTTCATTGGAGATCATTTTTGTTTCCCTTTAAGGCTTAAGAAATATAGGCTGACAAAAGATAGTCATGGACTTGACCACTGAAGAAATAACTTATTATAATAAGTTATATATATAAATATATATAACAAAATTATGATTTTGACTATAAATATGATCTTTTAAAATTTTTGAGGATAAACATTTAGATATTAAAATGTATTTTGAATTTGAATACATTTATTTTCATAATATGAATATGACTGAAACATGAATCACAGCTATTCTTTTTTCATAATTTAATTGTTATAAACTGATATATAAATGAAAATATTCAAATTCCATTTTATTTTACTAAATTCAGTAGATCCTCTACAATGAACACATAAGTGATATATTTCTTTAACAAGTTTGTTTAAATTATCTTTGGAGGGATGAAGAAGTAGGGTGAATATTATCTAGTGATGCTTGGGGGCTTGTTCTGCTTCTGTTTTTACAAGTCATTTCTGATAGTCCTTAGTGGACCGGACTGTATACAATGCCAGGGATCAGGTGGAGTCAGATGTACAGAGAGGCAAATGCCTTAACTCCAAACTAAGCTACATCCACTGAAGTTGTCAATACATTTTAACTATAGAAATCAGTTACATTTAACTACAGAAAATAGTTACATATTGGGCAGTTTTTTGTTATAAAAGAACTTATACACACAATAACATCATATGTCATAACCCAGAATTGGTTAAATTATGATTAATTGGTTAAAGTATGATTACTTAAACAATTTATATTAACTATTACATTTATATGGCAAAGTTATGAATGAGAATCATTGATTTTATAATTAAATGACATTTCAAGTAAATATTTACAACAGCGAACATTGCTTTACTTTTATTTCAGAATTATTTTAGATTTATTTGTAAAATGAGTTTTGTGAAACACAGAAACACAATTTGCTTCTGATAAAGGTTACATACAAGACTTGGCATTATATATAAAATATTTTTGAACTACTTATCAGATGTTTAAAATTATTTTCAATAATTCAAGGTTTAATAAAGATTATGTCATAGAAAAATGTCTAGTATATTAATGATTAATATATTTTACACAATATGAATGTATCTTAAATTTAAAATGTTTTCTCAGAGCCAAAAAGACAGTACAGGAGATAAGGTGCATGCCTTGCATGCAGTAGACCTAGTTGTATCTCCAGCATCCTATAAGTTCCCCAACCCTAACAAGAGTGATTACTGAGTACAGAGCCAGAAATGATCCCTGATCACTGCCAGGTGTGGCACTCAAACCAAAATAAATTAATAAAATGTTTTTCTTTGTTTTCAGTAGTGAAGTTGATATTTAGATGCCATATGTGACATTTAAGATAGTAATTGGTCTACTGTTCCCTCTGTAATTCAAATCCAAATGATAGAAGCATAAAGTAGGCTGCCTTGTTTTTGATTACTTAATATTGAGTTCATAATGTACAGCATTTTTTAGACTACTAAATATATACTTCATTTCATTTTCATTGGATTCATCTAGTTGACTGTGGCAGTTATATCAAAATATGTTAAGACACTTTACTATTGTCACAGGGAACTTAGTGGTACTCAAGTGTAATGAGGTGTAATGATGCATGGAGAGGGAGTTCAAATAGAACAAATTTAACTGTCTTTATAAAAATTTATTGATTGATTGATTGATTAATCGATTGATTGGTTGTTGGGCCACATCCAGCGGTGCTCGGGAGTTAACTCCCAGCTCTGCATTCAGAAATTGCCCCTGGAAGGCTGGGAAGCATATGGGTGCTGGAAATCGAACCGGATCCTCCTATGCCACTGCATGCAAGGCAAATAAATGCACTACCTACCGCTGTGCTATCTCTCCAGTCCCTATCTTTCTATTAAAACTGTTATAAATAATTTTTATGTTTATCTCCCATGCCAATGAAAATAATTTTCTGTAAATTCTGTCACCTTTCAAGTAGAAAACATAAAAAAGTATTATTAATGTTGTTAAATGAATAAATGAGTAAATGTTATCTACAACAATAGACTGGTATACTAGTATATATTTATTTGTTATAACTAAATAGTCGCTAACACTTTGATCACTATTTTATTGTATTAAATATATGTAATATCATCCTGAACGTATTTGTACCTTAATATGTAGTCTCCATTTTATAGGCAATGGACTAAATCTAAAAATTTAAGCAGCCTTATTGCAAGGATTTGCAACAGCAGCAGGGATTTAAGCAACATTTGCTATTCTAAATTAGTTGCAAATCTAAACCATATGCTCACATATCAACTGTTCACCAAGGGCTGTGCACAAAAGTTCTCTTACATTAAAAATAATATATGTCAAAATAATGATGACTCCTAATATAGAACTATTAGTATATTGAGCAAAAGTGGTCAAAAACATTCCCCCAGATTTTCACATAATAATCTTCTTTCTGTCATTTCTCTGATCATATATCACCTTCTCAGAAAAAAACTCCTTTGACAACTCTCATCCATCGTCTCTTTTATACCTTGCTTTATTTTTCCTCATTCTTTTGAATAGTGTTGACACCTAGCATTTTCTTGTAGTTTATTGTTTCCCCACTCCATCATAATATAATAAATATTCACTAAGGATATAATTCTTGGTGGGAAATAGCTTTACATTTTCTTCAGCCTAAGCCTCAGAACTGCCACAACACCCTACATAGTAAATGCTTGCTGAGTTAATGAAAAACTAGTCATCACATTTTATGCCAATAGATAATAGCTAAAAATTTTATCTTTTAAAAACGAGATAAAATCCAAATGTATAATAATGTAAATTAGAGAATAATATGACTTAAAGCTTTTTAATCTGAAATAATATATTTTTCCAGGAATTTCTACAAAATTATGAAGTTCTATTCTTCTTTAATCCCCTTCTACTACCACATATACCTTATTCTTCTTTTAGTGGTGTGAATCTTATTTTACAAAAAGACTTAAATCATGTGCTCCCTTCATTTAATAATTTCCTGTGGAAGTAGAAATATGATTTCATTTATATGCATTTTTTAAAAGAAAGTTAAAATAGAACTCTGGCAGCAATTGCCCTCTATGGGACTCAGTGTCTAATTCAGTAAATGTACAACTGAATAGGCTCTTCTTAGTATTCATTCACACTGTTATAAAATTGCCAGTATATTTGCAAAAATAAATTTCACAGTTATTGTATTTGCAGCTGGTGGCTGGCAGTTTTCATGATCCTGCTCTCTCTACTGACTGTGATTAAATTCCCAAAGGAGATTCACACTATGGGATTTCTGCCTTTCCATCATGAGTAGTAGTCCCTGAAATAATTATATCAAGAACAAATAGTAACCCCTTTATACATAGAGCTCTATAGGGGTGGCTATAACACTGAAACATTTCTCCATGGTACTTTTTACATGTTTTTCCAGCTATATAATCTATAAATGATTTTTAAAACAGAGTAGTTTAAGAAAATAGTAAGATATCTTTGCTTTATTTTGAAATAATGTTTTATAAGTGTCACTTATTTTTTCAACCTATTCTTTTAATAGTATTTTAGAAAATAAAATTACCTTGCTATTTCACTTGCAGGGAATTGGTAACTTAACATTTTCATATTAATAAAAACTTATGACCCAAATTACCTTTTTTTTTTAATTTTTTTTATTTTTAATTATGAGAACAAGGATGCAAAGAAAGAGGAAAAGGTAAAGTTACAGTGGAAGGACAATACATAACATAATTCTCAGAAGTCCCCTTGCTGATATCCCAACTTTGAAATTTCATCCAAAGAACATTAAGATTGTAACACACTATAATATTTCTTAACAGCACACAAGGCAATCTAAAGCCATAAAACTTACATAACTCCTTAAACATTACAGGCATAGCATTTTTTTTACATTTCCATATTCATGCCAAATTACCTTTTATTCTTTAAATATCAATGTTTAAAATATTTCTTTACCATAGGAAGATATATTTTGAAATATTTGTCGTTATTTTCACTTTTTTACCTGTCCTGGCTAACAGTAAGTTTCTATGAACATGAAAAACTACTTCAATCCAGAACTTCTAATGAGGAATAAAATTTGTTATGTAAATCATGTTCTGTTTTCTATCATTTCAAATGCCAGTATTCTCCTCTGTTCCTTTATTAAAGGCAATATATGTGAAATACAAAACCATTTTTAATTTTCCTAGGACATATAAAACAGATTGAATAATTTCATAAACATATCATGTTTATATTTATCTGACAAGGATATAGTTGATATACAAAGGATATATAAATATATATATATATATTCATTTTAACTAAGAATTTTGAGTGAGGTGTTTTACCATGGTAAAGATCTGACTCTACATTTGTTAGGTCATTTTTTCACATAATACAAAGATCCTATGTTTTCTATTAGTTTCATCAAATTGTTGTGTTATAATTTCTGGAATAAAACAGACAAAATTTGCAAAATGTGTTGATTGATCTTATACTTTAAATGAATCACTGATGGACTGGAGGAATAGCAAAGTGGGTAGGACTCATGCCTAAAATGAGGCAGATGCAGGCTTGATCTCATCCCATTTGCTCCTCTAGTACCGTCAGGAGTACCAGGAGTAATTCGGGTTTTTTTTTTTTTTGCGGGGGGGAGGGTTGGGACACACCCGGTGATGCTCAGGGGTTACTCCTGGCTATGTGCTCAGAAATCACTCCTGGCTTGGGGGACCATATGGGACTTTGAGGGTTTGAACCGCGGTCTGTCCTAGGCTAGCACAGGCAAGGCACTTACCACTTGCCTTACCACTTGCACCACTGCATCAGCCTCGGGCCAGGAATAATTCCTACATGCAGAATCGAGTAGGCCCTGAGCACCACTGTTTGTGATCCAAATACAAAAAGAAAAAAGTAAAATAAAATAACAGAATCATTAAAATTAATCATTTATATAAAGACCACAGTATTTTGCTTTGTAATTTTAAATTTAGTTCATACTTGTTACCTTTTATTTTTATGTACATTATTTTTGTGAGCACAAATGCACCAACAGTAAGCAAAGAATTTTCTAGAAAAATAAATCGTTTGGGATGGAGAGATACTATAGGGCTCTAGGCATTTTTTTCCATCTACTGAACACCATGCATGATATCATGGGTAGTCCCAAAATAGCACCTTTTCCCACTCCCACCACAAAAATGGTTTTGTAAGAATTGCCTGAAAGAATAATATAGCACTTCTTTTACCTCAAGATTAAAAATGTTCTGAAATTAGAAAAAAACAAATGAAAAAAAAAGTCTGATTCGGGTAGCATAATATTTTTTTTGTTTATTTTTTCGACCATACTCAGTGATGCTCAGGGGTTACTTCTAGATATGCTTGCAGAAATTACTCCTGGCTTGGAGGACCTTGTCCTTATGGAATGCCAGGGGATCAAACCGCAGTTCATCCTAGGCTAGCGCACACAAGGCAGATACCTTACGGCTTGCACCACTGCTCCGGCCCCACGGTAGTATAATAAATTTAAAATAGCCAAGTAGATAAGGAAAGAAAATAAAACAGACAAGAAAACCCCAACCAACTTTATATGGCTGACTTTTAAGAAGGAGGATTATAAGGCCATTTGTTATATCACAGAATTTATTAGACTTTGTCAATTATAAAATTGTTCACATGCAACAAAGGAAATTAAAGCATATTCTGTATCTGTTACATTCAAATGCCACTTATTCTTTTGGACTGGTTTAAATAGTTCAAAGGAATAGAGCATTTGAGAGACTCAGATTTACCCAGCACCACCTGGTCTTAAGGACCACCAGGAACAACCCTGAGCATTAGTGTGTGGACTCCAAAACAATGCAATACTACTACTACTACAACTACTACTACTACTAATAGCAAATATCAAACTAGGCATCTAAACCTAAGGCAAGATTTTACCTTGCTTAAGAAGATTTTTTGTTTTTGAAACTAAGACATTTTATCAAATTATATTTAGCAATTTCTGGAGATATTTTAAATACTAAGAATTAGAAAATGCATAAAAGACTGGTATGAAAAACTATCCAGACGTCACTAATTTCTGTCTAGTGGGAGTTAATTTGGGTAGGAGAAACCACTACCATTTTCATTAACTTAAAAATTTACCCTGTAAAAAAAAGTAAAACATGACTGGTTTATTATCAGTTGTAAAATAAAATGTGATCCGTGATCATTACATCATAGTGTCAAATTACATATAAATTTTAATCATTTACTGTAAGTAAATGGAATTTATTGCTTCCTTACTTTAATTATAGTCATTCTATATTTTATTAATATATAGGTTTTTAAATTGTACAATGGAACTCAGATGAAGAATTTATTAAAATTTCCATTAGACTGATTCTAAAATTGAAATCATTGTAACTTGCATTTATTTAATAAATAACTACAATGAGAACTATCATAACAGTGTGAATGAATGAGGGAAGTAGAGAGCCTGTCTAGAGAACAGGCAAGGGTGGGGTGGAGAGGAGGGAGATTTGGTACATTGGTGACGGGAATGCTGCACTGGTGAAGAGGGGTGTTCTTTACATGACTGAAACCCAACTACAATCATGTTTGTAATCAAGGTGTTTAAAAAATATTAATAAAAATAAAATAAAATAAATTGATTATAAAATAAAAATATATTTCCTGTAAATCTCAGTTTATGCATGAGAATATGTGAGTGTTCAGATTTCACATATGTGGTTAAAAATTTGAAAGGAAATATAAAGACTTTGAGATCTAACATTTGAACATTAATTTATCTTTGAAAGCTGTGTAATTAGCACCTCCATATGGATCATTACTCCAACAGTTAACAAGAAATTAGGTTTTTAAAAAAAATGTTTGATGAAAACTTGAATATCTTTTAATGCATTGTTTAAAGCATTTGGAAAGAAGGTTGGCAATAAAGAGAGTGCTCTTTTAAAAAGTCCTAAAATTAAAAACACAAATACTCAGAGAGATTTACTGAATAGAAACACAGTTCAAAGCCATTGCTTAGATTCATCAGCTAATTTTATATTTCAAACTCTCCCAAATAATTTTTTTCTAATTAGTTATTTTATTTTAACACAGTCTAGAATTTTTAAAAACTCAACCCATCCTGTGACTTTTTTAAAATTAATATGTCTATCTAGGCACCATGATTACAAACATGTAATTTGTAGTTGGGTTCAGTTATTTAAAAAAAAAACCTCCTTCTCTAGTGCAACATTCCCACCACCAATGCCCTCCATTGCCTCCATTTCCCTCCTCCCCCACTCCCTGCCTGTATTCAAGACAGGCATTCTATTTCTCCATTTCACTGCTATTACCATGATAGTTATCAATGTAGTTATTTTTCTAACTGCACTAACCACTCTTTGTGGTAAGCTTCATACCATGGGCATGTCCTACCAGCCCTCATCTCAATTGTCTCTGGGTATTTTGACAATAATCTTTTATTTTCCTTAAAACTCATAGATGAGTGAGACTCTTCTGTCTTTCTGTCTCTCTCTGACTTATTTCACTCAGCATAATAGTGTCTATTACTTTCATAATAATTTCCATGTCCGTCCATGTAAAGGAAAATGTCATAACTTTATTTTTCCTGACAACTATATAGATTCCATTGTGTATATGTACCACAGGTTTTTTAGCCACTCATCTGTTCTTTGGGCATCTTTAGCCACTCATCTGTTGTTTCCAGATTTTGGCTATTGTAAATAGCACTGCAATGTATACTGTGACTTTTGATGCTCAAAATTTTCACACACATACCCTTGGAAAGTTGCTTACTTCAGTATTATAGTTTGGATATAGTCTATGTAAAGTAAAAGATAAATGTTTTTTCTTTGAAAGCTGTCTTATATATTCTATGATAGCATCTAAAGAAAGAACCTGCGAGGCAAGATTTTTCATGCAGCAAAACATTTTATGCATCTTGAACTTTTGGGTGTCTTAAATTCAGTGTTTTACAACAAAATATAGAGGGTTTTCTTTTGGAATCTTAATGGAAAGTCATTCTTTACTACTTCCTTAGGATGACATGGTAAAGCAGCTGTCTACCTGTACTTTTTCGCAGAAAATTAGATCTATATTGACATACTTTTTCAATTGTTGTAGCAATATTATATTCATAGATAAGACATTCAATGTCAAAGTTCTTAGACAAGACATTGTTGTGTATGAAAACATTTCAATGGGATTATTATATTACTGACCCTAACCTGATCGGTGATTGTGCCCTACCCTATGGTGTGACCTGGCATTCTGCTCCCACCCTAGGGTGGTACCTGATTCTGCTCCCACCATTGGGTGGTACCTGATTCTGGGGCATAAAAGCAAGGGTCTGTGGAAGGTGAAGGGCTTTTTTCCCTGGGGCCTATTCTGAGGCTTTTTGGCTTCGGTCTCTTCACGGAATAAAGAGCTGTTTTCTTCGGAAGCCTGACTGCCTGTTGGCTTTCTTACGCCGCATTCACCTCAGAACCGCCAGCTGAACAGGGTAACAGACACGTGGTCTGAGCTGGAGGAGAAATGCCTCATCCTTCATCCCACCGTCAGTCAACTTCATCAGGGGCTGACTTAAAACAAGACATTTAATGGTGAAATTACTACTTTCAATTGGTCATTTTTTTTGTTGTTGATTTTTTTTTGGGGGGGGGACACCTGGCGGTGCTCAGGGTTTACTTCTAGCTCTGTGCTCAGAAATTGCTCTTGACAGGCATGGGGGATCATGTGGAATGTTGGAATTCAAACCATCGTCTTACCTGAATCTGCTGTGTGCAAGGCAAACGCCCTACCGCTGTGCTACCTCTCCAGGCCCCAAATGGTCATTCTTTTCTTTATACATATAAGAGTTTTTTTTCATGCTACACCAAGTTACTCCTAATGCTGTGCTTTTGATCATTTATGATGAAGCTTGGGGATCATAAGCAGTACCAGAGATCAAACTCACTGTTTTATCTCTCTCTGCCCCAGTGTTTCTTATTGTTTTCAGTAAGGGCTTATTGCTGATTGCTATGCTCCATACATTCTGTTTCAAACACCTACATTAATTATTTTAAATAAATCAAAAATTTATGATATATATACATATTTTTCTTTCTTTTGGGGCAAACCCAACCCCAATGCTCAGAAGTTACTCCTCGCTACACAAGGAATCATTCTTTGCACCCGATAAGACCCTTGGGATGCCAAGGATCAAACCCAGGTCAGCTATTTACAAAGTAGGCTCCCTACCCACTCACTGTACTGTCTCTCCAGACCATTATAATAAGTTTATGTCAAAATCAAAAATAAAGTATGACATTTTTTTAAAAGAAAATCAAATTGCTCTGTGTGGGCTTTAAAGACCTTTGGTTTACCATCCAGATGTTGTAATAATCAGACCATTGGTGGCAGCAGTAGGCAGTTTCATGAATTTCAAGAATGTTAAGGCAGATTTACTATCTCGGAGACAGTGATATTATTTCTGTAAAACACATCAAATAACATTTGTATCTCATTAATACATTCTAATTCTTCCTCCTTGTTTATTTGTACTCATCTGTGGTTTGACTTTTGGCATCTATAAAATTTTACTACAGTTTATTTTTACCACTCAGTAGATTCCCTATATCTTCCAAACCTAGTACTCCAAGATTCTATATTTCTGCCCTAATTTTTACTTTTTGAAAAAAATTATTTTCCTGTTTTGATTTTTGGCCGCACTAGATAGTGCTCAGGAATTATTCCTGGATACCGTACTCAGAGATCCCTCTTGGCTGTTTAGAGAACCATATGTGATGCTAGAGATGAGCTGGAGTCAGCTGCCTGCTAGTGCCTTACCCTGCAATGTCTACCTAGCCCATTTTAAAATGATAAAAGGGAAGTATCTCTTTGGAGATTATATAGAACAAAATTTTCTATCACTGAGACTATTGTAAGAAGTAAATTACTGTGTTTCAAAACTAAATAAGATAATATAAACAATGTTATTGGAAAAAAATATTCACCCTCCGAGGTGCTAACTGTGGAGGTAAAGATATTGTCAAGATTGCATTGGAATGGTAAAATGAATCAACAATAAATATCCTTGCTATGGAAGATGGTGATGATTCAATAATAGTAAATATATTTTTTAAAATTCAAAGTCAGTGAGAGGTTCTGTAATCATAATCAGGTAAATAGACTATGTCAATATACAAACTTATACAGTAGAAAATTAAGAGGAAGTATCAATTTCCTCTATTTCACCAGTGAATTTTTTAACTTTCAAAGTTGTTAAAATGAGGGGCCGGACGGTGGCGCTGGAGGTAAGGTGCCTGCCTTACCTGCGCTAGCCTTGGAAGGACCGCGGTTCGATCCCCCCGCATCCCATATGGTCCCCCAAGCCAGGAACGACTTCTGAGCGCATAGCCAGGAGTAACCCCTGAGCGTCACCGGGTGTGGCCCAAAAACAAAAAAACAAAGACAAAAATAAGAGGGATGGTGGTTCAAATCCCGGCATCCCCTATGGTCCCCTGAGCTGCCAGGAGCGATTTCTGAGCGTAGAGCCAGGAGTAACCCCTGAGCACCGCAGGGTGTGACCCCAAAAAAACACACACACACAAAAAAAAACAAAGTTGTTAAAATGATAGTATGGGTCCCCTCATTAACAGAAGGGATATCTGTGAGTAAGCAACCACTTTTCAATGATATGCCTTCTCTTCAATTAGTGCCTAGGAATTTGAGCTTCATATATTTGCTTGACTTCCTACATTTTAATTTCAACATATCTGTTAAACCACCATTCGCTTCATTCTACACTAAAAAGAAACTTGGATGTTTGGCATTTTCCTAGTGTTATGGTTACTGATATCTCAATATGACTTGTAAATTTAATATAACTATTTTTAGTAACCTAATAACTATTTAGGAAAAAAGGTGATTTGAATAATGCATCACTATTCCTTATATCTATTCTTATAAAATTACATTTAGATGGGACAGAGAAATAGTACAGTGGGTAAAAAAAATCTATTTTACATGCAGCCAACATAGATTGAATTCCCTGACTCTTCATATAAGACTGATCATCCATATTTTATTATATAATCTCATTATGTTACTAATAGTTAAACACAGTAAGAAATCTTTTCACACTCGTGTACTCATTTCATTATTTTCTAAATATATTTTATAACTTCTCCATTCTATTTACTTCCCCCAAAATATTAAGACTATGCCTACTAGAAGTAAGAAAATCTTTACAAAGTTGAAAATCATGAAGTTAGGTAAGCAGGCTGTTTGGTTCTTTAAAATATCTTTTTTTATTAAGATGACCTCAAACAAATTATGCAAGGACTAGAATCTGAAATGGGGTTGATAATGGTTTTGATATTGGTTTTGTGATGTGACCAACTCCATACATATTAATTACATTTACTTTCCTCTTTATCAATTTGCCACAAATAAAATCAGCAATCAAAATCACCTGTCCCTTAAATGAGAGGAAATTTATTACTTAGAATTCATAACCAGAATCCCATCTATCAGCAAAGATAGCATCCCAGATGCTTGTGCTGTATATGATCAGCCTGGCATCTAATTACAATAAAATTCTGGAAAGGGCATTCTAAGCAAAGGCAAAAGTTAAAGTACAAAGACAGGGAGGTGAGCAAAAAGTGAATTACTGAGCACTTAGTAAGCACCAAGCAATCCTATTTACACTTGAACATCCATTATCCAGCTAATCATTTTGATATCCTTGTTAAAAGAAGGAAGAGAGTGACTAGTGACCTACCCAAGTTTAGATAGCTGGTGTCAGCCTGGGTGGACTTTCAATTAAGCACTTGATGATTTCTTATTTACTTTATTAAAAAAACATGTATCACCTAGTTAACACATTTATTTCCAGATATCTAAAACAAATAGAAAAAAGAAAGAAAAAGGAAGAGAAGAAAAATAATAAGTACAGCGACAAGCAAATCTAAACATCATTGTATCACTAGTGAGGTCATTAAGTCATTGTCAGAAATTTTAGTAAATTTTTGTTGCTAGCTGAAGGGTTTATAATTTCACTTGTTTCTGAACACTAAGTGATTCCAGCTACACATTGGCATATAAGTTGATGTGTTCCTATTGGGCTGCCAGCACCAAACAATTAAAGTTCTCACAACTGCATAGTTCAGAAACTCAAAGCAGTATTACTGATACTTAGATTTTGTGGGGGTGTTTTCAGCTGCCAGGCCCCCTGGAAATATTGCTAGGCAGGAGCTTCAGGAAGGTGCCCTCACTCACTCTAAAAAATATTTTGGAGTTATCAGCCCAAATACCAGCATACCAGGAATTTGGTCATATTGACATCTTCGCAGAGAATCATAGAGGAGTAAAGCAAGGATATAAACAAAATGGCAGTTATAAATGATGAGGACAGTAGACATGGCTTTGGCAGAACAAGGCTTGGTTCACCCTCTCCTCCCAAGATTGCCTGCTTTCTGCTGCACAGCAGATGTATCCATGATTTTTCATGCCTTGGTTTACATCACTTTTAAGAAAAGAGCAGACATGGCACTTGATGACTTTTATCTTTTTTCTCACCTTGGCAATAGGGAGAAGTGAGACAAAAATATCTTGGCAACTTTAAAATCCTTTATCAAAGTTGCATAGTGTAACTAAAGATAAAAAATAAACATAGAAAAACCAGGAGTTTGTTAGGGGTACATATTCAAGTAGTCTCCCCTTCCCCTTTTATCTGCAATTCTGTCTTTTCCAGTTCTAGGAGCTTGTGACTGAAAATATTCAATAAAATATTCCCCAAATAATTTTTTTAATTTTTAACATTTTTAGATAGTGTGATAAAATCCCTGCTGTGTTTTCACAGTGAAATCACCTTGTTATCCATTGTATCAATGGCTACTAACATAGTAAAACTACATATTTTTTATTTAATGGGTCAACAATAACCTAATTCTATTACCTAGTGCTGATGTCATTTACCTCACTTTGTCACTCTAAAGTATCTTATCATTTTATATTATTACAAGAAAAGTGTCTGCATTTAGATGACCACAATAACATAAATTTCACTAAAGAATATTGTTGGGGCCAGAGCAGTGGCACAGCAATAGGGTGTTTGCCTTGCATGCGGCTGACATAGGATGGACCATGGTTCATTGGTTTTATCCCCCTGCGTTCCATACGGTCCCCCAAGCCAGGAGTGATTTCTGATTGAATATCCAGGAGTAACCCTTGAGCGTCACAGGGTGTGGCCAAAAACCAAAAAAAAAAAATAGAATAATTTCATAAACTATTCTGTTAGTTTTTATTTAATTCCTACTGTGCCTCAGTAAGGAAATAAACAATCATTTCAAAAAGTAGTTCTTAACTTACCCAAGGGAAATGTAAATCAATAAGATTAAATTTACACTATATAAAATAACACCTGCAAGAAGAAAGAAACAATTACACTTGTAGTGCCACTGCATTACAAGAATTATTGCTGCTATGCCATGATGCTAATATAGTTTAAAATCAAGGGATATCCTACAGTAACATGTTCATATGTTCATGTATCACTACAGAAATTTCAATCTTTTAACTGAACTTAATTACAACATCTGTTTTTTCCTCTTGGTTCTTCTTGGATTGGTTACTTGGATTGACCACTGTGGTGTCATATATCTACCGGTATGTGGAAATTATAAAGAGATGCTACACATCAAAATCTGATGCCTAAAATATTTAGACATGTTATGTATTACTGCTGATAAATTTTGTCACTCTTTCTTTAGATATTTATCTTTTCATAGGTTTTAGTGTTTGATTGCTGGTTACCTGGGATCTCTGCCAGCAAAGGCCCATTATAATTGCCTTTAATATAATTAACATATTAGTTAAAGAATATAACTTATATCAGGGAGATAGCTGAGAACCAGAAATGGGTGTTTTGGATACATAAAAGCCTCAAGATAGGTCTCTCACATTGCATTACTTTTCTGAGCACCTTTTGGTACAGCTCTTATCACTGATGGGCCTCAGCAGTTGAGAGCTACCAGAGTGTTCTTCTAAGCTCATGAACTCTACTTGGGAAGCTATCCCTGATAAAAGAATATATCTTCCAGATAAAAGGATCTTACATATTTCATACAAGTAAAGAGTTCTGTTGGTGTTTTCTATAGGATATTTGCCATAGTTTTCTTCTTCTTATTCATCCTGATAATGGTTGAATGATGTTGACTTCTAAAAATAGTTCTCTGTAAAATAGCTGCCATTGTTTTTGATCACCAGTGACTTGCTACTAGTTGTATGAGCCAAGGTGTGTTTAGCATTTGGTTGGTGTATGTTAATTGTTCCAAGAATATTAACAGATCATTTTCTAATACTCACACAGTTAATCAATACCATGATCTGGCTTGTTTTATAATTAGTAATTACATTTTAAAATCTGAATGATAAGGTTTAGAAAAGATTATTTTATAAACCAGCAATGGGAGAGTATGCCGACATCTTTATAAACTAGCATTATTAGGCTCAGTCCAAGGGAATACAATTTATTTGGGGCATGAAAAGCCCTCTAGGAGCCTAAACATCTTTTTGGAGCATGTATACATGCTTTTTGCATTCACATTTAAAGGAAAAAGAGAGTTCAGAAATGAATACAAATAACAACTATAAAATTGTCTGAAAGGCAATGAAAAGGTAGATATTATTTTAATATGTCCCATGATTTCTTCATGGTTTTATACTTCCTATAAAGTTATAAAGTACATATTCATATACGTGGTAAATTTGGTTAGATTATTTCATTGAGATTTAGTTTTTCTTATTGCTGGGCTATTAAAGGAATTATTTCATTTGGATCACTTTTATTTTCATCTGTTTTATATGTGCTGAAAAAATAGAAAACTAGTAAAATATAACACAGGAGTACATATCCCTTGGCAATAACATATTTTTCTGTCAAAGAATTGCTTGTTTTCTGAAGAATAAAATTTGACTAAATGTCAAAAAAATCTTTTTCCTTAAAACAACTTACTTTTTTGTTTGACAAGAACTGATTGTTTAATTTCCTGTATTGTGAATAAGAAACTCTCACTTCAATAAAAAGCATATTTCACTTTAGTTTGGCTGTATCTATATGACACAAAAGAAAATTGGTGAATTCAAACAGTATTCTGTCTCTGGTACCAATGTATTCCAAAATAACCAAAGTACTAAAATGTTTGAGTACTTTCTAAGAAGTTATTTTGTTCTACCACTTTGTAGGAATAAGGACATATCTTTATTGTCTCTCAACAATGATAAAGTAGCAGTTATAATAATGTTTAAATTAATAATAATGGGTACCATTTATTTCTAAACTTATCAGGATATATCAGTATCACAAAGTAGAGCATTTTTTCTTTTGAATTTTAAGAGTTCTAGTACATATTTATCTTCACTAAGTTTAGTATATTAAAAACCTTATAAAATTGTTTGGTTTACAAATTATAAGCTTATTAGGAATAAAATTGTTAAGGTTAATTATGTCATAAGTTTATCTAAAGTTTACAAATCACATGTAAAACATAAGATGCATTTTTTTCAAATTGTCTTCAGAACAGAATTAAAACTGAATTAATTCCTGGCCTCTTAGATTTCAATTTCAAGAAAACAAAAATGGTGAATTGACTGGACTTTGAAATATGTGTTCTATAATACTGTTTAATCTTAACTAATCTATGCACACTCTTGACTAATTCATCTGTGACAGATGTCAGAATTAGCTAGATGACTACTTGGCATTAGATTTGCCATCTGTTGTAAAGTTAATTGGTCTTTCTCCTTTAATCATGAAACAAAAAATTTCTAGAAATTTTTGGGACTTGGACTTGGAGATATTTATTCTTATATTTATCCATCAAAGTATTTATTGAATTCCCAATTCCTGCACTTGTATGCTAAAATTAGATGACAGACTAAAGATACAAAATATATCCTCTCATACAATTCAAATTTAATGAAGAAAAGGTACAATAGTACAGAGTGTAGAGGGCTTGCTTTGCATGCAGCCAACCCAGGTTTGATCCTGGCATGACATATGACCCCCAAGCACTGTCAGAAGTACATTCTGAGCACTGCTAGGAGTGGTCCTCAAAAACAAAACAAACAAAACAAAACAAACAAAAAAAAAAACAAAGAAACAAACTAAATGATAGACTGAGGTGTGTAAGTGAAGTGTGTAAGTTTGATTCAGTCAATCCATATGGTCCCTGAGAGGCTCCAGAAGTGTTGCCTGAGCACCGAGCAACAAGGCCCCAAAACAAACAGAAAACATACATAATTTTATTGATTCATAAGAAAAAATAGACACTCTCCTTCCTTGGAGCCGGGAGTCTAGCAGGAAGAGGTTTGGCAGGCCCACGCCATGCTGGAGGCCTGCTTGGCCAGGCCTAGGGGGGGGTGCGGGATTTGGGTAACCCCAGCACCCCTCTGCCGCCTTGCTCCAGATCTCCAGGGCTTCCCCGGGCCACACCCCTGGGCAAGCCGGTGAGTTGGGTCCCTTGGTGGAGTTTGAAGGTACCCTAGGCCTTCCCCCACTATCCATGCGACTCCTTAGGGAGGGTCTGGGTGGGGCTCTGAACTTCTGTTCTCCCAGCTTCTTGAAGGATCTCTCCTTCCTGGGAGCCGGGAGTCTAGCAGGAGGAGGTTTGGCAGGCCCACGCCATGCCGGAGGCCTGCTTGGCCAGGCCTAGGGGGGGGTGCGGGATTTGGGTAACCCCAGCACCCCTCTGCCACCTTGCTCCAGATCTCCAGGGCTTCCCCGGGCCACACCCCTGGGCAAGCCGGTGAGTTGGGTCCCTTGGTGGAGTTTGAAGGTACCCTAGGCTTTCCCCCAGTATCCATGTGGCTCCTTAGGGAGGGTCTGGGTGGGGCTCTGAACTTCTGTTCTCCCAGCTTCTTGAAGGATCTCTCCTTCCTGGGAGCCTGGAGTTTAGCAGGAGGAGGTTTGGCAGGCCCACGCCATGCCGGAGGCCTGCTTGGCCAGGCCTAGGGGGGGGTGCGGGATTTGGGTAACCCCAGCACCCCTCTGCCGCCTTGCTCCAGATCTCCAGGGCTTCCCCGGGCCACACCCCTGGGCAAGCCGGTGAGTTGGGTCCCTTGGTGGAGTTTGAAGGTACCCTAGGCCTTCCCCCACTATCCATGCGGCTCCTTAGGGAGGGTCTGGGTGGGGCTCTGAACTTCTGTTCTCCCAGCTTCTTGAAGGATCTCTCCTTCCTGGGAGCCGGGAGTCTAGCAGGAGGAGGTTTGGCAGGCCCACGCCATGCCGGAGGCCTGCTTGGCCAGGCCTAGGGGGGGTGCGGGATTTGGGTAACCCCAGCACCCCTCTGCCGCCTTGCTCCAGATCTCCAGGGCTTCCCCGGGCCACACCCCTGGGCAAGCCGGTGAGTTGGGTCCCTTGGTGGAGTTTGAAGGTACCCTAGGCTTTCCCCCAGTATCCATGCGGCTCCTTAGGGAGGGTCTGGGTGGGGCTCTGAACTTCTGTTCTCCCAGCTTCTTGAAGGATCTCTCCTTCCTGGGAGCCGGGAGTCTAGCAGGAGGAGGTTTGGCTGGCACTGGTAATCTCTGTCCAGTCTACATTTTCAAAATTGCGCGGGGGCTGTTGCCCCCGCGCGCACAAGAAACATTAATAGTACTCTCACAAGAAACATTAATAGTACTCACTATCATTGAATTATGTTTTTATGTATGCAGAATGTCCATTTTGTACTCTGCCCTTTTGCATACCCCTTCATAAGTTCGTATTTCTCTTTAACTTCTTTAACTCCTATCATCATTACTCCTTTTTTACCCTTTCTAACTTAAGTACTGTTGAGTCCTAATTCACAGACCAAAGTGGTGCCCTAGAGTTAACACCCACCCAACTATTTTAAAAGGCATAAAAAGGACACATATCTTTTCAACATTTTATGGGTGTTTTCTTTGACGGCTATAACTTTTGCTAAATACTTTCTTATACAGTGATGATCCCCCCCCCATGTTTTTTATCTTCTCTTTATGAACTGCTCAATATGGAATTTGGTGTGAAAGAATCCCTCAGTTTAATACTTATGTTTGAACCAAGTCATGGGTCTTGTTGGAAATGTTCTTATGCCCCCATATATCTGATAGCACCACGTGGCTTTATATCTTGTTTGCGTAGGCACAATAACATAGGAAAATACTATACATACCAATAAGTTCTTATCTAATAGAAATGGGAACTCACAAATCTTGTAGTGCAATGAGACCTTACACCCTGAACATTGACATAAAGACCTGGCACAGGCCTCAGAAGAATGGGCATTCTCCATTTACCCCTTGATCTACAGAAGACATTTACAAAACATCCAAGGTTGTATATAACATCACCCGGAGGCATTCCTGTACCAGGGACGACCCTACAGCTGCTCAGACATCGATCTACTCAAAAGAGACATCCCTTAACACTGAGAAGACAACAAGAACAAAGACCTGTTTACTGGACAGGGCTTGCTGTATTGCCCCTTTATGGTGAGGTTTGTCTATAACATCACCTGGAAGCAATCCTCTACCACAGAAGACCCTACCACTGCTCATACATCGTCCTGCTCAAAAGAGACTTCCCTTAACACTGAGAAGACTTAACAACAACAACCTGCTTACAGGACAGGGCTTCCTGCATTCCCCTTTCATGGTGAGGTGAAACGAAAAGGCACTCCACATCATGACTTCAATGTAGGACATGCAGATTCCAGAATCTTTAATACAGAAACATGAGACCAACAACAGAGACTGTGTGATAATTGTGTTGGCGCTACGGACAATGTCTTGGAGCGAACGATAACTTTCCTGAGGCCTAGAGCTGGTCTTATGCCAGGAAACTTCAGGGGTAGGATCTCTTTGTATTTAGGCCAAGGCTATTCCTTTCCATGCCTCTCATATTTTGGTGGGCCTATGCAAACAACAATTGCCACTCTAACACCGTTTTTACTGTGCTCCTTTGACTCTAATCCTTAAAACACACCCACTTAAAATTTGAGGTTAACTTAAGCTAATATGCATGTACATGGAAATGTAAAAAATACTATGCCTCTAATGTTTAAGGAGTTACGTAAGTTTGATGGCTTTAGATTGCCTTGTGTGCTGTTAAGAAATATTATAATGTGCTACAATCTGGGGACTTGAGGGAAAAAGTAATTGCACATGGATTCTGTTTTATTTATCTTAACTTTCTTTGGTGAAAATTCAAAGTTAAGATATCAGCAAGGGGACTTCTTCTGATAATTATGTTATGGGTGATTGTCCTTCCACTGTAACTTTACCTTATCCTCTTTCTTTGCATCTTTTGTTGTCATAATTCATAATAAAAAATTATAAAAAAAATCATAAAAAAAAGAAAAAATAGACAGAGTTGGTAGATGAAGGAACACTCTTAGATATCATAAGGTTTGGGTGGTCTCTAAGTATTCAAATTAAGCCAAGCACCAAGTTATTTGGGGAGAATAAATGTTTCAGATAGGTGGCAGAGCAAGTTTAAAGGGCATGTCTTTAAAGCTTGATTAATACAATTAATGAATACTGATAGTATCAAAAAGGTTTGGGTGTGTGGATCAAAAAAATGCACTACTAAGTAATGAAAGAGGAAGCTATGACCTGCCTTAAAAGCCTACAAGAGGGACTGGAGCGGTGATACAAGCTGTAGGGCTTTTTGCCTTGCGCGCACTAACCTAGGACAGACAGTGGTTCGATCCCGGGCTGCGTTCCATATGGCTATAGTATATAAGTATACATAGTCTGAAGTCTTATAGGCTTTTTAAATATATAATAATATATATTATATAATATAATATATAATATAATACATATACTATATTATATATATTATTATATATATTTTTTAAAAGCCTATAAGACTTCAGATTAAAAAATAAACATCAAAAGGTGGATGAAGAATAAGAAGAGTTTGTATATAATATAGAATTATATATAGAGAAGAATAAGAAGAGTTTGTATATAATATAATATATAATATAATACATATACTATATTATATATATATATTTTTAAAAAGCCTATAAGACTTCAGATTAAAAAATAAACATCAAAAGGTGGATGAAGAATAAGAAGAGTTTGTATACATTCTAAAAGGTTCCTAATAAGTGCACGCAGTCTGTCTTGTAGTTTGGACATACGTGAAAATTAGAAAGCCAGACAAGATTCACTTAAGTAATCACCTTTAGATAGAGCTCTGGTTTAGATTTAAGTGAACAAAATTCTTTGGATTTAATTTAAATGGAATGGCTACTGAATAAAGGTATTTATGTGAGACATTTCTTAAATTATGTACACAAGCAAAACTAATGCAGGGTTTCTTTAAAATATAGGAGTTTCTTCTCTTCTGCTCCAGAAAATACATCAGATTATTTTTAAATTATTGTAGCATCATCATTCCTGTTTTAGAAAGTGCATCTAGAAATTTCAGCAAAATTTTAGAAGGGTCTCTCAAATGAAATAAAATAATTTACTTTGGCTTGAATTTTATACAGGTTTGATATAGAATGTTAAAGAATCATCTATCTTCTCTGTTTTGTCTAGTAAACAAATTAATAAACACATCTCCCCACTATGTTTTCAGTGTTTTTGCTCAGTGATAAATGTGTATGAAGTCTACAGTGATCTGCAGTGTCTGTAATATGATGGATTGATGCAATAGCACTGATAACAATGGTTGTTAATAGTTTTCAGTGCACCGCTTTTGTCATTGGAGAGATGGTTTAAAATTCCAATGGTCAGTTCTTCCCTGGTTTTTTTATGCTTTTGACCTAAATATAAGTATTTTCAAAGACTATAGGAGAGCCTAAGGTTCAAAGCAAAATTCAGAACCAAAATGTACATTGTAGACTTTAATATAACAGAGATTTCCAACTTTATTTGACCTGCCACTCCCACTTACAGAAAAAAAAAGTTGCTTTCCACATCTTTGGAAAACAACTTTAAATGAATGAAAGAAAGTGACTCCTCAGTTGAGGATTCTACTGCCCTCTTGCAGTGTTCCAGTACCCCAAGGGGGAGTGGTACATCTACTTTGGGAAATACTGATTTAGTAAATTTGGTATCTAATCCTAAAGTTTGATAAGTAGAATTTTTCTTAAACATGTTTTATTATTCGGGGCCGGGCGGTGGCGCTAGAGGTAAGGTGCCTGCCTTGTCTGCGCTAGCCTAGGACGGACCGCGGTTCGATCCCCCGGCGTCCCATATGGTCCCCCAAGCCAGGAGCGACTTCTGAGCGCATAGCCAGGAGTAACCCCTGAGTGTCACCGGGTGTGGCCCAAAAACCAAAACAAAAAACAAAAACATGTTTTATTATTCGAGGTTTTTTGGTGTAAAATTATGTAAATATATACATTAATGTAGCACTAGACATCATCAACAATTGCAGATCTGAAATTTTTTTAAATGTCGTTTTGCAAGGTTGAGTTTGACTATCATGGAATTTCACTTATATTTATTACACTTAAGATTTCATATCTTGGGGCCGGAGAGATAGCATGGAGGTAAGGCGTTTGCCTTTCATGCAGGAGGTCATCGGTTCGAATCCCGGCGCCCCATATGGTCCCCTGTGCCTGCCAGGAGCAATTTCTGAGCCTGGAGCCAGGAATAACCCCTGAGCACTGCCAGGTGTGACCCAAAAACCAAAAAAAAAAAAAAAAAAAAAAAAAAAGATTTCATATCTTCCCTCACTTCAAGTTCGGGAGTCTACCTGTATCTGAGGACCAATTGTCTGACTATATTTAAATATTGTACAGAATACAAAATAATTATTTAAGTTTACATAATCAACCCTAAAATCTATTTACTCTTGCTTCAAATCCCTCTTGCTTACTCTGCAAGTTTTGTTTCCTTTTATTCTTTTAATATATCCAGGTATATTTTGTTTTAGTTCCATCTACATAACATTTTTGGAAAGTATCAGTGCCCTGGAGAAATTATTTCTTTCAAAGCTGTGTACTATTCTTTGCTGTTTAAGCATCACTTTAATTTTGAATGATACCACAAAAGTAAACTTGCTGAAAGAAGCTGGCTCTGGGAAAAATGGCCCAAATTTTTGCCAGTTTCCTACCATAAATATTACCACTATGTCCAGATCCAAGCTATGATTGTGTTACCATTGAAGGTAACATTTAAAAAGTGTTGTGATAATACATCCTTGCATAATATTTCCACCATGCATAATAATAATAAATAATAAACATAAATATTTAAATAATATAGATGATACTAAATATAAAGTATGTAGGAAAATATGAAAATGTATGAAAATATGTTTATTTTTACTGTAACATACTAAATTATAAGCTGATTTGATTTTATTTAAAATAATGCCTGTGTTTAATAATTAAGCTCAAATTTCTGAAAATATTAACATTGACTCTTATGACTATAAAATCTGACTTTCATATACTTGACTCTCTGGCTCTGGATATTTCAGAAGGAAAATAGTAGTTCTAAGATTAGTGATCACAGTACCACAGCATGATCTCTGTCAATAAGGAGAATCAAGTCTTACATAGCTTTTCAAAGAGATAATTTTTTTATCCTCCAATTTGGAAACTAGCACCTAGTTTTCCTTTATTTACATTAGGGTAAGACTTTCTCTAGAGGAGTATTTGGCATATAGCTAGGCTCATAAATAAATTAAGACTGTCAGTCAAATGCATTAAGGATATATAGTGGTTTCAGTTATCTTAGTTAGGAGTTTAATAGGATTTGATTAACTATTCTAAAAACTGTTATAAATTTATTTTAATTTTTACTACAGCCAATTTAATTTTTACTAATGGCTGTGTATGTCAAAAAATTATGAAGACACAGTTTGTTATACCAAAGGGAAAACCATTGTGCTCATTGGGTTTTTTAGACCACATCCAGTAATGCTCAGAGATTACTTCTGGCTATGTGCTTAGAAATCACTCCTGGCTTGGGGGACCATATGGGACACCAGGGGATAGAACCATGGTCTGTCCTAGACTAGACTGGCAAGGCAGATGCTTTTCCACTCCACACCACTGTTTTGGCCCAATTATTATTATTTGTGATGGAGTATTTAACTACTTAAAAATATTCATCAATGCTAATGTCATTATCACTATTGTGTGTATAATTCTGCATTACAGAGCTATATTGGTAATGCTCAAGACATCCCCAGGCACCATGCTTAGGGATCACTTCCTGCAGTTCTTGGGTACTATATATGGTTCTGGGAATTGAACTTGTAAGGCCACATGCATGGAAAGAGCCCAAATTTCCTCCCCTGCTATTTAGATTATCTAAAATTTTCAGTAAAATCTTGACATAAAAATAGTGCTATGAACGATCAGTAATGATCTAACTGGGAGCTTAAAGATTATAACAAGTATTCTAGGTACAGGAACAGCATATACAGAGAAAATAAAATAACTTCTGCAATGTTAGGGATCAAATAAAGGTTTCTTGCATGCAAGCCATGCACTTTACCATTAAGGTACTCTCCCATCTTGAAAAACTTTTGAAATATAATGGAAGAAGTTGTGCATATTTATAGAGAGAAAATAAGAAGTTTCCTTCTTATTTGTTGAATTATAATGAGCATCTTGATTTTAGCCATATAGATTCAGTTGTAGTTTAAACTTTATTGTAAAGAGCTAGTGCTTCTTGATGTTTAATAATCTGAAATGATAGAATCACACTTTTATAAATTATAAATAATTTATAAATAAACAAAAATTTCTCAAATACTGAAATGATTATGTATTTACTCATATTTCAATATAACCATGTTTCTTTGACTCAGCTCTACTGAAATTTATTACCATTGTTGCAGCTAATGAAACCAGTTGACCATTTTCTCTCAACTTTTGGAATAAGAAGCACAGATGCTCTTTTGGGTTGAGCACCAAACCCTTAGACCTTTGTTTTAACATAGCATGTGTTTTTCTAAAACTGATAAATTATCAAAGTGAATCATGAGTTGTGAGCCTTGGAGTCAATTTGTAGCACTACTTTCTTTTATACTGGGTAAAGTCATTCTTTTTTAACGACTTCAAATAAATTCTTTGTAAAACAACTCGACTAATATGTGTCCTATTCTGAGTCCTTCATAACTACAAACTTGAGGGAAAAATGTGTTAAAAGAAAAAGTGTTGGAAGACCCAGGAAGATTTAGAATCTTCTACTAATAAGTTCAGTTTTGGAGATTTTTATCACTTTATCTAAAAGTGATTAAATAATATTAAATAATGAAAACATTTTTCCTAATGCATCACATTTTCAACACTTGAGATCATAATATTTTCTAAAACATATCAGAACAAACCAAAATGATAGTTGAAAAGTTTGAAACTCATGTTTGACATAATGTTCAACTCCCTACACTGCATGGCTACCTGACAACCACCAAGAATTCCTCATCCCACCACCACGATACACACATACATAAATAAAATACCACTGAATTTATTTTTACCTTAAGTACAAAAACATCTATGTAAATATCATTTGATATACTTATAACATCAATATGTTTTTAATATTGCATTTAAATTGATATATTGTACATTTTGTGTAAATTAGCATTTGCACAATAACTTAAAAGTAAAATGAGTTACTTAGAACTTCGTCTGTCATCAATAATACTTATAAATTTAGGTATATTTTACTAACATAAAAAATTGTTATAAAGAAACATGCAGACTCATTATTCTTCCCTTAAGACATGTTGTGCTTTTTTTTCATTTCTAATTCTATATTTTTTTCCATATGGATAAGTCTGGCTGTGCCTACTTTGAGAAATGTTCTGAGGACCATATATGAATCTTTACATATATGTAAACCCAAGCCAACTACCTGCAAGACAATTGTGTTATCTCTAGTATCACTCCAACCCTCTCCTTTCCCCAAAAAATATTAGATTACTCCTTCAACCTGAAATTTGTAGAAAATTATTGGTAATTGAATAAAGCTCAGTTTAATAACATATTTTTATTCTAGGTTTGTGTTTTTGGTCTAGATGTCACATGCTGGATGTTCAAGGTTTACTCCTGGTTTGCACTCAGGAATCATTCTTGGCTATCTCTTGTAACCAAATGGGGTGCCAGGTACATATTTAGGTTGGCTGCATGAAAGCAAATGTCCTACTCAATGTACTATTACTTCAGTCTTTTTATTATTATTTTTGCCATTTATTTTCTACCTAATCTTGTGAAAATTACTTAACTTCTTTAGAATTCATTATATATAAATCAAGGATGATAGTAGACTCATGAAGGATATTTTTACTTTTAAAGTACTCTACAATTGTTACTTATATCTTCTTAATTAAATCCAATTTATATAAAACAGTTATAATAAAAGATAAAAGAATAAATAAAAGTATGTCAATGCCCACACCGGACCAAGTGACTACCTATTGTGACATAGCTATTCATAGAGAATACTTTCATTTTCTCTATTAAATATATTAAGCAATGAAGAAATAACTATAGCCCTAGCTCCATTTATCCCTTCTCTATATCTATATATGGGTTATAACTTTTTGTATTCTGGATTTATTCGATAAAACAGCAAGTGCTGGATCTCATTCTCAATATGTCTGATTACTCTGACAGAACATGTCAATATGTGTCATAATGTGACTGAAAAATTGCATTTCTACAAAATTCTCTGCTGAAAGAAAGCCATTGGTCCAGTAGCCACAATTCACAAATAATCAGTCAAGACTCTGAAATAGAAGAGCATTCAAAAATTCCACTTTGTCATTTACGAAGCACTTGGCTAGCATTTACTTTGCTGAAAAGAGACTTTTTTGGATTAGATGACAGGGCTGGATTACTGATTAGTCCTTAAAATACAAGAGTCAGCATGTAATTTACCATTAGAAACGTATAATTTAGAGTTCAAAGAGAATTTAGAGTTAATCTTCATCATTTTCCAAATGAGAAAATGGAAACCAAGAAGGGATAAATGACAAATAATTATTGAATAAAATCATGTAATTATGAAAGCCACACAAAAAGTTCTCAATAGCATGAGGTTAGAATTATCTACCCACCACTCATTCAACTCCCATTTTTGCCTCTATACATATATTTCTCTTAACCAAGTTGGCCAAAAAAAGAGACAAAACTAGAGATGTTGGTTCTTACCTCGATATTTGTGGGTATGGACACAGCCATTATGGTAATTTTTCCTGACTCATCAGTCACTTTACTTCTAAGAATTATCGATGCTTATTATGTCTGTGTACTTTTCTATCCAATTATGCAGCTAATAAAGATTCATTAAAGTTGTCAAGAATCAATTAATTTCTCATTAATGCAACCCAGGTTAAAGAAGAAAAAGAATGCAAAATCTATTTATATTTCTGTATTTGTTCTCTATTTCCACTTAATGGTAAATTATTTGTGCCCCTAACAGAACTTTCACCTGTATAATTCTTTAGTTTTAATTTTTTCTTGTTAATATGTAAATTAGCCTGCTCACATTCTAAGGTGAAAAAATGCACCTGTAGGGATGTGTTGGAAAATGATGCAGAACTGCTTTGGGAAGTTTGGTAATACAAACACATGGGGTACTACTCCTTAACATTCACATCCTAGGAAAATCTGCCATATGAGATTTTAAGCCATTGTATATTTGTCATCCTGCTGTCATAGATTAATTATTTTCTGTTAATGGAATCAATCAACTAGAGTCAAGTCTTTGGTAGAGGACCAGCGAGCATAATCTATCCTTGCGTCCTGATGTCAAGGAGTTTGAAATGTGTTTTTGGCATAGGTTTTTGAACTAGTTTCTCTTTCTAGATTGAGTAAATATTTATATCCAGTACATGGTGAAGAATGCTTTGGTTTTATTTACTGCACTATAAAAGGAAATGTGTCCTGTTTTAAAAAAATATTTTATGATAAACTAAAAGTTAAGATATGTGCATGTGTAAAAATGTTTATATTCAGATACATACAAATGAGATTCATTGTAATGAGGTGTATTCCAGATGTTCATTGAGCTGACTGACATTTACTGATACTGGTTCTAATACTGGCCCATGCTCTTTATAAAGTGGTCTTGAGTCTCATATAAAGTTCATAGGAAGAACTGGCCTGTGTCATTTTTTTTTTGCCTCTGTATAGTAATTGTAAAGAAGAAGGTTGATAGAGCAGCCACTGACACATTGAATTAATTATCCTGGAGCACAGTTCACTCTGTATTCTCATCAACTGACTTTATGTGGAAATAAAAAAGGGAATAGTAGCTAAAATGATTATTTCATTTTAGGTTCATTTTCTCCACTCAAAGTTAAAAGACCCCAACAAAATAATTATGTTCTAAAGCTCTCTATATAGTTATATAAATGTTATATAAACCAAAACCCAATCAATAAAGATCACAATTTTAGCATAAAAGAAAGAATCTCTGTATATGCTATTAAATGATGTACCATATTGGATACTATTGGCCACTAACTTGCTGGGATTCCAACTCCTGATCAATATATATTCCTACTTTATCTTTACACCATTACTCTGCATTCTTACTGTCATGAGTCCCCTGTCTTCCCTCATTCATGAGACAGTGGGAGTCAGGAAAGCTTATCAGAAACTGATAAGTATACCTTCCTGGCATAAAGAGTACAAAGGAGGACTGCCCAGAGACTGACTAAACTTCTTTAATTCCTGCTGTTTTATTATAGCACATCTGGTGGGCAGTGAAAATTCTTTTTGTACCCTCAGCCAGCAGATTTTGAATGGTGACAATATTGCTTCTTCAATAGATAGCAAAGGAAACTACATATATATACATGTACATATATATGCTTCAATCATATAAAGAATTGGGATCCTTGAAAAAAGATATGCCCTATTATTAAAAAGCATTTATTATATTTAATATGCATAAATGTAATTAGTTTACAACAAAACTGTTATTTAATTTTTAATAGTAACTAAAGTCATTTGAGTGCTGAAGAATGAAATAATTGCATGCAATTTCCAGACAGGTCTTCTATATCTATCGACAACAGTTTCATTGACTATCTGAAATAACCCATTAATTTTATTTTAAATAAGCATAAATTGATACTTTACCTGTGCCAAAAACAAACAAACAAGCAAAAAGAATTCAAACTACAATAAACATCAAATAACACAGTAGGGATATAAGGTCTTCTCTAGAATTCCATATTTTATTGTTTTGTTGTTGTTGTTTGTTTTGGAGTCACACCTGGCAGCACTCAGAAGTTACTTCCGACTCTGCTCTCAGAAGTCGCTCCAGGCAGTCTCAGGGGACCATATGGGATGTAGGGATTTGAAACTGGGTGTGTCCTGTGTTGGCCTAGTGCAAGGCAATGCCTTACCACTGTGCTATCACGCAGGTCCTTAGAATTCCATATTTTAAAAGACTTAAATTGAGTTCAGTGTACTCAATCCTAATAAGTTCAGATATATAATTTCTGGGTTTGTTGTAAAATTAAAATTCAGGACTCCTTATTTTAAACAAAGAAAACAAGGAAACCAAGTGTGAAGTCCACAAATTAGTTACATCTTGAAGTCTAATGAATTAAACTAAAGATGCATACGTATCTACTATATAATATATATAAGAATTGTTATGTAAATAGTTTAATGTGTTAAGCTCCTTATTTTAATTCACCTCATTCAATCTTCACAATGTCTTTCTAGGATGGTTGTTATTCAAAACTTACTGAGAAAGTGAAACTCAAAAGAGATGAGTCCCTCAGAGAGCAGTTATTTCATTTCAGATCCCATTTTGCCCAAGACCTTATTTAGAGGACATGAAATGAACATATAAATCTCTTACTATTAGGTAATAAACGAAAGTGTCTAGTTCTCTATCTATAAATGTTTTAATCAATTAATTTCGTATAAGCAAGCCAACTCATAAAAGCTATGATATTGTACAAATTCTGAAAAAAAGCAATATTGTAGACTGAAATTAGATCAATTTATTAGACTGTTAGTTAGAGACTGGGAAATCACTAATACTTTTGAATTGACACTTGGAAAAAATCTAATTAACAAGTGAAACAATTTAAATTTTTGCATTATTGTCAGTTTCAGACCAGATCAACCAGTAGTCCTTTTTGGTTGCCCTTGAACAAGATAATGTGGGATCAAAACAAACTTATAAATAAAAATGTTCTTGACTGTAATTTTCAACCTTTTCCATTCAAGTGATACAATTACCATAGCTGAGGTTCTGTTTGCTAATATAGAGCAACATTATTAATTATATCTTAAGAACAACACCACTTCCAAATATTGTTTCTTTGCGGATTTGTTTTGTGACCACACAGTAGCATATAAGCAAAAAAAAATTCACAAAATAATTTATATGCTTTAGTCATGGCAATTGTACACATCTTACTTAACAAGCATCACATTATTAAACTTGTCAAACATCTAGCAGGAAAATACTTTCTTTGATTAAGGACATAAGACAAAACTCATACTACTTTATGTTAGCCTGGGTCAATAAAGAAATTAAATCTTTATTTGCTTGAATTTAGAGAAACTTAAAATTAATCCATGTGTGAAAACAATGTCAGTGCTGTACTACTCTCTAAAGAAAGTTGGGGGAAAATTAGAATAGAAGCAGCAAATATGGCATCTGCCTTACTTGCAGCTGACCTGGGTTCTATCAGCAATATCACATACAGTCCCCTAAATACTATCAAGATCAAAGCTGGAATGAATTGAACACCACAATAAATAATGTAGTATAAAATTTACTAATACCTAAAGTAAAATATAAATATTTCTATAGCATTACTGATATAAAGAGTGAATAATAAAATAAAAAATTACAGCTATTTATAGAGAGAAAATAAAATAATTTATATACCTTATTTGCCGGCGTATAAGATGACTGGGCATATAAGACGATCCCCTAATTTTGCAGTTAAAACATAGGTTTAGGCCTATATTCGCTGTATCAGACAGAACGTTCCTGTGCTGCATGTGCTGCATATGTTCCTGTGCTCATGTACTACAGTGAGCCAATCACAAAAGAAAGGTTCAAAGTTTATACTGTAATAGACTTCCTCTCTGACTCTGGCCAATCTGAGCAGGCTTTTGACAGTGTAGATTCGGGTCCAGAACATTGTCTAATTTGCATGCATAAAAAGCCTGCTTGGATTGGCTGAGTTAGAGAGGCTGTCTGAGCAGCCTTGCAGTGATTGGTGCAGGATCGAATTGGAAAATTCGTTTGTGGCAATATTCAGACAATTTTCGTTTAGCAGCATATTGAAACATTTTTGGGGATATACTCGGCATATAAGGCGACCCCCGATTTTCGGTTGACTCTTTTTTGTTTCAAAAGTCGTCTTATACGCCGGAAAATACGGTAACCCTACCCTTAATAGCAAGAAAAATAATTACTTACACACCCCAAAGTGGATGCTATACTTAACACATTCCTTTAAATATTCTGCTATGTAAAAGTAGAGCAACTTTGCAAGTTGAGAGAGCTAAATAAGTTAACATTATCACCAATGACTCATGAAATAGTATGTAATCTTGCTATCACATAGTGCAAATTATTCCTACCTCCATGTACTACACCCCCAATTCATAGTCTAAATCTTAACATCAAAAACATCAAATAGATGTAAATTTAAGGACATTCTTTTGAACATCATATCGACTAGCTTCAAAACTATTAATACTAAACAAGAAATTTATAAAATGTTGTTAGTCTAGAAAACCTCAAAGAGGTAAAATGAAAAGTAATGTAATATCTGAAAATATGGACATTAGAAATAAATTGAGGAAATATAAATAAAACATGGACTTATTAATTATTAAAATAATAGTTGTAATTGTATCCTAATTTAAATATACTTATCTATAATTATATTAATTATATTCATTGCACTTGGCTTTGCATAAGTAAGTGCGAAATAACATACATTCCTAGATTTCAAGTTGCATACATTTCTTTCAAGTGCTTTGAATTTTAATAGCTTTTTTGTAATAGTATTTTGACTTTCTGAAAAGATCAGTCTTTTTATTATAAAACTCTGTGTAGGGGCTGGAGCAATAGTACAGTGGGTAGGGCATTTACCTTGCACATGGCTGACCTGTGTCCGATCCTTGGCATCTCATATTGTTCCCGAGTCTGCCATTAGTGATTTCTGAGTGCAGAGCCAGGAGAGACCCTGAGTGCTTGCTGGGTGTACCCCCCCCCCGAATAAAATAAAATAAAATTCTTTGTAAATTTGTTTTATAATGTTTTTGTACTTCAGATATTTTGTTGCATAACCCTAATTAAACATAAATTAAACTTTAATCAATAGGAAAATAAAAAAGTAAAATGCTAGTAAATGAACTTTTATTCAGAATTACAAATTCAGTTTATCAAATAGTTTCAGGGTTTTATATTTTAACACCTATCGTTAACTATTTTATTTGTGTAAAATAGCTTACAAAAGAGCTTTAAGGTAGTGACTTATTTATAGTACAATAAATTATAGTACAAGAAGTTAACGTACTAACTACAATAAAGGGTCAAATTTAGATATCATGGTAAGTTTTTAAAATTGGTGTACTGATGACACATATCAATGAACAAATATACCATAAAAACTTTATTTTAAGGGGCCAGAGTGGTGGTGCAGTGGTAGGGCATTTGCCTTACATGTAGCTGACCCAGGACAGACCACGCTTTGATACCCTGGAATCCCATATGGTCCCCCAAACCAGGAGCGATTTCTGGTGCATACCCAGGAGTAACCCCTGAGCTTCACCAAGAGTGGCAAAAAAAAAAAAAAAAAAAAAAACACCTTTATTTTAAGATACATTTCAGACATTTTCTCCTCTGGATACTTGATATGAGACTTCGGTGCAGGAGAATCATTTCCAAGATAATTAGAAATTCATCAAGGAAGAAATAATCATATTTAAATATTCTTTTATGGAAATACAGATGTCATATGTTTCTAAGTGAGATTGCAGCATCTACAATTTTGTTGTAGAATGTTTTAAAAAGTCATCAAACATAAGAGTATTCAGTAGATATAAAACTTAGCTCATTTTGTTAGGCTAATGCATTTTACATTTCTGTCGTGCATTATATAATTCAACCTTTTTCTAAGAGAACATGAAATGTTACTTTTACCCTCTCCTAATCAATATGTACTTGGTTATTTTCTTCTCCCTGTTCAATCATTCTCTACTGAGCAACCATGCTGTTAGTGCGGTTCTTCAATTACATTTTCATCATGTCTTTCTGAATAAAATTAGATAATTTTAACATTAGCTAAAATTCTTTTAGTATATTATTGCCTCAACTTTTGCTCTAATTATATACCCGTAAAAATTTGTTTTAATATTTGCCTACCTGGTATTTACTTTATTGTGTATGCTGTGTAATACTGTGCTTCTACCATGGCTGGAAAGAAATTGTAAACACACACATGCAAACACACACACACACACACACACACACACACACACACACACACACACACACTCTTTCAATCAGAGGTTAATAGAGAGAAGTACAGTGCCAGTAACCCAAGAGCTCCAAAGAGCTCCTGAGAAAGATAGATCTTTCATAAACTAGTATTTATCCATAACTGTTAAAAACTTTGATTTCTGAAAAGCATTGTAGAAATGAGAATGTATTTTTCCTTTTGTTCATTAGATAAAAGCAACTTTGAATACATGAAAGAAATCAAGCCTATAGTCTTTTTAATTATAGAAATACAGCATTACTCTATGCTGCTATTCAGCTTCAACCACCAAAAGATAACTGCTGTTTGATGTTCCGGAGCGATAGCACAATGGGTAGGGCATATTTGCCTTGCAAGTTACTGACCCAGGTTCAATTCCTGGCTTCCCATATGATCTCCATATCCTGCCAGGAGTAATTTCTGAGCATAGAGCCAGGAAAAACTCCCGAGTCGGGTGTGGCCCAAAAACAAATAAATAAAAGATCTCTACTGGTAGAGATATAAAAATGAATTTTCTCTATAGATCCAGCATATTCTATTTGGAATAAAATGCTATAAAATAGAATATGATATTATAATCTAATTTAAAAACTGTCTAATCTTTTTTTTTTTTAACTCTTTTTGTTTTGTTTTGTTTTGGTCCACACCCGTTTGGTGCTCAGGGGTTACTCCTGGCTAAGCGCTCAGAAATTACCCCTGGCTTGGGGGAACCATGTGGGACGCCGGGGGATCAAACCCCGGTCCTTCCTTGGCTAGTGCTTGCAAGACAGACATCTTACCTCTAGAGCCACCTCACCGGCCCCTAATCTGTTGGTTTTTTGTTTTTTGTTTTATTTATTTATTTATTTATTTATTTATTTATTTATTTATTTGGTTTTTGGGCCACACCCGGTGATGCTCAGGGGTTACTCCTGGCTGTCTGCTCAGAAATAGCTCCTGGCAGGCACGGGGGACCATATGGGACACCAGGATTTGAACCAACTACCTTAGGTCCTGGATTGGCTGCTTGCAAGGCAAACACCGCTGTGCTATCTCTCCAGGCCCTAATCTGTTGGTTTTTATAACTTAAAAATTTCTCTGGTAGGAGTCCACTCATAACTTGTCATAAAACTATAATTTACTGTGGCCGGAGCCGTGGTGCAAGCGGTAAGGCATTTGCCTTGCGAGCGCTAGCCTAGAACCGACAGACCACTGTTCAATCCCCTGGTGTCCCATATGGTCCCCCAGGCCAGGAGCAATTTCTGAGTGCATAGCTAGGAGTAACCCCTGAGTATCACTGGGTCACTGGGTGTGGCCAAAAAAAAACAAAAAACAACAACTATAATTTACTGCCAATACATATGCTAAATTAATCAGTTTCTTAAGTTGCTTGACTTATCTAAATATTAAGTATTCTCATTTAATAACAGAATGAATTTCTAGCTCTGTTGCTTAATTGGCAAGTTAGTATCTGCCTTTAATAATCTATGTATGTACAGGGAACCCTCAAATTGTAAATAAACTAGTGTTCCAGAACTCATTTATAAGTTGGTGATTTAGACCTCAAATACAATTTTTAATATATAATCAATTTTATAATTGATATAAATTTATATCAAGACTACTAATTGTGCCTTTTATTATCAAAATCTTATTTATATTATATTATTATTGTACTAATTATAAAATATCAGTAAGTGTTCAAATAGAAGTTTCCCACATAAAATATTAATACATTTTTATTTATTTAGGTATATTTAGTAAAAGTTAAAATTGAGCCAGTGGTGCTCAGAGCTTACTCTTGACTCAATGATCAAGTATCATTCCTGGTGGTACTTATGGTGGCATATGCAATGCTAAGGTTGTAGCCAGGATTGGCACATTCAAGGCAAGTGTCCAACTTGCTATATTGTTTCTCCACCTAGCATTTTTAAAGTATTGATGTTTTAATACTTTGGTATTGCTTTAATGAAAATTTTTATAATCATGTTTTACAGTATAAGTAATGTTACACAAAAAATCAGTACTGAATGTCTTATATTAAGGAATACAAGTCAGTATTCTCTCCATTTGCTCTAGTTCCTCTTCTCCATTGCCTGTATACTTCTATTTATTTATTTATTTATTTATTTATTTATTTATTTATTTATTTTGGTTTTTGGGTCAGACCCAGTGACTCAGATATCACTCCTGACTTGGGGGACTATATGGGGGATCTAACTGTGGTCCGTCCTAGGCTAGTGCAGGCAAGGCAGATGCCTTACCTCTTGTGCTAGCACTCCAGCCCCTGTATTCTTCTTTTTTCTTGTTCTCCTTTCAATATATTTTTGCCTGTATAAACAACAAACCTAAATTACAATTACTTCTTAAGTTGTCTTGAATTTAAAACAATAATAGAAACTAGATGATAGTTTACACTAAAATTTTTAGGCATGCTCCAAATCTTGCTTTGATTCCACAGAAGTACTGATTCCCAGAGAACTATACCGTGTGGACCTGGAGGACTCTGAACTAGTAATCTTGGGCCACCTAAATAGTACTTCATCCTCAGGCCTTTCCTTGTCCAACTGCCCATCTGGCCTAGAACCGCAGGTGGGGCCTCCAGCTTCCTGAGAACTACGTGAATCAAAAACACCAAATAATAATAGTTTCACATAAGTGAAGTTCTGTATTTTATATAAAAGAAATATACATTCTAACACTAGAACCTATATATTTTCTTAAAGTCCTAAAAGACTTATTTACAGAAATAGACTACTAAACATTCATGCTATTTTATATCTGAAAATGGCTTGGCATATAGAATTTAATACTGAACTATATATATATATATATATATATATATATACACCCCTTGAGAATATATCTATAACTTGATAATTTTGAAAGTAGTACCCCATTTATTTGACCTTACAATAAATATGATAAATCCTTTGCTGATTTTTATCTAGATTTTTGTACATTTATTTAGTGAGGCAAAGGACCATTGAAATCTGAAAACATATTCAATGAGGGAGCATTTTATTATTTTTATTCATTATTATAAATGCATTCCATATTTGGGAATTATATTAGTCAGATGCAGGACCTCTTTTTTGGTTTTATATTTATTTTATTAATGTTATCTGTGTCTAATGCTTTGTCCACATTTTTATCTTAGCCAGTGGAATTTTTTGGGGGGGCGGTCACACCTGGTGATGCTCAGGGATTACTCCTGGCTATGCACCCAGAAATCACTATTGGCTTGGGGGACCATATGGGAAGCCAGGGGATCAAACCAAGGTCTGTCTTGGGTTAGCAATGTGCAAGGTATATGCCCTACTGCTGCACCAAAGCTCCGGCTCCAGCCAGAGGAATTTTTTAGATCTTATTCTCTAACTTTTGTCAAAATTTTCTATGTTAACTGACTTATTTTTTGTTGATTTGTTTTTTGGCCACATCCATGACACTCAGGGGCTACTTCTTGTTATGCTCTCAGAAATTGCTCCTAGCTTGGGGGACCATATTTAGGGGTCAGAGCGGTGGTGCTAGCCATAAGGTTTGTGCCTTGTGTGCGGCAGCCTAGGATGGACATATTTTTAATGTCCATGTGCATGTCTGTCCTAGGCTTACTTTAAAATTTCTGTACTCTGGGCCATAGAGCTAGTACAGCAGTAGGGTATTTGCCTTGCACGCAGCTGGCCCAGGACAGATGGTGGTTCGAACCCCTTCATCCCATGTGTCTCCCGTGCCTGCCAAGAGTGATATCTGAATGCAGAGCCAGAAATCTCCGAGCACCTCCAGTTGTGACCCATACATCAAAAACCAAATATGCATGTATGTATGTATGTGTAATTTCTGTTCTCTGATTTTTCTTTTTGTATACTTAAAAATAGCACGGTTTTTATTCAATGAATGCATTAGCATAGTTATCACACTTTGGACCTGAACTCCTTTTCATTTATGTAATTTATTCTATTTTTGGCATCAACCCCAAACAAAAGTGTTCCCCAATTTCCTCCTTTCTTAAGCATCTCCTTTGATATGTAAAAGTCCATTGGATAGGTACTTTTTTTTCTCTCTCTTAAGCTTCTGGTATTGGGAATTGGTTTTAATAAAGAAAGAGGAGTTCTGGCTTGTGGGCTCAGGCAGAGAGCAAAGGCAAAAGGCCACAGATGCCATAATAATTCTTTCCTAACTGGCTTGGTTTATTATTTCTTCTCTACTACCCTGCTTCTTTAGACTCTGCTGTATGGGGTTTAGGTGCCTAGGGTGATCTCACAACTCATGAATTTTTATTTACAATAAGGAAACTCTGAATGGAACTTTTTTTACATCATTGAGGGACAATGTGGTGGACTATTTGTTTTAAAAATGAAGATCTCCAAAATGCAGTAAAGATATCTCTTTTTAATTCAGTTTTTGTGAAAAGGACATTTCAAATTACTGTCTACCAGTTAGTTTACAAATGCTGGGATCTAAAATCAGGACTAGAAAACTTTTTCATTCATTATGCAATCTTTAATTTGATTCTCTCCTTTTGAAGTCTAACTCTTTAAACTTTTGATGATCATAGTGATAGAACTCAGCATCTCAGATGTCTCAGATATGCAAGGCAAAGGCTCTGCTGAGCATTGACTAGCTGAGCTAGATTCATGGCTTAGATCTTACTTTGTTTTTATCACTTCAATGTACTGTATCCTGTCTCTGGAAAATACCTCTAGATTTCTTCTGTGTATAGTGATGATAAATGTCAACAATATAGTGAAAATTTAGAAACATATAATACATATTTTTAAAAGATATCTCATATTCTGTCATGTTACCATCATCTTCTTTGGTCACATCACCAAAACTATACCTTAGTTCTTTAAGACCAGGTACCTTCTTTTTTATAAACTCAACTCAGTCTTCAGTTAGTTGTTCCTTCCTTATTTCTTATCTCTTGATATATTGTATTCATATCTGATATGTACTATGATTAGAGTTTATGTCTTGTTACTAGATATTTTAAAGACTGAGAAATTGTGAAAATTGCATCTTTTGTTTTAAAGTCTTGATATGCCTATTTTGATCATATCTACCATAAGATTAAATTTTGTGTTTTTGATTTGGAGCCAGACCCAGAGCTCAGGGCTTAAACCTGGCTCTACATTCAGGAATTACATCTAGTACTTCATGGACCATTTCAAATGCTGCAAAAAAAGAACCTAGATCAGCCAAATGCAAGTGCCTTCAACACAGTACTATCCTATCAGTCTCAATTAAATATTTTTGTGAAAACTATATAATCATACTTACATGAACACAATTGTGGTTTCACTAGATGGACACATGGTCATAGTTTATTTGGATAGTTCCCTGTGTTTATATATGATTGTTACAGTTTTTCTATTACTCTGTGAATAACATTGAGATATACATTCATCTTATACATAATACAAAAGTCTTGGGTGCCTGTTATATTTTCTTTTGATTAATTTTAGAAAATAAGTCATTGAAATGAAGTTTAAAAATAAAGTTGAAAAGTTAAAACCATTTTGGCATAAGTCCTCACTTAAGAGATATAGGTGTTTTGGAAATTTGACTTAAATTGAATAATATAAAATAAACCTACGTTCCTGAGTAATGTCATTTTGCTCAATGTTATCAGTATTTCTTTTTATTTTTAAATATTAGATGACAAAAGTTGAACGATGACTTTATTAGAGGGCTGCTTTACATTACCACAGTTGTATCTCCCATATTCAGAAAGATGTCTTTATTTCTTCATTCTAATATATAGCTTCCATTTCCATAATTGATTCAAATAGATTATTTAGTGAAACGAAATAGTTTGTTGAAAAATTATAAAACTAAGAGAGGAGAGAAATAGAGAGAGAAATGGAATCATAAAAAGAGCATGGGCTTCTTTAGAGAGAAAAACGTAAAATACAGTTTGGGGACAAAAGTTATATACATTTCCAAATTACCTCCTCCTCTTGGAGCTCTCTTCATACAAACGTTTAATCTGGATGTTTTCACTGGGGAAACTTGAACATTTTTTTAATAATAATTTCTTTATTCAGGCACCATAGTTATAGAGATGTTTTTAACTGGTTGTTTATTTGTTTTGTTTTGTTTTGTTTGTTTTTGCCCCCTTTTGCCTTTTCTATTCAACATAGTACTGGAAGTACTTGCCATAGCAATTAGGCCAAAAAAAAAAAAGAAAAAGAAAGAAAAAAAGAAAAAAGATATCAAGGGCATGCAGATGGGAAAGGAAGAAGTCAGTCTTGCACTGTTTGCAGGTGACATGATACTATATTTGGAAAACTGCAAGGACTCTACCAATATCTCCTAGAAACAATAGATTTTTATTTATAATTTTTATTGTAACCAATGTGAATTACATATCTTTCACATTATATTTAAAGTACAAAGTGACAGTGAATTAGAGCCATTCCAAACACCAGTGTTGTCCTCCCTACACCTGTTCCCAGTGTGCATCTAATACCTTCCCTCTTCGCCCCCTAGACTGCTAGTGTAACAGGTCCCCTTTTTGTATAGCTTGTTGTAGATTGGAGATCTTTATTCTGTTGTCATTGACTTTGGGTTTGGTGTCTAGGTCTGATCAGTTTTTATTTCCACTCAATGTTTAAGCGACAGTTTGGTTTTTTTCCCCCCTCAATTTATGAGATAAAACAAGATGATTCAAGTTTTGTGTTTCTGTTGGAAAAAAAAAAAGCAACAATGACAAAAAGGCTGGGGGAAGCCCATCTAGAAGCTATAAATATCCATTTAAAGAAAGAGAGAAAGAGAAATAAAAACAAACAGCAGCAAGAAACATAAAAGCTATAAGAAAAGAACAACACAAAAACAATAATAAGAAAAAAATGAGAAAAAAGGGAAAGAAAAAAGAGGGCTAGTGTGGCAAGTTTTTTTTGTTTTGTTTTGTTTTGTTTTGTTTTGCATAGGCACAGTAAGTATTGGGGAAATTAGAAAAGGAATTCAACTGGCCTAAGAGATACAGGGTTTCTCTACCCTTGAAGTATACTGTCAAGGATTTTAATAATAAAATATACACTACCCTTCACCAGTAAACTAAGATTTGAACCCTTGATAGTCCCATCATAGTTTTATAAAGACATTAGAATCTCCTGTATTTTATCTTTTTTGCTGACAGAGGAACACCATCACTACTAAGATAAACATACCAAAGGAATGGGATGTTCATTCTGAAGACTTACATCTCAAAAAAATGTGTTCCTCATGTATTTGAGCAATTTCAAGGTTGGACAGTTTTCATATTTATTCAAAATTCATTACCAGGGGTCTCTTATCTGCCTAAAACATTTTCCTTTAGAAATTTCACCCTCTTAAATATTTAAGGGGTCTGTGGGTGGTCTGACTTCTATAATTGCTTCCCACTTGCAAAGGGCATGAACTACCTCTGTAAAGGAATGAAATTCTATATATTAATGGGCCTAGGCAATGCTTATTGAGTTTCTGAATTGTCAGTGGATTAGGCAATCTTTTTTTTCTTTTTCTTTTTTACTATAAAACCCTATAGGGGAAGAATAAAAGACTTCTAGTGGCCAATGGAGGACAAAATATTTTAGGAAATAAGAAAATAATGGCCATAGTACAAGGTTGAATTTCTTTCTTCTACATTCTGGTGGGTCTGCTGTAAAGAAAAATGTTTGCTTCTGCTTTTCATGACCACCTGTAAAGATATGTTCAGAGTTTACAGATATATAACTTTACATTTATTGTTTAGTTATCTTCAAGAGAGTTTCAAATTCTAATGAGTTCACTGCAATAAGTTTGGTTTACTTTCTGTCAGAGTCTAATTCCTGAATGACATAAATGGAGCTGATTTTATTCTGGAGAGATGAACTCAACTAGAATTCCATTAAGTTTTATAGAAGTGGGAGTGTTTGATATAATTTGGTAAGGTCCCTTTTATTTAGCTGATCCAAAGGTTTTTTAGTTTCTTTATTAATTCACAACTACTATTCTAAAATTTGGGTGGAATTAATTGAAAATATTTTATATTAAAATTCTAATTTGGATTTAATAATAATATATGTTAGTTTAAGGTAGTATTTTTAGTTATAAAAACTAATATTTGAGGAGGAAAGCTGTTCATTTGACCCTTTTACTATAATACAGAAAGATAACATTTTACATCTAGAAATATATTATCAATTTATTCCTTTGCAATATAATAAGAGTAACAATTCCATTTTATAAATATTTTTTGTTTTGGAGCCACACTTGGTGTTGTTCAGGGGTTACTTACTCCTGGCTATGCACTCAAAAATTGCTCCTAGTTTGGGGATACTGAGGGATGGAACTGTGGTCCATTCTAGGTTAGCACATGCAAGGGAGATGCCCTACTGCTTGTGCCACTGCTCTGGTTCCCCCATTTTCCTAATTTTTAAAAAGTATTTATTTAAATGTAATTTGGACATAATAATAATTTTAGTCTGAGATTATATTTTAGATATAGAACTGTCCAATTTTGTACTTTATATAAGGCACAAAAATAATAACTTTGTCCCAGATATTTTTTCCTAAGTAGCTATATTTTCTGTTGCTTTATTCTCATCTTAGCTTTCAAAATATCTTGAACATAATAATAGCTAAATTACTTTTAATATTATTTATGAAACATTATCCAAAATCTTTACTATGCTATCTTATTTGATTAAAACTTTGACATTTCTGTT
This sequence comes from Suncus etruscus, assembly GCF_024139225.1. NCBI lineage: Eukaryota > Metazoa > Chordata > Mammalia > Eulipotyphla > Soricidae > Suncus > Suncus etruscus. The sequence goes on from NC_064848.1 coordinate 109,985,701, forward strand.
ATTAACATTTTTAATAAAAAATTATGGGTGATTTAGTTGGTCACTTCAAATCTTGCCTATCATACAGGTAGTCAATCAGAGTAGAGAATAAAATAGCTTGGGGGTAAGAGATGGCAGCAGATAAAAGTAATCCCCTACCCTTCTCTATTTCATAGTTTAGATGGATATAGAGTCAGACAGTACTTGCTAGCCAGGACAGATGACCACATACAAGCAGGGCTCAGATGCCTGGACAGAGAGCAGGAGTCTCACAGACAAGCACAAGTCATTGGACAGAGATTTGAAAGCTAGAATATCTGGGATATAGTGCCAACACAAAGACAAAGTCACACACATTATGGCCAGGGCCAGAGATTAGGAAACCCAAGATAGGACTACAGGTATTACTAGACACAATGAGGGAGGTCCGGCAGGTACAGATGTACATTGATTGCTCAGGGTTCTTACCCACATGCTTCTAACCCTGGCTTAAGGAAAGCTGAGATGTAAGGGAACCACTGGGGTATAACCGAGAGGTCAAAATACAAGATGTTAGATATTGAAAGCATATACTAGAATTGTGTAAGGACAAGACTAGGCTCTTGTATGGCAGATGTAAGTAGATAGAGAGGAATCAGGTTTAGGAAGTCATACATTTACTGGACTGTCCATCTTATGACAAAAATAGATCTGGGGAAGCTGCTGAACTCTGCTGGAACTCAGATGCCAGCAACCCCTATCTGCCTGTCTTCTGTGCTGTGCTCCATTTTCGGCCTGATTTCATCCTGTGTGTGGCTCATCTGCAGATGGCTCGCCTTCCCTGGAGCCTTCCCTGGAGGTGAATTTACAATCCCAGAAGGGGTGGAGCCAGAGGAGCACAGCCCTCCCTTCGCTTCCCAGCCCTGCACATCATTTAGCCAATGAATACAATCACAACACATAGAAAAACCCACAATACAAGTGTGACAATGGGGAAACAATGCAGGCCAGCACCAAACATAGAGAATGACGATAGCAACTTTGATGACTTGAACATGACCAACCAACTAGTCAGTCTGTCAGATAAGGAGTTTAGAGTGGCAATATGGAAGATGTTCAATGAACTCAAAGAAAATATAGAAGAGAATACTAATAAGAATCAAGATAATATAAAGATAGAAATCAGAAAACTCCAAATTAAAATTTCAGGTCAAATAACAGGACTGAAAAACTCAGTAGATGAATTGAAAAAAAAAAAAAAAAAAAAAAACATTGTTGAGCTTTCCCAAGGGTTAACAGCAGCTGAGGATAGAATTAGTACACTGGAAGATGAGATGAATAACAATTCCATACAGCAGAAGAAATTGGAAAAAAGCCTTAAAGCAAGTGATCAAACAATGGAAAAATTACTCAAAGAATGGGAACAGATGAAAATAGAAGTCTATGATAAGCTCAACAGAAACAACTTAAGAATCATTGGAGTCCCAGAAACACAGGAAGAAAATCTCCAGGAAGAATCAAAGGTCAAGAACATCGTTAAAGAGAAACTACCAGAACTAATGAATACATGCAATCAAATCCTGCATGCCCAAAGAGTACCAATTAAAAGAGACCCCAGAAAAAAACACCCCAAGACACATCCTAGTCACAATGACGAATCCCACAGATAGAGACAGAATTCTGAAAGCAGCAAGATTGAAAAGAGAAATTACATTCAAGGGAACATCCTTGAGATTTACTGCAGACCTGTCACCAGAAACACTCAAGGCCAGATGGCAGTGGCGGGACATAGTGACAAAACTCAATGAAATAAATGCTTCGCCTAGAATACTGCGCCCAGCAAAACTCACTTTCAGGTTTGAAGGAACAATACATGGTTTCACAAACAAACGACAGCTCAGATGTTGTGTATGTAAATAGTTTAGGGGATTATTATGTCACTGACCCTACCCTGATCGGTGATTGTGTCCTACCCTAGGGTGTGACAGCACTCAGAGACTTTACAGACTCAAAACCATTCTTAAAAGAAAAACTGAATGGCCTACTTTAAGACAAGATTAACCAACAGACACACCAAACTGTTCTGCTGAGAGTTTTAATCATGAATGGACATTGGATCTTGTCAACAGTTTTCTCTGCAATCAGTTGATATCATAAAATAAAAATCATATAATTTTTATCTTTCCTTTCATTGATGTGGTATATGACATTAGTCAATTTGTGTACATTGCACTTGCTAAATTAAGCCCACCTGATATTTTAATGTGCTGTTGGATTTGGTTTACTAAAATTTTGTTGAGAATTTTTGCATCAATGCTCATTGATAAAAAAATTTTTTGAGAAGCTTCATAGAGGATGCTAGGGAGGATTTCCATTTGTTCTATATTTAAGTGTTTAATCATCAGTGGCAATAAATAATATCTAAATGTATGGTAAAACTCATCTGTACACTCATCTGGCTTTTGACTTTTATTATTTAAATTTTCTTGCTTATAACAGTTGTTTACAAAGTTTGTTTGAAATAATAAAATATCCAGTATAGCCAAAACTATATTGAAAAATAAGAAACTGAGAGGCATCTCATTACCTGGCTTGAAACTGTATTACAAAGTCATAGTAATCAAAACATCATGGTACTGTAACAAAGACAATATCCAATGACAAACCCCCACAAGTATATGGCCAACTAATTTTTGACAACCAACAAATGGTGTTGGCACAATTATATGTAAGAAATATGTGTAATGGGGCAGTAGCGGTGGCTTACGTAGTAGATCACATGCCTTGTATATTTGATCCTCAACTATAAGATAACCAAATACTTTCAGAGTAGCCCTCAAAATAATAGGGAGAAAAATGATAGCCATTATTATGTCAGATTCTCAATTTCCTCCTAAGTGTTTGCTTTTATCTTGTACTTCTTTCTTATAAATCCCATATACCATTATAATTTTATATAACTATGCATAATTTCTTTTTATTTTTGGACCACACCCATTTGATGCTCAGGGGTTACTCCCGGCTAAGCGCTCAGAAATTGCCCCTGGCTTGGGGGGACCATATAGGATGCCGGGGGATCTAACCGCAGTCCTTCCTTGGCTAGCGCTTGCAGGCAGACACCTGACATCTAGCGCCACCTTGCCGGTCCCAATTATGCATAATTTTTATCTAGAGTATATGTCTCTTTTTAAGCTTTTACTGCATTTTATTTGAGGGTGGCAACACCTGATCATGATAAAGGATTACTCCTGACTCTGTGCTCAGGAATTACACCTGGTAGTTCTCAGGTTCTCAGTGGACTATATTTGATGTCTGAATCAAACTCAAATCATGCAAGGCAAGAAACCTACCCACTGTATTATCTCTCTGACTCTTTTTACTTAATTTAGTTTTATTTATATTTTCTTCAGATAAAGATATTTTTATTTTTTTCATATTCCATTTCTATCAACAATCTATTTTTAAAGTTTTATTATATAAAATTTTAGTTTTAACATGTTCACCTTCTTCATTGGGTGAGGGGACATAGCTGGAGGTACTCAGGGTTTACTCCTGACTCTGTTCAGAAATAACTCCTGGCAATTTGGGGGGCATGCAAGGGATTAAACCCCGATTAGCCAGGTGCAAGGCAAGCAACCTAACCTCTATTATTAACTCTATCATCTATTTACTCTATGTAAAAAATGCTTATTATTAAATACAAAATTCTTGGTTGATAGTTCTTTGTTTTCTTTCAACATCAAATATGCTATTGAAATGCTTTCTGGCCTCATTATTCCTGAAGATAGTTAAATATGTCATTAATCCTTTGTAAGTCTAAACTGTTCTCAATATTTGTATTCCTTGGGGATACTCTCTCTCCATTCATTCACTTGGAGTTACACTCTGCTTTTTTTATACTTAGTTTTTGCTTAAAGTGCTTTACTCTCTCTCTCTCTCTCTCTTTCTCTCTCTCTCTCTCTCTCTCTCTATATATATATATATATATACATTTTACAAGTTCCTACAGTTTACTCCTAGCAAGTATTCTGTATAAGAAGCAGCTGATATCATTACTCATTTATTACAGTCAGCATCCTGAAGATGTTTTTAAATGTGTATAGCTGATTTTTTTTCACTCATAAATATGGACACAAGGGACCAGAGTTGTAGCACAGTCGTAGTATGCTTGCCTTGCATGTGGTTGACACAGGAAGGATGCAGGTTCAATCCCGACATCCCATATAGTCTCCCGAGCCAGGAGCAATTTCTGAGTGCAGAGATAGGAGTAACCCCTGTGCACCACTGGGTGTGGCAAAAAAATAGTATGGACATCATTTATATGAAAATTCGAGTAGTCTTTGCATGATTCCCATTTCTGTTTATTGTTTATAGACATTAGCTACATTATTTTAGCTATCTTTATTTATTTAAGCACCATGATTACAGAGATGTTTGTAGTTGAGTTTTAATCAAAAAGAATAACCCCTTCACCACTGCAACATTCCCACCACTAATGCCCCCATCTCCCTCCTCCTTGTATTCAAGACAAACATTCTACTTCTCTCACTTATTAGCATTGTCATGATAGTGTAGTTACTTACCACTCTTTGTGGTGAGCTTCATATAGTGAATCTGTCCTTCCAGCCCTCATATCTATTGTCTCTGATTTATTTCACTCAGCATAATAGTTTCCATGTCCATCCATGTATAAGAAAATTTTATGACTTCATCTTTCCTGACGGCTGCATAACATTCAATTGTGTATATATACCACACTTTTTTAGACATTCATCTGTTGAAGGGCATCTTGATTGTTTTCAGATTATAACTATTGGAAATAGCGCTGCAATGAATATACATGTGAGGAAAGGATTTTTGAATTGTATTTTTGTGTTCCTAGGTTATATCCCTAGGCATGGTATAGCTGAATCACATGGGAGCTCATTTCCAGTTTTCTGAGGAATCTCCATATTATTTTCCATAAATGCTGGACTAGAGATGGCATTCCCACCAGCAGTGAATGAGAGTTTCTTTCTCTCCACATCCCCACCAGCACTGATTGTTCTTGTTCTTTGTGATGTGTGCCAGTCTCTGAGCATAAATTGGAGAAACAAGTCATGAAAACTACTAACTCTCACATATGATTTAATAAAAATCTATTTCTTAAAGATAGGTTTCTCTCTCCCTGCCTACTTTTATTTTTCTCTTCCTGATGTTCCCTACTTGTATTCTCTGTGGGATATGTGGGGATTTGTATAATTTATTTTCTTATTTTTGTCTTAACCTTATTTTTAACATTTTTGCTATTAAGTTTACCTTTCTATAAATTTCTAGCTGCCTGCCAGCCTTACATTTTATAGTCAGTCACCTTGAGCTGAGAAGTCAAAGAGAGAAACTTTCAGTTTTCATCCTTGAAGTTATAAGAAACTGAAAGAATAACCTTACACAAAAATTCATGGCCTAATTATTTTAACCATAATACTTGTATTATTTTAAATGTAAATATTGTTTAATACCTGCTTTCATTTACCTTTCAGTTCCTAAAATCTATTTTAAGTATCATTTATAATATTTCATTTATATTTCTAATTATTTTTCTTGAAATGGCTATCCAATCATTTTATTTTGCCATGACAAAGTTTGAAAAATCCTACAACTTAAAATACATATATATATAAACACATATATGTATCTGTCTGTATATAAAATTTAGAGAGATAGAACAAGAGAGACAGATAAAGAGAGAAAGGGGAATGTTATGGCATAACAGTTTAATTTATTTATTATAAAATCTTGATGCAAAGTCCTTTATATGTTTCACCTTTCAAAGTGCAGTTTATGATAATTCTATCTTATCAGCTATGCTGTGTCCTCTATCTTATGTTTGAATAATTGCAAATTTGTTTTCTTTTTATTAGCTTGTATCTTATTTGACATGCATATGTGATTTTTTGTTTTTATTATAATCTGATTTTTATATTTCATAGGTGGTCATTCTCTAACATACAAAATAAATAATGTTGGTTTTATACTTTACAGTACTGTTAATGGTAGGATCTCATGCTTAACACAATCCAGTGCCATTTCATTCGTAGTTTCTATTTTTCTTCACCATTGTCCCAGTGTTCCATAATGGTACCCCATCCCAAGTAGTAAAAATTCCACTAAAAGCCTGTTTTTAGTTGTTACATTTGGTCATTTGTTATTCCTCTACTTTGTTTTTTATTCCCTAAATATAAGACATTTTATTATGTATCTGTCTCTACCCTTATGACTAACTTCACTCACCATGATACTCTAGATTTATTCAAGCAGCAATGAATTGTATGATTTAATATTTTATATAATTATATATATAATATTATATAATATATAATATTATATATATATATATGTTCCACAGTTTTATTATCCAATGGTTAGTTCTTACAACCTTGGGTTGTTTCTAGTTTTGGGCAAATATGAACAGTGCTGCAGTGAACACAGAAGCACATATTTCTTCTGAATATATATTTTTGTACTCTTGGTTAAGTATCAAGAAGTGGAATAGTAAGTCATATAAAAGCTCAATTTCTAGCTCTTTATTTGTCAAAAAATATCACTTTTCTATCAAATTTGAATGATAGTTTTGTAAGGAGATGATTTGGAGCTGACAGTTTTCATCTTTCAGTAATATCAGTATATAATTCTACTCTCTACTAGGCTAAAGGTTTTTGTTGTGTTTGATAAAAGCTTAATAGAGGTTTCATTTTTATGTTCCTTTTCTCACTAGTTGCCTTTAATCATTTAATTATTCACTTGATATTTTAATAATGATGTTTATTATAGATTATTTGCATTTAGAAAATGTGGCTATTCTCTCTATGTCCTGAAAATATATGATTATTTCTCTCTTTAGATTTGGAAAATTATTAGCTGTTATTTATTTAAATCTGGTTGCCAATTTTTTTTTTTTTTGTATTTGGGCCATACCCGGCATTGCTCAGGGGTTACTCCTGGCTGTTTGCTCAGAAATAGCTCCTGGCAGGCACGGGGGACCATATGGGACACCGGGATTCTAACCATCCACCTTTGGTCCTGGATCAGCTGCTTGCAAGGCAAACACCGCTGAGCTATCTCTCCGGGCCCCCAAATTCTTTTCTTTTTTATTGTCTGAAATGCCCATTATCCTGTTATAACTCTTCTAATGAAATCTGATATTTCTTATAGAACTCTTTCTTTTATTTCTCCTAAATCTTGCTTCTGTCCTTCTTCTAGTGCCATCACTGTCATTTTATCTTCAATTTCTGATATTCTTTCCCCTGCAAGATTGACTCTACTTATGATGCATTCCATAACATTTACTCTTGAGGGGGTTGGAGTGATAGCACAACAGTAGGGCTTTTACTTTGTAACATGACCAACCTGGTTTAATTGCTGGCATCCCATATGGTTCCCTAAGCCTGCCTGGAGTGATTTCTGAGCACAGAGCCAGGAGTAACCATTGAGCACCACCAGGACTGACCAAAAAAAAAAAAATTACTCTTTATAATTTTTAAATATATTTAATCCTTCACGAAGAACCTCTTTTCTCTATGAGTTGCACTCAGAACTCATTTTTATATTTTGAGTCTGTTTCTTTGTTAATTGCGATGTTCCAAGTTCTTTAATTTATGATAATGCTTCTTTGCCTGTTACAATCTCAATTCCTTACCTTTATATTTCCGCTAGCATTGTTATTTCCTTCAAAGAATTCAATCTTATATTTATAATCATTGATTACTGAAATTTTCTACAATCACATTTGATTTTTCATATTTTTGTTGTCTCACATGAAGCAATATATCTCTAGACTCAGTACCATTTATTTTTATGATAAGAATGAGGAGGTCAGTGGAAAATAAAATACAAGATCAAAGTATTGTTTGTGGGAGTAATTCGAAAAAGAGCAGCTAGAGGGAGAAAAACACACTAACCCTCCATCTCTGACGCTCTCAATATTCATCTAAGACAAATCATATGATGCGTCCTTCATCTATATATCATGGGTATATTTCCAGGCTATGATTTATTGATGAAAGACATAGGGTACTCAGCTGTTAAAACTACATAGTACTCAGATTTAGTTTGGTTCAGTTGTTTTTGTTTGTTTGTTTTCCTGTTTGTTTTGTTTTTCTTTGCCTCATATCTTAGTTTAGACAGCACAATCATTTAGCCCAGTGTTTATTTTATCATTTGTGATTTGGTCTTGCTTCTCTCATTTCAGTGTCAGGGTCCTCCCAGACAGTGTCAGGGCTGCCTACAACAGTGTCATTTGGTATGTCTCACTTTTGATAAATTCTCTGGTAAGTTAACCCCTTCAACAGTTCTGTGCACAAAAATTACTAATTGTAGCAATATGAATGTATTTGCCTTTTTAACAAAATAAAATATGAGTGATTTAATATTTTTAGTTCATTATAGTTTATTTAAAGTTGTGCTTTAATAGAAAGCCTTGCATGCTAGTTTCCTTTTTTCTTTTCTCTCCCCCAAAACCCCAGTACCTAGTACTTTCTCTCTTTCCCAAATATCACTATCATTGAACATTTCTTCTTAATACTGTAATCTAGGATGTCATATGTGCATTTGCTGCTTAATTCTAATATTTTTGAGCGAACTATCTATTTTCTACACTAGTTCTTGCATTCTAACTTGTTTCTGTTACTGGTTTTCTAAGCACCATTGACCCAGAAGCCATAGAGCACGCCTGATAGAGGAGTGGTGTTAGGCCAGACCCACAGAGACACTAAGACACCAGAGATAAATAAAGAGTAAAGTTTATTAGATCTCAGCATTAAGGACTACCGGGCCAAAGAGAAGCCAAGAGCCCTGGGCAGTCTTTTGGCACATATTTATATACTTTCAAACACAAAGGCTGGAGCAGACATTCCCATTTTATTGATGTAAAGCAAAGAATGCTGAAAAAGAAAACAAGGTTATGGGACCCGAGACATCCTTGTGAGCTTTTTTGACACTTACCCAATTTATGAGGTTGCCTTCCCTATTCTCTGGGTAATTGCTGCTGGGGTGTTTTTTTTTTTTCCTTACTTATCTCTTATTTACAATCTGTCCAGGAAGTGTTTTTTTAATTTACTTCTTTGTTTCCATATCCTGATTCCATTGCTCCTGAGAAAAATAAGCAACACATGGCAGTTAGGATATCCTGACAGACTTGCGCCATACATACATCACATTCACCCTAACTTTGGGCAGCTCAAATTTTGGCCTTCCAGCAAGGAATTGTGTTTGTTTAAGGCTAATTCCTATAATGGGAGTAATACAGTCTTATTGCAGAAAGAGTGAATATTACAGTACTAAACATAAAAGCAAATAAAATATAAACAAAGAGAATGCTCAGTACATAAAATTATCTAGGAAAAAGCAAGGAAAAGGGAAGAAGGCTCTCTCTAATTATAATTATCCTTATCTTGCTCATTCTATAAATGTCAATTCTAGTAATATTTTATTATTCATATGATTTACAATTACCATATAAGATCTTGATTACAATGGTGAATAAGTGTTTTAGTTACTGATTTAATAAGATTTGAATAATGACAAACTTATCAAATGGAATTTAGTGTTAATTATAATAAATTTTCAATAAAAACTTTCCAAAATATTACATTGTTTTTAATCTGAATTTTTAAAGTTTCATTCATGAAAAATAATGCTTGCTCTGGCTCAGGGAACACTCTTATGGGACTAGTGAGAACCATATGGTATGCTGGGATTTAAACTTCAGTCTCCTATTTACAAGGCAAGTGCCTTGTCCACTGTACTATTTCTCCATCCCTGTATGTTATTTCAAATTGTTTTTATTCTAATGCCATTTGTGAATGGCCACCTTTCTAGATATTAATGTTAATGACTCTAATGCTTTAAAAATGCTAGCATTAATTCCTCATTTTCTAGAATTTAATGCTCAGAAATGCTCCATTGTTCTGTGTATCACTCATTGAATGTCTGTGGCATACAATGTTTTCAATGCTTCTCAGGAAAACTGAGGTTCTGCAACTGAATGTTAGCTACAATTACATTTTTATTATCTCAACATTCTTTTCTCAGTTCATTATCCTCAGTTCTTGGTCACTGAATTATCATCATTCAAACCAGGCTTTTCTTTTCAACCCAAAAAGCATGTTTAAGTGCTCAACAAAACCCAAAGCAAATACTTACAAAAATCGATTTCTGTATGTTTTAGTGAATTTTCTTCAAGTATGCTACTTGCTCCACATTCTAAGGGTTATGTTATCTTTTTTGTTTCAGATAGTTCATGCCACCATGCCAACTTTTAAATTCTCAACAGGTAATGAAGAATTTAGATCATGTACATAATTATTCTTCAGTTAGCCTTTCTCTTCACCTGACCAAATACTGAAATTAAAAAAAAAATCAACCACAAACTTGAGCCTTTGAATTGAGTTCTGTAGATTTGCACTTTATCTGTAGTTATTCAGCTTAATGGCAAATGACAAGGACACTGTTTGACCCCACTCTACCTATATCCAACATCTCAAAGCTGCTGCCCTGAGGCAATTTCAGGATTTACAACAGCCTCAACAGGCAAAAATATAGCAGAATCACGAAAAAGCTAAAGGAAGAAGCTTAAAATGCACAAAAAGTATAGAAACTAACATAAGCAGAAAAATGTGTAAATTTAAACAATGGTTTTTAATAATTTTATATAAGAAGAAATGGAGATAAAATATCCTTTCTCTCTAATTACTGATGATCATACTTCCTATTTTATTCCACATAGGCTGGATTGTTACCTAAAAAATAATCATTAAAAAATAATCCACTCTCAGGGTCAGAACAGTGGTGCAGGTGCTAGCCTAGGATGAACCGCAGTTTGATCCCCGGCTTCCCATATGGTCTCCCAAGCCAGGAGCAATTTCTGAGCGCATAGCCAGGAGTAACCCCTGAGTATCATCATGTGTGGCTGAAAAAAAAATAAAAATAAAAATAATTCACTCTCATAATTGTTACTGATAGATATTAAATTATATAATCCTCCCCATAACTAGAAATTTTCCCATTCAATCAAAATGTATGTATCTGAAAATATATCATAATAGTCTATCAATCAATTCTTCCATTAAAGAACAAGAATGGACACTAGGAGGATAGATCAAATGGTATTGAACCCAGAGTTCAATCAAAAGATCCTCCTCAAAAATATAGACCCGGTGGTGTCTGACACCAATCAGCAGAGATTTCCAGCAATGGGACCCTGAACCTCCAAGCAGAACTAGTGGTGAATCCTATAAAAGAAAAACACAAGCTAGAAATTAGTCCTCTTGTGTTAAAATTCCAAACCAAAGGTTTTAAGAGGATTAAGGTACTATGGTCTACCCTATTCCATTCCCAGATCTATCTGGGTTTCTTATCACTACTTGAGACACAACCAACCACTAAACCGGGAATAGTTCTGAGTTGGAATCACATTGCTGAATGTGCCTCCCACAACAAACACATACAGATAAAGTAAAATAAAATTTCAAGATTAAATGGCCAGGTAGTTCAAAGGACTTGAGCACAGAACTTCCACAGGGCATAACTCTTCTGCTCAAAATTTTAATGTATTTTATTGATTATATGTTCCATGAGCATTTGAAACCACAAAAAATATTTCACCCACTTTCCAATGTTTACTTGTGTAATAATAAAAAAAAAACATCATGTTGGGAGCCAGATCAACAGTTCAGTATAAGTCATTTGCTTTGCATGCTGCTGACCCAAGTTTGTTCATGGGCATCCCAGAGAGCCCCTCAAGCCTGTCAGAAGTGATGTCTGAGTGTAGAACCAGGAATAACCTGTGAGTGCTACCAAGAGTGCTCCTCCCCCCAAAAAATAAGCCCACCAATATTCCACCATCTTGTGTTTCACTGTTTCAATTTTACCTATATTTCTTTATCAATAATATTTGCTTTTAGGATTTTCTTTACTATGGGTCTTGACATAATTTAATTATACACTATTGCCTCCTTCTGTTTCCATTGACCTAATGCAAGGAATGTCTTCTTTGCAACCAATTTTTCAAATCCACATTCTTTGCTATTCTTATACTAAGGAAAAGATTTAAACAGTACTTCTGCCCTCTACACATTGAGTTTCCTACAAAAGACTTTAAAGAAACCAAAGGCAGATTCTAACATTAGACTCAAATGTGTTATGTAGTAAAAGCATCAGAGTGTCTTAACAAACCTGGCTATGATTAATAACAAATTTTATTCAAAGATGTTTTCTGAATAAAGTCACTGTCTACAATTTTGCCATTAGGTTCATGTTTTCTGGACACCTGTGCTTAAAAAGGGAGTCTTTTTTAAGACATATGGGAGGGTATAGAGCTCATATCTATTTCTTCAACATTTTGCTTTTCACTGTCCATTCTCTTTTTCATCATTTTCAGTGAAATTTAAACTTTTATTAAGCATTTAAAAATAACTAAGAGAACAAAATGAACTGTGTCTATCTTCAAAGGACAAAAGGCAATGAAAGTTAAGGAAATAAAATGTGTTTAGTATCCTATTCTATGACAACCAAGAATTACATGAGAGCAGAATGAAATGAAATAAGGTATTTTTATGAAAATTGGTTAAAATTTTATATGTGAATCCCAACCTGTTATTAAAATTTTCTGAACCAGACAGAAAATTGAATGTAGGCAAGGAATAGCACTCAATGACAGTGACATTTCCTGACAGAGCAATTCTTTGCATATCAGCAGGGCTAATTATACTCATTTTGACAGCAGCAGTTTAACCCATTCACCAAAGGAAAGTGCTTCTTCTAAGACCAATGATCTAATTCATCTTTAGTATGCCAATCTAAAATGGAAATAAATACTTTAAAATGTACAATTAATTTTCAGTGGCTAATATGTAAATGATAAGCATACTTTCTATTGTATGTATTGTAGTAATCATGAGGTTTCTTAATTTGGGAACCACATAGAAAACCAAGTTAAAAAATCCTGATATTTCCTATTCTGCCTTAGAAGTTGGACAAATTAAAAGGTTGCATGGAATATATGTTTAACTTTAAAGGTGAAAGATACAAATAGGGTCAAGGAAATAGCTGAAGAGCTCATGCCTGGCCCGAGTTTAATCTGACTTTAATCCTTAGCACTCTATTGTTCCCCTCTCCAACCAGCACTGTTATTTATAGTCATGGAGGATACCTCCACCACTAGGTTTTGTGTGTGTGTGTGTGTGTGTGTGTGTGTGTGTGTGTGTGTGTGTGTGTGTGTGTGTACTCCTGGCTATGAGCTCAGAAATTGATCCTGGCTTGGGGGACCATATGGGAAGCCGAGGATCAAATCACAGTCCATCCTAAGCTAGTGTGGGAAAGGTGCCTTACTGCTTGCACCACCACTTCAGCCCGAGTCCACATATATATATATATATATATATATATATATATGTATAAAAATATATAATATATTAATATATATTAAGTGGAAAACAATGGACATTGAACATTTTCTTAGAGATATGCTCAGTGAAATACTTCATCTAAAATAACCTCTGTAATCTTCAACCTCTGTAAACTAAAATAAATGAGCTAATTTTATAGCCATCCAATCCTATATTTATCAATAAGTAAAAAATAAAATTTAATAAAATAATTGGCAAATAAATGATTTACAGAATTTGTAGGTCAAACAAGAAATTTTCTTTTCATAGCAGTGGTTGCATGCAGTCATTTCCTAACATTTTTCTTCTGTTTATAAAACCATTATTTGAACCCATATAATGTAAACAAAATTTGTATTAAAAGGGGTAGTAGATATAGTAATTTTCTAATTTTTTTGAATATGGAACGCTTCACGAATTTGTGTGTCATCCTTGCGCAGAGGTCATACTAATCTTCTCTGTATCGTTCCAGTTTTAGTATATGTACTGTCAAAGCAAGCACAATTCTCTAATATTTTTTTAACTTTAGTAATTATTTACTTATCGGAGGGTAGATCACTCTTTATTCCTGCCTCAGTGCCCAGACTGAGGCTAGTGTCTTAATACCCATAATATATCACCAACTAATGATTACTTATAAAATAAACATCTACCCAGCTATTTTATATACATATAGGATTTTTTTTTAATTCCTTGCCTAACTTATTTGGGATATAATTTTAAGTATTTTAGATTTCAAACATTTTATAAACTATTTTTATCTTCTAGAATTATTAGTACTAATAAAAAAGATACTGATGTTTTAATTAGCTTTTGTTTATTTTATTTTTCTATGTTTTAGTTTTAACATGTAATACCAGCTCACTTATTCTAGGCCTCATTTGTTAGTGTAGAGCTTTAACAGTCTATGACAACTGTTAAACAAAAGGGGCACTGTAGGTAATATCTTAGCAAACTAGTCCCATTAATCCAAGATGTTAATGGACCATAGCAAAATAGACTCCTTTTCCTAGATTAAGTGATTATATAAACACTGTGCATTATTAATTTTCTTAATGCTTATTATATCAATGTCAGGTGATAATATCAAATTAACTATGCCTGAGATAGCATGATTTGTGTCTGACCAAGACAGAGGCTTATGAATGAAATGAGAGGATAAGGTTACTTTGCCTTAGTACTATGGAGATGACAAAGCAATGGGTCCTTATTCAGAATATACATCATCCAATGTAAGAGGCAATTAAGAAAACTTTCTGGGGCTGGAGTGATAGTGCATTTGCCTTGCACAGGGCAAGGCATGGACCTGGGTTCAATTCCCGTATCCCATATGGTCCACCAAGACTATCAGGAGTAATTTCTGAGTGCAGAGCCAGGAGTGGTACAAAAGCCCAAAAAAAAAAAAAAAAAAAAAAAAAAAGAAAGAAAAGAAAAGAAAAGAAAAAGGAAAAGGAAAAGGAAAAAAAAACTTTTCTGGGCAAATTTTAGTCATCTACTTAGACACAAGAAAAGTAAGAGGCTATTAGGAAATTCATAATCAAAAATGCCTTTCATAAAATACCTAGGAAATTTTTGCCAATTTTATAGAGAGAAAATATTCCCAGGCACATTTTTTCTCTTTAGTTTGTAGTCAGGCTTCAAATAAATTAAAGTTCATATTAAGGCACTTGTAAATTAATATTAGTATTTGAAATCTGCTTATTCCATCATCATTTATAAATAATGCATTCTCCTGGAAAGTAGAATTTCATTCTACTTGCATTGGAAAAAGAACACTTTAAAGACAAAACTTTTATCAAGACTTTTTTAAAAAAATAATTAATTTGTAGTTACAAATACAGAAAGAGAAATGAAACTTAAACACTTATTTAAAATAATGTTTTAATATAAATAAAAAACAATACATATGGCTCAGGCGAAATTAGTGTAGAATCCTAGAGACCTACTTATAATACCTCTATCCATTATTTTATTTAGATCTGAGTTTTGTTATTAACTTATTTTAGATTGTATTTGAGAGCAATAAAGAGCCAATAAAACAAATTACATGTAGCATAGCTTATGTGGATTGCAATAGATAATATCCATGATTTGTAAGAATACATATATATATATATAAAATTATAATAAGATTGCAAAGTATACTTTCAAAATATGTGAGTAGGGAGTTGTAGCCAATTTTTGTAGAGTGAACAAGTTTATAGGAGCCACAATAATTTAATTTATTTTACTAATGTTTTGTGGTCCACAAAAATTGCTTTGTTACATTCTCCTATTTTATTTTTATCAAGTTCTGTGAAGATAGCAGGGCATATTTTTATTGTATAAATACAGTAAATGCAGCTAGATATCCTGATGTGATAAGGTTGATGATGGCAAGACAATGATTAGTAGCTTGATGTTTTATTATTATACAGTGTGTTGACTATTCTGGAAAAGAATAAATTGTGTTGCCTTTATCTTTGTACATAATGATAGACATGATTTTTGACATAATAGCTGAAAGAGGGACATGATATTGTGTAATGCAGGAGAAATTTTCAAATCCACAAAAATATTCAAGACTAGAAAATTCAGAAGAGGCAAAACATACAATTCTAAAAGCGAAAATGTTTCCACTATTTTATGAAGGAAATAATGATGAACTATTGAAGAAACAAAGTTTAAAATGAGTGCATAGTGACAAAGAAGAAAATGTCTTCAACTTTGACCCAGATCAGGTCCATAAGCCAGGAATTTATATGACCAAGTGGAGCACGTCCTACTGTTCATGCTCCAAAATATTTACAAAATAATCCTCAAAAATGAAAGTTTTCTTTCTTGTTTACCTTTCTCTGGGGTAATGGCTTTCTAAATGTGACTCAATCTTGGATGTCTGTCTTGAGGAATGATATATAGATGAGAGAGAGAGAGAGAGAGAGAGAGAGACAGACAGACAGACACAGACAGACAGACAGACAGACAGACAGAGACAGAGACAGAGAGACAGAGGGAGAGATGACTGCCTGGAGCAAATAAGTCTCAGAATAGCAGATTCTTTTAGGTATTAAATTAAGAATCTAATGACCTCCAACTGTAATTTTTCTTTAGATCCAAAAGTATTAAAGCATATACATTCAATGAAAATCATCCTTAATACAAACATAATATATCCTTAAATATAACATAAATGATGAAAACTTTTTTTTTGGTTTGGGGCCACACCCAATGGCGCTCAGCAGTTACTCCTGACTATGCACTCAGAAATCACTCTTGGCAGGCTCGGGAACCATATGGGATGCCAGGAATCAAACCCAGTTCTGTCCTGGGTTGGCCACATGCAAGGCAAATGCCCTACAGCTGTGCTTTCTCTCCAGCACCATTAAAACTTATTTTAAACACTCAACTGTTTGTAAGTACATAGCTGTTTCATCATCTAGACCAAAGCACACTAGTAATTTCAATTAATGACATATATTGTTATTCAAATATTAATTTTTGAAATTGCTTACCCCAATATTCCTATATTCAGAAATAATATATGTAAGGAGAATGGTGTTGGGCAAATATGAGTGTATTTTTTTTATTTTTATTTTGATCATAATGGCTTACATATCTTTCACAGTAGTATTTTAGGTACATATTAACATTGAATCAGGGGAATACCCATCATCAAATTTGTCCTCTCCCCATCCCAGTTCCCTTTCTGCAACCCATATACCCCACCATCCCCCCCCTCCCCGGGCTGCTAGAGTAGGTGGTCCCCTCTTTGTCTAGCTTACTATTAGTGATCATATGTCTGTTTGGTCCTGGTACCTTCCCTTGTTTCCCCCTCTATTTAAGAGGCGGAACTAGATAAATCGAGTTATGTGGTTTTGTTTGAAGGAAAGAAAAGCAATAGATTGGGGTACAAAAAAAGAAAAAAATTAAAAAAAAATTTAAAAAAAAGTCAAATACACTGAAAATGGGCGGAGTCCTTCTAGGGGCTTTCAACCTCGGTTGGAGAGCGGATGTGGAAAAGGTAATTGAAACACCACAACAATACAGAAAGAAATACCAAATTAAATATCCAGTGAGCACTACAGCAATAAAGACAAGCACCACACAATAGTCTCGGTTCTGAAATCAAATCATGCCGGAGTGCAAAAAGAAAGATAAGATAAAATAAAGTAAAATAAAATAATATTGGAGACATCAATTTCAATCTCTACACCAAAATAAAGATGTCAAAAATTGATTAATCAATAAATAAATATGTGAAAAAATGATTGTTTTGTGCCTTTTTTTTTCTTTTTCCCCCTGCATAGGCACATTAACTATTGGTGATATTATAGAGAGAATTCCCTTGGCCTAGGAGATACAGGGTTTCTCCATCCCTGAAGTATACTGTCATGGGATTAACTGTAGACTCCTTGCATGATCATTTACTCTCCCCTCGATGCTTTTGTGGTGTATGGAAGATTTCTGCTTCGTCTTGGATGGTAAAATCAGACCTCTGTATCTAGAGATCTTGGTGACTGTGCAGCTCAAGGAATGGAGTTTATGGTGAAGTCTTTCTTTGTGGTTCTAGCAGTTCTGCTAGAATTTCAAACAAAACAAAATATAAATTCAAGAGTTAGTTTCTGATTTCTGGAGAGCTTCTTTATTGAACAGATTATTTGGAACACTTAGAAAATGAAGCAGTTACCAAAAACAGTTAGTGTTCTCCAGAAAGAAATTTAAGCAATAAAATTAATTTTCTTTTATTTCAGGGACTGCTGAGAATGGTTCATTTAACATGAATTCAGCAAAGTAGTTTGGATAGTCATTCATGATATTATGTTCATAGATAGGTGAAAATATTATTCAGTATGATAATAAAGATAAGAGGATTGCATCTGCTTCAACAATTCAGTAAGTTCATTAATAATGGACCATTGAACTAAAAATTTCATCTTATCTACATTTTTATTGATAGTTTATAAGGAAACATAAGACTCTTTATACCAAGTTTACATTTGTTTGAAAGACTGGTTATAATTAGTTTATCAGATGAGTGATAGAAGCCTTATAACTTGGAATGATGAATTGAAATTATAAGAATAAAATTGATCTTTGGGTCTGAATCTCAAAGGCCTACTTTTAAACTGGCTCAGCGTATGATAATTTGGTTTTGCCAAATCGACAGGCTATGCAATTACACTGATTTTCAGTATAGTCATGAACTATATTCATTTAGAAAATTTTTGTTTTGCTAGGAGGAAGGAGATTTTTATATTGATTTGTAGTGGGGAAGAGGAAATAGAGATTAGAAGAGTGTTTCTTCTCTAGGTTACAGAGCTACTTCAGACGTACTTGCCTACAAAATGTTGAAGGGAAATGGGATAATAGAAATGGATTCATAAACCTTTTAAATCAATGAACATAACTTCCTTTCTGATTATAAAAGTGATAAAAGTTAATAATAAATAATACATATGCAATAAAGTTAAGTACAAGGGATAAAAAGGTCCCCTTCATCTTTTATGTGTACCATGTATGGTGGTCCTATTAAACTTCAAGAATACACTGCTATTCCACTTTAACTACTCAGCAGACTCAGCTGAAATATTATTGTCATTGTAATTTATGAAAAAATTTGAATTCTACTAATCTTTTTATAAATTTAACAACCTAGAACCCAAAATAAAATTAACCCTGTCCAAAATTTCACAAGGATCTTCCCTCCAAAATTGAAGGATTCCAAAGGCATACATAAAATTATATCCAGATAACACAAGTAGAGTGATGTCAATAATTCATTCTTATTATCAAGTATCATTAGTGAAGCAAATGATTTGCTAGAAATGTCCTGGAAACTTACATTGGACCCAGGAGATAGCAGATTTGTCTACATAGAAGACATAATTCTGATTGTGATTTTACTTTGGGCCTAGAAGATTTAGGTAATGTAATTGGATGCTATGTTTGGATATTGAATGTCAATGTTAATAAAAAGAAAATAGTGAGAATTGGCATATGTATATTTATTAATAAGAGCTTATTTGATCCTCAAATTCTGATAGAGAATGTTTTTTCCTGGCTAAGTTAGACTATATATAAACAACATAAACTTCTCTTAGACTAACTGCTAGCAAAGATAAAAAAGGCTACTTTTTTTTTCATGTTCTTAGTTCCCTCTAGCTTTCTAATATGCTGAAGGAAATAGGAAGGAAAGGAGGTAATAGGAAATTATATTGTGAATAGCAGGGTAATAGCCAAGGACTTCTCTTCCCACACCAACATATGAAAGACAAAACCTAAATCTTTTGCAACCAGAGTCATCTGCTTCCATACAGTTATGTCTAACCTCTTTTCATCAATATTTAAGTCACTTGTCCCTATCATTCTTATCCACTGATATTAATTTAAATGAATCTTAAAGTCAATGCCTATAAGAGGGTAGAGAATGAGAAAAACAAACTTTGGAGTTTCTACTAGCAAATGTTCTAACAGTAAAGCTTGCCACCCTTCAGCCCATTTTTTTTTTATTTTCATCTCTTAAAATGATGTCATTTGGGGGCTGAAGATGTAGCTCACTAGTAGTGAGTTATATGGGAAGTAGTAGTTTTATGGGAAGGAAAGTTATATGGGAAGTAGTTATATGGGAAGGAGACTGGGTTTTAGTCCTAATATCACACAATAATTAAAATCACCTTATAAACCAGATACTAAGTAAATGTTTAGTATTGATTTGTTTGGTTTATCCCCTACAATAATTTAGAAATAATTAGCTGTATTCTCATGAAGAGAGGATGGAGATTTAAAAAGGTTTAAGTAACGTTCTTATTCATACATTGCTAAGAGCCAAAACTACAATCATGAGCACTTATGTAGACAGACTATTTTTTATCTCTCATCCCCTTTTCTCATTTTTACATTATTTTAAAATATATGTATTACAATAGTAAGTACTTGTTTTCAATTTATGTGCAATTGACTATTTAGATAAGAGAGACCATGGCTAGAGTGATATAGTACAATGGCATTTGCTTGCACGTAACTGACTGATATTCAGTCTTGGAACTCCAATGCTTGAGCCTTGTCAGGCATATTCCCTCCACATAGAGCCAGGAGAAAGCTGGAGCACCTTCAGATGTGACCAAAAAGCCAAAACAAATCAAATAGAGAAAATAAAATAGAGTGGTTTTGCATTTTCATTTAATTCTTAGGAATTTTAGATTTGGACTGAATGGTAATAGCTCAATGCCATATAAGGCCTGCCTGTTGAGCACAAGATCATAAATTCAATCACTAGTGCTATTATATGTGCCAAGCATGAACTGAATTCACATTCTGCTGTTCAAACATGGCAACTCTGAAATCTGCCATTCCCCAGAGATGTAAGTTATTTCTAGCCATACAACAGCCAAGATGGTCTGAGTATCACAGATACTGAGATGCAACACCCAATAATATCCATTAAAGACATGTGAGCATTGTGTTTTAGAAACCCACCAGTAGCACCTGCATTAGCACCACAGTAACCCCCTCCCCAGCAAATACTATAAGAATAGTCTGGCACCAGAGCAATAACATGGAGGTAGGGCATTTGCCTTGCATGCAGAAGGACGGTGTTCCCATATGGTCCCCAGAGCCTGCCAGGAGTGGTTTCTGAGCATAGAGCCAGGAGTAACCCCTGAGCGCTGCCGGGTGTGACCCAAAAACCAAAAAAATAAAAAATAAGAATAGTCTCATGTTCACAAGAGTCACAACAAAAGCACATACTTGTGCAAGTGCCACAAAAAAAATTAAAGCCCTTAGCCAGAGAGATAGCTCAATGGCTAAATAGATGCTTTGTAGGCAAGAGGCCCAGTTCTGATCTCTGACACCATTCAATCTCTTGAACATCACTGGGAGTAACTCCTGAGCACAGAATCATAAGTATCCACTGTATGAAACCACTGAGTACAGAATCAGAATTATCCCCTGGTACTGACAGGTGAGATGCCCACAAAAGAAGTACAATTTTGGTGAGCACTTTGGCTGAGCCTGATATGTGGCCCAGATTAGCAAAACAACCAAATGTGTAAGCATCAAATTAGTTGTGTGTACAACTAATGAAGGTAAAAATATATAGAAGGGAAAGAATAAATGGATATTTCAGATTGTACAAAAGTTATTTGAAATATATCTTTAAAGAATTTTATATTCTATGAGAATACTATTAAATATTCTGTGAAATGCTATTATCACATTTGTGTGTAAATTATATATTATCCAAGATATTGCTTATAAGTGTATATTAAAATATTTTTATGTTTTAACATAATGAACATAAATACCTGTGGTTATGATATATATATAAGAATATCATATATGTATATATCTACATTTGTATATAAACATTGAATAAAGTTTTCAGATTTGAATTTTTAGCAATTGTACATTTTTATTAACTTATAAAATCAACTTATTAGGCATGCATGAATGCATTATAGCCTTTAAATTCTTTAAAATTTGAAGGTTTAATTTTAATAATTTAAATAATATAATAAATATAAAATGATTTAATACATTATTATACTCTCATTTTATTTAAAAGTCTCATTGGAAAATTTAGGTATAGTTATCATCTTATCTTTATCTTGAAAATATAGTTCATCATTCAAATGAGCGAGTATATTCCACAATAATGGAAACCAGCAGAAACAAATTAAACTTAGAGGCTCTTTCCTCAATATTGTCATTTTTTGATGCTTAATAGGATTTAGAAATCCTATATATCTGGCCCTTTGAAAACAGAGATAGACATTTTCCTTTATCTGGACTCTGGTGTTATTTCTCATGTAAACTAGCTTAACAGATGGGAGAATGACCTATTCTCCATATGTGCTATGGATATCAATTCTTGCTTTTAAAAAATGAAAGGTTAATGTTTCTGCTGAATCCACAGAGCAGATTCTTCAGATAATTGAATTTCTGTCAAGGTATTTGTTAGCTATTTTCATGTTTCAAAGTTCAACTGAATCATGTGTACAAATCTTTGAAATTATTTGAATCTTTGAAGCCATTTTAATGGTTTCTCCATAAGATGATGTGGTTATTTCCTGTATTTAATAAAAAAAAATCTTAATTTTGAAGATAGAATCTTAATCAGATAGTTTTGAGAGAAATGGTATTATGTCTGGTAATTTAGTGTTTCATATTATAAATATTGTTAATAAAATAAATCCATTATATTTAATTTATACCATAGAATGTGCTTTATAAAATATAGAAGCAAGAAATGATCCCTTGATGGCCAACTTTTGCTTTTCTTGCAAGTGTTAATAATTGAAGAAATAAGAGGGATAATGATAGTTGAGGATAGTTAAACACTTAATTTTCATAAGTAATTTAACTTGCTTCATTCAGCAGATTATTCTGCTAGAAATAATTTGTTGAATTAATTTTTATTTTTATGCCAAAAGAATGATTTATGCACTGGCAACACACAGGGGTTGCTAAAGATCATGTGTATGACTGTCCATTGTAAATACAAATTCCTAGAGACTAGCTCACAAGCTACTTCAGACTATTTTATGCTTCCACCTGCAATCAGCTCTAACAGTCAATCATCTTTTTCCTTCCTCTTCCAGAGCAGAAATGAATGTGGGAAAGTTGAGATTAAGACAATTTTTATTGACATATAATTGCTATAGCATATTATGAAGATTTCAGGTCTGTTATCATGCCCTGCCTTCACTATCAAGTTATATCCCTGGTCGTGTTCTTTCCCTCTGGATTAGTGCATTTAGCAATACAATCCAGAGGGTGAGGATGTGGCTCATGAGGTAGAGCAACTGCTCTGTATGTACAAGGCCCCAGGTTCCATCTCTAGCCATGGTGGCCCTCAGGCAAAACTGAGTGTCAAAAATTAACAAGAACAAAATCCATCTCTTGCCTACTGAATGACTAAGATATCTTGGATTGAGGGGAGAGTCCTAACCCCGAAACACCACTTGGTGTGACCCCAAACCAAACCTAAATATCAATAAAAGAATAACCTCCCTAAAACATTTACAATTGAAAATTTTTTAAATAAAATTACAATTAACTATGAATAATTTAAAACAAAATAAAATATTGGAGGCCAATAAATTTATTTTATAAAGAATCTATAAATATTAAACTATATATTATCCTGCTTTGTATTCAAAACTATCCTGTGTTAGAAATAATACTAATTTCTTCTTTTATGTAGGAAGAAACCTGGTTATTGGAAAATTAATTCTTTTGTGCAGACACTTTTCTAGGACAATTTCTTCAAAGCCTGTGCTCTTACTGAATTTTCATACATCCTTCTCTTACTGTGCAGGTTGTCCTTGATCTTTTTTATAGTGAGGATCAAGAACAACGCTGAAAGTTACAACTTTCCTTCTGGATTTAGTAAGTCTACACGTGTATTTCTCATTCTGGTGTGAGTCACGTTAAACATGAGGAATGTAAATTGGCAAATACAGTCAAAATAAAATCCACTTTTGGTAGTGATACAGGCTGCTATGTTTGGATGTGTTTCTGGGTTTATTCATAATTAACCTAGTTTTCTAACCAATTTACTAGATATAAAGTTGGGTTACACAGTAAGAAAGGGTATGAAAGTAAGTATATGGGTAAAGGAATCTTTCCCCAAGACCAGATGCAGAGCTTTTCCTGACAAGCCATTAAATGGGAGCGTGCTTTTTTTGTAAAGGTAGAGGTTGGTTTGAAAGAATGCTTCTGTCCTATAGGTAGCATTCACACTGTTAAAAATATTTCACTGTCAAGTTTTGTTTTTTCTAACATTAATTTCTTAATTTAGTGTATGGCCTTTAAACTACCAATATTGGAATGCTGCTATCTTAATTATTGTATTGTTTATTATTGTTTTTAAAAAGACAAGCTGACTTATATAAGAAAATATTTTTATCTTCTATTTATATAAATTGATATTTTACAGACTTTTAAAAATTAAGCTGACATTGGTTAACAAAAAGGCAAATGTTTCTAGGCTTAAGGGTAGAATGTTACCCAACCACACTTACAACTAATGAGCTGATAAACCTTTGTACAGTTCTCTTTACTTAATAATCTAAATTCTACAGCGAGGATTTTAGGGCTAATTTTTATTGTTATTATCTAATCGCTTGGATCACTTTTTTATAGATTGTGCTCAGATTTGTCTTTCTCCTTCTGACTAGCTTCTATTAACATATACTCTCTGATTCCAATGTTATATCAGAATGCAAGATTTAATCTTTTCTAATACCTAGAATATTCCTCTGTGTATATGTATTGCAGCTTTTTTTTTACCTATGAATTCATTGGAGAAAATACAGGTAGTATTTTGTTTTGTTTGTTTGCTTGTTTTAGTTTTATGCTTTTGGGCCACACCTAGTGGTGCTCAAGGCTTACTCTTGACTATGATTAGGGATCACTGCTGGTGTAAATGTGTGACCATATGTGGGAATAAAACTCAGGTCAGCCATGTGTAAGGCAAGTACCCTTGAACATCTCTCTAGCCATTACAGGTAGTTTTTAAAAAATAAACAATTTATTAATACTTTGCCCTTCTTCTGAAAGCACTTACTTTTCTTTCTAATTTCTTTATCTCTAACCCCTCTAGTTCTTAGGCTCTATCATCCCTCCATCTCCTTTCTTTTACTCTTATTTTCTTTCTTGTTATCATGTATTTTTCTTTTTTCCTAAAGACTAATATTAGCTGAGCAACTTCATATTATAGATATGCCTTGGTATTTTATAATTAACTTTATGACAGTTAATTTCTTCACCTTTGATATAAACCTTAATGTAATACAGCATGATATAATGAGTTCTACTATAATAGAAATGTCAACAATGGTATGAAAATCTAGAAAAATAAATAGAAGATCTAACTTATAAGGATAATAAAACATTTATCAAGGAATCTAAAATTAATCATTTATAATGATCATGTTATACTGAACAAATCTTCCCATTTTAATGAAATAGAAAATGGTAACCTTATAATAAATCAAATGTGTGGGTATATTATTGGTATTTTTATTACTGTAAATTTTATGTTCCCAATGTTCTATTTTTTTTCAATATAAAACAAGGTTTTCTATTGATAATAACTGTCACTTTTCTAT